>NC_136432.1:42288013-43488013 GCF_052849685.1 Lactuca virosa | reverse complement strand
GTAGTGTTAGGATCATATTTTGTTTATATCTTGGAGTATTAGAATGAAAACTCCATACAACTGATGTCCATTACAATGTCACCTTTGCTTTTACCATTATACCTCATTTTATGAAAAAAAATACTGTAACGCCCGGTTTTCAGGTAAATTTCTTAGTTATTAAGTGTTTATTTATTTTTCATGGAAACCAAGTATGCTGGGCATAAATGAGGTACACTGGGCATACCTCGAAGGATCTTGGACATGGGGTTAACCCCCTGGTTCTTCGGGCGTACCTTTGGGACGCTGGGCGTACGCGAGCCAGGGGCAAACCCTAAAATTTTGGGTTTGCATCCTATTTAAACACCTTATGCCCCAAGGCTCTCTCATTATCAGCCTCCATTATCCCTATAAGCATTATCTCGAAACCCTAACCCATTTCTAGAGAGAATTGATCCTTGTGTGTGTTTTGGTGTGCGTTTGGTGTATCTTGAAGAATAAGAAGCTTGGTGAAAGAGCATTAATCAAGTAGGAGCTTGTAGATCCAGGGTTTATTCATCTTTCTCAGCTTCCTAGAGGTATAAAATCTTGACCTTGGTTATTCTATGCTTAGATCTAGAACTAGTTGAGATTTTAGCATATTTTGGTCCCCTGAATGAGTTCTTGTGAGTAAATGTTACTCCATAAGTTATAAGATGTTCCTTTTGATGTTTATGAGATTCCTACTTCATCAAGTTTTCATCTTGATGGTTGTAGATCAACCATGCATGAGTTAAGGACCATTTGATGGAAGTAGAATGCTAAATATAGGGTTTGAGTCTCTTTGAGCCATGAAAAGGCATCAAGCTGGTGACTTTATCGTTTAAGACTTCCCCCAAGAGCTAGATATGCAAAATGGATGTTTGGACTTAAAGCATGTAACACCTGTTCCACATATTATTTAGTTTATCTAATTTTTAGGGTTTTGTGCATGGACTCGGCGAATTGGGGAGCTCCAACTCGTCGAGTAGAGACTATTATGAGGACGCGGGATTTAAATCCTACTCGACGAGTCGGAAGGCCCCGACACGACGAGTAGGCGTTGTAGAGAGAAACTCTAATTTTCAGGGGTTTGTACCCTATTTAAAGAACTTATGGCTCATTTGTAGCCTTCTTCATCATCCTTACAGTCCAGAAAGAAACCCTAGCCGCATTTTGGTGCTTCCTTGAGTGTGTGTGAGTCTTGGAGAGTGAAACTTGTGCTTTTGAGAAGGAAATTTGAAGGTTGAGAAGATTGAACAGAGGAGAAGGCTTTGGATCCGACATCTACTTGTTGTTAGCATCCATTTAGAGATAAAAAGTTGCTACCTTGATCTCTATTTGCTTAGATCTCATTTCATGGAAGAATATGGTCACTTTTGGTGCAAAACGGGGTCATACTCGGATCTGGACTTATCAAAAGGACATGGTTCCAGATCTGGACCTCTCTAGGTCCCCAATGACATAAAGTTGCTCACTTTATCCAGCTTAGGCCTTTTCAATGCACTAAAACCTTGTAGGGAGCTTAGTTTTGATGTTTTAGCCTTGTGAGGCCTTGCATGCACGTAAAGTTTGCAACTTTACGTGGTAACTGCACTAGGCGAGGTTGGATCTGAAGTTTGGGACCTTAGATCCCACTGAAAAGGGCTGAACACAAAAGGGATTGAAGGAACTCGTCAAGTCCCTTAGTCGACTCGACGAGTCGGGGTAGGGTTTGCTCGTTTTCGAGCTTCTGAATGAGTGTAATGAAGTATTAGATTTTTGGTCTGATTAGAATCTAGGTCTTCGGGACATTTGATGAACTCGACGAGTCACTTAGGTGACTCGACGAGTTGACTCGGAATTCAGTAGAATCGACTCGGGGAGGGGGGGGGTGACTCGACGAGTTACATAGGTAACTCGGCGAGTTGACGAGTTATTCAGTTAACTCGACGAGTTGCTGGATGCACTCGACGAGTTGAGGTCAACATGGACTGTTGACCATGACTTTGACCAGGGTTGACTTTGAGGATGATTATGGTATTTCGGGATTATGACAAGTTAATCACATGATAATTATAGGCAGTTGAGTTGGGGCAGTGCCTGGGATATATCTGATCTTAGCTTGTGAGTTCAACATTTGAGAGGTGAGTCTTCTCACCATACCAATAGGTCTAAGGCACCAAGGCCGGCCCATTTTGTGATATGTGGTATACTTGTTGTGTAGAGATATGTGGTATGATAGTTAGATATGCTTGGTGTTATGCTAGCTATATATGTGATACTTGGAGGGAAGACCATGGGGGGAGCCCATGACACTTGGATGTAAGGCCATGTGGTGGAGCCCATGGCTTTTCAAGTAAAGACCACAGGAGGAGCCCATGACACTTGGATGTAAGACCACGTAGGGGAGCCCATGGATTTCCAGTTAAAGACCATGGGGGGAGCCCATGACACTTAGGTGTAAGACATTGTGGGGGAGCCCATGGAATCCTGGAGTAAGACCTTGGGAGGAGCCCATGACATCCTTATATGTTTGTATGCATGGCTTATGTGATATATGTAGCTTTTATAGCTAATATGATGTGTTTTATGTGGATTGTGTGTGGGGTATGCTCTGGGGGACTCACTAAGCATTAGCTTACAGTTTGTGGATTTGTTTTAGGTACATCTGACCCTAAGAGCAAGGGCAAGGCTTGATGACGCGGCGTGCACTCTCTCTCAGACGTTTTTATAGGACACTCTGATGATTTGAAATAAAATTGTAATGGTTATGAATTTTGAAAACAATTGTATTTGGGATTTCATGGTTTGTGGAAAGTATTTTGGTTAAACAAAAATGAAAAATTTCTTTTGAAAATTGGGTTGTTACAAGTTGGTATCAGAGCCTTGGTTTGAGGGATTCAGGCACACTCTCGGGTGTGTCAGGATTCAAACTAAGGAAATGGTAAAATTGTTTTCAAAAATAAAATAAAAGTTAAAACTTCTAAAGAATGGAAAAGAGGAGAGTGCAACGCGCGTGATCGGCCGAGCCAAGTAAGTAGTTCCCCAATATGTTAGCCATGTTATACTAATATTTGAGCTATGATAATCGTATGGATCTTGCTATGTGTATGCTTTTAAAATTGTATACGGTTAGGAGCTTATAGCCTTAGAATGATTGATTTGGCCTTATTTCCTGTTTTTTGTCTAGTTGTGGTCCTAGGGTAGAAACTCTTATTCGAAAGTCCATTTGATCATTTTCTGTGTATGATTTGCATGCATAAAGGCAACCTGTTATGATTGGTCTGATTGATGTCGGTAGAGCAAATCTTAGGATAGCCTGGGATTTGAGATATGCGGTAGTCTGTGGGATATGATTTATTTTGGGATGAATTGGAGTTATCAGGTAGAGCCTTGGGGGAGGTACATGTAGGTGTGGAAGGTAGTATTGGGCCCATACTACTGAAAGCACAAGACCTGTACCCGAACCAATGTTAGATTTGACAGCTCTAAGGAGGACCGGTGTGGGAAGATCCCCTATTTGGACATCCTGATCATTATGATTTATGACATTGTAGTTCAGTATGGTGGTGACACGACATGGAGCTGGGGGATCAGGATCAGGATCGGGATCTGGACCCGGGTCGGGTAGCAGTACTGAGCCTATTGATGAGAGGCTGCACGAGCTCATTGCAGCCGAGGTGACTTACCCCAGTGATCTTGGGGACGGTCAAGGGGGGGTATGATGGAGATTATGGAGGAGAGGATCAGGTCATTCAGAGCCGAGATTGCTGTGGGCCAGGTCGGGGCCTGAACTCCCTCGTTCTGGGAGTTCAAGGCGTGCGGAGCGCCAGAGTTTTTCGGGGTCAGGGACCCCATTGTTAGCCGACGCTGGGTGACGGATATAGAGAACGCCCAGCACACGAGTTCTTGCCCGGCAGCGGAAAAGGTGGGTTTTGCTTCATGTATGCTGAGAGACAGAGCCCGAGACTGGTGGAGCGAGGTGACTGGTCAGGTGGGGACAACCAGTGTGGCTGAGATGACGTGGGCAGAGTTTGTTAGGCGATTTGATTTGGAGTTTGCACCAACTATTGAGGTGCAGCGGTTGGTGAGGGAGTTCCAGGAGCTCCAGCAGACCACCGAGACTGTGGCGGGGATCACCGCTAAGTTTCGGGAACGAGCATTGTTGATCCCACAATATACCACCGATGAGGACATGAGGCGGACGAGGTATCATTCCATGCTGAGGGATGATATCTGGGAGTTTGTGAGCTTTACAGGGTGCAAAACCCTGAATGAGATGGTGGAGAAGGCCCGCGAGCGTGAGATGGAGTTGGACTTCCACACCAAGCAGAATCCTGAGCAGGCTTAGACAACAGTAGGTCAGGATAAAAAGCCTAAGACCTCAGATTCTTCTAGTAGGGGCCAGTAGGGTCGAGGCCGGTGTGCCAAGTGTGGTAAACCGCACAGTGGAGCTTGTCAGATTACGGGCTCAGGATGTTATGCATGTGGCCATCCGGGTTACTTGAGCAGGGATTGCCCAAAAAAGGGCTTGATTTGTTTTCACTGCAACCCGTACATAAGCGGGCCGATTATCCGAGGTTGCAGGGAGGGGGAGGAGCAGTGGCGACGCCTGCGCCTGCCATGATGAGGATTATTGATGGCCTCCCTGCTAAGGCGGATGCTCCAACGGTGAAGAGCCGTGCATTTCAGTTGACCACCGAGGAGGCTCGGGCAGCGCCAGACGTTGTGGCTGGTACGTGTTTATTCTTCTCTGCTCTATATTTATTGCATTGCTTATGTGTATATTGTGCTTGTGTATAGGGACCTTTTTGGTCAATGGTATGTCTGCTCACGTTTTATTCGATTCAGGGGCTACCCGATCGTTTGTGTCTCTTGCGCTTAGCAAGAAGTTTCGGGATGCGCCGAGAACTTTGGATTCCCCGCTCGAGGTGGAGATTGCGGATGACCGCACTGTGAGTGCTGCGAGGGTGTATCGGGACTGTGTCATGCATGTGCTTTGGAAGAGGTTTCGTGTTGATCTAGTCCCGGTACAGTTGCGAGGGTTGAAGGTGATTGTCGGGATCGACTGGTTGGGGGCCAATGGGGCAATGATAGATTACGAGCGCCAGTTGGTGAGGATTCGAACCCCAAGTGGGGGAGAACTGGTTATTCATGGTGAGAGGGCCTCGCAGGGGCCAACCCTCTGTTCAGCTGCGAGATCTAGGAGATTTCTGCAGCTGGGTTGTACGGGATTTCTGGCATATATCTCAGATACGAGGGTTGAGACTATGACGGATGTGGGCAGTGTGCCGGTTGTATAGGAGTTTCGGGATGTCTTTCCCGAGGAGTTACCGGGAGTGCCTCCGGAGAGGCAGGTGGAGTTTCATATTGATTTAGTGTCGGGTGCCGCTCCGATAGCGATGACACCATACCGGCTAGCACCGCCCGAGATGCATGAGCTATCTACACAGCTTCAGGAGCTGCTAGGACGAGGGTTTATCCGTCCGCACAGTTCCCCATGGGGAGCTCCGATCCTGTTCGTGAAAATGAAGGATGAGTCACACAGGATGTGTATTGATTATCGAGAGCTAAACAAACTAACGATGAATAACCGTTATCCGTTACCGAGGATCGATGATTTGTTCGATCAACTGCAGGGTGCGTCTTGGTTTTCCAAGATTGATCTTCGGTCAGAATACCATCAGATGAGGATATACCGAAGACAGCTTTCAGGACTCGGTATGGGCACTATGATTTTTTGGTGATGCCATTCGGGCTCACCAATGCCCCAAGAACGTTCATGGATCTCATGAACAGAGTGTGTAGACCGATGTTGGATCGATCAGTGATCGTTTATATTGATGATATCCTGGTCTATTCTATGACCAAGGAGCAGCATGAGCAGCATCTGAGGGAGGTATTGGAGACACTGAGGGTAGAGAGGCTTTATGCCAAGTTCTCCAAGTGTGATTTTTGGCTGCGAGAGGTACAATTTTTGGGGCATATCATCAACCAAGAGGGCATTTCGGTTGATCCAGCCAAGGTTGAGGCAGTGATGCGTTGGGAAGTGCCGAAGAACGCATCCGAGATTCGTAGTTTCTTGGGTTTAGCGGGCTATTATAGGAGATTCATCCAGGATTTCTCCAAGATTGCTATGCCCTTGACCCGTTTGACCAAGAAGAATGTGACATTTCGATGGGGCACGGATCAACAGTTGGCTTTTGAGACCCTAAGACAGAGGTTATGTGAGGTTCCGATTCTAGTACTACCTGAGGGGTTGGATAACTTGGTAGTGTACTGCGATGCATCGATCTCAGGGTTAGGCACGATACTGATGCAGAGCGGGTATGTGATAGTTTACACCTCGAGGCAGTTGAAGCCTCATGAGGCGGATTACACCACTCACAACCTGGAATTGGGGACAGTGGTGTTTGCCCTCAAGATTTGGAGGCACTACCTGTATGGAGTACGGTGTACTATTTATACTGATCACAAGAGTTTGAAGTATTTGATGGATCAACAGAACCTCAACATGCGGCAGAGGAGGTGGTTGAACGTGCTAAAGGACTATGATTGTGATATCTTATACCATCCATGGAAGGCCAACGTGGTGGACGATGCTTTGAGCCGCAAGGCGACAGGTTCCCCGATTGGGAACGTTTGTTTGAGGATGACGGTGATCTCTCCATTATTGGATATGATCAAGGAGGAATAGGTCGAGGGTGTGAATAAAGAGAATCGGAAGATAGAGCAGATTCGGGGGCAATATCCCTTGTTTGTTCGGGATAGCCGAGGTCTTCTGACGCAGTGTGGCCGGGTGCGGGTACCGGCGACTGGAGGAGTGAGATAGAAAATATTGGAGGAGGCACACAAGTCCAAGTTCTCTATACATTCGGGGGCTACAAAAATGTATAGAGATCTGAGAGGGAGCTATTGGTGGCCCTGCATGAAGCAGGAGATCGTTTGGTTCGTGGAGCGGTGCTTGACCTGCAGGAAGGTCAAGGCCGAACATCAACGGCCGCATGGCAAGGTTTAGCCACTACCCATTCCCATGTGGAAGTGGGAAGAGATCACTATGGACTTCATCACGAAATTACCGAGGACAACAAGGGGTGTTGATGCCATATGGGTGATTGTGGACAGGTTGACGAAGAGTTCCCACTTTATTCCGATCTCTGAGAGTATATCCGCTGAGAAGTTGGCGGATATTTATGTGCGAGAGGTGGTGGCTAGACACGGGGTTCCAGTGTCGCTAGTCTCTGACAAAGATGTTCGATTTACATCTAGACTTTGGAAGAAGTTCCACAAGGAACTGGGCACTCAGTTTCATTTTAGCACGACGTACCACCCCCAGACAGATGGCCAGAGTGAAAGGACGATCCAGAAACTTGAGGATATGCTTCGGGCATCCGTGTTGGATTTTGAAGGGAGTTGGGATACCTACCTTCCATTGGCTGAGTTTTCATACAACAATAGTTACAATGCCAGTATCGACCGACCTCCGTTTAAGATGGTGTATGGTAGGAGATGTAGGACCCCGGTTTGTTGGGGCGAGGTTGGACACCGGGTCATGGGGAGCACTGAAGTAATGCTCAAGACTACCGGGCTGATTCAGCAGGTGCACGATCGGTTATGTGGATTGTGTGTGGGGTATGCTCTGGGGGGCTCACTAAGCATTAGCTTACAGTTTGTGGATTTGTTTCAGGTACATCTGACCCTAAAGGCAAGGGCAAGGCTTGATGACGCGGCGTGCACTATCTGTGAGGCGTTTTTATGGGACACTCTGATGATTTGAAATAAAATTGTAATGGTTATGAATTTTGAAAACAATTGTATTTGGGATTTCATGGTTTGTGGAAAGTATTTTGGTTAATCAAAAATGAAAACCTAGGTATATTAATTATATGTTTATTTTGAGATTTATTGAGGGACTCGACGAGTTGTGAGTCCAACTTGTCGAGTAGAGTCGAGTTGGCCGCATGGGATTAATGAGCGTACTCGACGAGTCGGAGAGCGGACTCGCCGAGTTGGTGCTGTGCAATGAAACCCTAATTCCCCGGGTTTGGGACCTATTTAAGGGCACTTATAGTCTCAATTGCGGCTCACCTTCACTGAGAGTAAACCCTAATCGACCATTGAGCTTAGAAAGAGTATTTTGAGCTAATCTTGAGTGTTTGGTGCATCTTATGAAGAGAAAGGAAGAATTCCAAGCCAAGGGATGAGAAGGAGCTGCAAGATCCATGGTTGTTTCACTTTAGAGCTTCTGAGAAAGGTATAAAGCTTGCACCTTTCTCATTTTCTTTAGTAGATCTCATGATTTTGGGAATCTAGGTCTTTTTCCATCTTTCATGAGGACCTTGAGTGTTTTGAGTTGATATTGAGGTTTGAACCTCAGATCTGGACCTTGTGAGGTCCCTAGAGCCCAAAGGTCCCAACTTTATTCATCTATGTTAGGAGTATGGTGTTTAACACCTTGTGAGAGCATGTATTGGTGGATTGGAGCAAAACCACCATGCATGAGTGTAAAGATTGAAGCTTTATGTGTCAATCGAGCCTTAGGATGGTAGATCTAGTGTTGGGAGTGATAGCTCTGCCTTAAATCGTCTGAATGAGAAATCAGATCGAAGGGACACGCCGAGTCCATGGGCTGACTCGACGAGTCAGTGATGGTTTGTCCCGATAAGCTTAATCATGCGTTAACTCGACGAGTTGGGGGTCAACTCGACGAGCTGAGCTGGACATTCGCGAGACTTCTGAGGAAAACTAGTAGAATCGACGAGTCACATGGGTGCACTCGCCGAGTCAGGTCAAACTCAAACTGTTGACTTGAGTTGATTTCTGTTGACTTTAGGGTTTGGTCAACATGAGTAATGGAGACCATGGAGGGGTAAAATGGTCTTTTACCCACTTCCAGAGATAGAGAGAGAAAGAGAAAACTTTTGTTTACTTAGAGACGAGAATCGAGTATTAATTTGAGATAATTACCCTATGTGTTAGGCGGTGGCTAGTTCGAGATTTAAGTACGAGGTTAATTGCTTGCTTGCGAGGTGAGTCTTCTCACTATACTTTACCTAGAGTGGTATCTATGTGTGACCAGAGGGTCTTATGTGTTTATTTGAGTATTGTGATATTACTGCATTATGTCTGTGTGATTTATGCTATGTGTTATTCAGAGTTTACAGAGTTAGGACCGGAGGGTCCACAAAGTTAGGACCGGAGGGTCCATCAGAGTTGTGGGACTGGAGGGTCCCACTGAGACACATTGACCGGAGGGTCTTACAGAGTTATAGCCTCGAGTGGCTAATGTGTTGTATGTGGTATTTTGGGGAACTCACTAAGCTTCGTGCTTACCGTGTTATGTGTTATGTGTTTCAGGTACCTTACATGATATCGGGAAGGCGCCGACTCGATTGTACACATAAGAAAAGGAGTTATCTTTGGAGGATCCTGGTTTTGTGATAAACAACTTAAAATAACATGTGTTGTTAAATTGTTACTTATGATTTTGAGGAAACATGACATGTGTTTTATTGTGTTTCGAAATGAAAAATTTGTTTGAAAAATTTATGGTGTTACAAGTTGGTATCAGAGCCTTGGTTTGAGGGATTCGGATGCACCTTCGGGTATGTCTGGACTGAAACTGAGGATTTGAGAAAAGTTTTCAAAAAGAAAAGATTTTTCTAAAACGAGTGAGAGTTTCTAAGAGAAAAACGAGAAGGAGCAGTGTGTACAATCAGCCAGAACCCGAACGGTGATTTCCCAAAATACCTAAAAAAATTTACTTTATGAGATATTATTTATGCATGCTAGAGGATAGGCTAGGTACTTCATGTTTAGGGCTAGAGATGACTGATTTGTGATGCCTTAGCCTAGGGATTGTTGCTATCTGTTATGTGCCTTGAGAATGTGTTGAGTAAGAGTATCTAGCGGGAATCACTTAGAGAGGGAGTTCTGAGTCGAGAGATAATCTAGGAGAGATACCTAGATGAGCATTCGAGGAGTCTACTGAGAAGAGTAATTAGATACCATGAGAGGTGAGACAGCCTGAGTTTAGTGATGCCTTTGAGTTATGAGTAGAGCAAGTGGAGTTGTGTGCTCGAGTGGTGGGTTAGTGTTGGTGGAGGTTATTCGATGCCCGAATGTTGCTTGCTTTGTGCTTTGTGGAACTCTTGATAATGGGAGTCAGCTACCGAGTGGATATGACGATATTCAGGAGGTAGATGGTTGGCATCATAAGAGTTCTTCAGCAGCTGATGGCAGAGAAGTGTAAGAACCTAGGGGAGCCTAGTGAATAATTTGAGTCCTATGAGTACGCAGTTTGGGGAAGGGTATGCGCCGGAGGGCGATCGCGTGTAACGAGATTGGTGATCGAGGAAGTTGAGCAGCTACTTAGGAAATCTGGGACGATCTATGTGGAAAGTATGGGTAGATGTGGAAGGTAGTATGGGCCCGTACTACTGAAAGCAGAGGACCCATACTCGAAACAGGGAGAATTCTGGAGGTTCTAAGTAGTGGATTGAGAGGAGATAACATGGTGCGGGTACCATGATTGTAGTGGATTGAGAGGAGATAACATGGTCCGGGTACCATGATTGTAGTGGATTGAGAGGAGATAACATGGTCCGGGTACCATGATTGTAGTGGATTGAGAGGAAATAACATGGTCCGGGTACCATGATTTTAGTGGATTGAGAGGAGGTAACATGGTTTGGGTACCATGATTGCGGTAGATTGAGAGGGGATATCATGGGTTGAGTAGCATGATTCGTAGTAGATAGTGCTTATGCCTTTTTCCGGTTGTCCAGTTGTGATTATTAGACTGAGATCTGATGTGATAGAGTGTGGGGCCAGAGGGCCATGTCGAGCAAGCCTCAAATAAAGCGTATCTAGGAGAGGGAAACTGGGCTAGTTTCCGAGAGATTTTACTGGTGAGATGCCAGTTGGAGTCGCAAGACTCATGGAGGAGTAGAGATGGTGCCTTATGGAGGGTTGCGTTCTGAGTTGAGCAATCGGCCGATAGTGGAGATGTCACTTTCTGTGACCAGAGTGGCGTCATTTCCGTTTCCTGTGTGAGGCAGAAGAGATATTGAGCTTCTGGTTTCTGAGCTTGGAGGTAAACCCAGTGGGGTGGTATTGGTTGCGACCTTTTCACCAGAGTTTTAGGGCAGTATGTCGTCCGCAAGGTAATATTATAGCATGAGAGGGTCATCAGTGGGGACTGAGATGGTCAAGGACAAGGATATACCCTATTAGAGTATAGTAGGGCATATGTTAGCAGTAGTGTCGGGTGATCAAGAGGAGTATATCGGGGCAGTGGCTCCAATTGTCTAAGATGGATATCGAGTGAGGGATTGAGGTCTCTGTTCTCCTGTTAATTCTCATGATGGGACGGTTGTTGGGGAGTAGAAGATGAGGAGTATGATAGTCCATTATTTCAGACTGAGATTCATGGCTGCTACGGGACAGTTGAGATGTCATGTAGTGTGTCAAGTGCGAGATTTTGTATGACACGTTGGGAATTCTTCGAGGATTTTATCTGAGATTCGGGATATTTGGAGTTGATTGGTCTCTATCGGGAAGACCACTGAGCGTTGCGTAGCACTCTCCAAGAGTAAGTGTGATGTACTTGGTGAATCAGTCTGTGGAATAGATTGTTGGTGTGCCAAATGGTGATGGTTCGAACCCTAAGTGGGGGAGAACCGGGTATTTTATTGGGAAGATCAGGGATTTGTTCAAGAGCGGTTAGAAATCTGGATATAGAGACCTGTGGTACGGATTCATGAGACCAAGGTTATTGGTGGTCGGGGCGAGGTACAGAGCGAGATAATGCATGTTTGGGAAAGGATGAGTGTCTCCACGACAGGTGGCCGTTGGTCAGAGAGCTTATGGAGGTTAGGGATTCTTCGAGGTTGTAATGGTGAATTCGAGGTGGTTGGCTCGTAAGGATAGTTCCGACGGTTGAGAATTTCTGGTTCAATGTAAGGGTTGTTATATGCACTTTGGAAAGGGCAAAAGTTGATTTGGAAACCAACTTCAGGGTCCTTATGAGTATTCTTGCATGAGTTTTGAGTAATAGAGGAGGGAGTTTCGGATTGTCATCAACGTGTTCTGAGTCATTGTCGATTCCTCCGTGTTTCAAATTGAGAGTCGGAATATTCCGAAGTTACGAGTCGTGTGAGAGGAAGATTAGTTGTGAGATTCTAAAAGGATGCATTGCGATATATAAGTACGATGCCGTAAGTAGGAGATCAGTGGTTGAGGCAAGACATCGTGAGGTTCTGTGATGGTGTACCGAGGTATCCGAGTATGATGACCTGAATTTCAGATTATTTTGAGACTTGAGTTATGAGATGGCAAGTGGAGTATCAGGTGACAACGGTTCCAGCGGGATCCCTTCAGCTAAGTATCATCGAACGGGAGTATCCAAAAATGTGAATTGCAGTGAGAAAAAGTGTTTGGTCACAACGGTTGTCGTCAGGAGTGGTGATGCTTAACCGGGGTAGGTGTGTGTACCTATCTATGTTGGACCATGGAGTATTCGGTAGTGAACCCAGTGGGGTGATGACTCGAGGATGAGATTATGGGGTGATAAGTGAGTGAGTGGATCCGAGTGGGAGTAATCACTTTGGAATATCAAGGGAAAACCATGGAGTGAGCCCATGGCGAGTCAGTGAGAGAGAAGTATTGTGATACTGCGAGGAGCCGCATTATCCACCAGTCAGCGAGAGAGTGTTGTGATACTGCGGGGAGCCGTAGTATTCATGAGTCAGTGAGAGAGTGTTGTGATACTGCGGGGAGCCGTAGCCTTCACGGGTTAGTGAGAAAGAATGTTATGATACTACGGGGAGCCGTATTATTCGCTAGTCAGAGCATGTCGTAGAAGAGTTTTTAGGCTTGGGTAGCCTTACTATTTGAGTTTTCGGGAACCTGGTGGTCGGACCAGGAGTGAGACTGGGGTCTTCGTATTGATCGGGAATCGTTATACTCTGAATTAAGGTGCGGTTATCACAATCGGAAGGAGTTGGAGAGGTGATGTACGCATGGGTTGTGGATCATAGGTCATGAGTTTAGAGCTTCATTGGGACGAGTGGTTCCAATTCTGGAACGGACCAGACTCTCGAGTTTACGTTTGGCTCTAGTGGGGTATTGAGTAGGCGAAATGAGGTTCCGGATTCAGAGATGGGTTCCATTTTGAGGGGTATTGTTGTCATTTGATGTCTTAGACTGAGTGGGGCAGTTCGTTTGTATGGAAAGGGACTGCAAGACGTATGGAGCTAATGAGTAGTAGACGACAGAGGTCGAGGGTGAGGCGATCTTCAGTTGGGATTGTAGTATTCGCTTAGGGTAAAGCGAGCTTCGTGACTTGTATGTCACAATGGGCCGAGATAGTTATTGTGAGAAGGAAGCCAGTGAGACATTTGGGGTATGAAATGGGTAACCTTGGAGGTTCAACTGTTGGGTAGGGAGCTGACATGGGGCTCAGTGTTGAAAGGGATAATTGAGAGGAAGCTGGGGTTTATGATTGTTAGATGTCAGAGGATACTTCTGAGCAAGCATGATCTTTTTCTTGTGTCTGAGGATAGGGTGTTGAGAGTTCATTGTTCAGATAGGTTTTGATTGCAGTGCAGTGGATGGGACCTTGGTGTGATGTGATCTTTTCATTCCTTGGAGTATGATCCGGATTGTTTTATATGTCGGGTATGAGTGATCGGTAGCCAATTCTTTTGGGCATTGACTTGATTCCGTCGGTCACAGCAAGAGAATCAGAGGGGCAGTAAGTTATCTGGGTTTGTTATGCGAAGAGCGATTAGCATAGTGATATCTTGTAAGGGAGGCCTGGCAGGGAGACATACCACTAGAGTTTTCAATTTCTGGAAAGCCAGAATGAGTATCATAGCGACAGTGGGGTCTGTCCTTCTTGGGTTTAGGAGTTCCTGGTTGGGTACATGCGTCTTGGGAGGAAATTGTCGTATGATATGAGATTCCTTTGGTGGCGCTTCTCGGGTCAATGAGTTGATCCATGTGTTGTTAAGGAGCGATTTCGAGGGTGAAATCTAATTCAAGTGGGGGAGAATTGTAAAATCCGGAAACCCAGGTATATTAATTATATGTTTATTTTGAGATTTATTGAGGGACTCGACGAGTTGTGAGTCCAACTCGTCGAGTAGAGTCGAGTTGGCTGTGTGGGATTAATGAGCGGACTCGACGAGTCGGAGAGCGGACTCGCCGAGTTGGTGCTGTGCAATGAAACCCTAAATCCCCGGGTTTGGGGACCTATTTAAGGGCACTTATAGCCTCAATTGCGGCTCACCTTCACTGAGAGTAAACCCTAATCGACCATTGAGCTTAGAAAGAGTATTTTGAGCTAATCTTGAGTGTTTGGTGCATCTTATGAAGAGAAAGGAAGAATTCCAAGCCAAGGGATGAGAAGGAGCTGCAAGATCCATGGTTGTTTCACTTTAGAGCTTCCGATAAAGGTATAAAGCTTGCACCTTTCTCATTTTCTTTAGTAGATCTCATGATTTTGGGAATCTAGGGCTTTTTCCATCTTTCATGAGGACCTTGAGTGTTTTGAGTTCATATTGAGGTTTGAACCTCAGATCTGGACCTTGTGAGGTCCCTAGAGCCCAAAGGTCCCGACTTTATTCATCTATGTGAGGAGTATGGTGTTTAACACCTTGTGAGAGCATGTATTGGTGGATTGGAGCAAAACCACCATGCATGAGTGTAAAGATTGAAGCTTTACGTGTCAATCGAGCCTTTGGATGGTAGATCTAGTGTTGGGAGTGATAGCTCTGCCTTAAATCGTCTGAATGAGAAATCAGATCGAAGGGACTCGCCGAGTCCATGGGATGACTCGACGAGTCGGTGAGGGTTTGTCCCGATAAGCTTGATCATGCGTTAACTTGACGAGTTGGGGGTCAACTCGACGAGCTGAGCTGGACATTCGCGAGACTTCTGAGGAAAACCAGTAGACTCGACGAGTCACATGGGTGCACTCGCCGAGTCAGGTCAAACTCAGACTGTTGACTTGAGTTGACTTCTGTTGACTTTAGGGTTTGGTCAACATGAGTGATGGAGACCATGGAAGGGTAAAATGGTCTTTTACCCACTTCCAGAGTTAGAGAGAGAAAGAGAAACCTTTGGTTTACTTAGAGACGAGAATCGAGTATTATTTTGAGATAATTACCCTATCTGTTAGGCGGTGGCTAGTTCGAGATTTAAGTACGAGGATAATTGCTTGCTTGCGAGGTGAGTCTTCTCACTATACTTTACCTAGAGTGGTATCTATGTGTGACCAGAGGGTCTTATGTGTTTATTTGAGTACTGTGATATTACTGCATTATGTCTGTGTGACTTATGCTATGTGTTATTCAGAGTTTACAGAGTTAGGACCGGAGGGTCCACAAAGTTAGGATCGGAGGGTCCATCAGAGTTGTGGGACTGGAGGGTCCCACTGAGACACATTGACCGGAGGGTCTTACAGAGTTATAGCCTCGAGTGGCTAATGTGTTGTATGTGGTATTTTGGGGAACTCATTAAGCTTCGTGCTTACCGTGTTATGTGTTATGGGTTTCAGGTACCTTACATGATATCCGGAAGGCGCCGACTCGATTGTACACACAAGAGAAGGAGTTATCTTTGGAGGATCCTGGTTTTGTGATAAACAACTTAAAATAACATGTGTTGTTAAATTGTTACTTATGATTTTGAGGAAACGTGACATGTGTTTTATTGTGTTTCGAAATGAAAAATTTGTTTGAAAAATTTACGGTGTTACACCATTGATGAGAGATTGTGCGAGCTCATTGCAGCCGAGGTGACGAATAGAATCCTTGACGCTACCCCAGTGATCTTTGGGACGGTCAATGAGGGTATGATGGAGATTATGGAGGAGAGGTTCAGTTCATTCAGACCTGAGATTGCTGCAGGCCAGGTCGGGGCCCGAACTCCCTCGTTCTGGGTGTTCAAGGTGTGCGGAGCGCCGAAGTTTTTCGAGGTAAGGGACCCCATTGTTAGCCGACGCTGGGTGGCGGATATATATGTGATACTTGCAGGGAAGACCATGGGGGAGCCCATGGCACTTGGATGTAAGACCATGTGGGGGAGCCCATGGCTTTTCAAGTAAAGACCATGGGAGGAGCCCATGGCACTTGGATGTAAGACCATGTGGGGGAGCCCATGGCTTTCCAGTTAAATACCATGGGGGAGCCCATGGCACTTAGGTGTAAGACCATGTGGGGGAGCCCATGGCATCCTGGAGTAAGACCTTGGGAGGAGCGCATGGCATCCTTATATGTTTGTATGCATGGCTTATGTGATATATGTAGCTTTTATAGCTAATATGATATGTCTTATGTGGATTGTGTGTGGGGTATGCTCTGGGGGACTCACTAAGCATTATATTACAATTTGTGGATTTGTTTCAGGTACATATGACCCTAAGGGCAAGGACAAGGCTTGATGATGCGACGCGCACTCTCTATGAGGTGTTTTTATGGGACACTCTGATGATTTGAAATAAAATTGTAATGGTTATGAACTTTGAAAACAATTGTAATTGGGATTTCATGGTTTGTCGAAAGTGTTTTGGTTAATCAAAAATGAATTTTTTTTTAAAAATTGGGTCTTTACAAAGCATTAAGTGCTTAATGGCGTTTTCGCAATCTAGGACGTACGTGGGGCGTACATAAGCGTACTCTGAGCGTACATGCATGAGTCCCTGATTTCTTTTGGCGAAAGCTAGTATGCGGGGCGTACTAGTGGTACACTTAGCGTACTCACCATGAACCCTTTTTTGGTTTTAGGTCGTTAGTGTCATTATTGGGCCTTATGCCTTTTTGGGCCAATGTTGGGCTTTAGGTATCTTGGGCCTTGTTAGGCCTTAGGTCTTTTGGCCTTGGTCATGGGTTGAAGGGCCTATTAAGGGAAGTGTAAAATGGTATTTTACCCCTTAGCATGTTGGATGGTAGTCTAGACCTTTTATGGGTTATTACGCTAAGTATTAATTAGGGTTAATTTTGAATGTTCAGTGTGATGAGCCGCAGTAGAAATAGCCCGAGAGTGTGGTTTGTCTATCTTCAAACTGAGGTGAGTCTCCTCACTGTACTTGTGGGTCGAAGGCATCAATGTCGGCCCACTAGAATATGTATTAGGATAGTAGTGATATGTGTGACACTTACTGATATGCCTGTATGTGTTTGTTGTCTTTGTGACTCTTACTTGTATGACTATATGCTTAGTTGTAGGGGTGAAATAGACTCGTACCAGTTGAAAGATACCGAAGGAGTCAGAAGGGACTCAGAGAGTCAGAAAGGGACTAAGAGAGTCGGAAGGGACTCAGGGGTGAAATAGTCCTGTTACATGTTTTAGGATAATATGTATGATATATGTATGTTATGTGTGGTGTGTGGTATTTGGGGAACTCACTAAGATTTGTGCTTACAGTTTAAGTTTATGTTTC
This sequence comes from Lactuca virosa, assembly GCF_052849685.1. Classification (NCBI taxonomy): domain Eukaryota; kingdom Viridiplantae; phylum Streptophyta; class Magnoliopsida; order Asterales; family Asteraceae; genus Lactuca; species Lactuca virosa. Next base: position 43,470,588 of record NC_136432.1, on the reverse strand, counting down.
AGGTACTTCCATTTTGAAAGGGAAGTGCCCAACTTGATCGCAATGCATCCAACCATGTTTCCGCATTTTCATGATTTTGGGAATTGTACTCTGATAACTATTTTACTATGACAACTTTTGGATAGTTTGATATTAATATTTGATGATTTGAGTTGATTTAAAAATGAAATTTTTATCTATGATTTTTTGGATGTTTCAAGTTGGTATTAGAGCCTTGGTTTGAGAGATTCAGACACACTCTCGGTTGTGTTTGAACTCAAACTGAGGATTTGGTAAAGAAATGAATTTTCTAAAAGGGTTACTACTAGAAAGAAGGGGTGTGATGCATTCAATCGGCTGAGCTCAAGTAAGTGTTCCCAAATACCCATACATGTTTATTGATTCAGTATATAAATATGAGAATAGCATGCTAGATTAAGGTTAATGATCTGCTCAGTATTATGTGATAGGAGAGATGCCTTTATATGCTTGTTGTATGAGCCTCTAGAACTGCATGCTAGTTTGGATTACAGATGATATGTTAGGATGGCCTATTAGGCAGTGCTCTGGTTAGAACTCGATGCTCGAATGTTGCTTGCTTTGTGATATCAGAAACCACTATTAATACTAGTTAACTATCATGCAAATATGCTAGGTTACATGTCACAAAAATTAGATAATTTTAGAAGGTTAGGTTTAACACTATTGTGCAGCTCTTGTCCGAGTCAAATCGTTATAGTGTGAGACCTTATAGTCAAAGAATTATCTAGTATATGTGCCATGTAATTATAACTGTAAGGTAGTTAGTGGGGGCTTCTTCTACTGCTAATGGGTGAGAGTGGCGGGAAGGAAATCCTAGGAAAATCTAGGAAGCATGTTAGCATTAGCAGATGCATAGGTTAGCAGGGTTATGGAATGTGGTGGTCACTTAGGGAAATCAGAATGACCATTGAGGAAGGTACGGATAGGTGTTGAAGGTAGTATTAGCCCCGTACAACTGAAATCACATGATCCGTACTCGAGTCAAGGGAGTCACGGAGATACTAAGGCACCCGCTGGGTGTGAGATTATTTGAATATTTTCTGATGGTTTGTATGGTTCATTTTCAGAATGGTGGTCACTCGAGACAGTGTAGGTTCTGGTAAAGGATCGGGTTCGGGCTTTAGAGCCGGATCTTTGGATGATCAAATGCGGGAGTTCATTTCGTCCGAGATTACCCACAACATTCTAGAGTAGACTCTTGTGATCTTTGGCCCGATCAAGAAGGGTATCATGGATTTGATGGATGTGCGTCTGAGCATATTCTGTACTAAGATCGTGGCTTTGGTGGGTGCACACTCTATGACTTTTCGAGAGTTCTGTGCATGCGGGACTACTGAGTTCTTCGGGAAGAAGGACCCTATTGCTAGTGGACGGTGGTTAGCAGACATCGGGAACACCTTCCGGTCTAGCCTCTATCTTGAGGAGGTGAAGGTCAGACTTGCATCCTGTATTTTGAAGGACAGATCCCGTGACTGGTGGGAGGAGGTAGGCCAGGCCTTGGGTGGCGAGCTGTTGAGGCGATTTCATTTATTGTTTTGATTACTGACGGACGCCTGGGCAAGGTGGATGTGCCATTTGTGAGGAGTCGAGCTTTCCACCTGAAAGCCGAGGAGGCTCGCGCAACACCAGATATGGTTACGAGTATGTATTTTCTCCCGATTTCATTTATTGTTTTGATATTTATGCATATTATTATGATTAATGTATATATGGACGTTCCTAGTGAATGGTGTTCTAGCCATAGTTCTGTTTGAATCGGGCGCCACCCGATCATTTGTGTCTCTTGTGCTTAGCAAGAGGTTTGTGGATCCTCCATGGGAGATTGATTGTCCATTAAAGGTAGAGATCGTTGATGATCGTTCAGTATGGGTATCGAGGGTACATCGAGGATGTGTTCTGGAGCTATTCAGTAAGAGGTACCCGATTGATTTGGTTCCTATTCCTTTACGCGAGAGCAAGGTGGTCGTAGGGATGGATTGGTTGAGCCCTAATGGGGCGATGATTGACTGCGAGCACTAGTTAGTACGAGTTCGAACCCCAAGTGGAGGAGAACATGTTATCCATGGTGAGGGTGCCCAACGTGGACCGACTCTCTGTTCATTTGCGAGGGCTCGAAGGTATTTACAGCAAGGTTATTCCGGGTTTGTGGCTTATGTATTGGATACTAGAGAGGAAAAGAAGAGGACGATTTACGATGTGCCAGTTGTTTGGGATTATGCGTATGTATTTCCCGAGGAATTACCTAGAGTGCCTCCGGAGAGGCAGGTGCAGTTTCGTATTGATCTAGTTCCATGTGCGGCTCCGATAGCCAAGGCACCCTATCAGTTAGCACCGTCAGAGATGCAGGAGTTGTCTACACAGCTGCTGGAGTTGTTAACAAAGGATTTATCAGACCGAGTAGTTCACACTGGGGATCACCGATATTATTTGTGAAGAAGAAGGATGGATCCCATAGGATGTGCATTGATTATTAGGAGTTGAACAAGTTGACGGTGAAGAACCGTGATCCGCTTCCGAGGATTGATGATTTGTTCAACCAGCTGCATGGTGTGTCTTGGTTCTCTAAGATTGATTTGCGTTCAGGCTATCACCAGATGAGGGTTCAAGAGGAGGATGTTCAGAAGACGGCCTTCAGGACTCATGAGGCAAATTATCCCACTCATGACTTGGAGTTGGTGGCGGTGGTGTTTGGCGTCAAGATTTGGTGACATTATTAGTATGTGGTTCCTTGTATCATTTACACAGACCACAAGAGTTTGAGGTATCTGATGGATCAGCCAAATATGAACATGAGGTAGCGTAGGTGGCTTGATCTGGTGAAGGATTATGATTGTGAGATCCTTTATCACCAGGTGAAGGACAATGTGGTGGCCAATCCTCTCAGTTGCAAGATGGCTACCGCCCCGATCAGGGATGTGTGTATGAGGATAACCGTCATTACCCCACTCTTAGAGTAGATGCGAGAGGCTTAGGTTGAGGCTATGAAGGAGGAACACCTGAAAAGTGAGCGCATTGTGGGCTAGATGGCTTCTTTTGATTTTGATAACTGGGGATTGTTAGCCTTTCATCGAAGAGTTTAGGTTCCATACTGTGGCGATGTGCGAAAGATCTTGATGGAAGATGCACACAAGTCGAGATTTTCTATTCATCCGGGTGCAACAAAAATGTACAAAGATCTCTGACTCGATTATTGGTGGCCCTGCTTGAAGTGGGATGTGGCTTGAAGTGGGATGTGGCTTGAAGTGTTGGAGCCCAATTTGTTGAAGGGAGGTCAGTCAGCGAGTCATGGGTAGCACAGAGGTGGTGCTTCGGACTACTAATAGGCGACAGTCAGATTTAGAGTTTTAGGTTGGGGACATGGTACTCCTGAAGGCGTCACCTTGGAAATGTGTCATCCGTTTCAGGAAGCGGGGCAAGTTGGGCCCCATATATATCGGACCCTTCAGGGTTATTGACCGGGTGGGCAGGGTTGCGTATCAATTGGTGCTACCCGAGGATCTCAGTCAGATTCACATCACTTTTCACGTCTCTCAGTTGCGGAAGTGTTTGGTTGATAATTCCGCATTGGTTCCTTTGGAGGAAATTCTGGTGGATGAGCGCCTAAATTACATATAGATACCGGTTGCAATCCTACACAAGAAGACGAAGACTTTGTGCAACAAGCTTGTGAGTCTAGTGAAGGTGCAATGGCAGCACCGGAAGGGTTCAGAATGGACATGAGAGCCTGAGGAGGAGATGAGGGAGCACTACCCAAAATTGTTTGCGGAGGCGGACTTTGAGGATGAAGTCTGATTCAAGTGGGGGAGAGTTGTAATGCTCAATTTTTCAGGTAAATTTCTTATTTATTAAGTGTTTATTTATTTTGCATGGAGACCAAGTACGGTGGGCGTAAATAAGCTACGCTAGGCGTAGCTCGAAGGATCATGGACACGGGTTTAACCCCCTGGTAAGCTGGGCGTACGTTAACCATGGGCAAAACCTAACATTTAGAGTTTGCATCTTATTTAAACACCTTATTCCCTAAGGCTCTCTCATTATCAGCCTCCATTGTCCCGTATAAGCATTAGGTCGAAACCCTAACCTCTTTCTAGAGTGAATTGATACTTGTGAGTGTTTTGGTGTATCTTGAAAAAGAAGAAGCTTGGTGAAAGAGCATTGATCAAGTAAGAGCTTGTAGATCCAGGGTTTATTCATCTTTCTCAGCTTCCTAGAGGTATAAAGTCTTGACCTTGGTTATTGTATGCTTAGATCTAGAACTAGTTGAGATTTTAGCGTATTTTGGTCCCGTGAATTAGTTCTTGTGAGTAAATGTTACTCCAGAAGTTATGAGATGTTCCTTTTGATGTTTATGAGGTTCGTAGTTCATAAAGTTTGCATCTTGATGGTTGTAGATCAACAATGCATGAGTTATGGATCATTTGATGAAAGTAGAATGCTAAATTTAGGGTTTGAGTCTCTTTGCGCCATGCAAAGGCATCAAGTTGGTGACTTTATTGTTTAAGACTTCCCCCAAGAGCTAGATCTGCAAATGGAGGTTTGGACTTAAAGGATTACGTGCTTAATGGCGTTTTGGAAACCTGGGACGTACGTAGGGCATATATAAGCGTACGCTGAGTGTACGTGCCTAAGTCCCAATTTCTTTTAGCGAAAATTTGTATGCGGGGCGTAGTTGTCATTTAGGGTTGGGTCATGGGTTAAGGGTCCCATTAAGGGAAGGGTAAAATGGTCTTTTACCCCCATATCATGTTGGATGGTTGTCTAGACCTTTTATGGGTTATTACCCTAAGTATTAATTAGGGTTAATTTGGAATGCTCAGTATGAGGAGCCGTAGTAGCAACAGTCTGGGAGTGTGGTTTGTCTATCTTCAGACTGATGTGAGTCTCCTCATGTAAGGTCACACCTTATGATCTGATCAGTCAAATACTCGTACAAGCTATCTGTCAACGTCAATGTCTTCTCTACTATCAGCGCCATCGTATCAAGCTTATCAGTGTCAGCTCATAGTATAGTTATTCTATGTAATCGTTTGTATATTAGGTAATGATATTGATAAGTATAGAATAGATATCAGATCTGGTATCTTTGTTATGAAGATAGATTCTTAGTATAGATAAGATACAATCCCTTAAATCATGGGATTCATATGTATAAATTAGTATATAATCCACATTGGGGTAAACCCAAATGTAGAGAGTTTGATTTATCGTATTTGTGACAACCTGTATTCTTGGTGAAGACAAAAACTCTTTCTTGGTGAAAGAACAATTTGGAGAACTCTCTGTGTCATTTTACTTTCTGTTATTTGTTTTCTTATTTTCGTTCTTTATACTTGAATAGTATCCGATCGATACAAACCTTCAATTGGTATCAGATCAGGTTTGTGATACACTCAAGTAAATCATGTCGAACTCTCTTATTCCAAAGTCATTTGCAACAAGATTCCTCCGTTTGATAAGCATAACTTCTCTGCTTGGAAATTAAAGGCCATGGAAGCTCTCGAATTTATGGACTTTGATATGCTTGATATCATCAACAAAGGTCCTGTTGCCGCTATGCATAAATCATCCAATGATGAAGCATCAGGAAGTATGCTGAAAGGAAAATCTATGCCTGGATATAACAAGGAAGAGAAAAGAATGATGAATCTTAATGTAAAGGCGAGAACTGCTATTGGAAACTCTCTCCCTTATTCTGTCTATCGTTTGGTTCAAAACTATTCATCTGCTCAAGAGATGATGATTAATCTGTCATCTGCCTTTGAAAACTAAAACTCCTCAGATGATGAAGGTAATTTTCTAATGGTTCAGATCATCGAACCTCACGTTGACACCTCAATTGACAACGCTGGGACTCTTGACATTGATCCTTCTCAAGCTGGTGTAGACTTTACGACAGAATGGGATGCTACATTAGCGTATCAGGTAAAAAATCTTGTTAAGTACTCTCATGTTGAAAACATCGAAAAAGATGACATGATTGATCACTTACGTTTCGATCTATTGGTCTCAAATAAAGAAAAATCTTCTCTCAGCTTTTACTTAAAGAAACTAAAAGAAAAACTTATTTTTGCTGAAAAATCTCTTTCTGCATTAGAAAAGGAAAACACACGCATCTCACTGACCAATAATTTTCTTCACACTGGAAAAGAAAAAGTTGTTGATCATGCTAAATGCATTCAACTCATTTTGAAAAACTAGGCCTCCTCTCATTTAAATGTCACAAGAATTATACATGCTTAGATTCCAGATCAGTATGAGAAAATTCTTAGAGGTGATATAGAAGGTGCTGCGTCCTTAACTAAAGTTGTTGAGACTAAACAAACCTTCTATAAAACTGACTGTTTAATAGAAGATTTTAAGAATAGATTTGTTAACTCCTATTTTATAAATCAAACTTTAATTGACACTCACTGCTCCACTGACTCTAATGGCATCACCAAATGTGTTCCTCGATTATCTGCTCTTGATCCTTCTCATCAACCTCCTCACCGTGAGTATGTTCTTCCTTCCACTAATATTTTGCTAAAATTTCCTATCTGCAATGGTGAAGTTCATTCAGTAAATAAAATTCTTAGCATCTTTCCTCAGTACTCCGTTAGCAAACATAAACCTGTAGATCAAGCAAGGTTCTCTACTTCTAATAACTCAACGATTCATGAGTCTCATGACAAGGTATCAACTGAGCATATAATCGATGACATACATTGTTCCAGAACTAAAACAAGAACTATTAATTCAGACTGTCAAAGTTCGTTGGGTTCAACAGCTGAAAAGAAATCAAAATCTATTGTTAAAGGTAAGAATTCTGGAATCAAAGTTTGTTATCGATGTTGTGATACCTCCCACAAAGTTAGAAAGTGAACTTCTGAAAAGAAACCCATACATGCTGATAACATCATGAATCGTAATGATAAGTGGATCAAAAAGGAAAACTCGTTGAACTGTCTCCCTGATGATTGTTATAATGTTTTCTCTTGAGTGACTCATTGCAAAATGAGTTAGTGTATATTGTATGTATTTTTGATTATTTAGTTTCAAGGCTTACTGTATATTTTAGTTTTAGGGTAAGGAACATATTTGGTATTTAGACAGCGGATGATCAAGACATATGACCAGATTCAAGTCTCTTCTGGAAGATTTCATAAACAAGGATGGTCCTACTATTACATGTGGAGATAATGGTTAGGGAGCTACAAATGGTTATGGATATATCAAGTGCAACTCAGTAGTGTTCAAGAATGTCTCTTATGTGAAGGATCTTCAACATAATCTCATTTCAATCAGTCATCTGTGTAACGCTGTCTATGAAGTCCTTTTCAACAAAAGAGAAGGAAAGGTCGTTTATCAAAAGAATGTCACTGTTCTAACTACAAACAGACAGAATGACATTTATGTGTTGGATATGTTTTCTGCTGAAAAGTCTATTCGTCACTTCTTTTTCTCTCATGCTTAGTCTCATCTAAATTGGTAGTGGCACAAGAGACTATCGTATTTGAAATTTAAGAACATTTTGAAGATCTTTGGGAATCAACTTGTAAGGGGAATTCCAAAAATGCAGTTTGTCAAGGATAAGTTATGCTCAACGTGTGAAAAGGGAAAGAAGACCAAGTCTTCTTTCAAACCTAAGTCCCGATCTTCCATTATCAAACCTCTTCATCTTCTTCATATGGATCTTTTTGGTCTACTTCCAGTGAAGTCAAGAGCTGGGAAGAAATACACTTTTGTCATTGTGGATGAATTTTCAAGATTTACATGGGTAGTCTTTTTAAGAAAGAAGAGTTATGTCGCTGATGAAATTATTACTCTCATCATGCAGTGGGAAACTCTTTATGATCACAAAGTAAGGCAATTACGTAGTGATCATGCAACTGAATTTAGGAACTCTTGTATGGAAGACTTTTGCTCCAACTCAGGAATCTCTCAAAACTTCTCCGCTATTAGAACTCCTCAGCAAAATGGTATTGCAGAAAGAAGGAACACAACTCTCATTGAAGCTGGAAGAACTATGGTTGTTGAAGTTGGTCTTCCTCTTTCATTTTGGGCTGAAGTTGTTAACACAAAATGTTATACTCAAAACCGATCCATTATTGTTAAGTGACATGGGAAAACTACTTATGAGCTACTGAAGGGAAGAAAGCCAAATATCTCCTACTTTCATGTGTTTGGATGTGTTTGTTACATCTTGAATCAAAAAGATCAGCGCTCGAAGTTTGAAGCTAAAGCTGATGAAAGATTGTTTGTAGGTTATTCCAGTGTATCCAAGGTCTTCAGGGAATTCAATCTTTCAAGGAAAACTATTGAGGATATAACTCATGTCACCTTCGATGAAGACTCATTCATTCATGATCGAGTTGATCACTCTTCATCAATTCTGAATGAACTTACTTATAATCCTTCAGACCTTATTCCTGAATTTTTGCCAAATAATGCTAAACATGTCGTTCCCAATGTTGATCAACTCATCAGCTCACAACCGATCTCTGAAGATCAGCCTGTCATCCCTGAAGAATCTGAACCATCCAATCAGGAAGGCTCTGCTCAAAGTAATACAAATGAAAGTTCTAATCCAAGAATTCTTCGAGATCATCCTAAATCCCAAATCATTGGAGATGTAAACTCTAGAATTCTCACTCATAGCAGAGTCAGTAGTAACTTCTACATGTTTGTAAACTTTGTCTCAATGATTGAACCAATGAATGTCGTTGATGCATTGAAAGAAGCTGGGTGGATCAAGGCTATGAAGGATGAGCTGAATGTATTTGAACGCCATCGTGTGTGGAATCTTGTTCCCAATCCTTAAGGAAAGACTATCATTAGCACTCACTGGGTTTTTAAGAACAAAATGCATGAAGATGGGATTGTTATAAGAAACAAAGCTAGACTTGTGGCTCAAGGTTTTTTTCAGATGGAAGGGTTAGACTATGATGAAACATTTTCTCCTGTTGCTAGACTTGAAGCAATTCGCCTGTTTATTGCCTTTGCTTCCTTTAAGAACTTCAAAGTCTATCAAATGGACGTCAAGACTGACTTCTTATATGGATATCTTCAAGAAGAAGTATTTCTAAAACAACCTCCAGGGTTTGAAAGTGAAGAGTTTCCAAATCACGTGTATCGTCTTGATAAAGCTGTCTATGGTTTGAAGCAAGCACCTAGAGCTTGGCATGAAACACTGGAAAGATATCTTCTTACAAGTGGATACAATCGAGGAAATATTGACAACACATTGTTCATCAAACATTCAGGATCCCACATCATTCTGGCTCAAGTGTATGTTGATGATATCATCTTTGGATCCACTGATGAGAAACTAAGTTCCGAATTTGCTGAGATCATGGCAAGGAAGTTTGAAATGAGCATGATGGGTGAACTAACTTTCTCTTTGGGATTGCAGGTTAAAAAACTAACTAATGCTATTTTTGTCAAGCAAAATACATTGCAGATATGCTAAAGAAGTATGGTCTCTCTGATTGCAAGCCGGCTAAGACTCCAATGTCCCCATCTGCGTCTATTGGATCTGATCCAAATGGCACTGATGTGAACTGTAACGCCCACGTTTATGGCTAAGCATTATTATGATTATGTAATACTTAGGGTCAACAATTGTAACCTATTTTGAAGTAATGAAGAAGAATTATTTGAGTATTATGTGATTTATATGATTTATGTGCAACATATGTGCTTATAACGATATAATCAAATAATAATAAAAATATGCATCAAAAATAAAATAATAGATAGACTCAATATCTATGAAGAAAGTTGAAGTAGTCGTAACAACGGTTCCGGAGATATAAGGAACACTGAAATCCGACTTATAACAAAGAAGTTATGAGACGTCGAAGTTTTGCGACTAACCCGGCACGGTGCCGCGTATCGTAAAAAGTAAATTTTTGATAACCTACTTCTTAGCCTTAGCGATCTAAACTGAAGTCGTAGTATACGTTAAACCGAGAACGTGCATATAGAGAACATTCAAATCTGACTTCGTTTGAGGAAGTTATGATTTTTTAAGATTTAGCATAGGAGTACACAACCCGGAAATCGAATTTTAGATCGATCGATTATTAGCCGACACAACCTAAATGATAATAGAAGATCTCATTAATAGGAGCTCAACGATATAAAGACAGTCGAAAACGGATGTCGGATACAAAGTTATGAATTTTTAACGGACTTTAACTGTCTAAGCCTGTTAAAATATTACTTTAAAAATAAAGTAAAAATTAGCTGACAGAGTCTAAACAAAAGTTGTAGATCTTGTCAATACCTACACGTGGATATAAAGAACGTCAAAAACGGAGCTCGTATGCGAAAGTTATGAACTTTTTTTTTTATTTTTTTTAAAATTGGATGTTTTATCTGCGTCCTGCGCCACGTGTCAGCACCAGGCGAAGCCGTGGTGCCTACGCAAGGTCACGTCGTGAATGTAAATTTCACGACGCGAATCACCCTTGGACATCCTATAAATAGAAGATGCAAATCACTCAATTCCTCACACCTTTCTATCCAACTCTCTCCCAAACACCCGAAACCCTCTAAGCCTTTCCCTAGCACCTCCTAGGTGTTAGTAGCTAGTCCCGGAGCGCTTGAAGGCCCCGAGAAGAAGAGCTTTCGGTTCAGAAGTTCTGCCTGCGCAGAGCCCAGTTCCTCGCTAAACCCCCTTGTAAGTGAGTTATGCTTACCCTACTTTAAGTATAACTTATGTTTAAGTTCATTCTCGTTATTATGAACCTATAAACTGATGGGTTTTGAGCACTATAACATCCCTATGGTGCACATACAACCCTAAATGCTTTGGATATATGTTTTCTTAAGTTATACATGCAATTTCATTTTATCCAAAGCATTAACCTTAGGTAGCATACAATTGGAGATATACAACATAAAAAGTAGTTAGATGAATACCTCTTTGTTGTAGCTTGTAGAACCTTGCCTTTCAAGAGCTTAGCACCTCAAATGTGATGCCTCAAATGAGTCACAAACACCAAGAGCAAAAGGAGGATAGAGAAAGTGAGGTAAGGAGGCACCAAATCGGCTAGGATTTGACCTTTGGAGTGCTTGGCCGATTTTAGGGAGCTTAGGGGTTCAATTTATAGTGTGGAATCCTTAGGGTTTCATACATAAAACCCTAATTTACTTAAGCCTTTAAGTATTCCAATGATCCAATAACCCATTAGGCCCTTTGGACTAAATCTTCATGGACTCTCATATAAGTTTAGTCCATCCCTAATTAACATGGATCATTAGCCCAAACTATAAGTTTGACTGATTTACCTAATTAGTCCCCATAAATTTAATTAGTCTCTTTTGATCACTAAATTAATTCGAAATTAATTCTTGATCAATACTATTTAAATAATATGATTTCTCAATTAATATATTATTCTTATAATATATAAATCACAAATAACCTCTTTCTCAAAAATCCATCCTATCAAATTGCTATGGTGAAGGCAACCCAAAAGGACCATGCTACTACCGGGTCAAGTACATACCAATTATAGTTATGGGCTTAGACACCTAATCCAACATAAACAAGATTTGTCAGTGATTCAAAGTCGTTATACTGATTGATCTACTTACGGGGATGATGTCTAGGCTGTGATTTAGTGAGGTGTTTAAAGTGGGATTTCCAAACAGTATACTTCGTATACCAAACGGACCCTACCTCCGATATGATCCTACCTGGTTGTTCCTTAGTTGATAGATCATGAAGTAGCCTTTGAGTTAATGATGAATCTAGAATAATAAATAGTCGCAATAAAAATTAGACTAAAACTCAGTGATAATAATACTAGGTTTCGTTAACGGAAAAGACAATTATTAGAAGCGAAGGGCTGCCCGAATTTCGAGTCACCACTTTAACAAGTGAGAGCATAGTTACTTTCATCTTACACATAGATATGTAGTATTTAATATAAATTACGTGCTATGTGTGCATATTATCTGTGTTCCTGATATCTATGTTGGATGAACAAATTATACATGTTTTACTTGATTTAAACTGTATATGTATTTCATATCTACAAATATGTTGGGTAAAGATGGGTAGATGAAATAGATGATGAATGATGAAATAAAATGATGAGAGGCCTCGATGTTAAAAATTGATCCAGTCGTCTAGCGGAGTATAGATGACGACCACAAACTATTCTAGACAGTCTAGTGAAACGCTAGAAGGCTCGCAACTTGTAGGTGTTTGTTCACCAGGTGTACTCCATCCCCCTCATGGTTGCCTTACTGCCATATATTGTTAAGGAATTCCCTAAGCAATATTTTCTTCCCGCTGATAATCCTTAGGCTAGGTCCCTTGAATTAGATGCTTTACGGACAGAAAGTGAGGATAACGGGAACGGGTAATCGGGTTGAATGATTTGATGAAATTAAAGAACTTAATTATTGTGGGTTGAAAACCCTATGTGCTCACCAGGCTCCCAATCCTGACCCACTCAGTTTCTTGTATTACAGTTAGTGGCATAAGAGCATAGGTGTGATGATCAGACGAGAGATCTATGGATTATAGGCCATTAGAATAATAGATTTTTGTAAGGCCTGTACTATTTCTGTTTATGCTTATGTACTGTATTGACGATGACATCGTAACGTTTTTAATATAATTAAAATACATTTCTTTGGAAATGCTTTGATAAAATCTTTATCAAATTTTTGGGAACAAATTTCGTAACATTATTCTTCAAAAGGATACTCTAATTTTAAAATAAAGAATAAACAAAATCGGTCTTTTCTGGCCGTGAAATTGGGGATATCACATGAACAAAAATCTGTAACGAGGAATGATTGGCTTTCTGCTCTATCTTACTGCTAGTCGCCCTAACATTATGTTTGATACTATATTGTGTGCTCGTTATCAAGCAAGTCCTAAAATCTCATCTTCTCACTGTGGAAAGAATCTTTCGTTACTTAAAGCATACACCCAATCTTGGGTTATGGTATCCTCGTGATTCCGAGTTTAAGCTGGTAGGATACACTGACTCCGATCATAGTGGATGTGGCATTGATCGTAAAAGCACTTCAAGAGGTGCTCAATTGATTGGAAATAGATTGGTAAGCTGGTCCAACAGAAAGCAAACATCAGTGGCTTGCTCTACCACTGAAGCTGAATATGTAGCCGCTGGAAGGTGTTGTGCTCAAATTTTATGGATTCAAAATCGGCTCTTGGATTATGGTCTAAACTTCTTAAAGACTCCCATCTGCCGTGACAACACCAGTGCCATTTAGATGATACATAATCTAGTGCAACATTCCGAGACCAAGCACATTGATATCCGTCATCACTTCATTACGGGACATCATTCAAAAGGGAAAAGTGGAGTTGTTTTACATTCTATCCACTGGTCAGCTGGCTGGCATTTTCACAAAAGCATTAGACGAAAAGAGTTTGAACAAATTGATTGTAGACCTTGGCATGCTTTCAATGATTTAATTGTTTCTAATTGTTTTGATTTAACATTGCTTTTGCTTGCCTTCTGAAAAACACAAAAGCAAGTGCTACTTTTATTATGTTTGCAAATTTTTACATAGCTTTACTTTTAGTATTTACAAGTATTTTCTTTTAAGCCTATCTAAGATTTATTGGCATCTTCTTCCTTCATAATTTGTAAGGACTGGAGCCTTCTTGAAAGATATCAATGCTCTCAATGTTGAGAAAAAGAGTGGCATCATGTCCTCTTATTCTTGAAAATGACCTCTTTCTCCTCCACTCACTGTTATGGATGCAAGGAGCAACCATCAATGCAGTAAGTCTTGTTTTCATCTACCGACTCATAATCCGATAAAACCTCGAATGCCCTCGTGTTGATCTTGAAAATACGATGGTTTTATGGATTGAGTCAATTAACTCGTTGGTTACAAAGACTGTTTTATGCTATATTCTTACTCCTGATGAACATGAAGCTTGGAAACCATCTGCAACACTTCAATGATAAATGGCTTCATCACTCTTGATTTATAGTGAGATGTTTTATGTACTGATGTGTTTATCTTTACTTATGCTCTCTTCTATAGTCAGAACTCAAAGGGTAGATATCTCGAAAAATGGAAGTACATTTATGACCATTCAATTCAAAAGATTTGATGGAACGGGTCTTTATCACCTTTCTGAAAAAGATGCACTTATTTTGTTGTTTGGATAACTCTTTTGTTTGTATTTGTATATTATTTTCTAAGGGAATCTGATGGAGGCTATTCTAAGAATAGTATGCCACTTTTGACACATCATCGTCCCTAGAAGCATGCTGTTGTATGTGACTAAATCTCTCTAAGTTTCTCATCAGCGAGACTATCTGCTGAGAACTTTGAGTCACCCACTCACGCTGACTGTCTAGCATTGGCTAAACTTTCTAAGTGAGATTTCTTGGTCCGAATAAAAAATTGATAAGAAGGATTGGGTGTTTTTATTTAGTTAACTATCTTACCTGACCATGTCCCTCGAAGCATGCTTGCCGTATGCATCAAGCCTCATGTTATGCTAAAAATTTGAGCATAACCCAATGGCTTACACTGATTGCACAATCATCAGCGTAAGAGTTGCTTGTCTGGTCCTTTAATGACAAAGGGTTGTTCATGTCCCTGACCTCCTAATATGAGGTATGACTGTTGGGTTATGAGCATTCTAACACTCCTAAGTGTACATGCAACCCTAAATACCTTGGATCTATGTTTTCTCTATTATACATACAATTATGAACATCCAAGGTATTATCCTAATCTAGCATACAAAATAATAAATATAACAAGATAGAATACATACCTCTTTGATGTAGAATGTCTTCATGAAGCTTGAGTGCCTAGTGCCCCAAGTGTGACACCTCAAATGGTTCACACAACACCAAATACACTTGGAATAACTTGAGAGAAACTTGAACACTCCTTGAAATCGTCTAGCCCTCACACTCACACATTAGTGCACGATTTCTTGAGCCATGGGATTCTTTTATATGGTGGCTATTAGGGTTACACCATGTAACTCATAACTTTACCCATTCCTTATGCTCCATGGATTTTAACCTCCATGGAGTATCCATGGGTCACCCCATGGACTTAGTCCAACATAAGGAATCTTGGATCACAAGCCCACATATATAAGAATGAATGATTTACACAATCAACCCATATATTTAATTAGTCTCCTTTTGATCACTTAATTAATTCCAAATTAATTCTTGATCAATACTAATTAAATAACCTTATTAATATATTAGAACTTATAATATATTAACCAACCTTAAGTGTTATTTCTCTCATTATAGTCTATCCAAATGCATGATGCCATGCAACCCAAATGGACCATGCTGGGTCGGGTCAAGTCTTACCAATTATAGTTATGGACTTAGACATTAATCCAACAGTCTCCCACTTGGATAAGTCTAAAACTATTATTGCGTATGACTTTAGGAACCGATCAGCAATCGTAGCTCTCAAAAGCTTCTGTCGAACTCTGACCTTGTCGATGACTTGTCCATTAGATAAGGGATCATATATTCCTCCATTCTATATATCATATGGACTGAGACATGGATTATCAATCATTCTCTCTGTCCATTTGTTGTTTCCCGATTTCCGATTCATGATGACTGACTGATTGAACAAATCAAATCAGTCCTGGCTTGGCCAAGCACTCACATGTATCATCTTCAAATCATCGAGGGGCCCACAGATATTGCTTTTATCCCGAAGGTAAAAGGAATGGATAAACTTCGACTCATATGGCTTGTTCTACTACTTGTTGAATCATACACAAAGGCACGTTTTTTAACATCGAGTTACCAATGCGTTTTCGTGCAATCAATGTATAACCAACTCATAGTAACAACTCATATCTCTAGGTTTGAAGAATATAAGATATTATCGTCTCATGATCACTCGTGATAAAATCCATGAAGTGATTCAAATGAGCACGGGTTGAATCCAATACTCAGAACTTATGAGCACTCATGAGTGTTGTAGCACCACTTTGTCCACCAACTTGGACCTCTACAAACCAACCCATGACAGTCTTGATTCATATCTACTTCCAACATATGACCGACTGTGGATGGTTTGAATAACTTAATCATTCAGGAAGAGCGACTTAGTTATTCTGGAAGTCAAAACAAGCAAAGTGAAACACAAGAATAAATGAATCAAATATGGTATCAAACCCTATGAATATAAATAAACACTTTTATTTATCACCATACTGATTACTCATTATTCATTGTTTCGGTTTTATCAACTTTATACTTGAATTTAAAACAATAGTTGTCCCATGCTCCAAGCATGTACACTATGTTTTCTAAACACTAGTCATGCCATACACCAAGTATGCATACTATGTTTGTCTATGATCTTTACTTTGTAAAATAGATCAATTGAACATCACTCCAATGATCCTCTTTTCACAGTCCCAAATCCTTACTGCAAATGCAAGAATTCCAAATTCATGCCATTTACTGAAATCTGTTAGATTCTAAACTTATATGCATTGATCCTCTTAATGATTATGCACGAAGTCAGAAAGACTTGACAACAATCATTACAGAGCATTCCAAAGGAGATCAGCTCCTTGGAAACATCCTTCTTTCATTAAGTTTCCTAATCTTACACAGATTGAATAATTTCTAACTTTGAAACATTTCCATATTCCATTTTTACTATCACTTCTGAACAAGAGTTGCCTCCTTACAGATTATGTCAATATGGTCCTTCCAGAATTAACATTATACTTCCAACTGTCTTTGAGCAACCAATCTTTGGTAAACCTTAGATTGTCCTCGACAATTGCTTAATCATTTTAGTCATATCCAATTCTAGACATTTTCCCTTCATAATGCCCCAGGCATTTGGAAAATTTTAGAAAGGATGAATATAGCACATGTAATCGATCCTATATCCGAAGCATATGGGACACGATTCATGATGTCTCACATAAAGACTAAACCAGTCTTTTGCTCTAATATTTCCATTTCAATTTGCCAAGTTCTCAAAATTCAGATTATGAAAAGGGATGCCGTAATCATAATCGAATTTTAGAACGCAAATAATGGACCCATATATAGAATTTCCTTATGTTGAGCCATTCCAACATGAAATTCATATATATATCCTTGATTAAATACGATTAAAATCTCAATCTAAGCTTTTAGAATTGAAATGAAGTATAATTTCCTCTCCCTTAATTATAGCAAAACAACTTTTTCAACCCCTGCAACCTCACGAATTGAAACTTTTGTTTTCTATAATTAACATTGCTAACTTGCAACCTTTGTCATAATTATCATGCTCCCACTAACATGATGATTATTAGCATAACACTTATGCTCCCACTAGCTTTGACATGTACTCAGAAATCAGCTGACTTTCTTACCAAAGTTCAGATTTCTGATAGTAGATTGTTTTGATAAAACTTTATCAAAATCATACACCTCTCTTTGATAGCTCACATGTGTGTCTAAACAATTTTAGAACTATGAAAAGGGATACCGTAATCATAGTCTCAATTGTTTAGACCTTTGCCACTTCTCACAAGTCCATGTTAGTGTGCCGGTAAACCACACACGCTCCACTAACGACTTTGAGAATGCAAATATCACAATTGCTATCTAGCTAAAATCTACTTAGTGAAAGTGTTTCCTCACCATCATTTTCATGAATCGGAGAGAAACCTTATGACACTTAGATTTAATAGTGTATGTGTTCTTATCCATGTGAATTTGTCAAAACCATAATCACAAGACAAGGTTAGTGACAAATCCAAACTCATATTCATTAAACTTGTACAATCTTAAATTCTTGCCATTTGGCAGCTCAGGTGCCTGCCATTGCTTCCAAGTAGTTGTGCAACCAATTGAGAACTCTCAGAACTCCTATGCAAAGCCAACTTGAATAGGCACAAAAATTTCAACACGATAGGTTATAAACCTCAAGTCGTGTGCTAGTGAAGGACTTTAGGTTTTATTCTTGATTAAGTCTTGAAATTTTCAAGAGCTTTAAAACTCCCACTGTCCTCTTGACATATAAGACTCCCTTGTCAAATATTCAAGAGATAGTGCAGATTCTTTATCAAGACTAACACTTTACACAATTGGCCTAAGTTGGTCTCTGTTTTATCCAAAACATCACAACTTACCAATTTCAAATGTACAAGAGTAGATAACCTTTTACTCTTACATTTGACTAGTGTTAACAAACCCTCTTTAAGATATATCACTCAAGTTACAATCTTGGAGTATGACTCTAAGAATTGTTTTGGAACGAAGTATGACTCATCTTTTTGATTTAACCATTTCAACAATTCATGACTTCTCTTCTTAGTCATAAGAATGCACTAAGATGACTTTAGAGGACCAATTGTGATATGGTATCTTAATCATTAAGATGATCATAAACATGATACTAAAGTACTCTCCCATCTTTTCAGATTTGAGAAACTTTTATCTTTCTGCCATACTTTGATTCTTCTTATTCGTTCTGTCTCACATTGAAACTTCTCCAATGCTACAAACTTATACTTAAACTTATAAGTATAACCATATTTACTGAACTTAAGTAAATCATGACGAATAGTCTTCTTGATCTTTTGTGGTGGACTTGACCAGTGCACAAGAATGTGTACTCGATCCCTTAGTCCTTTCCTTATTCACATAAGGAATTAGTCTTAATTTTCCAAGCTGAAAGTTCTCATTCATCATACTATACAACTTGCATGATTCCAAGTTTCGGTCCAATTGAACCTTGGGTGATGAGAATCTTTCCTTATTTGGTAATATTAGACACTACCACAACCGAAAGAATCAAATCCATTTTTCCAATATTGCTATCAATGGAATATTATAAGCATCAACTTTTCACAAATGCCATTGTAAGGATACTTAAAATAAATAAAATCAAAACCTTTTTCTTTTATTTTAAAACTTTGCAGAAAAACTTATCCTTACAATCCATATGAAAACCTTGTTGTTATCTATTCCTAAGCAATATAAATATCATAACTCTTAAGTAATAGCCTAAAATTCTGATCACCGAACCATGCGATTGAAATCCATCTTCGCGATCAGAATCAGCATGTACTTAATAGAGTTAGACAATGGACTTTACCTGAAGTAGAGCCAAACTTATTGACTTTAACATCCTTAGGTAAATTTGGCAGCTTCGTAACCAATGCCCCTTCCTTTGGCAATAGTTACCTATGGACCCTTGATAATGGGACTATCTCAGACTTCGCCTCTCTCTTTACCATTGGGTCAACCGAGTTGACTATGGCCGATCCCTTTCCATTGGGAAGAGAGAGCTTTACTGGATATCCAATATCATCATTGTCAATGTCCATAGCATTTTAGGAAGTTGATCTTAGCAAATAGATAAGATCATTATGGGTCTTGTCTTAGTCTGTTTCATAGGATTCCCAAAAGAACTCACTATGTGACTTAGAAAGTAGTTGAGCCACCAACTTTCTCAAGACTTTGACACCCAACTCTCCCGGCTTGTCAATATGTGACTACATCTCCAAGATGTGATCACACCTAGACCTTGCCTTGCCAATAGGGCTTGAGTGACCTTAAACTTTTTAGGAACTTGTGGGTTAGGGAGAATAATTGGAGGAGGTGAAAGAAGTATGATATCCATGGGACATCATCTTCATTTAGGAAAGCTTGTTTCAAGAGATTTGGGAAGATCATAAATGTCTAGACCAGACATCTTTTTGGGAGATATTCAAGATAGTTGATCTAAAGTCCTTAATATGACACCCAATATGAAATATTAAGGCTAGGACCCAACAAACTATTTTATAACTTAGAAGAGGGATGTCGTAATCCAAGCTATAAAATATTTGAAGGTAGGTGAATGACGATTCACCAATTTCCACCATGAAAAACGAAATAATTTATTAGGTTTTAATTGGATTTGAAAGTCCTAGATCTTTGAGATTCATTGAACTGTTCAAAGGCATGTTTCAATCTCGAGTGTGCCCTTCAGGTTTTGTGACTGGGATGCCGAGGATCACAAAACAAGGTGTGAATAACCATGCAAATATACTTGGTACCCTTAATATTTACCCCTTAATCAGTGTGCCGGTTAACCACACACGCTCCACCTATACTATGATAAATATTAAGTTACCCTTTGCCTACCTTGTTAAGTCCAGGTTAGTGTGCCAGTTAACTACACACGCTCCACTAACGACTTAAGCAAAGTGCAAAGTGTAATTTCATGGGTTAGCACCAAATTCACATTTTCCTAAGTAACTAAGATTGGGTATTAATAAGAGTTTAGTTACTTAGTATTTATCATTAGTACTTTTAATGAAAGGAGAATTATAGTCCTTGTCCTACCCGTTTGGCTAACGACCCTCCACCAGTCAAGGAAGCGGTGGGTGAGAGTGGACACCCATTAAACTGCCATTTTATAGGCAGTAACCTTATACCCCCCTTATAGACCGGCTTCGTGAATGAGGCCTACTAACGGTAAGACTGACTTTACTCTTATACATATATATAAATATTATTAACTTATAATATTATAAAGTATAAGGGTTGAATTTTAACTTTTAAAATTCTAAGGGCTAACTTGGAATTAAAGTATTCATAAGTGAAAACTTTTCAAATTCCAAAACTTGAGGGCAAGTTTTGAAACTATTCAAAACTAATTAATTCCATAACTTATGAGTTTAAAGTAGTTTTAATTAAAAAAAAAAAACTCTTCAAGTTCCATAACTTGAGGACAAGTTATGGAAGACTTTAAACTAATTAATAAAAAAAATAACTTTTTTTTATTGTAACTTATGGAACTAATTAAGGTTACACTTTTTTTTTAATTTAATGAAGAGACTCTTGAACCTCCATAACTTGAGGACAAGTTATGGAGTCATAAAACCATTTAATTAGAACTAGACTCTTCATTTTGTAATCTTTGCCAACTTTTATGAGTTTTATGATTCTTAAATGTGACTTTTCATATAACTTGAGGACAAGTTACAAAAACACACTTTGGAATCAACTCTTAGATTAAAATGGATTGAAAACAACTATTTCACACAACTTTTCTATTAATCTAAGAACCTCATAAGAACAAGATAATTCAAATCATCAATCTTCAAGAAATTAGCATGAACATACAAACTAATACAAATCTTGAAATTATGACAATTATCTTAGAAATTGGATTAGCATGAACATTACCACATCAAAAACAAGTTTATATGTCCAAAAACATCTTAGGGTAATGTTCCTAGTCCAATTCCAGCCAAAACAATCGAATATATGCATCCAACTCGATTTTTCAGCTACTTTTGCAAGTATAACAAGAAAACAAGCCTAGGCTCTGATAGCACTGTTGGGTTATGAGCATTCTAACACTCCTAAGTGTACATGCAACCCTAAATACCTTGGATCTATGTTTTCTCTGTTATACATACAATTATGAACATCCAAGGTATTATCCTAATCTAGCATACAAAATAATAAATATAACAAGATAGAATACATACCTCTTTGATGTAGAATGTCTTCATGAAGCTTGAGTGCCTAGTGCCCCAAGTGTGACACCTCAAATGGTTCACACAACACCAAATACACTTGGAATAACTTGAGATAAACTTGAACACTCCTTGAAATCGTCTAGCCCTCACACTCACACATTAGTGCACGATTTCTTGAGCCATGAGATTCTTTTATATGGTGGCTATTAGGGTTACACCATGTAACTCATAACTTTACCCATTCCTTATGCTCCATGGATTTTAACCTCCATGGAGTATCCATGGGTCACCCCATGGACTTAGTCCAACATAAGGAATCTTGGATCACAAGCCCACATATATAAGAATGAATGATTTACACAATCAACCCATATATTTAATTAGTCTCATTTTGATCACTTAATTAATTCCAAATTAATTCTTGATCAATACTAATTAAATAACCTTATTAATATATTAGAACTTATAATATATTAACCAACCTTAAGTGTTATTTCTCTCATTATAGTCTATCCAAATGCATGATGCCATGCAACCCAAATGGACCATGTCGGGTCGGGTCAAGTCTTACCAATTATAGTTATGGACTTAGACATTAATCCAACAATGACATGGTACCTTTATGAATTAACGCTGAATCTTTGATTCTAGATTGAAACTTACTCTATGATACGAAAGTTTAAACCGCTTGTTGCTGATGAGTAAAACCGTTTATGATTCACGCTGATTCCACCTCAACATGACTGAAACAATCCATTTTTTCCTTTATCTTCTTAGTAACACTTGACGATTCACTGTGTTATACCACACACTGATAAAAGTTTAAAACTCTGTGTCGATGGTTAGTCTATGTACTGTAGGCTATCACACACACCAACCCATTCTTGCCCTTATACTCTTCTTTAAAGCTTTATGATTCAATGTAATGTACCATACGCTGATGAAAGCTTGACAAATCTATGCCGGTGGTTAAGCTAAAACACCACAGCTTATCACAAGCATCATACCACTCTTGCCCTTTTCTTATAATAAAAGTGATTAGTGATTTAGCGTATGAAACCACACGCTGATGAGATCTTGCAATACTATGTTGGTGAATGGTAGTTTTATCCCACACTATCAGGAGACATCACACTCTATCTAAACTACAAGCTGCAACTCAGATTCTATTATTTTCTTCTCTAGTTTTATTTTCTACTGATGTAAAAAAGAGGGGAGAACCTAGCTAGAAATGAAGTAACTCCTAAATGTTATCAATCAAAGGGGAAGTCAAGCGGATTAACACGCTGACAGCTCGTACAAATTGCAAGAAGTTTTATATTCATTCACCTTCTCATGGGGAACACTCATTAAAAGCTGAAGAACTTAAAATTTTTATAAATTTCAATCATATTCTCAGGGTAAGCGTACAGAGAGCTTGAGCTAAAGAATTCAAAGAAGATTAGTTTTGACATCATCATATAGGGGGAGATTGTAAGGTTACACCTTATGATCTGATGAGTCAAACACTCGTACAAGTTATCTGTCATCGTCGAGTCTTCCTACTATCAGCGCCAATGTATCAAGCTTATCAGTGTCAACGCATTGTATAGTTATTCTATGTAATTGTTTGTATATTAGGTAATGATATAGATAAGTATATAATAGATATCAGATCCGGTATCTTTGTTATGAATATCGGTTCTTAGTATAGATAAGATACAATCCCTTAAATCATGGGATTCATATGTATAGATTAGTATATAATCTACATTAGGGTAAACCCTAATATAGAGAGTTCGGCTTTGTGTCAATCGTTTTTGTGACAACCCGTCTTCGTGGTGAAGACAAAAACTCTTTCTTGGTGAAAGAAAAATTTGGAGAACTCTCTCTGTCATTTTACTTTCTGTTATTTGTTTTCTTATTTTTGTTCTTTATACTTGAAGTGTATTCGATCGATACAAACCTTTACCTCACTGTAGTTGTGGGTCGAAGGCACCAATGTCGGCCCACTGGAATATGTATTAGGATAGTAGTGATTTGTGTGACACTTACTGATATGCCTGTATGTGCTTGCTGTCTTTGTAACTCTTGCTTGTATGACTGTATGCTTAGCTGTAGGGGTGACCCATACCGATTAAAAGATACCGAATGATTTGGAAGGGACTCAGAGAGTCGGAAGGGACTCTAAGATTCGGAAGGGACTTATGGGTGAAATAGACCCGTTACATGTTTTAGCATAATGTGTATAATGTATGTATGTTATGTGTGACATGTGGTATTTGGGGAACTCACTAAGATTTGTGCTTACAGTTTAAGTTTATGTTTCGGGTACTTCCATTTTGAAAGGGAAGGGCCCAGCTTGATCGCAGCGCATCCATCCATGTTTCCGCATTTTCATGATTTTGGGAATTGTACTCTGATAACTATTTTATTATGATATACTTTTGGATAGTTTGATATGAATCTTTGATGATTTGAGTTGAATTAAAAATGAAATTTTTATCTATGATTTTTAGGATGTTTCAAATACAACTACAAACAAGCAAATAACAAGGTTTTTGAGCAAGAAGTTATTGGTATTCACAACCCTTTTAATTTAAATTTATGAACAAAAGAAAATGTAAACCTATGACTGTTAGAAAGAGAGGGTTTTTTCATTAGGCATGTTTGTAAAAGTGAAGTGACTACCCTGCTTAGTCATCATGCAAAAAGAAGGGTAATGAAATTATTCACACCCTTTCTATCTGTTAATCTGTCGTATTTTCCAAATTGGGTGACACATCAGCACCATGTGGAGACACATTATACATGTAAAATGATATGTCCTTATTTGATAAGCCTCTTACTGGTCCAGTAAGAGGTAAGAGTAATACCTGACTCGGTCACATTCAAAGCATTTAATACTACTACTTGAAGCCTCTTACTCGGTCCACACGCCTTTGACTTGGTCATCACAAGAATTACGTTGACGAGTAAAATAGAACACATTACCCCTTTTTGTCCTGATATCATTCATGCCTCTTATATTCTTTGTCGGTCGCTAATCGAGAACCACAACCATCACATTCCTCAACCACTCCTTCCCCCTTCTCAAGCGACACCATCCTCCTCTACCCTTTGCTGCTATTGCCTCATTTTTGTGCCACTGGATCCACTGGTGTCGCCCCTTCTTGCGCTACTAAATAGTTCCATCCAGGCATGTTTCGATTGATTTCTATTTCAATTTTCCGTTGTGTTTTACTCAATTGTATTATTCTAGGATTTTAAATATCGATGGAAATATATATATATATATATATATATATATATATATATATATATATATATATATATATATATATATATGAGTGTTAATCATTTCTTGTTTTATATATTAGGATTCATTTTTGCTGTATGGTTTCACTTGTTTTTCTAATCGATGTGTGAGTGATGAAGAAGTGTGTGTTTATGGCTTCTGCGGTTCTTTGTAAGAACAAAAGATTGACTAGTTCTCTAAAGTCCTTGGTTGTTTCATTAAGAATTGTTGTTCATTAATTTAAACTATTTCCACTGTAATCCTTGGACGTGTTACTATCGTGCCCGGAATTGTTAGTTGTTAGAGCAATATTACTATCTTCCTTCCTTATTTCTAAAATTACAACACTTTCATATGTTTGATCTTGTATTTATGTTATCTATTGTTTCAAATTCGTTGTTGGACATACAACTATTGCGGTTGTTAGCTCGTGTCTTAATTCCATTGTGATAGTTGCCATCCAATTCTATAACAATCTCATAGCCTCAGCTGAACATGGTAAAGTGTATTGACTTCCCCTGCATCATTGTGAAATGTAAGCTTTACAAGGTTATTTGATGAAAGTTATTTTTCTTTTTTCAGGTAGCTTATATGTTTGTGTTAATTTAATTTTATCATGTGAATGTAAGGATTAATTTGTTAACTTGTTAATAGTGGATGCCTTGTTTGAACAAACGGGTATAATTGTTTGCCTATTTATGGATTTTTTTTGTTGTACTTAGGGATTCCATGCTTCAATTAAAATGAAGAGGAATAAAGCTTCTTTTGATCGAACTATTAGATGGCTCGATGATTGCATTTCACTAAAATTGGTAATCCTTTTTACCTTTCATATGAACATTTCTTGCAAATTTTCTTGTAATAATTCATGGAATGCAAAAAATGGAGCTCTTTTTTGATCTATTGTTAGAGGATGCAATATTGAAGAATGTCAAACTTGTTGGAGGATGTAATATTGAATACCACTCTTGATGACTACTAACTTTCTATCAATTTTCAATTGCAATTCCAAGCAGGGAATGTCATTGCAAAAGTGGTTCTTGTTGTAATTAGCATTCTAATGTTTTATATGGTTTCTATTAATTATAGATTTGCTTGAATACCCGTATTTCATTTGATGTTAACCTGGAGGATAAAATGGTCATTCTATATAATTATGTTATATTTTTATCAATGAGATTAATTTAATCCAACATAAAACCAGAATGGTAAAATAATAATTTTCATCATTTAGCACAACCTATCTATATAATTAAACAACACGATTTCATCAAGCGACATATCTAGTGAGGGCTTCTAACTCAATAAGGCGTCTGATTCGACGAATAACTATCAAACAAACCTAAATTAAATGCATATATACAACCTGTTTCAATGGCTAAATCGTTACATTTACTTTTTTTTTTTAAGGTTTCATCTAACACGGTTTGATGCTCGACAATTTTATGATTAATCCTTATGATTAATACTACCTTTTATTTGACAATGTAAAAGTACTTTATATGAAATATGAATACAAGGAGAATGAAGTCCAAAATTAAGAAAAAAAGTTAAAAAAAGACCAATTCAAAGTCAAAGCCAAAGAGCTTTAGCATCCTTCAACATCGGAACCAATTCGCCGGTGATATGTGTTGCTATTAATCTCTCCAATCCACCAAAAAACTTCCCACCCACATAAACCACCGGAAACTCTATCAGGTTGCCATCATCTTCTCCGGAGATTTTCAATAAATGAACTGTCACGGAAGCCGCATCTCCTTCATCCATGGCGGAGATTGTGGGATTCACCCCTAACCCTAATAACAAAAGCTTCACGACATGACACATGCAACAGCCACGTTGCCCAAACACTATCACGGGGTTTTCCGCTACCAGTTGAACCACAGGTATCGACTCATTACTGGTGATGGCATTGGGTGTTTCGGCGTCACCGCTGGTCTGGTGTGGGAGGGTTGTTTGCATGGTTTATTACCAGCTTACGGAGAGAGTAGGTGAAGAAGAGGGAGGAGACGAGGAGGAGATGTGGTGGTTATATGGTGTGTTTAGAGAGAGAAAAAAGAGACGACTTTAACGTCAACGGAGTGACGCAGAGACGCACGTCACAGGTGACTATTTGGGACCGTGTGACGAGGACTTCGAGGAATTTCGGAGAATCGATGACGGCTTTTGGCTTTAGGGTTATTTACGGTGGTGTGTGGAAATGTGCATCGTGTTATTAAAATTTTATCACTATATTTTTTCGTTAGGAAAATTTATTTTTATAAATTTTCTTCATCTATAAAATAAAAATGTTGGGTAAATAGGAAAAAGATCAAATATAATACCACAATAACTAATTTTATTTTAAAAGGTAAATACAAAAATATATACTAAACTATTTCTAAATTATTCCACTTATATTCAGAGTGTGACTTGAACACTCAACTTCAAAGAGGGAGAGCAACACCAGATACCGCAGGACTAGAAACTCTTTGGTACCACCATAACTAATTATGTGGTAAAAAAATATCAAACTCTTAACAAATAAAAACAAATGAGTCATATACATTAATCGTAATTAATTAATTCGAAATATTTATATATAATAATAAATCATAACAGCTTCTATTAGAATGTTTTTATATTGTAGCGTGAGGTGTCAAAATAACTCATTTAGAATTTCTATATTTATATTTTTATATATATTTTAATTTTTTTTATCCAAATCAATATCGTTTAAAATAAATAATTTATTTTTAATCATATTAGGTTAATATTTTTTCCTATTCATCCAACATTGCTTTACACAACATTTCATCTTTTATTGTATAATATCATTAATTTGTATATCTTATCATTAATTTATTTATCTTATCATTCAATCTCAATCTTATCATAATGTACCTTTCAAAGTCTAATATTAATATTCATTAAATATCATATTATTATTATTTTTGAACAACAATTTTTTTTAAAGGTCATTTTATCATAATAAATGTTTTATATCTCAAAATTTCAAATGATTATATTTTGTGGTTTCAACTTCTATAAATATTGAAATTTAAAAGTTAATATAAATAATAGTTTAAAACATAAAAATATAATTAAATTTGTACGTTCATTGTAAATCGTTTCCCAAAGTCTAATGTAAGGTGATACGTGTAAACTTCTTTCAAATCATCACTAAACAATTAATTGAGTTGAACGTGGTATTTATATAAATGTTCAAAAAAACTAAATTAAAACTTTTATATAAATGTTAAAACTCAAATTACATACTTAAGCCCATTAAAAGTATTTTATATGAGCGGGTAAAACTGATTTTTCTTAAGACTTTCCAAAGTTGTAAAAAATAAGCCGAAATTTACAAAGATATCAAAGTTTTCCATACAATAAGGTCATCTTAATATCATTATTTTATATTCAATTCGATGTGAGGTATCCTAAAACGTAGAAAATATCAAAAAGCTTTCATGGTAATAATCACAATACATTGTTACCTTTTAACTTTTACGAGATTAATTTGATTTTTTTTATTAATAAGAGTGGGCATCGGGTGGTACCCGTCCAAATTTTACAAAATCGGTCCTATAAGCAGAGACGATAGTTCTTTGAATGTTGTAACCGATGTCTAAACCGATCACTATCAAGAACACAAAAAAATTAATAGTGATATAAAAGAAAAGATTTTAGCCTCTCTAATTGTAGATGTTTTTTTTTCTCTTGAGTGTTGTTTCTTATCTTAAACAATGATATAAGAAATACGTTAGCCTTTTTAATTATAACTAATTGCTTTTACTTCAATTTTGTTTCTTAACCGAGGTATAATAAGAAATATGACACAAAAATGCACTAAAGGGAAAACTGATTCCACATTATCATGGTAACTAAATTTAATAAACTATTTTATTCTAAAAACTAGGCGAATGCCCACACTTTACACATGAGTAATACTGATATATATATATATATATATATATATATATATATATATATATATATATATATATATATATATATATATATATATATATATATATATATATATATATATTACAAAAGTAACTAATTTATTGCTATTAGTTATGATAATTATTCTTATACTAAAATAAAAGTTTATAAAAATTACATTTCAATCGGACCATATGATAAAAGATATACCTATTGTTAAAATGATGAAATTGAAAATTTAAAGTATTTGTATTAACGATATAATAAATATATATGGGTTTCACGTCAATGATTTAAAAACTATTCCATCCATCCCGTATTAATTGTCTACTTTTAACTTTTAAAATTTTTATTTTTCAACTTTTGACTTTAAATATTTTTGTTTTAGATATATAATACTTGATGCAAAATATATGAATGACTTCTATTTTAATTGTCTTCTCATTGTTATAAGTTTTATGCACTAATTTATACCATAAATAAAAATATTTAAGGTGTTAAAAATAAAACTTAAAAAGTCAAAAATAGACAATAAATATGTTATACGAAGGTAGTATTACTTTAAACATTTTCAATTTTGATAATTATAGATTTTTTAAATGATTTTTCTAAATATAATGTAACTTTCAGTTTTATATAGTCTTTTGTTAAAGTTAAATTATGATTTAGTGTTTAATTCAAGTATTCATGTTATTATTTAAATAAGGACTTCATTTTGAGAAAAAAAACTATTTATTTTAGAAAATAGTCTCAAGATTTGACATTTAGCACCATATTTAAACTAAAAAAATTAAGTACTATAAGTTAGAAATTAAAATGTTAGTATCATAATTAAATTTATAAGACGTTCTATATATTTACAAAAAGTAAATTATAATGGTTGAAGATGAAAAAGGTCACAATAATAAGAATTACATAAATAATTTTTAGTGATAAATAATAAAAAATATAAATAATTATATGTTTCGCTATATTTATTCATTAGTAGTTTAATTGATTAACATGTTACATTGAGAAGTATCATAAATTAAACATTTAATATAACAAAAATCTTATATAAATAAAACTATATTTATGATAAATAGTATATTACAGTATTTTACGAATGATTAACATTATGATTTTAAAGAAAAAAAGTTAAAAGATAATAAAAATATGTTATATGTTATATTGTATGAATTACTTAAAACAATATTAACTTGTTATATAACAAATAATAATTTTTAATAAAATCTATATATTTGTTTCTTTGTTTTTCTTTATTATAGTTTATAATATATTAGTACGTTAATTATTAAATATAAATAAAAAAGAGTACCAAATAACTCAAATGCTTTGTTGGAGTTAATGAATAAAAATATCAAATTCTTATGATAAAAATATAATTATTTAACTAGAATCATATTACTTGATCTTATTTATTATATATTGGAATATAAATAAGTAAAAATAACAATAAAACTAACAATACTAAATTTAACATCATAGTTAATTCACTATTTAAATATTATTAGTTACAAACTTTTTGTGTTGTACTATTTAATAGATGAGTTGAAAAATTAAGATAGTTTCTAATGAATAAGGTTCAATATATGAATTTATCTTGAACTATATAAGGATAAAAATCAAGATTATATGATTATATATATATATATATATATATATATATATATATATATATATATATATATATATACTTGGTTTCTTTGATTTATCAATATTTTTTTATGAATGTTTATCTTACATTAAAATGTTATTATATTAGATAGTGATGATAACCAATTGATTGTTGCAAACTGATTAACTTACCAACTTCAACATCAAATGTCTAAAATTTGAGCATTAATCTAGTCGTTGTGATTTAGTTGATTTTTATAGAAAATATTTTGATGTTTTTTTTTAATCTTTTTGAAATATTAAAATCTGAAATGTACATTTTGATATATAAAATATAATTAACTTTTTATATATCGAAAAACATTCATGGATACGTTTATGATGAATAAATGTTTAACAAAATAAATCACAAAACACAAAATAATTTTATAAATGATAAAAAATCAGTTTCATCCAAAAGTTAGTTAACTTTTATATAGGGTTTTAAGGAGTAAAAAGTCTGTACATTTTAGAAATAATTTTTTTTTATGGTTTTGATGCTGAAAAGCCAAATTTTAACGTAATGAAAAATTTAGTTTGTTATGTGTGTTTCTTTTTATATCCACATATATAAGTTGAAAGAAATAAAATAACTTAAATAGTTTTATCTATTTCTACATTCATTTTTATTTTCATGAATTGTAGACAACTAAAACAAAAAGAAAAAGAGAAGAAAATATGAAAAACCAAATGAATAAAAAAAACTTTTATAAATATATAAATTGAAAAAGTAAATAGTTAATTTAGATAGATTTACCTATTTGCACATTCTTTTATATTTTTCATACACTATCATATAACTAAAATCAAAATATATAAATTAAAAGAAATAAAGAACCTAGATAGTTTTATCTATTTCTATATTGATTTTCATTTCCATGCATTCTAGACAACTAAAACAAAAAGAGAAGAGAAGAAAGTGTAAAAAGCCAAATGAATAAAAAAAACTTTTATAAATATATAAATTTAAAGACAGGAATTTTTTTATATAGATTTACATATTTGTATATTCTTTTCTATTTTTCATGCACTATCATATAGCTAAAAAGACATAAAAAAAAGAAAGAAAAAAAAACATCAGTAACCAACCAAATCAAGAAAGTTTTTTTTTATAAATATATAAATTGAAAGAGAGAAAAAGAACCCAAATACATTTAGCTATTAGCACATTATTTTATATTTTCATCCACTCTAAATAAGTTTTTATATAGGCAAAAAACATTCAATTAATTAGTAATTAAGTAACATAAATTGAAAAAGTTAGATAGTTTCAAATGAATATGGTGCAAGATAAAAGATTTATCTTGAACCATATTAATTTGAATGACCTATTCTATAAAAGTTATAAAAATAAATATCTATTTGTCCCATATTGCTTCACACATATATATAATATTTCATCATTCCCCTGTATAAGCTTACTAATTTGCTTTTCTTATCATTTAATCTTGACCTTGATCATAATGTGGCTTTCAAAGTCTATTATTAATATTTATTAGTGGCCATTTAAAAAAAAACATATTTAAAGTTTCATATGATTATAGTATTTGGTTTCTACTTTTAGAAGTATTGAAACTTAAAAGTTAATATAAAATATAGTTAAAAATATCAAAAAATGATTAAGTTTGCATATTCATAATATGTTGTTTTCTTAGTCCAACGTGTAATGATAAATGTAAACTCCTTTAAAGTCATCACAATGCATACATTATTAGTTTTAATATATCAAATATTTGTTGATTTCTATTTATTGTTTTTTAAGATTTATAAGTGTTTAATAGGTTATTTAGTAAGAATGTTATTATACTTGTTTTAGTTTTTGTATGTTACTTAAAGTTGTAGGATTTCTTGTTTTCATACTATTTGCTATTCTTTATATATATATATATATATATATATATATATATATATATATATATATATATATATAAACCAACATATATATATTTTTATAATTTACATAATTTAAAAAAATCTATAAAATAATCAATTAATGGTATACATAACCAATAATTTAACACTAATAACTGGTTAAATATAAAGTTGCATTGCTACTTATATTGGTTGTTTAATTAGAAATGTTAAATAATAAATTGTTAAAAATTGTTATTTTAGCTTTATAATTATACATCCACATGCAATACACATGGATTCACCTAGTTAGCAATAAAGTAAGTCATTATACAAGAGAAAACATGAAATACTATCTAATCTTTCTTACCTTATTATTACCTTATTATTTATCTTTGTAAATTGTACTTATATTAAACACACAAATAATTGTTAAAACTTAAAACAACATACAACAATTGTATTTTCCTAGATTCAAAAGCTAATCTCATATCATTATTTGAAATTAATCACTATCTAAAACATTTTTAAACAATTAACATACAACGAAAATAATAAAAAATTTCATTATATAAACCGAATTCCCAAAAATCACATATTCAATTGAATCTAACAAATTGACCATCCATCAACTATGGAGGGTTTCTAGAAAATATCATCTAATGATTTCTTAAATACATTTGTTTTAAAATTTTTGTTCAAAAGTATGAACAACTTTATGCGTATCTATACGACCAATAAAGAGACACTAACAAATTAAGGAATATGGAAGATACTTTTTGGCTTGATAAGTGGTATGGTCAAGTAGCTTTTCAGAACCAATTTCCACGTTTGTTTACATTGATCTTGCAGGAAAATTGTTTTATGGAAGATCTTTATGATAATAGGGATTGAAAATGACGATGGAAGAGAGATATAAGAAGTGGAGTGGAGAAAGAAGAATACCATAATCTAGTTTCTTCCTTACTTTACAAATATCTAGACTAAGGGGGGAGGATAGTTGGAGTTGGACTTTGGAGAATGATTGTTGATACTAGGTTTCTTCCATAAGAACTCTGAGTGGTAATAGTATCAACATAAATAATGGCTATAAGACTAGGTGGTTGAAATTGATCTCATGTAGAGGTTATATATATATATATATATATATATATATATATATATATATATATATATAACAAAAAAATATTCACAAGAAAACTAATACAAAAATTCATACATAAATCATTCATATTTTAACACAAAGTTCATTAAAAATTATCAGAGTAATATAGTCATTTACAGCTTAATACAGTCAATTCACAGTTTAATACACAAAATTTATAGTTTAATGCACAAAAATTATATATTCACAACCATATTCTCAACTTAAAACTTATATTTAAACCTTTAGATCTATAAGCTAGTGATTTTTTCAAAGTTTATTGACATAAATATTCACAATTTAAATTTTACATACTTTATTCAAAATTATATGTGTATAGTCGTTCTTTCATCTTATATTTTAAAAGCAAACAAAAAAAATTTATATAAAAAAAGTTATAGTTTAATACTAGTCAATTCACAGTTTAATACACAAAGTTTACAATTTACTATAGTCAATTCACAATTTAAACATAAAACTCACAACTTATTGCAGTCAATTCATAGTTTAAAACACTAAAATTCACAACTTAATACATAAAATTCACAGTTTAATACAATAAAATCACAGTTTAATACATAAAAAATATATTCACAACCATATTATCAACTTATAACTCTTAATACAGTCAACTTACAGTTTAATACACAAAATTTACAGCTTAATTGATAGATGTCATTTTATGCATCTTTTAGGCTAGTTTTTATTAACATTTTGCATCATATTTTATGTTATTTCATCTGCATTAGCTTAAATAATGTTTAGCTTATGTCATTCGTTAGAATTTCTGTTCTGCTTATGTTTTGATGTCACTGTTAGGTAATTGGATGGAACGGTACTTTGGGAGCAGCTTTGGATGTGTTTGATGGAGCATTGGAGCTAAATGGAGCTTGGAACTTATAAAGGATGTTGTTGGCAGATTGACCTCTTTTTAATATCTTGATCATATCTCATGACTCGTAACTTAAATTGACGATATTCACGATGTTCCGGAAACTAGGCAAAATTTCGGACGACTTTCGTGTTTGTGAAAAAGTAGAAAAACACAAAAATTTGATCGAAATTTCCATACAAATTCGATCGTGTTAGGTGTTCGAAGTTTCATATTCGTCAAAAATCAGATTAATGCCAAAATTCGATCGAATTTATCTTTTTCTTACTTTGGAGGTAACTAGCTTGCATATAAATTCAACCTCTTTTATTAGAGACGATTAGAGATGCTCCTAGATGACAAAAAAACCCTTCTAAAGGTGATTTTCTGCACTTATATTGTTCTATATCAAATTTTAAACATGTCTGGCTAAAACCCTAGTTTTCAATTTTGCAAAAGACTAGTACTTTTCATGTGAACAAGCATCAGATTTGGTTTTCATTATGTGATTCTATTTAGTAATTCAGTTTTGTGCTTAATGAATGTTTAATTTTGATTCTTGTTAGTCTAATCACCTAGCTAGGGTTTAATCATTCCAGATAATCAGTTGTTGAAATCCATAATTATTTTGACAATTTGATAATAAGTAACAAGTAATAAATCAGTTCTATGTTTGGATTTGACTTTTACGCTTCCGAACTTGTGAGAAGTATTGGATATTGCTAGGAATTTTACATAGATCTTAATGCAACATTTCTGAATTTAACTAAGAGCTTGTTTAATTAGATGAGTTAAAAGTTAGGGTTAAATGAAGAGCTTGTTTTTGTTAACTAATTAGGTAAAAGAGAATTTGCTAGAGCTTGTTAGTTTTTCTTTGTACCAGCTTAAACAGAACATATTCTGAATAACCGAGTTTGGATTGATTGCATGATTAGGAAATTCGCAGCAGAAATGAATTCGTTTTTATTATCTAATTTGCTTTAGTTTATTCTTTGTATATATAGTATAGCTGTTTGATCTGTAATCTTAGTGATTAGGATCATAACTTTACATAGCTTAGTATACATCCCTAAAATAGTGGGATCTCATTTTCTGTAATGATATATAGTATACTATTAGGGTTAAACCCTAATAGAGTTTTTTGCTGACTTTCTGACATGTTCTCTTTGTGATAACCCTCTTTCTTAGTGAAAGTATCTTTGTAAGCATCTTGTTCTTTTGTTTTTTGTTTGTTCTTCATTGTTCACACGTGAGTGTATCCGATCGATACAAACCTTCACATGATGTTTTAGGTGATTAGATTCATATCTTTTAACTATATTAAATCCAAATTAAATAAATTTAATGTAGACTGGTTGATATGGTTTGCAACTCCTTATACTTCTATGACCCTTGTGTATTCCTATTTTCACTTGTCTTAAGCTAGCTTTAAATAGATTTTCAATTCTAAAGAAAAAGAAAAATGCTAGTCTCCAAATGAAATAAATTTAATATAGATCGGTTGATATGGTTGGTGACTCTTTGTACTTCTATGACCCCTATGTATCCCTATTTTTTCTAGTCTCTAGCTAGATTTTAATAAATTTTCATCTCTACCTAGTCTCCAACAAATGCAAGTTTGTCAATCGAAAAAAAATGCAAAATCCTTTAGAGATTTCTTGAATAAATTAAAAAACCCCAAGGGTTTGTGGTGTTCTAAGCATCAACTAATAATAATAATAATAATAATAATAATAATAATAATATTTATCACATATAAATATGATCTTATGTCACAACTAGCAAATTAGGCTTACGAATGTTGATCCTTGTACAAGATGATCTCCTTGTGTAATCTTACAACACTTCATTTAGTGAAATTCAAAATCAATACTATTAAGTTCATACATTCGTACATCGTCATTCAAGTCGAAACAACCACGTATTAGCCCAAAACTCGATCCAATAAGGCAAATCAAATAATTTTTGGGCCTTAGCCCAAGAATTGTCGGTCCAAATCTCTTATTAGACCAAGACTTCCTTATTGGGCCGATAACTTCTCATTTTGGCCTTTTGGGCCAAAAACCCTTCTTTGGGCCCTACTGGGCCGAAAAATTCTATTATACATTATATTGGGCCGAAAACTCCTCTAATGGGCCTTTTTGGGCCGAAAGCTTCTAGTGGGCCTCTCTTTGGGCCGAAGACCACACTTGAGTCTTAGTTGGGCCGAGAACCCTATTTAGGGCTTTAATTGGGCCGAAAACCTTTTAAGTGGGCCGAGAACTCTCTTGGGACAAGCCAAAACGAAGCCCACCATTTTTGGGCCATCAAGTGGACCGAGAACCCCCCTAATTCGGTTGGCCCACCTAAACAAAAAAAGGAAAAAGGATGAATTATGGGATGCATGCCACCTCACAAATACACAACATGTAACAATGTTTTTGCCCAACAAACAACCATGCACTTCCCATCACCACCCTAGGTCAACTCCTACTCCCCCCCTCCTCTCTACCTCTCGGCCTCTCCCCCTCTCTCCACCCTCATTCACACTTCACTTCCAAACTCATTTTCCTCTCCACATTCACTTTCAACTTGCACTCTCATCTCATTTTCTCTCAAGTCTCCATTGTTCTCTCAAGAATTTTTCGAGTTCATCCTCATCAAAGATCGACTTTTAAGCTCCTTGGTAAGTCCATGTGAAACTTAAGATGTTTTATTTCAAGTTTGTACTAAGATCATCCTTCTTACAACCTCATTTTCGTGTATATGGTCTTAGAACACCCACCACTTCGAGAATCCCCTCAAGAAGGCAAGCTAGGCTCGAAAATCCTTCTTCTTGTTCATCTACATTTAAAAAAATTCCCAAGGTGAGCTTCATACCCCACTCTTTTCAAGTGTTTCATTCTTTTTTGGGGGGGGGGGGGGGGATTACAAGTCAAGTTTTGTTTGAAATCTTTGGATATTTGCATGTACTTGTGTGTATGTATGTATATGTGTGTCGAAATGTAAATATTTCATGCTTATACCCCTTAAAATCGAGATTTCTCAAAGTCTCAAGTTGTTAGAACAAAGTTATCTTAGTGTAAGTTTCACATATTTTGGTATCATGTTGGAAATGAAACATGTTGATAAGTGAAAATGGTTCTTTGTAATGTGTGTTATAAATCACAAATAATGTCAAAGAAATGTTAAAGTATTTATGGTTAACAAAGCTTGAAAAATGGTAAATATGAGAGTTTATGTCACACCCCCAAACCGAGATGGCGGAAACATTTGGGGGTGGAGGACGTCATGTACAGTATCATAACAATGCACAATAGTAAAACAAGAAACAACATCCATTTCATTAATAATATAGTTAATACATGTGTGTTCTTTGAATAGTTGTATGACACCAAAATATATAAAAAAATAAAAGACAAGTCTTGAACATGCTCCGTCTTCTCAAAACCTGTGCTAGTGTACCTGTCTACAGGTTCCCTGAGAATACAAGTTATTTTGAAAGAGAGTATCAACATTTAAGTTGGTGAGTTCATAAGTATTTAGTGTCTAATGGTTGTATTTGTTTCATGAAAATGTTAGTATACTTCCCAGAAAATCCTATATTTTCTACTTAAAATGAAAATAAGTCTTTTACCCAAGACCCAACTGTTTGTATGTTTTGTTCTCTTGAAATAGTGTAAAATGTATGTT
This sequence comes from Lactuca virosa, assembly GCF_052849685.1. Lineage (NCBI taxonomy): Eukaryota > Viridiplantae > Streptophyta > Magnoliopsida > Asterales > Asteraceae > Lactuca > Lactuca virosa. Next base: position 43,432,691 of record NC_136432.1, on the reverse strand, counting down.
TGTACTTGTTCGTAACTATTTTTACTAGAAAAATAGTATGCTTGTTCATGTGTGAACATTACTGTATGTATGTAATGGAAGATAATATCTTTTAGTAGTTTTGTTTAAAATAAAACCACTAAAGAAATGTTTGTCTTGTAAACCGAAATGTTTAGTTAATGTTTAATGTGAATGAGATTATAACCATACTTAATTTAATAGTATAATACACGACGCTCTACAAGCGTCGAAAAAGATATGACATTTGTCACCCGTAGACCTGCCGGTTCCAACTGTAGCTAACAGCCAAGGTGCGAGATTATCAGTCCCATATAGATCTATATACAAATTCACGCTCTCCCTCCAGGAGACTCTGGTTGAAAAACATGACTTAGCAAGGATTTTGCTAAGTACCATGAAGTAGTATTTCACATTCTAGTTAACTTGTTTACGTATAGTATATATATGTTTCTTGTTCTTGAAAATGAGTAGTGTACTTTGTAATGAAAAGTAATAGTATGTATGTATTGATTCATATAATGTTTCTCTGATCTAGAAAATAGTATGAATTGATTCTCTAAACTATACTTATTATAGTTTACTAGTATGTTGTTTGAACTGTAATGATTTGGAGAAAAGACCCATTTTCTCATCATATACAAATGAGTTAAGTATGTTCTTGAAATGAGTTTTAATACTCATGTGTATATTTAGCATGTATAATTGTGATTTAACCGACAGTCGGACTAGTGATCCTACCCCAAGCCCACAACCAAACAAGGAACAGGAGTTAAGGTAATAGCAATAGTCCTAAGTCCTTTAAAGCCTAATTATACATAAATATACAAATGAGTATGATTTTAATAAAAACAGTAATCTAATTAGTTGAAAAGCAGTTTGAAATGGTTTTAACAATATTGATATAAACATATGATTTCTTTGATTGTTTGCAATTGTATTTAAATGTTAACACAATTATGTTGTGTTTTGCTTGTATTCTCCCCCTAAAAACATTGAAAAAGGTAAATTGTAGGGGTATGAACTCACCTTATGTGAGTGATTCGATTGAAGGTTCGATATAGGATGTTATTTCCACAAGTTAAGTCCCATAACAAAACCGAGTCCTAAAAGCATTTCATGTAATATATATATACATATATATATATATATATATATATATATATATATATATATATATATACAATTAGTGAATATAATGACAAGTATGTTAAGGAAATAGACTAATTTGTAAGCTTTACTTACAAAAAGGAGCGTTAGAAGTGAATTTGTAAGGCTGAAATGTGTTTTCGGTCAGCCTTGGGTTTTCGGCCACATGAAGATTTAAAGGGGTGTTCTTGGTGTTCTTGGTGAAACCAAGATTATCCAAGCGGTTTCGGTTGAAGATCACCGAAATGGAAGATGATTGCTTGATGAAATGAAGAACACTTGATGTTCTGGACAAGATCCTAAGGAGATACAAGCCTTTTTCGGATGATAGTTAAGAGAGAATGGTGGGTTTTTGGTTGAGGATTTTGAGAGCAAAGAGTGTGTTTTCGGTTAGAAGGTGTAGAAGTGAGGTGATGATTTCGGTCCCCCCATATGTATAAGGCCGAAATCGTGATGGGACACCTTGGTTGGGAAGTGTGAAGTGGATAGAACTTGGGTGGTTTTCGGCCGAGAATGCGAATCATGCGAGGTTTGCAGTCCGAAGGGTTTACCGCCGAGAATGCGTTTGCGGTCTGAATGAGTAGTCTCGCAGGTTTGCTGCCGAAAAGGATTTTCGGTGCGAGGGTTTGGACTTGTGCGAGGGTTTTCGGTCCTAGCGAGACTTCTCGTATTAATGCATTTCACTTCCAATTTTTTGTAACACCTCTAATAAAAGGCTTAAACACATGAAGATTTTAAATCTAAAGTTAATAAGATAGATCAAAACAATAAGTTTGACATTAGTTGACCCAAGTTTGACTTTTATAAGGTTGAAAATAACGGGTTGTCACATCATCCCCCGTTAGAAGGAATTTCGTCCCGAAATTAAATATAAAGTGAAGGCTCATGGACTAGGGAAAAGATGCGGGTATTTTTGTTGCATCTGGTCTTCGCGTTCCCAAGTGAATTCGGGTCCTCGCTTCGCATTCCAGTGGACCTTCACTATAGGAATACGACTTTGTTTCATTCGTTTGACTTCCCTATCCATTATTTCTACGGGTTCTTCCACGAAATGAAGGTTCTCGTTTAATTCGATTTCGTCTAGTGATATCACAAGTGTCTCGTCAGATAGACACTTCTTTAGGTTCGACACGTGGAAGGTAGGGTGTACGTTGTTAAGTTCTTGAGGTAGTCGGAGTTTGTAAGCTACCGGGCCGATTCTAGTGAGAATCTCGAAAGGCCCAATGTACCTTGGATTTAGTTTTCCATGCTTTCCGAAGCGTATCATGACCTTCCAGGGTGAGACCTTCAATAGCACAAGGTCACCAACCTAAAATTCCAAGGGTTTCCATCTTTTGTCAGCGTAGCTTTTCTGTCGATCTGTAGAGGCTTTTAGTCGCTCACGGATTTGTACAATCTTTTCTTTCGTTTCCCGGATGATCTCCGGACCAGTGAGAGTGCTGTCAGGAACTTGTTCTTTAGCTAGCTGTGTATCACCCACTTCAGCCCATCACATAGGTGATCTGCACTTCCGGCCATAAAGAGCTTCGAAAGGGGCAACCTTGATACTAGTATGGTAACTGTTGTTGTATGAAAACTCAAACAGTGGTAAATGCATGTCCCAAGCTTTACCAAAGTCGATCACACAAGCTCTCAGCATGTCTTCTAATGTTTGAATGGTTCTCTCACTCTGTCCATAAGTTTGTGGGTGGTAGGCTGTACTCATGTCGAGCCTAGTTCCCAGGGATTTTTGTAGTGACTGCCAGAACCTTGAGGTGAATCTACTATCTCTATCGGAGATAATAGATATGAGTACACCATGCAGTCACACAATTTCCCTAATGTATGTTCTGGTCAGTTTTACCATCTTGTCAGTTTCTTTAATTGGTAGGAAGTGCGCGGATTTGATTAACCTGTTAACGATCACCCAGATGGTATCGAGACCATCTATTGTCTTGGGTAACTTGGTTATGAAATCCATTGTAATCCGCTCCCACTTCCTCTCAGGTATCTACGGTTGTTGTAGTAAACCTGAGGGCTTTTGGTATTCTACCTTAACCTTGGCACAAGTCAGACACTTGCCCACAAAGGTAGCAATCTCTGCTTTCATGTTAGGCCACCAATATAGCTTTTTGAGGTTCAAATACATCTTGTCTGAATCTGGATAAACGGAGTATCGAGTATTGTGTGCTTCGTTCATGACAATGTCTCTGAAACCACCGACCTTCGGTGTCCAGATCCGATCCATGAGGTAAAAGACTCCATCTCCCTTGACTTCTAAGTTCTTATCCATTCCTCTTAGGGTTTCACCTGCCACATTTTCAGGTTTCAAGGCTTCCTGCTGAGCATCCTTAATTTGTGTGGACAGATGTGAATGGATGGTCATAGTCAATGATTTGACTCTACGACCTGAGTACTCCTTCCGACTTAGGGCGTCAACTACTACATTGGCCTTACTGGGATGATAACGAATTTCGCATTCGTATTCATTTAGTAACTCTACCCACTGTCGTTGTCTCATGTTGAGCTCCTTCTGATCGAATATATGTTGAAGGCTTTTGTGATCTGTAAAGATAGTGCTTTTCGTACCATACAGGTAGTGTCTCCAAATCTTCTAAGCAATAACCACTGCTCCTAACTCAAGATCATGAGTAGTGTAGTTGACTTCGTGTGTCTTAAGCTGTCTTGAGGCATAGACGATGACCTTTCCCCGTTGCATAAGAACACATCCAAGCCCTTGGTTGGATGCGTCGCAGTACACCACGAAATCTTCTATCCCTTCGGGAAGGGACAATATCTGCGCTACATAGGGCTTGCTTTAGCATTTGGAATGCCTTTTCTTGTTTCTCTTCCCAGTAAAGGGTCACACCATTCTGGGTTAAGGTGGTAAGTGGTTTCACGATCTTTGAGAAGTTCTGAATGAATCTGCGATAGTAGCCAGCAAGGCCTAAGAATTTACGGATTTTCGTAGGCGTCCTTGGTGCTGACCAGTTCTCGATGGCTTTGATTTTGGAAGGGTCCATGTGAATTCCTTCTTCGCTGACCACGTGACCCAGGTAGTCGACTCTCCCGATCCAAAATTCACAGTTCGAGAACTTCGCATAAAGTTTTTCTGCTCGTAGAGTTTCCAAGATTTGTCGTAAGCGCTGACCATGTTCCTCCTTACTGCATGAGTAGATAAGTATGTCATCGATGAAAACTATCACAAACTTATCTAAGTAAGGACGGAACACCCTGTTCATTAAATCCATAAACACTGCGGGCACATTGGTTAATCCGAAAGGCATCACTACAAACTCGTAGTGACCATAACGAGTTCGGAAGGCTGTTTTGGGAACACCTTCCTCTAAAACTCGTAACTGGTGATAACCGGATCTTAAGTCAATCTTTGAAAAGTAGCTTGCTCCTTGAATTTGGTCGAACACGTCGTCTATCCGTGGTAGAGGGTATCGGTTCTTAATGGTCAGTTTGTTTAGCTCGCGATAGTCGATGCACATACGAAATGATCCATCTTTCTTCTTCACGAAGAAGACCGGTGCTCCCCATGGTGAGAAGCTCGGTCTGATGAATCCCTTGCTGAGCAGTTTGTTCAGTTGACTGGATAGTTCCTGCATCTCTGCTGGTGCTAGACGATAGGGAGATTTGGCTATAGGTTTAGCTCCAGGAATTAAATCGATTCTGAACTCGACTTGGTATTCTGGTGGCACTCCAGGAAGATCTTCGGGAAAGATGTCGGGAAAGTTGCGGACTTTTGGGATGCTCTTTATGTCTTTCACCTTTTGGCTCACATCAACTACGTGAGCAAGGAACACATGATATTCCTTTCGTAAGTACTTCTGGGCTTGAATATTCGAGATGATTTGAAGGTTCATGCTTGGTTTGTCGCCATAGATAACTCGGGTTTCGCTATTTGGTAGGTTAAAACGAACGAATTTCTCAAAACACAGGATGTCATCACGATGGAGACTCAACCAATCCATGCTGATGATGACGTCGAAACTTTTAATTGAGACAAACATGAGGTCGATTTGAAATGAATAGCTATCTAGAGTGAGGGTGCATCCTATGTATATATCGTTAGTGCTCTCAGTCTTCCCATTAGCCATTTCTACGATGACCATTTCTTTTAGTGCTTGTGGTTGTTGTTTAAGTAAGTGTTTAAATTTTTGATCCACGAAATTCCTCTCCGTTCCACTATCAAATAGTATGCATGGATAAGAGTTATTGAGGAGAAACGTACCCGTGACCACCGTGGGATCTGCCACAGCTTCCTCATGGCCTATCGCTAAAACTCTCCCTACTCCACCGGTATTCCCTGCTTTTGGACAGTTCCTTTTGTAGTGTCCAACTTCACCGCACCCGTAGCAGGCCTGGCCTGATCCAATACCAGGGACCTGGGTGATTGGTCTTGCCGGTGACTTACAGAAACGGGCAGTGTGCCCCTTCCTATTACAGTTACCACGTTGCATCTCCCGGAAGGGTCCGTTGTTATGGAAGTTGCACTTGTTGCATTTCGGCAGACTTCCAGCATACTGCTTTGCTGGTGCAGGGACGACATGGGTCGTTGCAGCATGAACAACCACATTCTGCTGTTTCTTGGCGGGGTTCTGTGCCGATTAGTTCTTCTTTCTGTCCCAAAACTTTCTCTTGTTGTCGATCGCTTTGGCTTGTTCTGGGACAAGGGTTGTTACTTGCGAACGGACTCCATGATCAATGAGTCTCTGTGCCAAGCGTTTGGCACTATCGGATGTAGAGGGGTTTGAAGACAATACGTTCCCCTGAAATGGAGGTAACAGTCCCCAGATGTACCTCTCAATCTTTTTGCTTTCCGTGGGGACCATCCCCGGACATAGATCCGCTAGATCACTAAACCTAGTAGTGTAAGCTACTATGTCAGAGCCTTTCATAGTAAGGCCCCAAAGTTCATGCTCTAGTTTCTGTACTTCGCCCCTCGGGCAGTATTCCCCCATCATCAGATCTTTCAGTGTCTCCCAGCCCATTGATTTAGCCACTGTGAGTGTAAGTGACTTGACATGGCTATTCCACCATGTGAGGGCCCTGTCGGAGAAGGTGCATGCAACAAATTTCACTTTGCTTCCTTCAAGGCAGGAGCAGATCTTGAAGATAGACTCCTTTTTCTCAAACCATTGTGATAGAGCAATGATTCCCCCACTCCCATTAAAGGTTTTGGGTTTGTAGTTGGTGAAGTCCTTGTATGAACACTCCCTAGGGTGTCCATGACTATCTCCTTGGGTAGAGTTAATACCCGTTCCACCCCCACTAGTACCGCTAGTGTTGATCTGAGTCAAGGCTGCCGTCACAGCCGCGGTCACTGCGGCTTGAAAAACTACATGATCGAATTATGGTGGAGGTGGTGGTGTTGGAGTTATGGGTGGATTGTTGTTGAAACGTCTGTTTGACTTACAAGGAGGCATCTTTTAACTATAAGTTTATAAAAATAAAGATAATGGTAAGATGCTAATAGTGAATATAATGTGAGTGTTCCTTGAACTAATTTACCCTAGTTCAACATGTATTAGTTTAAGTGTTTGCAATAGAGGTCTATCATTAGAAAGTGAATGAATTTGGATAGAAACCCTTCAAGAGAACTAGATGTCTGTCAATTCCATTGGTATTATAGATGTATAGAGTTCGGGAAAATTTGACCTTGTAGTAGGTCTACAACATACTAACATAGAGAAAACTTTGACATCATAAAGACCTAGCGAAACTGAAATTTCGAGGTCTAATCATAAACAGGAAAATAACACTAGAGTCTATAAGTAGACTTAATCTATATCCTAAAAGAGTGAGTAGAGTATTCTCTACTTGCGAGGAGTGTTGTTATGCTTAGAACTAGTTCCCGCCCTGGATTCAGTAAAATGGTGTTCTATTTCCCACACATGCCTTTCCAATGCTACTTGGCGCTTCTGAAGTTCCCTAACTTCGGATTGGCTGGCAGTCAATTCCCTCTGTAGTGCATCAGTGTGAGTCCTTGTTAACTCCTGGTCTTCGCTCAGGTGGAGGAGGCGAAGTATGTTGACTCCCGAGTTAGCACCAACCTCCATGACTTGGTTGATGGCCGCTCTTCCTTGTTCATCATTGCGAGCAGCACGACGAACCAAGATAGGGAGGATTCTGTCAGCTGAGCCTACCTCGCTCAGGTTGTAGAATCTTCGGTCCCCATATAAGGAGGGAGTTATCCCTGTTCGTGACTCCACCTTCCCAAGTTTACTTCCTACAGAGGCGTCAGGCCTTAAAAATCCTGTCGAGGGTTAGGATTTTGGGCAACATGAGGTGGATTATAGACCTCTGGTTCTGAGTCGGGGTCTTCTTGAACTTCCCCTTCGTTTTCTTCTTCATAACTCTCCTCGGGGTCTTCTTCTGGTTCAGCTTCGAGCCATCCACCGTTCCCTTGATTGGGAAAGTACGGGTCTCCCGGTAGATGAAATCCAGCCATGTTATCTAAGCGAGAATAGGGGTGTAAGAGACATATAATAAATATATTTCTAAAGAGATTTATAGGGTGATCCTTACTAGTTACTCCTATACTTACGTAGTGTATACCGACTATATATAACTAAGATATAATAGACCTTCGAATAAGTGACCCAACTCTAAGACCACAACTAAACAAGGAACATGAAGTAAAGTGAAGATCATAGATTCTAAGTTTATAGCATCTTAGTAATATATAACCTTCGCGTATCCACTCAGTCACTATAGACCAACTAGTTAGGGTCTTTTTAGTTTTCACATAAGTAAATTATAGTACCACAAAATACCCCTATAGTATTTTAAATTTATGTTAAGTTCTAGAGTTCTTTGTATTGAGTTGGTAAGTTTTTAGACTTGTTGCAACACCACAACCATTCCTAGGCATATGCTAATCACTTCTCGGATAGATATAGTTGATCAGGCTATATCAATCCCAGACCTGATTATATATCCCCAAGCCTACTCATGTTGTTCAACAATCACAATACTATTGTTCTGTTCTAGTATGACACTGTTCTGGTATGTATGCATGTATGTATACTTGGTAAAATATTTGTTATATTTAAAAAGTATAACTCTTGGTCAGAGTGTTTTAATCCCATTGTATTTATAGTTGTATATCTTTTATGGGTTGATATACTTAGTTCACTATAAACAATGCTCTGATACCAATCTGTCACACCCCCAAACCGAGATGGCCCAAACATTCGGGGGTGGAGGACGTCATGTACAGTATCCTAACAATGCACAATAGTAAAACAAGCAACAACATCCATTGCATTAATAATATAGTTAATACATGTGTGTTCTTTGAATAGTTGTATGAAACCAACATGTATAGCAAAATAAAAGACGAATCTTGAACATGCTCCGTCTTCTCAAAACCTGTGCTAGTGTACCTGTCTACTGGTTCCCTGAGAATACAAGTTATTTTGAAAGAGAGTATCAACATTTAAGTTGGTGAGTTCATAAGTATTTAGTGTCTAATGGTTGTATTTGTTTCCTGAAAATGTTAGTATACTTCCCAGAAAATCCTATATTTTCTACTTAAAATGAAAAGTAGTCTTTTACCCAAGACCCAACTGTTTGTATGCTTTGTTCTCTTGAAATAGTGAAAAATGTATGTTTGTACATGTTCGTAACTATTTTTACTAGAAAAATAGTATGCTTGTTCATGTGTGAACATTACTGTATGTATGTAATGGAAGATAATATCTTTTAGTAGTTTTGTTTAAAATAAAACCACTGAAGAAATGTTTGTCTTGTAAACTGAAATGTTTAGTTAATGTTTAATGTGAATGAAATTATAACCATACTTAATTGACTAGTATAATACACAACGCTCTTCAGGCGTCGAAAAAGATATGACATTTGTCACCCGTAGACCTGCCGGTCCCAACTGTAGCTAACAGCCAAGGTGCGGGATTGTCAGTCCTGTATAGATCTATACACAAATTCACGCTCTCCCTCCAGGAGACTCTAGTTATAAAACATGACTTAGCAAGGATTTTGCTAAGTACCATGAAGTAGTATTTCACATTCTAGTTAACTTGTTTACGTATAGTATGTATATGTTTCTTGTTCTTGAAAATGAGTAGTGTACTTTGTAATGAAAAGTAATAGTATGTATGTATTGATTAATGTAATGTTTCTCTGATCTAGAAAATAGTATGGATTGATTCTCTAAACTATACTTATTATAGTTTACTAGTATGTTTGTTTGAACTGTAAATGATTTCGAGAAAAGACCCATTTGCTCAGCATATACAAATGAGTTAAGTATGTTCTTGAAATGATTTTTAATACTCATGTGTATATTTAGCATGTATAATTATTATTTAGCCGATAGTCGGACTAGTGATCCTACCCCAAGCCCACAACCAAACAAGGAACAGGAGTTAAGGTAATAGCAATAGTCCTAAGTCCGTTAAAGCCTATTATACATAAATATACAAATGAGTATGATTTTAATAAAAACAGTAATCTAATTAGTTGAAAAGCAGTTTGAAATGGTTTTAACAATATTGATATAAACATATGATTTTTTTGATTGTTTTCAATTGTATTTAAATTTTAACACAATTATGTTGTGTTTTGCTTGTATTCTCCCCCTAAAAACATTGAAAAAGGTAAATTGTAGGGGTATGAATTCACCTTATGTGAGTGATTCGATTGAAGGTTCGATATAGGATGTTTTTTCCACAAGTTAAGTCTCGTAACAAAACCGAGTCCTAAAAGCATTTCACGTAATATATATGTATACAATTAGTGAATATAATGACAAGTATGTTAAGGAAATAAACTGTTTGGAAGCTTTACTTACAAAAAGGAGCGTTAGAAGTGAATTTGTAAGGCTGAAATGTGTTTTCGGACAACTTTGGGTTTTCGGCCACATGAAGATTTAAAAGGGTGTTCTTGGTGAAACCAAGATGATCCAAGTGTTTTCGGTTGAAGATCACCGAAATGGATGATGATTGCTTGATGAAATGAAGAACACTTGATGTTCTTGACAAGATCCTAAGGAGATACAAGCCTTTTTCGGATGATAGTTGAGAGATAATGGTGGGTTTTCGGTTGAGGATTTTGAGAGCAAAGAGCGTGTTTTCGGTTAGAAGGTGTAGAACTGAGGTGATGATTTCGGTCCCCCCATATGTATAAGGCCGAAATCGTGATGGGACACCTTGGTTGGGAAGTGTGAAGTGGATAGAACTTGGGTGGTTTTCGGCCAAGAATGCGAATCATGAGAGTTTTGCGGTCCGAATGGTTTATGGCCGCGAATGCGTTTGCGGTCCAAAGGAGTAGTCTCGCAGGTTTGCGGCCGAAAAGCATTTTCGGTGCGAGGATTTGGACCTGTGCGAGGGTTTTCGGTCCTAGCGAGACTTCTCGGATTTATGCATTTCACTTCCAATTTTTTGTAACACCTCTAATAAAAGGCTTAAACACATGGAGATTTTAAATGTAAACATAATAAGATAGATCAAAACAATAAGTTTGACATTAGTTGACCCAAGTTTGACTTTTACAAGGTTGAAAATAACGGGTTGTCACAGTTTACACTCAAAAATAGTAAATTTGTGGTTATAGAAACTTTTACCATTAACACTTGTAAAATTTTGGAAATATAATAAATTTCAAGGTTTTATGTAATTTTGTGTAGGTTGTGACAAGTTCTAGCCACAACAAAAATTTGTGTATTTTTGGTATTACAAAACACTTTTAACAAAATTTTTGGTGTGTTAAAAACTCACCACAACACTTGGATATTTTACTATAATATAGTTTCGTAAAAGGTTGCATTATTTCAAAAGTTTAAAACCTAGGATATTTTGTTATGATGAAAACACATATGGTAAGTTGACAAGTTATTTGTAGTTATTTATAAATATCGTTATAAATAATTTAATATAACCGATATGTAAAACAGAGTTTTACGACAAGAATATTCGCGTGTCATAATCTGTCCATCATAAAGCTTTTAATAATACAAGTGTTAAATTGTATGTCCTAAAGCTGTAAAACTCGCGTCATAAAACTACAGTCATAAATTTACCATAAAAACATCGTATACACATTATTCTATAAATTCGCGTAAATTTTGTTGAGGCTCTTGTGAGACACTCCTTCACCGTACCTACCTAGCGTACACCGTAAGCCCTGTGGTTATAACTAGACTCTCTTGGAGGGAGAGCGAGGTAATTGTGTATAGATCTATACGTGGTTGACACCCCCACACATGAGCTATTCGCTACAGCTAGACGGGCCAGTATAGGGTGACAAGTATCTTTCGGAAACCGACGCCTGAAGAACGTGTGCGTTAGTCATATTAGTATGGTTGTAACGACTCACATAGAGAATAACAACATTATTTGAATTTACGAAGGATGTGCACTCTACTAGTTTTATAATATATACAACTATGTTTCGTCTATTTTGTAAACTAATTTCACCACTCCAGACTTAGGGTTTTAAGACCCCAACTCTTTTATATATACAGAAAATATAGGATTTTCTGGGAGCACACTCTTTTCTAATACAAACAAAGGAAAACAAAGAACATGCATGCAATTATACACGATTTTGGAATGAGACTCACAAACTACTTTTATAGAAAATATTGGATTTTCTCGAGTTTTACAATTTATTATAAACAAAGATGTTACAAAGTTTTCTTACAAATATGCTTATGAACTCACCAACATTCTATGTTGACGCTTTTCAAATGACTTGTATTCTCAGGGACTCAGTGAACAGGTACTCGGGCCTTGGATCTAGATATTTTCCTATCTTTTTGAGACATCATACTTACTGTTATTTTTGTGTAATTGAAGAACAAGTACAATTTGTAAACAATGAATGTTGGTATATTGTAATGTATGATGTTTGGTTGCTATGTATAATTTATATCTAATAGTTATGATATTACAAGATGAAGTCACCCGCCCCCGGACGTTTCCGCCGTCCCAGTTCGGGGGTGTGAAATCTTATTCCATGTTTTATCGCTTTTTTGTATGTGACACTATATGCTCATATACAATTAATGGTATAGTTAAAAATACTTGCATTTTCTTACAAAAATAGTTTTTTCTTGGTTGTGCGCAATGAATCCGTATCTAACGCGACGTTGACAGACTAAGTTGCATTAAGACTCGATTAGCAATAAATTTAATTATGCTAAATCCCACACACATGCTTTTATGTCTCTTGTTAATGATTTACCATAGATAGTTTCCACTAGTAAGGTCAACTAAGGGCATATGATGGTGCCTTAATGCCTCAACAGCCCATGAGATAAGCAAGAATGATTTACACAAATACTAAATAACATATTAATAGGTATGAAGTTTACCAAGAAAATACCTGAAAATACATCAATGATTTCCTGAGCTTCTCCTATAGTAATCTAAAATATGCCATTTTCTATGGAATATTTCCATTTCTTTCCTTATAACTTTCATTATTCTCGTTTTTGGGTTATTGATAAACAAAGAGGCCAAAAAGTCACACAACAAAAGAATACAAAAACAAATCTTAAACCTAATAGCCAGATCCAAGTTCAACATATCTATTACAACAAAACTAAAACAAACATATAGGGTTACACATACTTACATTCATATCCTTTGATTTACGTGTTCTAGCCAACTAATCAGATGTGTTATAATCCAAAAGAGAATCTGATCTAGTCGCACCTAAGGGACATATAAGCAACACGTCATAGGTATGAATCAACACTAGCTGAAACCCTAAATGGTTAGGGTTGTTGATCAACGAACGCGAAATGAGCATTATATAGACGCGATGTTTAAACGATATGATCAAGAATTATGAGAAGGGTTAGACGCTACCAAAATTCCTAGGGTTTTTCCACTTGGGATTAGCGGTTGAATCCAGTTATGAAGCCCTTTATTTATAGGGGAAAGTTTTGAAACCCATAATGGATAATTATTTAGTCATTCAATGCTTATCTTGAAGTTTGGTAATTATATGACTTTCAAATTCTTACACTTAAACCCCTTTAAATCTACACATTTCATTTAATTAGATAAAAACTACATTAATTAAAAAACTAGATCCCTATAATTCTTTTCAAGACAATATTGCTTATATTTGTCCTTGAGTGTAACCCAAAATGACTTTGTCATTAATAGTAATATTATCAACTGTTGTGACTGTCGACACTATTTCCAACAGTCTCCCACTTGCACAATTCACTCAACACTATGTGTTGTAATATGCACTAATAACAAATAGATAGTGTGTTACCAAATGCAACTATTGTACTTATATGAACTATCTATGAAACAACTCATAAACAAGTGATCATATATTAATTTTCTCTTTAAGACATCTATACAAACCTGAGTCATGGATAATATTTCAATCTCAGTGTACAAGATTATGTTCCCGATGAAGATTTGAGATGACCATGTCAGAACAACTATTGATCTGATTAACTCAATCTCAGCTTGGCCAAGCATTTGATTGTCAACATCAAATCATCAAGAGCCCCAGAGATATAGACTTCCCCTATTAAGGCAAAAGGACAAAATAAATTTTGACTACATAGACTTCTCATATTCCTCATATCATACTTGGTCAATCCCAATATGGCTGCCAGTTATGAACAACGTTAAGGAAAAACCAAGATGCAATAGATTACATGAAAAATTCTCATTTATCTCTATTTGAAGAATACAAGATATTATCATCTTAGAATTACTTATGAAGAAATCCATGAAGTAATATCTAAGTGTGGGTTACTCCAATACCTAAAATATCTATTTTAAGTACCCGTGAGTATTGGTCACAATCTCTATGCCATGTCCATCGCCATGGACAATCTACTAATGCTCCATGACAATCATAAATTGCTACTAACTTCCAAAAGTAGGATAAACTATGGAGGTTCGAATAAATTAATATTTTGGAAATGGTTCAAAAACATGGAAAAAAAAAGCTCATAAATATATCAATGCAAATGGTAGCATTATAGCTCATTATTAAGTCTCCACAAAATAATCATCAGATTAGATAAAATACAAACTATATCAGTTCCAAAGTATTAAACTATAAACTAAGTAATCGAGCCAATTCACTAGTAAATATAACTCCTATTTATCTAGTATGACCATCATGCTAGATCTTTGATAGTGTATGATGTCATTATCTTCCATGAAATTTCTGATGTAGTAGTATTTTCTAAGTATATGTCATAAGCTCTTGTGTGATCTGGGTTCTTTAGTCAAAGAGACTGCATCCTCATTGTCGCAAAAGATCTCAATAAGCTCATGGATGCTTGGGACAATACCGAGATCACTGATGAACTTCCTCAACCATATAACCTCCCTTTCATCTTCATTCAAAGATATACACTTTGACGTGGTTGATGAATCCGCTATCATCTCCTATTTTGAACTCCTCCAAGTTGTTGCTCCACTATTTGTCAAGAACATGAATCCCAACAATAAATGAGAATTTTATCTATCATTTTGGAAACTTGCATCTGGGTAACCTTTTAGACTTTGTTTTTCCTTACCACAATAGACAAAGAACATATATTTAGTCCTCCTAAGATACTTAAGAATGTTCTTGATCGCGATCCAATGAGGCGGAGGTGGATGTATGTTAGATCTATGAGGCGGAGGTGGATGTATGTTAGATCCCATATTAGGTATATCGACCCTCTAGTTAAGTGCTAGGGCAAACTCTAGGTCACAAATAACTTTTTCGCAACACTCTAACTACTTTACCTATACCAAGGTTTAACTAATATTTGAGCAACTCGTTAACAATATGTCGTGATACTTATCCAACTACTAAAATTTCAATTTCATATCTCTCTTTTCATTATCCCCCTCGATCCTAAAGACTCACGAGTAATGCTTCGATGGTCCGAAAGACTCATATCCATTATCCGATTGTCCTAGTCATCATCCTTCCTTGATATCTACTTATCACCACCGATCTTTGTTTTCTAAAATTTGAGACTACAACTGATTAGAGGTCTTTAATCTACATGGTACAAATGCTAAAGTCTAAGGCAGCATTTGGTGGGTGCGACTGAGTGGAACAAGATCTTTTCGGATAGAGTTTGGAGTAGATGGGACATGAACACGGTGGAGCATGATGGGACTCAAATCGGACTATTTTGATTAATTTTAGTCCCACCCAAAAGGTTGGAACATAATGGAACAAAGAACATTTTGACAAAAATACCCTATATACCAGCATCTCCCGTCTCTTCTCCGAGTCTCCCTCCGTTACCTACCATTTACTGTGGTCAATAACTTTGTCTCTTCCATCTTCAGTGGTAACTGATTTCTCTCGTTAACCACATAATGCATGTAACGAACCAACCATTGACATATTTTTTTTTAAAACAACACCAAATAGAACCTTGATGGAATTTTATTTTAAGAACAACACCAACCAGACGTTGATGATTTTTCTTAATAACAACTAAGTAGCGAGTGAAAGAAAATGTCTAGCAGGGTTAGAACGAATACCGTTCTTGATGATCATGGACTTCCCTAATATCAATATAGCGATTAACAAGAGAGGGGTTTTGTAATATGAATTTTGTTCTTACTTCTCTTTAATTTTAAAAGCTATTTCCAGTTCTTGAGTCAGCAATTCAACCCTCAACTTGAATATGGTCATCATCTTGTTGACGATTTGACGATTTGGTAGAATCGTAATTAAATTATTTTGCGTACCTGCAAATTAATGGAAAAGCGACTTTGTTGCTTTTTGATACCGAACCCATTTGTTGGGTGAAAATATTAGGTGCGTCACATGAAAGAAGTTCAGGTGAAGATGATAATGGGCGGCGATGGAGGTTTTAGACCCAATTGCAATATTTGTGATGCTATTGAGGTTAAAAAGTAGTATTAAATATGCAAAAATAATTATATAATTCTATTAATATAATATATCATATGTGTATTTTCAAGGATAATATAGTAATTTCGACATATTATTTTGATCTGTCCTAGTTTCGCTATACAAGATACATACAATCTCCTTAGTCCTGTACAGTTCTGTTCCGTCCAATCCAGTTCTATATTGTTCATTTCTATCCCACGTACCAAACGCTACCTAAATGTCGTTCTATGTCAACCTATGAACGTTAACCTTTCATTCTAGTTTTATATCAATTCTAACGTTTATTGATTATAGAAATAACTAAACTAAACACGTAGTGTATCTTGATGTATAAAGTAACACTGAAGTATTACCCTATGCTTAACGGGCATAGTCCTTTTCGAATGGTTTCCCCCTATGTGTATCTATCGCACTTATGAAAACACTCTCTCCGTTGACGTTGATCTTACTGGTAAAAACCCTTTGGCATGGGTTAACTAAATCTTTTACTATGGTCGAAATGAAATCCCTAAGTCTATATATCTTGAATACTCAACGCTCTCTATGGAAAACCACGCCGCCTATTGCGTTCCTAATCCTCTACTGCAAGGACATATCCTTCATTCGTGCATGTACAAACCTAGATGGTTCTCTTGTCCATCTTAGTTGTACCTGAGGGTTTACCAATTGCTAAATCCTATCATACGCTCGGAAAGAAAGACCAATCTTTCCTCGAGAAGGAAGAGACTCATAGCCTATGGGTAATCTAACAGAAGACTTCTTTAACCGCACAACAAAATCGAAACTAACAACCTCTGCCTGCTCGTTCTTCCACTCTCCTGGACCTTGACGTCGAAATCAAAAGTCGAACTCGTTTTCGTACTTTCTCCGTAAGGTCTGGCTCTCCCTCACTTGGGTTCGACCTATAATCTATTGCTGCTCGTAACTAGCCGAAGTTTAAAATGACCTTGCCTTCATGATCCGTGGCTCCTTTTTACTTTGAAGAAACTCATGTTTGTCATATCCAATGACCTTCGACATTCTCTTCGAAGTATTACGAATTGTGCCTACCGTAAGGAGTCTTCTTGTATGGCATGACCAAAACATGATAAGTTTATGATAAGCATGATGTTGTATAGGAACGCACTAACGCATACAAATAATTAAATTAGGTAAAGGGGCATTACTAATGTAGTCGAACTACTAGCAACAATGAAGATTTTTGAATTTACTCCATCCTTCTTGTTTCTCTGGGATGATAACCTCGACACGTTCCAATTGTCCTTCTTCATCCTAAAGTCGGTACTACATCGGTCGAGGTTCTTAGAACCAGATTACTTACGCAAATCTACTTTATTTAGACTCGATCTTTTATGGCCACTTGGGCCCGAACCTAGAGACACTCTCCTAGACATCACCGTACAACAGTTAATGATGCGAAACAAATTAATAGTGCTAGCCACACTATCTACCTAACTACCAGTGCCTTAGCAACTTTGTGACTCTTCCTGATCCAAGTGTGAGTCCTGCTTCCGGTAGTATAGGCCTCTACTAACTTTCACACCTACTCATACTTGTCTTGAAAATTGTCCCACAATTTCCAAGTAACTTGCAACACTACGTACGATGACCGCTATATGTATGTGTCCCATGAGCACATACAACAGGTTTTCGTAAAGTTCACTAGGGCCTTGGACCTTTACCGATACTCTATCAACAAATATATGCCCTATCAAGCATATATTAAATTTCCTAGACTCTCTTTCTAAGATTCCTTCCTACTTCACCCTACTATTAACTCAGAAAGAACTTCTACCAATATTAACCAATTATCGGACGAATACGATGACATGCTTCTAAAATCAAACAGTCTATTGACTGAATGATCTGACACTACGGAGGTTAGGCTCAGATTAGAGCTGCACAATAGCGCCAAATCAGGTAATCTAAAACTAATTCATTCTAGGAGCATGCAACCTAACGTATTTGTCAACTAACTAACTAATAATAATATAGGTTCTAAGCAGTCAGTAACAAGCAATTTTCATAGGCTATAAGGCATCTTACGTATCATCTAATTCTATTTAGCAATTACTAAAAAGATACCTAACCTACATACTAGCATTCATTTTTAACATTTTACATATCAACAAGTATAACAATATGGATATTTTTTTGGAATCACTTTCCTTTCTCAGCTTTGACCGACTGTACGCATCGCATAGAGTTCTTTTTCTTAAAAAGATTTGTTTAATGATATTCAGATCCTCGTTTTGAGTCTGGAATCACACAAATACTCATCCAATTCTCTCAATCTAGGGATCTTATACCAACTTGTAACGTCCCAATTTTCAACCCAAAATTTTCATTTTTATTTATTTGAATATATTAGAGTATGATTACATTGTGCGAAAACATGTTGTGAATACGCATATGTACAGTCGCACCTTGCCCTTCTCACGAACCACTAAAGTACATAAGAGCTCAGGTTTTAACGTTCTTTATAGCCACGCGTAGCTATCGACGATATTTACAACTTTTATTTAGATTCCGTTGGCTAATTCTTAATTTATTTTAAATTTATTATTTCAGAAGGCTTAGATTACTAAATTCTGTTTAAAATTCGTATCTCTTTTATACGACATCCCTTTCCGGCTGTCATTATATTGATGGGATTGTATCTGCTAGATCTTCAACTCTTGTTTAGATTATTTTGGCTAACAAGCAACCGATCGTGATTTTGATTTTTGTGTCGCGCACTACTATACCAAAACTTCTAAAAATCATAACTTTCTCCTAAAAAATCAAATTTGGATGTTCTTTATATGCACGCTCTCGGTTCTACGATTATTATGACTTTTGTTTAGATTGATTAACCTATCTAAAATACACTTTTTAGGATACGCTGAGGCATGTCGGTTTAATCGTGAAACTTCGAAGCAGCATAACTTCTTCATACGAAGTCATATTCGGGCGTTTTATATATCTATGGAAATCATATTGACATTTTCTACACGTTTATGATGATTACTTTTGCTAAAAAGTAATGTATCTCCACTTTGAATTTTATAAACGATGGTTAATATTAAGTTTTATTTGAAATGTGAAAATTGGGTGTGACAATGTTTGATTTCAATTTCTATCTAGTGAACTTGATTTTGTTTTAATTGATTGTACGATTCTAATATTAGTTCTTATTGGCCATTTAAATTAAGGTTAGGTGATTCAATTTATCTAATTGCAAAATTAATAATTATGTTGTGAATTTGGCTAGGTAACAAGCACTAAACTGATTTCCATTGAATGAAATTAGTGTAAATCTTATTCGCACACTCTTACAGTCTCGAGCTTGTGAAAAGTATCACATCAAACTTAATGAAATCTTTTGATTTCAATCTAAGAGCTTGTTTAAATGTAAATTAGAAGGTTAATTTATTTTCAAAGAACTTGTTTTGGATGTGAAAATTTGGTGCATGGGAAGTGTTAGAGCTTGTCAGCACTTTCAAGTACCGACTTAGGTAGAATTGAGTAAACATCATGTTGTTTCTGAATCTTATTGCTAAGTTGTCATACATAGAGTTGGAGTCCTTATAAAATCTGAATTTAATTTAACTAGTTAATCATTTAATCGTTACTTAATTCATTTTCTTGAATTATTGCATATAAAATCCCCCATTTGTGACTACTTTGTACCTTACACAAACATGTATAAGCATTTGTCCCGTGTCTCTGTGAATTGACCCTGCTTACCTTGTATTAGCTTTTAGTGCAATGTAACAGTGTTTTGGAGTCGTTTTGTACCCCTATCATTTGTTGAGTTTGAGACCCTAACAACCATAGTATGTTACAAATACTTACATTGTTAGCCTTTGATAAACATGTTCTACCCAGCTGTCGGATGTGTTAGGATCCAAAAGACAATCCCTCTTATGTAGTTGCACCCAAAGGACATATCAGCAACACTTGATAGGTCTAGAACTTAAACCCAAAACAATTACGGTTTCTAACCGATGAATGCGACGCGTATATGAGAGGGACGCAACACATAAACATGATGATCAAGATTTCATTTATAGGAGAAGGTTTTGAAACCATAAAGGGAATTTTACTTGGTTATTAAGTAATTATCCTTAAGTTTGATAATTATGTGACTTTTAGATTCTTCAACTTTAATCCCTTTTAGTCTGCAAGTTTGATTTAGTTAATTAAACACTTAATTTTTCCATTATTATTATTCATCATCCCATCCTTTTGTCTGAATTATATTTTTTATTCATATTTGATTCTCATCACCTTTATTTTTGTGTAATTCTCCGTTTTTGTTTAATAATTTAGAAAATGGGTTTAATAAATAATATGAAAAGTTATATAATTATAGATAAATATTTATGGTTGGATAAATGAATTAAATAAAAAACATTATATAAATTTAAAAGTGGTTAATTAATAATTAATAAAATTAAAGAAATAATAATAATAATAATAATAAATGAATAAAATTTAATAAGAGATACTTAGAATTAATTTATTAAATAGAAAGGGGTTCAAATCTAGTGAGGGACTAAAAGTGTTAAGTTTTTGGTGATTGGGGACTATTTTTGTCAATATTAGAAAATTAAGGGGCCAATGTGTAATTTTGAAATTTATGGCATGTAATCGACGAGTTTTAGATTAGATGTTGTGCATTTTTGTGTGAGCTCGCGGCCAAAAAAGAAGAAGTCGAGAAGAAGAAAAGCGGAGAAAAAAAGGGGAAGAATGAAACCGGGAAGAAGGAGTCGGCTGGCTGCAGATCTCGTCGGAGAAGGAGGAGAACGAGTGTAATGTTTCTTAACATCCATGGTTGGTAACTATTTATTCCCTAGTTCTTTTTTCTTCTTCTTTTACTCATTATATAAAACACCAAACAACACCACCACCGACCACCACCATTGTTGGTGGTGATGGCTATTAGAGATCCAAGGTATCACCACCTAGTAGTGGTTTGGTTGTGAGCTTCTATTTCATGTTCTTAGATAAATGGTAAAACAATTATTCTTTCTTTCCTCTTTTGGCAATGTTTAAGGTGTAAGGGTTTTAACCACCGTTTTTTAACAACAATAATTCTCATTACTAACCAAAAACCCAACAAGAAACTGGAACAAACACAGAAACACAATTACATATTGGAAGAAGCAATATGTGGGGTATTCAACCACTCAGTCCATGACAAATTACAAGACTTCTTCCTTTTGACAATATGTAAAATTGAAAAGTGCACCATTGAGTCAAAGATTACAATTTACTTAGGCTTAAAATGATTAAACACAAGCTAGTTCCTGAAGTTCCAAATCGCGCCATGACAAGCCCCTACAACTGCATCAAAGGCTTTGATAGTCTTCGAAATTCCTTGAAAGTTTTCCACCATATTCTGTAACACTCCGTTACAAACCATAATGCCCCACCAAAGACAAAATTTACATGCGAGCTGGATGACTACATCATAATCATGAAATGGGTGATGGACAGATTCCAAAGCACCCTAACAGCTGGACGACTACATCACAATCATGAAACAGTTAATATTCACTGAAATGGGCTAAAAAAATACAACCCCTCTCAACCACCATGAAGTGGTGGTGACATGGTGGTGTTAGGGTTTTAACCACCCTATCACCACCTTATCACCACCATGTCACCACTACTTCATGGTGGTTGAGTGTTTTTGTATTTTTCAACTCATTTCAGTGAGTATTAAATGTTTAATGCATTTGGATTGAAGACCAAACCCATTTATTCCTTCTAATGATCGTTACGTGAAGAAGTATGGTTTGCATGCTGATTTTTAGTCAAGCTCTTAATCCATTAAGTTGCTCTTGTTACATCTCCAAATATGGATGGTTACAATTTGTATCTTGTTAGAATAGTTGGATATGGGACTAATAGTTAAGAGCTTAATATGTAGGACAAAAAGAGGACTTACACATGTGTGGTATTTTGAATTCATGAATTTGTCCCTTATCTTTGAAAAACCATATAAAACAACTGGAACGTCTAAATTGCATGAAATTAATGTCGCTGAAAAGGTATGAATGTCTAATTTCATCTATCCAACAGGTTTGATCTAGTTTTATCTGAAAACTTATAGATTTTGCATCCAATTCAGACTTATCTGGAAAACCCACTAATCACATTGGTCATTTTGTAAAATTCATAATTAAATTTAGGGAAATCCAAATTACATGAGATTTTTGTTATGGAACTTGTAATGAATGTCTAGTTTCCTCCCTCAAAATGCCTTAGCCTGATTCCATTCCAAAATTAGATTAAATCAACATTCTTTTATAGATTTGTCTAGGAAGATGGCTGATTGCAATAGCCATCTTATAAAATGCATAATTAATTCTAGAAAATTCCAATTTGCATGAGGTTTTGGACTGAGTCTAGTTTAACATATATTTTTTCCTAACATGCACAAAAATACCAATTTGAGGGGTGTGGAGTTGCGAGGAGTTTGGTGTGTAGTGTGGTGAACACCACACTTCACCTTTTTCCCTTCCATCTCAAGAAGTCTACCAGAGCCTCACCCTAAGTTTCCTGTTTCCTTTGCTTATTTAACTTGTAAAATGCAAGAAACTTTTTCATTAAAAGTAAAAAGTATTGAGCGGTCATCATTTCCTAGGTGAAAAGGGAAGTACAGGGAGAAGGAGGGGAAGTGATGTGGTACTTAGGTGACTGACTAGTTGATTGATTATTAATGCATTTTTCGCAAAGTAAAAATGGCCCCCCTGAAATTTCAAATTAACAATGGATAGCAATGGATTAGCTACAGATTTGCGACATATTAGCGGAATATTAAAATCCCACACCCTCTTCATGACATGTACCCATTCCGGTCGCACACCTAACACCTACTCATAAAGGCATTGGCCACTATCAAAAAGTGTAAGCAGGGGTGGTACTATTTCACACCCCAAAAACTATGTGTTATGTAACTATAACTCATTTTTGATGGGTTTTACATGTAATAAAATAGATAAATACTTAACACTTAAGGGTGCATGCAACCTAAAGATCTAAGTCATAACACTATTGAAGTAACATTCTATTGAACAACAAGAACCCTATGAGCTCTATGATAATTTCGAAAATCATAAAAAACTTACGGTTTACATACCTTTTAGTTATTGTAGTAAATAACTAATCAAAACCTTCTTGAAATACTCTTGGAAACAAGCACCACAAGTGTCATGCCTTTGATGATTTACACTCAAACCCTAGTAACCAAGGAGACTTGAAGAAAGAGGAGAGAGGAGGTAATTTTCGAGTTGAAGGCTCTTGATGTCATGAATCCGGAAATCTAAACACTTAGGGGTTTATATAGGTGACTAGGAAGGTATTGGATAAGGCAGTTTCCTAAGATAAACCTTTATCCCTTTTCTTCCTCCCTAAGGTATCCAAGGTTGTTTAATGCCCAAGGAAAACCCTAGAAGACTTTCTAGAATTCTTCCTCCACCTAGGGAGGTTCTAAAATTGCTCAATTTTCAACCTTTGAACATTGTCATCTTTAGTCCTTCTAATTTTAATTAATCCAATTAATCCAAAATTTAATTCTAATTAATTTCAGATTAATTCTTAATTAAATGATACTATTTCTAATTAATATATTATTTTAATAATATATTAATAAATCATTTATTGCTATTTATTAATCATATAATAAATCAATAAATAAGTCTCTCTCTCTAAAAGTCATTCTATTCAATTACTAGGTTTGAGGGCAAGCCAAAAGGACTTTGTTAATAATTCAAGTATATACCAATTTAGTTATTGGCTTAGGCACCTAATCCAACAGTCTCCAACTTGGATAAGTGTATAACTACAATTGCCAGTATAACTTTTAAATTATTAGCAAAGGGTGCTTCCCAGAGCAACTCCAGTCTCTGATCTGGTCAGACATTACTCCTAAGATAAGTGATCAAATATTCCTTCATTCTATAAGATATCATATGGACACGAGACATGAATTCTAATCAATCTCTTTGTATAAAATTTTGTTTTCCAATTTCCAGATTTATGACGACTGAATTTAGACTATTAATTGAACACATCGATTTAGTCTAGGCTCAGCCTAGCACTTCAGATGTCGACATCAAATCATCGAGGGGGATAAATTTCGACTTATATGCTTGTATCTTTTACTCATCAAATCATGCATGACGCTACGTTTTATAACATCAGGTTACTGATGCATTTACATAACACCAATGTATAATCAACTTGTAAATTACAACTCATATATCCCCACTTCAATAATATAAGAGATTATCATCTCAAAATTACTTGTGATAGAATCCATGAAGTAATTCTTTAAGCTTGGGTTTATCCAATACTTAAAATCTACATTTATAAGTACTCATGAACATTGTAGCAATCTTATTGCAATGTCTAATCCTTATAGACAATCTTATAATTCAATTCATGACAGTCTTAATTCATTACTTACTTCCAAAAGTATGAGCGACTATGGAGCTTCGAATAATCAAATTATTTAGGAAGTAAAACATGCAAAGTGAAACACAATAATAAACTAATTAACTATGGTTTCAAACTTATTGAAAATAAATAAATCTCTATTATTTATTCATCGTAATAATTACAACTTTATTCATTGTACAATGTTCGATTAATCAACTAACCACTTGAATTAAATAACATCAGTAATGCCATGTTATGAACATGCATACTATGTCTCTCCATGGTCCTTCCGTTGTGAACAGATCGATTGGACACTCTTCTAATGACGCCAAGTTCTTGTCACCGTCTAAAATGTATTAAAATTCTAACCTTACATGCATTGACCTTCTGTGACGTCGAGGCTTCAAAGTCACTGAGACGGAGCCAACGATATTACATGATATCCTATTGGAACTTTGTTCTTAGAAACAATTCCATCGTAATGAAGGTTCTAATTCAAGGTATACTCCTTGAACACTTCTCTTACATTAAAGTTTCCAACTCACATGTAGACTTTTCAAGTATCTCCTATTATGGAAACATTTCCATATTCCCATACAACCATCAATTTTGACCAAGAATCATCTCAATCTAAAACATGTCACTATGGTCCGTCCAAATAAACATCATACTTCTAACTTTCGACAAGCTACCAGTCTTTTGGTATAACCTTAGAATGTTCTTGATAGTCGTTTAATAACTTTAGTCATACAAAATTCTAGTCTGTTTCCTCTCAATGCTCAAGGCATTCGAAAAATCAGATACGTGAATATTACAACATATGTAATCGATCCTATATATGAAGCATATGGGACTCGATTCATTATATCGGATATCTGTTCAATCTCTTTCTATAATATTTTCATATATGGAATTTCCTATGTTGAACCATTTCAACATGATATTCACATATATCTATGACTAAGTTCTATTAAACTACGCAATCTAAACCTTTAGATTTGAAAAGAAGTATGAGTGTCCTCTCCCTTAACTCTACTATAGCGAAACAATTCCCAAACTTTGTAATTTGAAAATTGGAAACATTGTTCCCTACACACAATATTGTCAACATGCAATACTAGCAGAACAATTATGCTCCCACTAGCATAACAATTATGCTCCCGCTTGCTTTGACATGTACCCAGAAATCAAATTGACTTCTAGAAATCAATACCCTTGACTTTTTTTACTGAAGTACAAATTTCTATTGTGCGATGCATTGATAAGTCTCCAACTAGAATTCTTAAGCACATACACCTTAATTGGATAACATATGTGTATGCTTAAACCCTTTCAGAACTTATAGATATATGTCATGAAAGTTCAAACAATTCCTTGCCATTCCTTACATTTCGAAATATGAAGAGGGAAGCCATAATCATATTGTGAATTTGAGAATGCAATAGCACAACCAATATCCATATTGATATTTTATCAGAACTATAAAAACCTACTAGCGAAATTGTTTCCTCATAATCATTCTCATGAATTAGAGCAAAAACTTTTCCACCTAGATTTTATGGGGCATACGTTCCCATCCATGTGAATCTATCATTTTTAACCTACAATCATAAGACAAGGTTTAGGACAAAAAAAAAACAAATTCAAATTTAGCTTTCCTTCATGGACTGAACTTCACTATTCTAAATTTCTTACCCTCTAACAGCTTACGGGCCTACCAATGATTCCATGTTGTTTGCGGCTCACCTATATTGATCAATGTACTTTCTCTAACCAACGTGATTTGCTTTTGTAGTTAAATGAAAAAACATAGAACTCATAAGAATTGCCAACTCAACCAGAAGTGCACAGAAATAAGAATGTGTCAATCAAACACGACTGGTTATCAACCTCAAGTCGCATGCTAGTGTTAACTAACAGGTTTACTATAGATTGGCTCTAGAACTCTCAAGATAAATACGAATCCTACTGACTTCTTGACATATTAGTTTTTCTCTTAAGGAATATTCTTTGACAAGCAAAAACAAATATTCATAACTTCGTGTGGATTCCCGACACGAAAATACTTCATAGAATTGGTCTTAATTTATCTTTTGTCTCTCGATTAATGAAAACATCACAACTCCAACTGTATATGTGCTAGAGTAAGAAAACATTTTTTACTCCACATATTTCGAGGTATTTTCAACCTTCTTAGTTATGAAAAGAGTTTCAAGATACGATTTGTAGTTACTAGAGTATGACTTTAAAACTTGATTTGAACAAATAATGACTCATATGTTATCGACCCATTTCCAAAAGTGTTCGATTCCTTTTCTTAGTCATACAATTGCACTAAGATGTTCTTCGAGGATCAATTGCGATATAAAACCACAATCACTTAGATGATCATAAAACATGATACTAAAGCATTCTCCTTTCTTATCTGATTGGAGAATCTTTTATCTTTCTGCCTAATAGATTCTTCTTATTTGTTCTGCTACTCTTTTAATCTTTTCAAAGTATTAAAATTATGCTTAATGTTATAAGCACAACCATATTTACCGAAACATCAATAAATCATGACGAATAGAGTTATTGTCCTTTGTGGTGGCCCTAAATAGTCCATATCAACATGGACTAGATCCATTAGTCCCTCACTTGACTCACATAAACATATGATCAATGAATTAGTCATAATTTTCCAATGAACAAGATTCTTGTACACTATACAAAGCGAATTGTACAACACCAAGTATCTGTCCAGTTGGTGATGAGATTTCTTTTCACTTGGTCAATTATGACAATATCACAAGCGATATCTTAATAATCAAATCCACAATTAATATTGCTAATATCAGAAATGTAACCAACACTTTCATAAATGCCATTGTAAGGAAATATATAAAATGAGGCAACCAGATAAACCAAAATTTCACTTTTATTGAAAGTAAACGAAAAATTGGAACTTGTCCTTTCAATGCATAACATGAAAATTATGTTTTCGACATCTCTAGAGAGTAATAGCAATTTATTAAATTATCCTAACTCCTTAGTAATAGCTCCAAATTCTGATCATTATGCCATGTGACCAAAGTCCATTTCTCATGATCTAATTTAGTCTACCATGCTCAAGATTCCTTCTTTCTCTTCGTGCCTTTAATACTATCAAAATATGATCATCACATCATGTGTTAAGAGTTTACAAAGAGGAACCTATAAAAAATGGAGCCAGATAATGGATGTACCTGAAGTAGAGTCACATGACTTGACTTTACTATCTCTAAGATCTTTTAGGTATTTCGGGCAGCTTTGTTTCCAATGTGCCTTCAATTGGTAGTAAAACAAAATGGACTCTTTGAGTCAACACGTGGAACGATCCCAGAACTAGCCATTTCTCTTTACCATATGATTAAACAGTTTGATCTTGGATAACCCCTTTCAATTGGGAAGAGAAATTTTTTCTGGACTACCATTGTCAATGTCAATGGAAACTTTGGAATTAGACCTAATAAGCATTTCCGCTTTAGCTCTGTTCTTAAGCATTTCTGCTTTAACATTTGGGTAAGATCAATTAGGTTTATGTTGATATCCCTCATATAAAAGTTCAAGGAACTGATCATATAACTTTGGAAGCAAGAGAAGAACCCAGTCAATGGCTTGCTCCTTTGGGAAACGACACCAAATCTATCCAACTTGTCAATGTATGATTTCTTTTCAAAACATGTGTACACACAAATTTTCCAACTTGATGTTTACATGTCAATAGAGATTGATTTGTTTCATATCTTTTAACTTGGGAAAAACGTGACGTTGGGAGAGTCACACGAGGAGGAGGTGTAAGTGATGAAGAAGCATTATGTACTGTTCCACCAATTTTTGAAGAATGAAAAACATTTTACCCTGATCAGAATGTGGAAGATCATCTTCAGAAGGAAGAGAAAACCATTTCTAAAGTTAGGACAAAAGAAGAGAATTCAAGTTAGTTGATTTTAATCCTTAATTATTAACCCATAAAATTAAATTAAAGCTTGGACCCATATTTTCTATTCGAACTTTGAACAGGGATGTCGTAATCAAATTCGAATATATTTTAGATAGGTAAGGATTTTACCAATTACAATCTTATGAAACTCCTAGATATTTTGAGATTCATTGAATCTTATCCATGACATGTTTAATCTCAGATTATGCTCTCACTTTTGTGATTGGGATGCCGAAGATCACAAACGAGATATGAATAAACACGCAAACTTGCTAGGCAACCTCGATGTCATTTATCATCTCACATTGATGTGTCAGTTAACCACACACGCACCATCAACAATGATAATTTATGAGATGCCCATCATATCTCTTTATAGTCTCTATTATTGTGCCGATTATCCACACACACTCCACTAATGACATATAAAACATGATGTGCATTGTTTATGGATTAGCATAGTTTTCATATTTTCATAAAGTAACTAAGAGTGGGATTTAAAATAGTTTAGTTACTTTATGTCATTATACTTATTAATGATATTATGTCATATCAAATCCGTTTGGCTAACGACCCTCCACCATACAAGAGAGCGGTGGGTAAGAGTGGATACCTAATGGAGGTCATTTAATAGGCCGTTTCCTTAAACTCCCCTTATAGTATTGCTTCGTGAATGAGGCATACTAGCGATTTAACTGACTGATTCTTATACATATAGTAATTAATCGTATATATATATATATATATATATATATATATATATATATATATATATATATATATATATATATATTGTCACACGCCAAAACCGAAATGGCGGAACGTTCGGGGGTGGAGGACGTCATGTATAGTATCACAACAATGCATAATAGTAAACAAGCAATAACATCATCCATTGCATTAATAGTAATAATTTTAATACAAGTGTGTTCTGTAGTTTATATGACACCAAAAATGTATAAACAAAATGAAAGATGATTCTTGAATGTGCTTCATCTTCTCAAAAACCTGATCATCGGTACCTGTCTACTGACGACCTGAGAATACAAGTTATTTTGAAAGCGTAGATCAGCATTTAAGCTGGTGAATTCATAAGTATTTTAGTGTCGTTGTTTGTATAAGTTGAAGAAAGTATTTGTAAATGTTCGATGTAAGAGTTTGTTGAAAATGTTTGTAACTTCCTAGAAAATCCTATATTTTCTACTAAAGTGGTCTTCTACCAAGACCCAACTGTTTTCTATGTTTGTTCTTTTGTAAAAGTGTGAGCTTTCCCAAAGTATGACTATCATTACCAAAAATATAGTTTTCCATTACTGTTTATGTGAGAAGATCACAATATGAATGAAAATGGGAAATAAAGATGTACTAGTAGTTTTACCTAGGTACTACTAATTGTACTAACTACCCTTAAACTGGTTAGTTTAATTAAGGTAAAATGTGATATGATTGTATCCATACTCGATCAACCGTATAACACGACGTTCGAGACGTCGAAAAGATATGACATTCGTCACCCGTAGACCTGCAGGTCCCACTGTAGCTAGCAGCAAGGTGTGGGATGGTCAATCCCGTATAGATCTATACACAAATTCACGCTCTCCCTCCAGGAGACTCTGGGTACAAAACGTGTCGCCGCAGTATATGCCGCACCACGAAGTAGTATCTCACATTAATGTTATAGTATTCTAGTATTCTAGTTTGTTCTAGTATAGTATCCTCTCTGTCTAGTATGTAGTATGTTCTCTAGTATGTAGTATGTTCTCTAGTATGTAGTATGTTCTATAGTATGTGTTAATTCTCGTTATAGTATTCTCTATCTGTTTCTCATTATAGTAAGTTTTGTTTCTCGTTATGGTATGTACTGACTCATGTATGAACTGACTCTTAGTATGTTTCATTGTTCTAGTAATAGTATTAGTAACTTCCTAAACTATACCTATTATAGTTTACTAGCAATGTTGTTGTTATGAATGAACATGATTGAACACCTTTGCTACTCAAAGGATCTGAACTGAATAAAGACTTTTATATCTATATGCATATACATAATATGTAACTAAGATTCAAACGACCTTCGGACAAACAACCGATCCCCTAAGTCTACAACCAAACAAGGAACAGGAAGTAAGGCGAGTTGTCAGTCCTAAGTCCTTTCAATCCTACTTATATAACTATATCTATATAGATATGTTTAGACAAAGTATAATGTTTAAAAGAATTTGAT
Organism: Lactuca virosa; assembly: GCF_052849685.1. NCBI lineage: Eukaryota > Viridiplantae > Streptophyta > Magnoliopsida > Asterales > Asteraceae > Lactuca > Lactuca virosa. The sequence goes on along the minus strand of NC_136432.1, from coordinate 43,402,062 downwards.
AAAGAGTTTAGCATATAAATAAGTTTGTTAAAGAGTTTGCATATAAAAGAGTTTGTAAAAACGATTTGAAGTAGTTTGTTTGAAAACACAGTTTGAAGTATAAGAAATCCATTGTTTGATAGCTATTAACCACATACGAATGATATAATAACTATAATGTTTCTACTTGTATTCCCCCCCCCCCCCCCATAAAAGCATTTAAAATCAATTAAAAGGTAAGTTAAAGGGGTATGAACTCACCTGCAGTGAGTGGTACGAATGAAAGTTCGGTTTGTAGGATGCTAAGTGCCAAATGAAGACTTGAGCACAAAGGATCCTAATAAGCATATATTGGTACATATATGTATATAATTAGTCTTTATACAACTAATAATGAAAGGAAAACACCCTAGGGCCTAGAAAACACTTAGATTTAAGTGTTAGAAGCATCAAAAGTCGTATGAAATGGGTGTACGGCCGTACAGGGGCTTGTACGACCACCTGGTGTGCTGCCTATTGGGTGTGCGGCCACGTGTGTGCGGCCATGGAGTGTGCGGCTGCACACTCCTAGTAAAAATGGTCCAAAACGTATTTCCAAGGTCATATCTTGTATCCCCTAAGTGTCTTTGTTCATGTGCTAGCATACAAGTTGAGTTTGAGGCCTTAAAGCACTAAGATAAGTGGTGTACGGCCATATGAGTGTGTGCGGCCGCACACTCCTTGAAGATCGAGTTCTGGGCAATTTCTAAGGCTCAAATATAGCTAATAACATGCAGGAGTAGGGTACTTACGATGTAGAAGCGTTTAGGGGTGTTTGGAGCCCAAGAACTTAGTAGGCGTTCTTGGTGAAACTGAAGAACACTTGAAGATCTACTAAAATGGAGTAATTTCATGGATGAAATCAGTGATTTACACTAGATGAAGTAAGGAATCAACAAATCAAAGGATAGAAACACTTACCACTTGAAGATCTAGCTGAAAAATCGGGAGCTACTTGAGAGAAAACGAGTTCTTGACTAGGAGGGTGAAAAGGATTGAATGAAGGCCAAGACTCTTTCTTATAGTCGTGAGTGTGCTGCCGGAGGAGGGGTGTGCGGCCGCACACCCAAGTGTACGGCCGTACACTTCTTGAGTTGGAGTGTTTGGCCAATTTTTGGGTCGGGTGAACTTGCGGGACTCAAATCCAAACTTCTAACTTGAAGCTACTAGGTTTAGAACACTCAAATGACTCAAAACAAAGCTAGAAAGTGACAGAAAACGTGTCTGACTTTGACTGATTTGGATAATAATGCAAGATAGAAATTTCGGGTTGTCACATCATCCCCCCGTTAGAGGGAATTTTGTCCCGAAATTAGAGTTTAAATAAGTAAGCTATTACAAATAATTATGCGAAAAGATGAGGATATTTCAGTTTAAACTGATCCTCGCGCTCCCAAGTGAATTCAGGTCCTCGCTTGGCGTTCCAGCGAACCTTCACTATGGGGATACGACTTTGCTTCGTTCGCTTGACCTCGCGATCCATGATCTCTACCGGTTCTTCCACGAAGTTGAGGCTCTCGTTGATCTCGATCTCGTCGAGTGGGATTACAAGAGTCTCGTCGGACAGACACTTTTTCAAGTTTGAGACGTGGAAAGTAGAATGTACGTTACTGAGTTCGCGAGGTAGTTTGAGTTTGTAAGCTACAGGGCCGATTCTGGCGAGAATCTCAAAAGGCCCTACGTATCTTGGATTTAGCTTTCCACGCTTTCCGAAGCGTATCAAGCCTTTCCAGGGTGAGACCTTCAATAGAACACGGTCACCCACCTGGAATTCCAACGGTTTCCTTCTCTTGTCTGCGTAGCTTTTCTGTCGGTCTCTAGAGGCTTTCAGTCATTCACGCATCTGAACGATTTTCTCTGTCGTTTCCCGAATGATTTCCGGACCCGTGAGAGTGTTGTCAGGAACTCGTCCTTTTGCTAACTGTGTGTCGCCCACCTCAGCCCATCACATAGGGGATCTGCACTTACGGCCATAGAGGGCTTCAAATGGAGCAGCCTTTATGCTCGTGTGATAACTATTATTGTAGGAAAATTCGACAAGAGGTAAATTGTGACAACTCGAAATTTCTATCTTGTACAAACCCTACATTTCAATCAAAGTCCAACTTGCTTCTGCTAACTTTTAGCACTGTGTTGAGTCTGTTTAAGCATTCTGAGCTTAGTACATCAAAGGATCAAATACTAGAATGGGTCAACAAAAGTTCCTGATGAAGCTATGAATCGAGTATGAAATGAATCAGAGTTAAATGATCAAAGTAGGATTGCGAGATTTGAACACATATGTAAATATGATCTTGTTTCAGCTCTATTACGCTCTCAAGTTTTACAGAGTACAAATGACCATCCTGTAAAGACTCCTGTTCATGACTCTAGTAAACACTCCTATTTATAGGAGAGGAAAGCGTACAAAAAATATACTAAGGACTATGCGTTAAGCTTCGAATACAATGCCCTAGTAAAATAGATTACATAAGATACGAAGACTCAGTACATTCGAAGACATGAAACCCTTCGACTAATTACAACTCTATTTACCCTTACAATCTCCCCCTTTGTAATCAAAGTCGAAGGCTTCAACTTGTAAGCAGTTGAATTGAATACATCATCACTCTTCGTATCTCTGTGTACCATGCAATGACCTTCTTAATCTCCTTCTTGTCTCCTTCATTATTCTTCCTGCATTGGTTCATACGAACAATTAAGTTCGTATACTGAGAAGTTGCATATCGCTCCACTTCGCATGCTTTGAACAAGAACCGCTTTGCTCTACCAGCCTTATCTTTTCCAGCGAAGACAATCCCCAATGGCTTTAAGCAGATTTCACCATCTTCATATTTCTTCAGATCTACTTGTTTCTTCGTAGGTGCCATTGGTGCAGTAATTTCAATACCTTTTGCAGTAGCCAATTCCACATCAGTTTGAGCAAGACACTCAAAATAATTTTCAATAAAGATCTTGACGTGTTTGACTCCAAGTTGGAAAACATCTGGCTCTGTTTCTTGTAGAAAGGAGAATGACTTGTCTTTCAGGATTAATGCAACTTGTATAAGATCATACAAGTTCATTATCGGAAAATCAGCAATGGTAAACTCATAAACTTTTCCATTTGATCTGATCACTGTGTATTTGAGATTCTGAATAACATTTTCGAAAACCATGTCTCTTTTGATGCTTATAACTTTCTTGATTTTTAACATTGACCAGACTTCTTCAGGTGCTTTCGCCAACACTAAATGAAAACGAATTTTTATCTTCTTCCCTTCTTCTTTGTCTTTACACATAATTTCTGCTTTAAACTGAGGCATGATGAACATCATTTCATTTACAGGAAAGTCAAGCTGACTTGTATCAGTGTTTGTAACCACATAACTCTGTTTTGGCACCTTTTCGAATGAATACATATGATCAAACATGACTTTTGCCTAAATTGTTTCATAGTTGTATTGCTTCGAAGGATCTCCTTTTTCCATACCCAATGGGTCTTGTGCACGAAGAGCCATAACACTTTGAATACGCCTCATCTTTTCCAACTCCGCATCCACTTCAGCCTTCTTTTCTTCCTTAGTCTTTTCTATGATTTTGGCTTTACCTTTATCTTTAGACTCAGACTCTCCCACCACTATCTTTGATTTCGAAGCACTTCCAGCAGCTTCTCCAATCTCAACACCTTTAATTACTAATCTGGTCATCGGAACTGTTGTAACCACAGTTGAAGTAACTGAACCAGCAGATACAATAACAGGCTTTGTAGTTGGGATCTTCGAAGGAAACACTTTTCCCACCACCTTCGAATCTTCTTTACTCGCCTTTACTTCTTCACCAGTCTTCTTAGATTCATCTATCTTTTCTCCCCCTTGCACCCCTGTGAAAGCAGGTGGGGCATCTGATACTGTTGGAAGAAGACTTGAAATGCGAGTAAGAGGAGATAATTGTTTGTGAAGAATAGCTTCGAACTGGATGAATTTTTGAGATAAAAATTCTAGAGTGATAACCGAAGTGAATACTGGTCTCACAGACAACCCCTTCAACTCTTTTAACAAAACAAGCAACTCACCAAAATTCTTGTTCTCCAATTCAGAAAGATGAGTAAGTTGAGGACTCATGCTTTCGTACATTTTGACATATTTGGTGACAGCGTCACAAATAATGTCAATCTTCTGATGGATTGAATTATAACCATGTTGAACACTTTGAACTTCTCTCTGCATGTCTTCACGAAGTTCACGAATTTGCATGTTGACATCTTCGCGTACCTTCTTAACTTCTTGAACAAAAAGAACATGCCGTTCTTTTGTTGTGCTTTTCAGATCCTTGACCTCACCTAAAAAATCAGATCGTTGAGATTTAACACGAAGTTCGTTATTCTGATCAGTGTAGTCAACTTTCTCCAAAATAACAGACTCGGAATCTTTCACCATTCCAGAGACTTTGCTGATTATCCGTGATTCCATCATCTTTAACATAGTATCAACTTCCAGACTTGATACTGATGAACCTCCCCCAAAATCAGCTTGAGATTGAATGATAGCATTCAACTTCGTATTCAAAATTTTGTACTGCTTCATTGTCATCAACATATGATTTGGAAAATTTTCTTCTTCTTCATTAAACTTTAGATCTTCAAAAGTTCCTCCAAAACCTTCGTTATCAGTTTCATCCTCCAGCATCATTGTATCATCGACAGGTGAAGTAGGTTTTGGCGGAATGTGTGGTTGATGTGAGAGGAATAGTGGATAATGGTAACGAAACAATATGTTCAAAAGTAGAGGTAGTATGACCTGAAGCTGCATTTTTCGAACTGTCTTCACCCATATGAACATTTGCATCCGTATCAGATACGTGTGCAGGGATGTCTGAAGTTCGAACCGCCTCAGAAACTGACTTGGTAATCGAATCTTCGGGTGGTACAATGTGTGTTTGCTCAGGAGTCGAAATCTGATCATGAATAGTTGGTTCAGGAGTTTCAGAAATTCGTTCATTATCATCGTCAGTCGACTTAGTAGAAATCACCAGCTTTCGGGTCTTCTTCTTCCTTTTCTTTGACAACCTTTTGGCCATATCCTCAGCCATTCGTTTCTTGGACACTGGAGAAACCGGTGTTGGCACCTCTCTAATTAACACACCTTGATGTGTAATTTGGGGTTTTCGAATAATTTGTGGTGTAGGAGACTTGCGTTTATGGGTAGACTTCATTTTGATCCTTCGAAACATTCCAGTCTTCGAAGGAATATTGACATTCTCTTAAGTTTCTGCAATGATAGGCTCAATCACTTGGGTCTCAGCAACAGATACTTCAACAACCACAGGCTTCTTCTTCGAAGATTTTGAAGATTTTGATTCAGTTTCAGTATTCTTCGACTTCTTGGATTTTGTTTCATCGATATCCAGGAGTTTGCCAGTTTCAATTGTAGAATCGATGGTCTGCAAATATGCCACCAAGACAGAGTTCGAAGGATCAACTCTTTTAAGCATAGCATCTGGAATTCTAGCAACTGATGGAAAAATATCAGCATTATCAGTGACATCCTTCGGATAGTGGTATGTTTGGAAAACTGCTCTTTCTTCATCATTTGGCACCAAAATTCCTTCCTTATTGTAAAAATGTTGCAAAATCAGACTCCAGTATCGTGCACACGAAATACCGTGAGTGGTATTCGTGTGTTCTACTCCTTTTTGAAATTCCTTCCATAGTTGAGTAGAATAATCTACTTGAAGATCATAATATATACCAGCTACCATGGCATACACTTCCATCCTTCCTTTATCCAGACCAGCAGAACACCCAGTTAAACACCTTAGAAAGATTCCAAATAAGAAATTCCAGAGTCGTGGAAGACCAGACTTTTTAAAATCACTTATCTTGGACAATGGTGGCTGATAACCCATCTCATTGAACATGTGAACAATTTGGGGAAAAGTAACAGCAACATATGGAGGCGTATTCGGGATATCAAGAATTTGACAGAAAATTTTCTTGGATAACCTGACCTTTTTGTCGTTCACAAGATGAAAAGTGATCGTATCAGAGGCTTTGTTGTAGGTTGCAGTTGATCCTGCTTGTGAAAGCCAGGATAAAGGAACCGAGAAAGAATTAAACATTGCCTTTGACAGGACAAAATTCTTTAAAGCAACGATTAGCATCTTCAGTTCTTCCGGGTACTGAGAAACTTCACCCTCCAGATAGTAGTTTGTTGCTTGAATCTTCATCAATGGTAATGAAGAGGCATCTTCAGTGGTATGAGAATCGACAGGAGCAGAAGTCGCCATTGTTAGGGTTTAAGGATGATGACGAACAGAGAATTTAGAAAGTTGTTTGTTTTGATCGCGTAAATTGAAAAGTAACCCTTGAATCCCCTTTTATATGTAACCCTGATTTTTGAATTTGAAGCGGGATGCATTTAATGAGATCCGACGTGGCACCTTGAAAATCGGACCATTACTGCGTAAAAGTAGCCATGCGTCAAAAAGGAACTGTCACATCTCCTTGAGAACCGGACAGAATACCATACGTCATATGTAGACAGCCTGTATTGTTATCCCCAAGAGGATTTGTAACCGTTATGACTCTTCGTATGGAAGCAAGGCTCTTTCACTTTTGGGTTGAAAAGCGAAGTCATACGCCAGAAGTTCGAAATCATCAGCCTGAGTTGGTATTACTCAGAACCTCAAGGATTTCATGAGTGTAGTGTTCCAAAGAAAGTTAGACAAGAAACAATGAAATAAAAATTTTGGGATTTTATGATGTCAAAAATTTAATTTGACACGAATGCAGTTAAACCCCGGGCAAAGGTTGCTTCGTTAATCATCAAGAGAGATGATCAACAACTTGTGTATGTTCTCGTGAATTACAATCAAAAACTTGTAGAGAAGTTTCGAAGGGCATCTTTTGTAAGGCTACATAGGTGGCTTAATAAATTTCGTTACATATCAGCCTTAACATAAGGTGAGTAATTGTAACAGAAATTACTTGTTTGACCAGTGTAGTCAGTGACAAGTGTGTTTTGAAAAATGTTTAAAGTAACTTTGGAATTCGAAGTAAACTCACACGGAAATCATATTCATGAAAAAATTTGTGCTAGATCTTGTTGGGTAACAAACATCGTGGGTTTCGAATGTTTGATCAAGATCACTCATATAAAATAAATATGATTTGGAGTTTTGAAACTAGGTACTGAAACAAATGTTTCGTAAAATCTGGAACATAGTTCCCCGTCAATTCCTTAATTTGCAAGAAATTTGGGTTTCACTTTCATCACGGTCTCATGATGTAAGATCATTAACACAGATTGTTGATATGTCTAAGTCTCGATTGGTTTGATCAGAGACCTCTCGGACATATGTTTGGACAAAACAGTAAACTCTGTTATATGTGTGATCAGAGACCTCTCGGACATATGTGTGATTGTGAAAGAAATTTTAGATGAAAAAGATTGGTGAAGACACGAAGTGTACCTCTGTTATATTTGGACAAAACAGTAAACTCTTTACTCATATGAGAAGAGTCAGGTAGCTCAGGAGACTAATGTGAATACAAGCCTGATTAGGAAGAAATTTTCGTATGAAGAATTTCATTAAGGCTTTCGTACACACACATTGAGTCATTGGAGGCTTTTGGACAACATGCAGCAGCATGCTTCTAGGGATAATTTAACTAGTTCAAAATGCGAAAAATATTGATCAATTCATATGAAAAAATTTACCTGACCCTAATACTGCATGCAAGGTCCCCTCTGTATCATCATGATAATCTGCAACAAAATACTAAAAAGAAGTAAGAATCAAAATATTTTTGTTGTTTTGATTTTTCGAAAATAAAGACAGAACAAGCTAAAATCTTTTTGGATTTTTGAATTTTCGAGAATGAAATGACAGAACAAAAACAAATGAAAATCTTTTTGGATTTTTGAATTTTCGAAAATTTAAATGACAAAACAAAATAATTTTTTTTTGGATTTTTGAAGTTTCGAAAATTTAAATGACAAAACAAAAGAAAATCTTTTTGGAATGTTGATTTTTCGAAAATAAGAAAATACTGTACTTGTTGCAAAAACACGAAATTTTATCATCCCCTGAAAAGTGATTAATATACGAATTCGAAGAGGTCGAAGCATTGACTATGAACAGTAACCACTGAATCAACCCTTAAAATAAGTGACAAACATGCGAATTCGAAGGGGTCGAAGCGTTGACTGTGAACAGTAACCACTGAATGCTGAATGACTTTGCGTTATCTTTTATTCAGCGCCTCTGATTCATGCTTTGTCACCCATCATTCTTCTTTTTCGCATGGAACTGAATTTCCATCGATCATTCCAAGTCCTTCTATAATTCGCACAAGAGATTTTTCATCTAATGCCTTCGTGAAAATATCAGCTAACTGATCAGTTGTTTTCACAAAATGTACTTCAATATTTCCATCCTCCACGTGATCCTTGATGAAGTGGTAACGAAGAGCTATATGTTTAGTCTTCGAATGCTGCACAGGATTATGAGAAATTCTTATTGCACTTTGAGAATCACAATATAATGGAATCTTTTTCATATTAATTGCATAATCACGTAATTGACTTTGAATCCATATTATTTGTGAAGTGCAAGCAGCAGCAGCCACATATTCTGCTTCAGCTGTTGAGATTGATACACATGTTTGCTTTTTCGATTGCCAGCTCACTAATTTGCCATCAAGTAATTGACATCCACCACTTGTACTTTTTCTATCAAGATTACAACCACCCAAGTCTGCATCCGAATATGCTTGTACAAAGAACCCAGTTTTCGAAGGATACCATAATCCTAACGAAATTGTTCCTTTAAGATAACGAAAGATATTTTTCACAGCAATGAGATGTGGTTCTCGTGGATTAGACTGATACCTAGCATAATTACACACAGAAAACATGATGTTCAGGTCTACTTGCTGTAAGATAAAGTAATGAACCAATCATGCTCCTATATAAAGTTATGTCAACTGCAGGTTTTTCTAATGATGGTGTTAACTTTATGCCCGTTGCCATTGGAACTCGTAACTTTGTGCTATTCGTCAATCCAAATTTTTCGAGCAGATTCTTCGTATATTTTTCTTGATTGATGAAAATCCCTTCTCTGTTTTGACGAATATTCAATCCAAGAAAATTATTGATTTTGCCTATCATGCTCATTTCGAACTTACTTTTCATCAAATCTTTGAATTCTTTAGACAAAGCAGGGTCAGTTGAGCCAAAAATAATATCATCAACATAAATTTAAACAAACATTAGATGATTCCCAACTTTCTTTCGAAATAATGTGGGGTCAACAGATCCTTGTTTAAATTTAGATTGTTTCAAAAACGAAGTAAGAGTGGCATACCATGCTCTTGGTGCTTGTTTTAAACCATAAACTGCCTTATCTAAAATATAAACATGATGTGGATATTCTTCGTTAATAAAACCTGGGGGTTGTTCCACATAAACAGTCTCTTCAAGCTCTCCATTTAAAAATGCACACTTCACATCCATTTGATAAACATCAAAATCTTTATGAGCTGCATAAGCCAGAAATATTCGAACAGCCTCGAGTCTTGCGACAGGGGCAAAAGTTTCTTCATAGTCGATTCCTTCTTGTTGTCAATATCCTTTAACAACAAGTTTGGCTTTGTTTCAAACAATGTTTCCATCTTTGTCAATTTTATTTTTGAAAATCCATTTTAACCCGACAATCGAAACATTTTCAGGTTTAGGAATTAATCTCCAAACCTTGTTTCGTTCGAATTCATACAATTCGGATTGCATTGCAACAACCCAATCTGAGTGTTCCATTGCAACCTTAATTGTTTTTGGTTCAATTTTAGATATGAAAACATTGAACATGCAAATTTCTTGATGAGTACTCAATACCTCATTCTTTGCACGTATTTGAGCTCTTGTTAAAACTCCCTCTTGTGGATTCCCAATTACTTGATCCTTCGGATGATCTCTTGTCCATTTTTCCATTGGTGGATATGCTAGATCAAATTCCAAAGGTGCATCTTCGTATATATCATCATTCTCAGAACCTGCAATCGAACAAACATCATCAAAATCATTATTATTTTCAATATTTTCTATATGCTCCCCCTCAACATCAACATTCAATTTTTCTTTCTCCCCCTTGAAAGAATGCACTTCGTCATTTAAAGTATTCGAATCCAAGTGCTCCCCCTCCACTGGATTATTTTGCATACTTTCGCCTTCTTGAGGAATTGATGTTGAGTCATCAGTAAACTTCGCAAATTCTGGTATGTGATTATCAGGAGCATGAATTTCAGCATCGACTGCATGATCTGAAATTCCAAAAATCAAATCATAATCAATATCATCTATTTGTAAAGATTCAATATCAACTTGTGTTTCTTGTAAAATTGGATGAATTGTAAATTTATGCTTATTTTGTTTAACATAGTAATCATCGAATGTGAGGTTGAAAGTTTCTTCCACTTTTCGTGTTCGCTTATTTAACACACGATAAGCGACAGAATTGTGCGAATATCCAATGATCAAAGTAGGATTGCGAGATTTGAACACAGATGTAAATATGATATTGTTTCAGCTCTATTACGCTCTCAAGTTTTACAGAGTACAAATGACCATCCTGTAAAGACTCCTGTTCATGACTCTAGTAAACACTCCTATTTATAGGAGAGGAAAGCGTACAAAAAATATACTAAGGACTATGTGTTAAGCTTCGAATACAATGCCCTAGTAAAATAGATTACATAAGATACGAAGACTCAGTACATTCGAAGACATGAAACCCGTCGACTAATAACAACTCTATTTACCCTTACAGTTCCAAACCACAAATCATGCTTTAAACCCTCAAATGAGGAGTTTACGGCCATGAGACCATGGGTTTACGGCCGTAAACTCATGGTGGCCGTAAACTCCATGCATATATATGAAATCTTGGCCATTTTCATTCATTATCACACTTTCAAGCCTAGAACTCGGGTTTACTCTCAAGTGTCATCAAGAACTTTCATTCCAATCTTCAATCTAGTAAGTAATATTTCCATTTTCAACTTGATATCCTTCCATATCTAGTGAATACACATGATTTCATCCATGAAATCTCTTCTTTTGGTTAGATCTTCAAGTGTTCTTCATTTCACCAAGAACACCAAGAACACACACTAGTGTTCTTGAACCTTAAACACCCTAACAAGCTTCTATATTGTAAGTACTCTTGCCTTAGCTTGTTATATGCTTGAATCACTTAGTTTACACCTAGAAAACATCAAGAAAACAAGATCAAAAGGTGTTTACGGCCAAGGCAATCTCCTTGGGCCGTAAACCCTAATGTTGGGTGCAAAGTTGCCACAACACCTTCCTAAGCCTTGAAACTAGGTCTAGAACACTTCCAACTTGAGTATAGGACCTTAAAAATCAAAATGGTACCAATTACCATGAGTTTACGGCCGTAAACTCATTGGGCCATAAGCTCATGGCCGTAAACTCATGTGTTAAGGTCATCTTGGCCGTAAACTCCAAAGTGAGGCCATACACCCCTTAGATGCAACCCTTTTGTACTTATAACACGTGAATCAAAGTGTTTTCCATGTTCTAGGGTGTCTATACTTGCTTAATTAGTTGTTTAATCACTAATTGTAAGCATATATGTGTCATTATATGTTAAATAGGATCCGTGTGTGCTCAAGTCTTCACTTGACACTTAGCATCCTTTACCGATCTTACGTTCGCATCACTCACTTCAGGTGAGTTCATACCCCTTAATCTATCTTTTAAATGATTTTAAATGCTTTTATGGGGGGGGGGGAATATAAGTAGAAAACATGTTAGTTATATAATCAATCACATGTGATTTATAACTGTGTTTCAAACAAAGGATTTCATACACTTCAAACTGTGTTTCAAACAAAGGATTTCTTTTACTTTCAAACTGTTTTATCAATCAAACCGCTTTTAAATCGTTTTATAAATTGACATCAAGTCATCAATATTTATTATTAAACTCTTCAAATGTTTTACAAAACTTCTTTTTAAACTTATATATTGTCAAATGCATGTCTATATATGTATAGTTATATAAGTAATGTTTAAAGGACTTAGTACTGATAACTCGCTTTATTTCCTTTTCCTTGTTTGGATGTGGCCTGAGAGTATCGGTTATTTGTCCGAATGTCGTTTAAATATCAGTTATATATTATGTATACATATGTAGATATAAAAATACTTTTAATCAGTTCAGTACCTTTGGGTAGCAAAGGCATACCTCCATTCATTCAAACTACTGAAATTACTAGTAAACTATAATAGGTATAGTTTAGGAGAATACTACCATATACAAATACTATAACAGAGAATACTATAACAGAGAATACTATAACAGAGAATACTATAACAAAGAATACTAGACAGAGAATACTATAACAGAGAATACTATACAAATGATACTATACCGAGAATACTATACATAGAATACTATTACTATAACAAGTATACTATAACAAGATTCAGAGATAACATAATGTGAGATACTACTTCATGACACATCGAGCATTTCGTTATGTCACGTTTTGTAACCAGAATCTCCTGGAGGGAGAGCGTGAGTTTGCGTATAGATCTATACTAGATTGACTATCCTACACCTTGTTGTTCGCTACAGTGGGACTTGCAAGTCTACGGGTGCCAAATGTCATTTCTTCCGACGTCTTTCATCGTCGTGTTATAGTCGGTTTAGTATGGTAACAACCTCATCACATTTTTACCTTATATAAGCCTTTTGGGTTTAAGGTAGTTACTACTTCAGTAGTTAATACAAATAATACTGCAGTACACATATATTTTCCCATTATATTCGAATTGTGATCTTCTCACATAAAGGGTAATATAAAACTATATTTTGGTAATGATAGTCATATTTGGGAAAAGCTTCCACTTTTACAAAGAAACAAACATACAAAACAGTCGGGTCTTGGTAGAAGACTACTTTTTATACTAGTAGAAAATATAGGATTTTCTAGGAGTTTTCAAACATATACAAACATTTACATTGAACATTTACAAACATTTTCATCAAACTTATACAAACAGTGACACTAAATACTTATGAACTCACCAGCTTAAATGCTGATCAAATCTTTCAAAATAACTTGTATTCTCAGGTCATCAGTAGACAGGTACAGTCGACCAGGTTTTGAGAAGACGGAGCATGTTCAAGACTCGTCTTTTATTTGATTCATTTTTGGTGTCTTTTTACAATGAAAGAACACGCATGTATGAAATTATACTATTAATGCAATGGATGATGTTTTTGCTTATTTACTACTTTGCATTGTTATGATACTGTACATGACGTCCTTCGCCCCAGAACGTTTCCGCCGTTCCTGGTTTTGGGGTGTCACATATATGGGTATCCCATGCTTTCCCAAAGTCTATCACGCAGGCTCGCAACATGTCTTCCAAAGTTTGAATAGTCCTCTCACTTTGTCCATCGGTTTGAGGATGGTAGGATGTACTCATGTCCAGCCTTGTTCCTAGGGAATTTTGTAGCGACTGCCAGAACCTCGAACTGAACCTGCTATCTCTATCGGAGATAATGGATATGGGAACACCATGCAGTCGTACGATCTCCCTAATGTAAGTTCTTGTCAGCTTCTCCATCTTGTCAGTTTCTTTGATCGGCAGGAAGTGTACAGACTTTGTTAACCTGTCTATGATCACCCAAATGGTATCGAGACCACCCGTTGTCTTGGGTAATTTGGTTATGAAGTCCATCGTGATTCGCTCCCACTTCCATTCAGGTATCTCCGGTTGCTGAAGCAAACCTAATGGTTTCTGGTATTCGACCTTAACCTTTGCGCAAGTAAGGCATTTACTTACGAAGGTAGCAATCTCTGCTTTCATGTTAGGCCACCAGTATAACTTTTTAAGATCCAGATACATCTTATCTGAACCTGGGTGGACGGAATATCGAGTGTTGTGCGCTTCGGTAATGACCAAGTCTCTGAAACCACCATGCTTCGGAGTCAAGATCCGATCCATGAAATATAACGCTCCGCCACCCTTGACTTCAAAGTTTTTATCCATTCCTCTCAGGGATTCACCCGCCACATTTTTAGGTTTCAAAGATTCGAGCTGAGCCTCCTTAATTTGTGTGGACAGGTGTGAATGGATAGTCATAGTCAGTGATTTGACTCTACGACCAAAATATTCTTTCCGACTTAGAGCGTCAGCTACTACGTTGGCCTTGCCGGGATGATAACGAATTTTGCATTCGTAATCACTAAGTAGCTCGACCCACCATCATTGTCTCATATTGAGCTCCTTCTGGTCGAATATGTGTTGTAGGCTTTTGTGGTCTGTAAAGATAGTGCTTTTCGTACCGTATAGGTAGTGTCTCCAGATCTTTAGAGAAAATACCACTGCTCCTAACTCAAGATCATGCGTGGTGTAGTTGACCTCGTGTGTCTTCAACTGTCTGGAGGCGTAGGCGATGACCTTACCTCGTTGCATCAGTACACAGCCGAGCCCTTGGTTGGATGCATCGCAATAAACCATGAAGTCTTCTGTCCCTTCGGGGAGGGACAGTATCGGTGCAGTGCATAAGGCTCGCTTTAGCGTTCGGAACGCTTGTTCTTGCTTCTCTTCCCCGACAAAGGCCACGCCTTTCTGGGTCAATGTTGTAAGTGGTTTCGCAATCCGAGAGAAGTTCTGGATGAACCTGCGATAGTAGCCAGCGAGGCCTAGAAATTGACGAATTTCTGTAGGCGTCTTCGGTGCTGACCAGCTCTCAATGGATTTGATTTTGGAAGGGTCCACGTGTATTCCCTCCTCACTAACCACATGTCCTAAGAATTCGACTCTTCGGATCCAAAATTCGCATTTCGAGAACTTCGCATAGAGCTTCTCTGATCGTAACGTCTCTAAGACTTGTCGCAGATGTTGACTATGTTCCTCCTTACTACGAGAGTAGACAAGTATGTCATCGATGAAGGCAATGACGAACTTATCTAAGTAAGGACGGCACACCCTATTCATTAAATCCATGAACAATGCGGGCGCATTGGTCAATCCGAACGGCATCACTACAAACCCGTAGTGCCCATAACGAGTTCGGAAGGCTGTTTTTGGAACATCCTCCCCTAGTACTCATAACTGGTGATATCCGGATCTCAGGTCTATATTCGAAAAGAAATTCGCCCCTTGAAGTTGGTCAAACAAGTCGTTATGCGAGGCAGAGGGTAACGATTTTTGACGGTTAGCTTGTTCAGTTCTCTGTAGTCGATGCACATACGGAACAAGACCGGTGCTCCCGATGGTGAGAAGCTTGGCCTAATGAAGCCCTTGCTGAGCAATTCGTTAAGTTGACTGGATAGTTCCTGCATCTCACCTGGTGCTAGACGATAAGGCGATTTGGCTACGGGGGTAGCCCCTGGAACTAAGTCGATTCTGAACTCGACTTGACATTGCGGAGGTAATCCTAGGAGTTCTTCTGGAAAGATGTCGGGAAAATCGCGTACTACTGGAATGTTCTTAATGTCTTTCTGTCACACCCCCGAACCAGACGAGGGAAACGTTCGAGGGGTCGCGTGACTTAAATTGAAATATCATCACAATGAATATACATGAAACATAACATAAACATCACCATGTCTTAATACATTACAACTGACCTTGTTCACATCAAGTACATTGTCTAAATATTACATGTCCGTATCATAAATTGTTTGAGATTCACAAAACATAACACCCTAACACACTTGGTAATTTTCTTCAGCTTATCTCTTACCTGAGAATACAAGTTATTTTGAAAACGGTCAACATATATAATGTTAGTGAGTTCATAAGCAGGTTTGATATGAAAATGTTTTGTGTAGTTTGTAAAACCCAGAAAATCCGATATTTTCTGAAACGGAAATTGTTTACGAAATAGGTGTGATGATCCATAAGTATATGCGTGAATGATTTCAAAAGGTGTAAAAGTAGTATGTATCTCGTAATGAATTCTTGTATTATAGTTTTCGAAAGTAAAAGTGAATAATGTTGTTCCCCCGGAAAACCCGATGTTTTCCGATATAAATAGTATGATCGTTTTGTATTGTTGTATCGTCACAACGAATGAATATGATTTCCCATGATTACTTAGATGGTATTGGATCTCTATGTGAGTCGTTATAACCATGCATAATAATGACTAATTCGTCTGTCTTGACATTCTTGCGAATGTCGGTATTGAATTGAGATTTTGTCACCCTAGACTGCCCGAGTCTAACTGTAGCGAACAGCTTAGGTGTGGGGGAGTCACCCCCGTATAGATCTATACACAAACTCTCGCCCTCCCTCCAGGAGACTTTGATTATAACTACAGACTACGACCGACACTTATTGGTGTCGCCGGTTATTACTCACTAAATCCAAATGAAATTGAATAACCTTGTTTAACGACCTGATTTATGATTATTTGAAATAAAAGGTAAGCCTAACAGACGAAGAGAAGAGGACTACGGGGGCCCACTAATCACGTATGTTATTATAGGCGGTCGAGTATGCGAGGGACACGTTAGCCCATCACGCATATGATTTATTTGGACCTTACTAGCAATGCAAATGGGCCACTACGGCCCAATATCATGTAAAAGCCATTGAGGGTCCATTAGGCATGTAATTGGGTCACCTGAGGCCCAATAAACATGTGTATTTGAGTCCAACCATTAAATCGCTTATATATATATATATATATATATATATATATATATATATATATATATATATATATATATATATATATATATATATATATATATATATTTAAAATCATGCATTATAAACTTGATATTTTTAACCCAAACATTTATAATTGTTTATTTGGCCCAAAAACATTTAGATTGATCATTGTGGCCCCTTTTTCTATAAAAATGGCACTTTTAGTCCCTTTTTATAAAAATTGACATTTTTGGTCCTTAAACCATTTTTCTTGACATATTCTACCCAAACTTTATTTAAATAGTAATTTCAGTCCAAAACTATAGCATTTGTCATTTCCAGCCTTTATTTGTAAAAAGTTTACATTTTTGGCCCAATTTCCTTAAGTTTTATAATTTTTGACCCCAAAATCAAAAACTTTGCATTTGTAGTCCTATTTGGTAATAAACTCATTTTTAACCTTTGAAAAAGGTTATTTACGTTTTAGACTCATAGTTTGTTAAATTTTCCAATTCATCCCCTTAAAACTTCATTTTTTCGCAACCTTGGGCCCAAAAACTCGTGAGGCCCAATTTTAAGCCCAACAAGCTAAAATTTATGTTTTTGACCCCTTTGAAAAGTATTATTTACATAAAATCAGCTTTTATACAAATAAACACCTTATAACCCCCATAAAACCGACAATTTACAATTTACACCCAATCTTTGTTATTTTTGCAAAAATGACACTTGTAAGGTTCTTTGGTTTTGTTTTTCACCTTTTTACACTTAAGGACCCTTAGATCTATGATGTATGTTGTTTATTATGTTTTTGTTTATGATTCTTCACCCTTTTTGCTATAGATCTCGAAATATAACAAATATTACATATTATCACAA
This sequence comes from Lactuca virosa, assembly GCF_052849685.1. NCBI lineage: Eukaryota > Viridiplantae > Streptophyta > Magnoliopsida > Asterales > Asteraceae > Lactuca > Lactuca virosa. The sequence continues at coordinate 43,384,483 of NC_136432.1, read as the reverse complement.
CCAAAAACTAAAGAAATCACATATAGCATGCAAACACACATAGATCATCACATAATACTTGTATTCTCCCCCCAAAAACAAGTAAAAACCGAAAACAAAGGGGGTATAAACTCACCTTGGGTTTGTGGTTTCGTTTTTTGAAGGAAAGATGAAGAGGTGTAAGGCCTTGAACAAGTTTTCCTTGAGTGGTTTTCGAAATCTATGAAACAAGGAGGTTTAGTTCATGGAATATTATGGTTTAGGAAGAGGTTTTTAAAGAAACTCAGAAGTTAAACCATGAATCCAAATGAAAACTTACCAAGGTGATGATCTAGATGGAAAGACCTTCTTGAATGCTTAAATCTCGAAAATTTTGAGAGGAAAAGAGAGTAGTTTTCTTGAGAATGTTGGAGAGGATTTCAAATGAAGTGTGTGTGTGTGTGTGTTTGTGATTCTCGGCCAAGAAGAAAAAGGAAGAGGGGAAAGAAAGAATGCATGGAAACATGATTTCATGCTTTGTTATTTGATGTGTAATAGGCTTTGATAACCACTAAACAAAAATAAGGTGGCTTACCCTCATTAATCCCCCTAGTTTCTTTCCCTTTTTTTATCATATGGGCCGAAAATTAGGTTTAAAAAAAGGGAAATGGATTAATTTGGCCCATTTCTAGCCTTGGTCTGAAACTATGAGGCCCAATAATTATTCTTCGGCCCATTGGGCTCTTAGGATGGTTCACGACCCAATTAGCATAAAAGAATGGGTTTTTATGGCCCATTAAGGCTAATTAGGTTAGTTATGGCCCAATAAGGCCCATTAAGGTAATTTATTTCATTTTAGGCCCATTTGGCCGAAAATGTTAATTCTCATGAAAGTGGATACAACTAGAGCCCATTTAAGGGTTCTAAGCCCAAAACAATCAGATTAGAAGCTTATTGGCCCATTAGGCCCAATAAGGAAGTCTTAGTCCAAAATGGACTTAGGTCGGGATTCTTAGGGTTTCCAAACCCTAAATTGACTTTTGTAGTGTTTTGCATGAAGTTTGGCTTTACAATTTGATTTTTGATGAAAGTTTGATGTTATTGAATAACATCACATGCATATCAAGTTATGGTTACAATTTATGTTATTGATGTAGTTTACAAAAGTATCGAATTTCCTAGCAAATTTGCTAGTTGTGACATCATCACCCCGTTAGAGGGAATTTCCTCCCGAAATTCTTTTGAAACTAGTTTTGATAATGCGAGAATAGGTGAGGGTACTTTTGCTTCATCTGGTCTTCGCGTTCCCATGTGAATTCCGGTCCACGTTTTGCGTTCCACCGAACTTTCACAACCGGAATGCGACTTTGCTTAGTACGCTTCACTTCCCTGTCCATGATTTCAACTGGTTCCTCGATGAACATGAGATTCTCGTTGATTTCGATTTCTTCCAATGGGATGACGAAAGTTTCGTCGGATAAGCACTTTTTCAAATTGGAAACATGGAACATGGGGTGTACAGTGCTGAGCTCGGCAGGTAGTTGCAGTCTATAAGCCACTAGACCGATTCGGGCAAGAATCTCGAATGGTCCAATGTACTGTGGGTTTAGTTTTCCTCGTTTCCCAAAACGAATCACCCCTTTCCAGGGAGAGACTTTTAACAACACCCGATCCCCGACTCGAAATTCCAAGGGCTTTCGCCGTTTATCAGCGTAGCTCTTCTGTCGGTCTCGTGATGCTTGGAGTCGAGCTCTGATTTGAACTATCTTCTCTGTTGTTTCGCGTATGATTTCTGGCCCTGTTAATGCATTGTTTGGTGTCTGTCCTCTTGCTAGCTGAGTGTCACCTACCTCAGTCCAACACAACGGTGATCTACATTTACGCCCATATAATGCTTCAAAAGGAGCAACTTTGATGCTTGAGTGATAATTGCTGTTGTATGAAAACTCAATTAAAGGCAAGTGGGTATCTCACGACCTTCCAAAGTCTATCACACATGCTCGAAGCATATCTTCAAGCATTTGAATGGTTCGCTCACTTTGACCATCCATTTGTGGGTGATAGGTAGTGCTCATGTCGAGTTGTGTTCCCATAGCTTTCTGAAGCGATTGCCAAAAGCGTGAAGTGAATCTACTATCTCGATCTGAGATGATAGATATTGGTACTCCATGGAGTCTCACGATTTCCTTGATGTAGATTCTCGTCAATCGTTCCATCTTGTATGATTCCTTTATTGGCAGGAAATGAGCGGATTTTGTCAACCTGTCGACTATTACCTATATGGTATCCAATCCATCTGTTGTCTTGGGCAATTTGGTCACAAAGTCCATAGTAATCCTTTCCCATTTCCACTCGGGTATTACCGATTGTTGTAATAGTCCCGAGGGCTTCTGATATTCTACCTTCACTTTAGCGCAAGTGAGGCACTTGCTAACGTAAGTGGCAATTTCTGCCTTCATGTTAGGCCACCAATAATGTTGCTTGATATCCAAGTACATTTTATCTGAAGCCGGATGGATGGAGTATCGTGTCTTATGGGCTTCATTCATGACTACCTCTCTCAATCCCCCAAGTTTAGGAACCCAAATTCGGTTCATGAAATGATATGTTCCATCTTCCTTGACTTCGAAGTTCTTTTCCATTCCACGTAATGCTTCACTTGTTCTGTTTTCTGTCTTCATGGCATCGAACTAGGCCGCTTTGATTTGCGAGGATAGATGGGATTGAATGGTTATTGAACGAGTCTTTACACAGCGATTTGAGTATTCTTTCCGACTCAAGGCATCAGCTACCACGTTAGCCTTGCCAGGGTGGTACTTGATTTCGCACTCATAATCGTTTAGCAGCTCAACCCATCTTCGCTGCCTCATGTTTAACTCCTTTTGATTTAAAATGTGTTGGAGACTCTTGTGGTCGGTGAAGATGGTGCACTTTGTACCATAAAGTAGTGCCTCCAAATCTTCAGAGCGAAGACCACAGCTCCCAATTCGAGATCATGGGGGGTATAATTCACCTCATGTGTCTTTAGTTGTCGGGATGCATAAGCTATCACCTTCCCACGCTGCATGAGTACACAGCCTAAACCCTGATTCGAAGCATCGCAGTAAACTACGAAGTCCTCAGTTCCCTCTGGTAATGATAGTACTGGTGCACTACAGAGAGCTCGTTTCAGAGTTCGGAAGGCAACCTCCTGCTTTTCTGTCCATTCAAATGGTACGCCCTTTTGTGTAATCATGGTAAGTGGCTTGGCTGTTTTGGAGAAGTTCTGAATGAATCTTCTGTAATAGCCTGCGAGACCCAAAAATTGATGAATTTTCGTGGGTGTCGTTGGGACTGCCCATCCTTCAATGCCTTTGATCTTAGAAGGGTCTACATGTATCCCTTCTTGACTGACAACATGACCTAAAAAGTTTACGCTACGGAGCCAAAACTCACACTTAGAGAGTTTTGCGTATAACTTTTCGGTTCGCAGGGTTTCCAAGATTTGCCGGAGATGTCGACTATGTTCCTCTTCGCTTCGAGAATAGACCAGAATATCGTCGATGAAAACTATGACAAAGTTGTCGAGGAATGGTCGGCAGACTCGATTCATCAGGTCCATGAAGGCGGCAGGGGCATTCGTTAGACCGAAGGGCATTACATCAAATTCATAATGTCTATAACAAGTTCGGAAAGCGGTCTTGGGGATATCCTCTTCCCGGACATTGAGTTGGTTGTAGCCGGATCGCAGATGTATCTTAGAGAAGTAATTTGCTCCTTGAAGCTGGTCGAATAGATCGTCGATTCATGGAAGTGGGTAGCGATTTTGATAGTGAGCTTATTCAGTTCTCTATAATCGATACACATCCTAAAGGATCCGTCCTTCTTCTTAACAAAAAGGACCGGAGCTCCCCAAGGTGAGAAGCTAGGTCGGATGAATCCTTTGCTCAAGAGTTCGTTGAGTTGGCTTGATAGTTCTTGCATCTCCACAGGAGCCAACCTATAAGGCGATTTAGCGATGGGTATAGCTCCTGGCACAAGGTCGATTCGGAACTCGACTTGTCTCTCTGGGGGTATCCCCGGAAGATCTTCAGGAAAGATGTCAAGGAAATCGCAAGCCACTGGGATGTCTCGAATACTAACCTCTTCCTTGGATTTATTCACGATGTGAGCCAGAAACGCCAAGTCCTTCTTTTGTAGACACTTTTGTGCCTTAATACACGATATAAGATGAAGGTTCGTACTGGGTTTGTCTCCGTATATAATTAGGGTTTCGTGGTTAGGGAGATGAAGGCGAACGACCTTCTCGTGACACATAATTTCGGCATGATGGGGGCTCAACCAATCCATGCCGATAATCACATAAAAACTCCTAATAGTTACAGGCATCAAGTTTATTTAAAATGCGTGGTGATTTAAGGTTAGGGTACATCCTACGTAGATTTCCCCAGTTGATTCTGTTTCCCCATTAGCCATTTCCACCGTAAAGGTTTCATTAAGCTTCTGGGGTTGTTTTAGCAAATGTTTGAATTTATTACTCACAAAACTACGCTCTGCCCCGGTATCAAATAGGATGCATGCATATGTGTGGTTAAGGAGAAACGTACCAGTGACAACAGCGGGATCCTGAACCGCTTCTCCTTGACCTATGGTCAGCACTCTCCCTGCTCCTCCGTTCCCTTGATTGTTGACATTGGGGCAGTTTCGACGGAAATGCCCAGTCCTTCCACATCCATAACAGGTGTGGCTAGCCCCAGCGTTGTTGCCGTTGTTGTTAGTGTTTTTGTTGTTGTTGTTGTTGTTGTTGTTGTTGTTGTTGTTGTTGTTGTTGTTGCGGTCGTTTTTGTTGTTGTTTCTCTACTTCTAGTTCTGGGGAGGATATGTCCTGCAGTATTTTTCCGTGTGACCCTTTCGGTTGCAACTGTTACAATGCATCTCCCTGCATTCACCATTGTGATGGAGATTGCACTTATTGCACTTTGGGAGATTTCCGGAATACTGCTTAGGAGCACCTGGGGTGGATGAGGCTGGAGCATGTGGTGTGGAGGGAACTTGGGTGGCTGCAGCATGAACTGTCACTGTCTGTTGTTTCTATGACGACTCGGTGCCTTATCGTCCCTTCCGCTTGTTATTCTTTCCCTTCTTGCTATCATTCTCCTTCTTGCTTTTAGTTTCCCCTACTTTCTCACCCTTGTTGTTGTTGTGGCCGTACAGCTTCTTGGCCAACCTCTTGGCACTGTCGAAAGTTTCAGGGTTTGCGGATATCACGTTTCCTTGAATCGGGGGGTTTAATCCCCAGATAAATTGTTCGATCTTCTTTCCTTCCGAGGAAATCAGGCCAGGGCACAACAGAGACAGTTCACTAAACCTTGATATATAGGCATCGATGTCGGAGTTTCAGACTGTAAGGTCCCATAACTCTTGCTCCATTTTCTGAACTTCGCCACGCGGGCAGTACTCAGCCATTAGCATTTCCTTCAATTCCGTCCATGGCATGGCATTAGCCACTGGAAGAGTCATAGCATCCACATGTCCATTCCACCAGGTGAGAGCTTGATCAACAAATGTACATGCTGCAAACTTCACCTTGACTTCTTCAGGGCATCCGCATATCTCGAACACCGATTCCACCTTTTCAATCCATCTCTTCAGGGTTATCATTCCCCCTATGCCATTAAAGGTTCGTGGTTTGGCATTGGTGAAGTCTTTGTAAGAGCATGTCTTGGTAGGTCCTTGATTTATCCCGTTGTTTGAACTTCCGGCCCCTTGTCCGTTGCCTCAACCATTGTTCCCATTGTGGATCTGCGCTAGTGCCGCTGTGACTGCAGCAGATACAGCTGCTTGAAATGCAGCTGAGTTGATTTCCGGTGGTGTCGGTGGTTGACTGTTTCCGCGGTTTGGTCTTTGCGGCATCTTGCTGTTACAGAACAGAAAGATGTTGAGTATGTATTGTTTTTAAGTTGGGAATTTCGTGAATCGATTGCGCATCTAAGTGTTTCCATATATTTACACTAAGCAATAAGAATATATAACACATAGCAGATAACAACATCATGAATAAACACATAATATTTTCCACTAATAATATCCGTACTTGGATACATGAAAATTTGCTCGAAAGAGCATACATAAAGGTAAAAAGTTCGACAGCATAACGACTCTATGAGTAGTGTAATCACTTAAACATAGTGTCGGTTAATACATAATATAGTGCGCACAAAAGGAACCTAACACTAGTAGAGAGGTCTACTGGTCCGAAGTGCTCTGAGATGCGTGGGGTGGTGGGGCTGATGATGTGGATGCACCCTGAAGACGCGCCACCTGTCGTTCTGTGGCTCGTAGTCGATCCTCCCAAATCGCTTGACGTACATGAAAGTTATGGATTACTTCTTGAGTTTCTCGTTCCACTCTTGCCACTGCGGCTCGCATCTGATTCTGTTGCTCGGCCGTGTCCTGGGCTAGGTCACCCATGTCCCGTAACCGCCTCACCATGACAGGAAGTGCCCGGTCGGCTGGCCCTCCGTCTCTCAGATCATAAAATTCCCTGGCCATCCTATATGGGGGTCGCTGCCCCTGCTGCCTGCTCCATCTCCAAATGTCCACGCCCCATGGAGTCGTGGGGCCATTTGGGCCCATCCGATGAGCGGGCACCTTGATCGGGTAAGGTGGGTTGATGACTTCGGACTCCGCGTCCGAATCACCATCGTTGTCATCACCGGGTTCTTCCTTGGAATCCCCTTCAGGGTCTTCTTCGACTTCTTCTTCTTCCAAGTCTACCACTGGCTCAGCAGGTCCGCCCTCGACTTCCGCTTCAGGTTCCTCTTCAGACTCCTCCTCGGGGTCTTCTTCAGGTTCCTCTTCCAGCCATCCGTTATTCCCCTGGTTAGGGAAATACGGATCTCCAGGATGATGGAAGCCGGCCATACTGTCTGCGAGAGGGTATATAAATAAACTATTATTATTCCTAAGATATTTTTAGTTAAAAAAAATTGGGTTGATGTTATCTGCTTGTTTAACAAGAGGGTATGCCTTAGGTTTACTGACCATCGTGATCGTCCCAGGGCATGTGATAGTTGTATTCTGAAGAAATGTAGTTGATCAGGCTACATTCATCCCTAATACATTTGTAAACAGTCCTGGCTTAACCGAGACGTCAGGTTTTCCCAATCATCTTCTTTGATTTGTTATTATGTTCATTTTTCTAAGTCGCACAAGTAAGAGTGTTTATTAGTATATTTTATTTGTTTTGTTCAGAGTTATTTAGTCCCTCTTTGGATTTATAGTTGCATATCAATGTGTGGTTAGATATGCCAGTTCACTATAAACAGAGCTCTGATACCAACCTGTCACACCCCCGAACCAGACGGCGGAAACGTCCGAGGGCTCGCGTGACTTAAATTGAAATATCATCACAATGAATATACATGAAACATAACATAAACATCACTATGCATTAATACATTACAACTGACCTTGTTCACATCAAGTACATTGTCTAAATATTACATGTCCGTAGCATAAATTGTTTGAGAGTCACAAAACATAACACCCTAACACACTTGGTAATTTTCTTCAGCTTATCTCTTACCTGAGAATACAAGTTATTTTGAAAACGGTCAACATATATAATGTTGGTGAGTTCATAAGCAGGTTTGATATGAAAATGTTTTGTGTAGTTTGTAAAACCCAGAAAATCCGATATTTTCTGAAACGACAATTGTTTACGAAATAAGTGTGATGATCCATAAGTATATGCGTGAATGATTTCAAAACGTGTAAAAGTAGTATGTATCTCGTAATGAATTCTTGTATTATAGTTTTCGAAAGTAAAAGTGAATAATGTTGTTCCCCAGGAAAAGCCGATGTTTTCCGATATAAATAGTATGATCGTTTTGTATTGTTGTATCGTCACAACGAATGAATATGATTTCCCATGATTACTTAGATGGTATTGGATCTCTATGTGAGTCGTTATAACCATGCATAATAATGACTAATTCATCTCTCTTGACATTCTTGCGAATGCCGGTATTGAATTAAGATTTTGTCACCCTAGACTGGCCGAGTCTAACTGTAGCGAACAGCTTAGGTGTGGGGGAGTCACCCCCGTATAGATCTATACACAAACTCTCGCCCTCCCTCCAGGAGACTTTGATTATAACTACAGACTACGACTGACACTTATTGGTGTCGCCGGTTATTACTCACTAAATCCAAATGAAATTGAATAACCTTGTTTAACGACCTGATTTATGATTATTTGAATAAAAGGTAAGCCTAACAGACGAAGAGAAGAAGACTACGGGGGCCCACTAATCACGTATGTTATTATAGGCTGTCGAGTATGCAACAGACACGTTAGCCCATCACGCATATGATTTATTTGGACCTTACTAGCAATGCAAATGGGCCACTACGGCCCAATAGCATGTAAAAGCCATTGAGGGTCCATTAGACATGTAATTGGGTCACCTGAGGCCCAATAAACATGTGTATTTATGTTGGACCCAAAAATCATGATATTGGGCCACAAAGGCCCAATAACACGAAAAGAAGGTATTTGAGTCCAACCATTGAATATCTTATGTTTTATCGAGTTCAAGTTTGTATTGTTGATATTTTGTTGTCTACTAAATGTTTATTCACAATATTTAAAAAAAATAATTTAACGTTCGAATTATAACGAAGCTTTAGTTTTATATATATATATATATATATATATATATATATATATATATATATATATATATATATATATATATATATATATATATATATATATATATATATATATATATTTAAAATCATGCATTATAAACTTGATATTTTTAACCCAAACATTTATAATTGTTTATTTGGCCCAAAAACATTTAGATTGATCATTATGGCCCCTTTTTCTATAAAAATGGCACTTTTAGTCCCTTTTTATGAAAATTGACATTTTTGGTCCTTAAACCATTTTTCTTGACATTTTCTACCCAAACTTTATTTAAATAGTAATTTCAGTCCAAAACTATAGCATTTGTCATTTCCAGCCTTTATTTGTAAAAAGTTTACATTTTTGGCCCAATTTTCGTAAGTTTTACAATTTTTGACCCCAAAATCAAAAACTTTGCATTTTTAGTCCAATTTGGTAATAAACTCATTTTTAACCCCTGAAAAAGTTTATTTACGTTTTAGACTCATAGTTTGTTAAATTTTCCATTTCAGCCCCTCAAAACTTCATTTTTTCGCAACCTTGGGCCCAAAAACTCGTGAGGCCCAATTTTAAGCCCAATAAGCTAAAATTTATGTTTTTGACCCCTTTGAAAAGTATTATTTACATAAAATTAGCTTTTATACAAATAAACACCTTATAGCCCCCATAAAACCGACAATTTACAATTTACACCCAATCTTTGTTATTTTTGCAAAAATGACACTTGTAAGGTTCTTTGGTTTTGTTTTTCACCTTTTTAAACTTAAGGACCCTTAGATCTATGATGTATGTTGTTTATTATGTTTTTGTTTATGATTCTTTCACCCTTTTTGCTATAAATCTCGAAATATAACAAATATTACATATTATCACAACCAAAAACTAAAGAAATCACATATAGCATGCAAACACACATAGATCATCACATAATACTTGTATTCTCCCCCCACAAACAAGTAAAAACCGAAAACAAAGGGGGTATGAACTCACATTGGCTTTGTGGTTTCGGTTTTTGAAGGAAAGATGAAGAGGTCTAAGGCCTTGAACAAGCTTTCCTTGAGTGGTTTTCGAAATCTATGAAACAAGGAAGTCTAGTTCATGGAATATTATGGTTTAGGAAAAGGTATATAAAGAAACTCAGAAGTTAAACCATGAATCCAAATGATATCTTACCAAGGTGATGATCTAGATGGAAAGACCTTCTTCAATGCTTAAATCTCGAAAATTTTGAGAGGAAAAGAGAGTAGTTTTCTTGAGAATGTTGGAGAGGATTTCAAATGAAGTGTGTGTGTGTTTGTGATTCTCGGCCAAGAAGAAAAAGGAAGAGGGGAAAGAAAGAATGCATGGAAACATGAGTTCATGCTTTGTTATTTGATGTGTAATAGGCTTTGATAACCACTAAACAAAAATAAGGTGGCTTACCCTCATTAATCCCCCTAGTTTCTTTCCTTTTTTTTATCATATGGGCCGAAAATTAGGTTTGGAAAAAGGGCAATGGATTAATTTGGCCCATTTCTAGGCTTGGTACGAAACTATGAGGCCCAATAATTATTCTTCGGCCCATTGGGCTCTTAGGATGGTTCACGGCCCAATTAGCATAAAAGAATGGGTTTTTATGGCCCATTAAGGCTAATTAGGTTAGTTATGGCCCAATAAGGTCCATTAAGTTAATTTATTTCATTTTAGGCCCATTTGGCCCAAAATGTTAATTCTCGTGAAAGTGGATACAATTAGAGCCCATTTAAGGGTTCTAAGCCCGAAACAATCAGATTAGAAGCTTATTGGCCCATTAGGCCCAATAAGGAAGTCTTAGTCCAAAATGGACTTAGGTCGGGATTCTTAGGGTTTCCAAACCCTAAATTGACTTTTGTAGCGTTTTGCATGAAGTTTGGCTTTACAATTTGATTTTTGATGAAAGTTTGATGTTATTGAATAACATCACATGCATATCAAGTTATGGTTACAATTTATGTTATTGATGTAGTTTACAAAAGTATCGAATTTCCTAGCAAATTTGCTAGTTGTGACACTTTCGTCTCTTGGCTCACGTTGACAACATGAGCAAGGAATGCGCGACATTCCTTTCGTAAGAATTTATGGGCTTGGATACTCGAGATGAGGCGAAGGTTCGTGCCGGGTTTGTTGCCGTAGATTACTAGAGTTTCGCTAGACGGTAGATTAAGGCGAACCGCCTTTTCGTAACACATAATGTCGGCACGATGAGCACTCAACCAATCCATGCCGATTATGACGTCGAAACTTTTAATTGAGACCGGCATGAGGTTGATTTGTAACGAATGGCTATCTAGTGTTAGTGTACATCCTATGTATATCCTGCTAGTGCTCTCTGTCTTTCCGTTAGCCATTTCTACAGTGAATGGTTCTTTAAGTGCATGCGATTTATTTTTTAGCAAGTGAGCAAATTTTTGGTTCACGAAACTCCTCTCCGCTCCACTATCAAACAGTATGCATGCATAAGAGTTATCGAGGAGAAATGTACCAGTGACCACTGTGGGGTCAGCAACTGCTTCCTCGTGGCCTATGGCCAAAACCCTTCCCACTCCTCCGGCGTTCCCTGCCTTCGGGCAGTTCCTTTTGTAGTGGCCCACCTCGCCACAACCGTAGCAAGCCTGGCCCATACCAGCGCCGGGGACTTGGTTGATTGGCTTTGCCGGAGCCTTGCAGAAACGGGTAGTGTGCCCCTTCTTGTTGCAGTTAGAGCACTGCATTTCGCGGCAGGGTCCATTGTGGTGGAAGTTGCATTTATTGCACTTGGGCAAGTTGCCCGCGTACCGATTCACCGGTACAGCAGTGACAGGTGTTACCGCAGCATGAACAACTACGACCTGCTGCTTTTTGGCCGTTTTCTTCTTCTTCTTGTCATCCCAGAACTTCCGCTTGTTGGTAGCGGTTTTGGAGGGTTCCGAGATGGCTAGGGTTGTTGTTGCTGACGGGGTACGGACCCCATGGTCAATGAGTGTTTGTGCCAATCGCTTAGCACTGTCGAAGGTAGTGGGGTTGGAAGCTAGAACGTTCCCCTGAAATGGAGGCACTAGCCCCCAAATATACCTCTCCACCTTCTTCGCTTCGGTGGGGACCATTCCCGGACATAGAGCTACCAGATCGCTGAATCTGGAAGTGTAGGAGACTATGTCGGAGCCCTTCATGGTTAGGCTCTAGAGCTCCTGCTCCAACTTCTGGACTTCGCCCCTCGGGCAGTATTCTTCGATCATTAGCTCCTTAAGAGCTTCCCAGCCCATAGCATTAGCCACTACTAGAGATAGTGACTTGACATGGCTGTTCCACCATGTCAGAGCTCGGTCCACGAAGGTGCAAGCAGCAAACTTTACCTTGCTCCCTTCCGAACAGGAGCAGATCTCAAAGATCGACTACGTCTTCTCGAACCATTGCGAGAGGGCAATGATTCCGCCAGTACCGTTGAAGGCTCTAGGTTTGTAGCTGGTGAAGTCTTTGTACGAGCACTCTCTAGAGCGCACTGGAGTTTCGATTGCAGTGGGAGGCACATTAGTCCCACTCCCGCTAGTACCGGTAGTGGTGAATTGTGCTAGTGCTGCCGTAACAGCCACATTCACAGCAGCTTGGATGGCTGCTGAGTTGTATTGCGGAGGAGGAGGTGGAGTTTGATTCCGAGGGTTTCGTCTCGTTACTCGTCGTGGAGGCATCTTGTAGCTATAAGTTTAACAGATGAAGACATTGATAAGAATTTAAGAGAGAGAATGATGAAAGTGAAACATGAACTAACTCTCCATAGTCCAACAACACAGATGAAAGTATGATTGAATAGAAATCTAGCACTAGAAAATTAAAGTATTTGGATAAAAGTTTCCATGAGATTAGATATCTGTCAATAAAGTTGGTATTACAGATGTAATAAGTTTGGGAAAATTGACCTAAGAGAAGGTTTTACATCACACCAGGATAAGAAAATTTTGACAAAATAAAGACCTATCGACCGAAAGTTCAAGGTCTTAACATAGACAGGAAACTAAAACTAGAGTTTTTACATAGGCCTAAGTTATATCCAAAAGAAAAGGGATGAGCAGAGCATCCCCTACTGATGGTGGGAACCCCTTGGGCGAACCCTTAAGTCATCCATCAGACGCTCCATTTCTAGAAGGCGTCGCTCGTACACTTGCTGGCGCACGCGATGCTCTATGACTTCAGCCCTAACCTCAGCTAGTGCTTGAAGTAGAGACTCATGGTCTCTTTCATCTCTCTCACGAGCATTTTCCAGCCGATGAATGCGGACAGTGTTGACCCCTGTATTGGCATCAAGTTCCGCAATTCTTTGGAGGGCTGTCCTTCCCTGAATTTCGTTACGAGCAACCCTGCGGACCAGGATAGGCAGGACCCTGTCCGCTGAGCCTCCTTCGCTCACAATGTAGAAACTTTGGTCTCCATTGAACGGGATGGGTTGGCCTTGTTCCTGACTCCAGGTCTCCAAACTCTCCACCGACAGAGGCGTCGGGCCTTGAAAAAGCCGGACGTGGGTTTGGATTTGGGTTTGGAGCTACCAGGGGTTGATCGTTGACTTCAGGCTCGGAGTCCGAATCCTCCGGGAAGTTCTCAGCAAAGTCATCGTCCAGTGGAATTGCAGGTTCCTTTTTAGGATCAACATCAAGCCACCCTCCGTTGCCTTGGTTGGGAAAGTACGGGTCTCCGGGGATATGTAATCCGACCATGATATCTAAGCGAGAAAAGGGGGTAAAAGGGATAATTAATAGACGAACTAATTAAGATAATTATAAGATGATCCTTATCAGTTACTCCAACATTTGCGTAGTGCATACTAGTCATATGTAACCAAAACAGGATAGACCTTCGAATAAGTGACCCTAACTCTAAATCCACAACCAAACAAGGAACAGGAAGTAAAGCAAAGATCACAGATTCTAAGTCTATAACGCTTTAATCACATATAACCTTAGTGTATCCACTCAGCAACTATCGATATACTAATAAAGATCTTTTTAGTTGCACTTAAGTAATTATAGTAACACAAAATACTCCTATAGTATTTTAAGTTTATGTTCTGTTCTAATGTTTTCATTGTAGTAGTGTTGGTAAGTTTTTAGACTTGCTGCAACATCACAAACAATCTTGGACACATGCTAATCACTTCTCGGAAAGATATAGTTGATCAGGCTATATCACTCCCAGATCTGATTATATGCCCCCAAGACTACTCGTATTGTCCAACAATCGTAATACTTTTGTTCTGTCCTAGTGACACTGATTTTAGTATGAATGCAGGTATGTATACTTTAATTAAATATTTTATTATTTAAAAGTATAAACTGTTGGTCAGAGTATTTTAATCCTGATGTGTTTATAGTTGTATATCTTTTATGGGTTGATATACTCGATTCACTATAAACAATGCTCTGATACCAATCTGTCACACCCCAAAACCGAAATAGTGGAACGTTCGGGGGTGGAGGACGTCATGTATAGTATCACAACAATGCATAATAGTAAACAAGCAACAACATCATCCATTGCATTAATAGTAATAATTTTAATACAAGTGTGTTCTGTAGTTTATATGACACCAAAAATGTATAAACAAAATGAAAGATGAGTCTTGAATATGCTCTATCTTCTCAAAAACCTGATCACCGGTACCTGTCTACTGACAACCTGAGAATACAAGTTATTTTGAAAGCGTAGATCAGCATTTAAGCTAGTGAATTCATAAGTATTTTAGTGTCGTTGTTTGTATAAGTTGAAGAAAGTATTTGTAAATGTTTGATGTAAGAGTTTGTTGAAAATGTTTGTAACTTCCTAGAAAATCCTATATTTTCTACTAAAGTGGTCTTCTACCAAGACCCAACTGTTTTCTATGTTTGTTCTTTTGTAAAAGTGTGAGCTTTCCCAAAGTATGACTATCATTACCAAAAATATAGTTTTCCATTACCGTTTATGTGAGAAGATCACAATATGAATGAAAATGGGAAATAAAGATGTACTAGTAGTTTTATCTAGGTACTACTGATTGTACTTACTACCCTTAAACTGGTTAGTTTAATTAATGTAAAATGTGATATGATTGTATCCATACTCGATCAACCATATAACACGACGTTCGAGACGTCGAAAAGATATGACATTCGTCACCCGTAGACCTGCAGGTCCCACTGTAGCTAGCAGCAAGGTGTGGGATGGTCAATCACATATAGATCTATACACAAATTCACGCTCTCCCTCCAGGAGACTCTGGGTACAAAACGTGTCACCGCAGTATATGCCGCACCATGAAGTAGTATCTCACATTAATGTTATAGTATTCTAGTATTATAGTATGTTCTAGTATAGTATGATGGGTTTTAGGTACAACAAATAAACTAGAAACAATTCCTAAGTTCACATGCAACCTACTTTGGATCTATGTTTTAACTATTGAACATACAACTTTGAATTGCAAAACAAGAACCCTAGAGGAGAGAGGCTAATTTCGAAATTAACAAACTAGGGTTTAGGGTTTACATACCTTTCAATTGTTATAGCAAACAATTGATATTCCCTTGATCTTGATCTTGATCTTCTTGGAAGCTTTAGCACCACAAGTGTAATGCCTCTAATGGAATCACACCCAAACTAGCAAGAAGGAAAGTAGAAGAGAGAGGGGAGAGGGAGTATGCAAAATCTCGGCCTTAGGGCTTCTTCAAAAGAAAGAGTGACAAAAAACATGAACCAGGAGGCTCCTTATATAGCTGAGGGATCTAGGGTTTAAGGGAAACCCTAGTTATCCTTTGCTTAGGGCCTAAGCAAACCCAAGGGCCTTATCCAAGCCCCTATGGACAAAATTATTAGGGTTTCCCCTAAAGATTTCGTCCACCCTCTTCCAAGGGGGTTCTAGAGCCTTCCACTCAACTATTAGATAATTGCAAACTAGTCCCGGCACCTTATAATTAATTCTTTTAACCCCAAAATCAATTCTGATTAATTTCTGGCTAACAATTAATTAAACATAATGATTTCTAATTAATATATTAATCCAATAACATATTAATAAATCATTTATATATATATTAATTTATTAATCTTATAAATTAATATCTCTCCTTTCATAATTTCCTTGTCCAGTTGCTAGGTTGAGGGCAACCCAAAAGGACTGTGCTGCTATCAATTCAAGTACATACCAATTATAGTTATGGGCTTAGACACCTAATCCAACAGTCTCCCACTTGGATAAGTCTGTAACTATAATTGCTAGTATGCCTTCTAAATTTGACCAGCAAATTGTAGCTTCCAAAAGCTGCTGCCGAACTTTGACCCAGTCAGTTACGTGTCCTAAGATAAGTGATCATATAACCCTTCGTTCTGCTTGATATCCCCAGACAAAAGATATGGAATGTAATCAATCTGTTTGTCCAGAATCTATGTTTCCCGATTCCTGATTTGTGATGATGTAGGACTTCTAATCGAACACATCAATTTAGTCCTGGCTGGGCCCAGCACATAAGTCAACACCAAATCATCGAGGGGCCCACAGATATCGCTTTTCCTGTTAGGGCAAAAGGAACGAATAAACGTTGACTCATATGCTTGTATCTTTTACTCATCAAATTATGCATAACAATACATTTTATAACACCAAGTTACTGATGCGTTTTCGTATCACCAATGCACAACTGACTTGTAAATTACAACTCATATATCTTCGTTTCAAGATTATAAGATATTATCGTCTCAGTATTACTCGTGATGAATTCCATGAAGTAATACTCTGAGCGAGGGTTTATCCAATACTCAAATCTCAATTTCTGAGTACTCATGAACGTTGCAGCAATTCTATTGCCATGTCTATCTTTAGACAATCTGCAATCCAATTCATGACAGTCTTAATTCACTACTTACTTCCAAGAGTACGAGCGACTGTGGAGTTTCAAAAGTCAATTACATTTACTTTGTTACAAGTTTCAAAAACTAATCTAACTACTAAAACTAATATCATCTTTCAGTCCTATGCTCCGAGCATGCTGAATATGCTTAGCCCTACTCAGACCCTTTGTGAGGGGATCTGCTGGGTTATCTTCAGATGACACCCTCTTTACTATAAGATGGCCTTCTTCAACTCTATGTCTAATGAAATTGTACTTTCTGTCGATATGTCTGGTCTTACCATGATCTCTCGGTTCCTTTGTCAAGGCAACCGCTCCTTCATTATCGCAGAACAGTTCCATAGGCTCCTGGATGGTTGGAACAACTCCGAGATCCCCGATGAAGTTCCTCAACCAAGCTGCTTCTTTCGACGCTTCACTTGCTGCAATGTACTCTGATTCACAAGTAGAATCAGCCACCGTATTTTGCTTGGAACTCTTCCAAGTAACTGCTCCTCCATTCAGTAAAAATACCCAGCCCGACTGAGAACGGAAGTTATCTCTATCCGTCTGAAAGCTGGCATCACTGTAACCATCTACTCTCAAAGTATCACTGCCACCAAGCACAAGAACCCAGTCCTTTGTCCTTCGCAAATACTTGAGTATATTCTTAACTGCTATCCAATGAGCTCTACCTGGGTTTCCCTGATAGCGACTGACCATGCTCAAAGCAAATGCCACATCAGGGCGAGTACATGTCATAGCGTACATGATCGATCCGACAGCGGAAGCATAAGGTACACGACTCATGTCATCTATTTCAACATCTGTACTCGGGCATTGAGTCTTACTCAATTTGGTATTGCTCTGGATAGGTAGCTCTCCCTTCTTGGAATTTTCCATACTAAACCTCTTTAGTACCTTATCCAAGTATGTGCTCTGACTAAGTCCAATTAGTCTCTTCTTTCTATCTCTCAATATTCTAATCCCAAGAATATAGGCAGCTTCTCCAAGGTCTTTCATGGCAAAACACTTTCCAAGCCAAGACTTAACTTCTTTCAAGGTTGGAACGTCGTTACCAATGAGTAATATGTCATCGACATACAACACCAGAAAAGTTACTATACTCCCACTAGCCTTGATATACACACAGAACTCATCTTCACTTCTAGAGAAACCAAATTCTTTGACTTTCTCATGGAAGCAAAGATTCCAACTGCGAGATGCTTGTTTCAATCCATAAATGGATTTCTTAAGCTTGCACACTCTATTGGGGAACTTTGCATCAACAAAACCCTCTGGCTGACTCATGTAAACATCTTCAGCCAACTTCCCATTAAGGAAAGCAGTTTTGACATCCATCTGCCAGATTTCATAATCATGAAAGGCAGCTATGGCGAGCAATATCCTAATAGATTTAATCTTAGCCACTGGCGAGAAGGTTTCATCATAGTCAACCCCTGGGGTTTGAGTGAAACCTTTTGCAACCAGTCGAGCCTTGAATGTGTGCACATTTCCATCCATGTCTGTCTTCTTCTTGAAGATCCATTTGCACCCAACTGTCTTACGACCTGGTGTACTATCAACCAAATTCCAAACTTGGTTGTCATACATGGACTTAATCTCGCTGTCCATTGCCTCTTTCCACTTGGAAGCCTCTGGGCCTGCCATTGCTTCCTTATAAGTGACTGGTTCATCTAAGTTTACCAGTGTTCTGTCACTTATGAATGTGTCACCATCTGAAGTAATATGAAAACCATACAACTCAGGTGGCACACTCACCCTAGTGGATCTTCTAAGAGGTAATGAGTTATCAATTGGTTCAACAGGAACTGTTTCCTCTGGTTGAGTGCTAGTGTCATCTAAGGTTCCTTCATTGGCTGACTCTTGAATTTCTTCAAGGTCAATAGTGCTCCCACTGTCATCTTTGAATATGAGCTCTCTTTCAAGAAAGACTCCTCTTCGTGCTACAAAGACCACGTTCTCACTAGGCCTGTAGAACAAATATCCAAAAGACTGCTTTGGGTAACCAATGAAAACACATTTCTCACTTCTAGCTGCTAGCTTGTCGTGAGTCTCTCGTCTTACGAAAGCTTCACAACCCCAGACTTTAATATGTGCTAACGAGGGAACTTTCCCTGTCCACATTTCGTGAGGTGTTTTGGCAACCTTCTTTGTAGGGACAAGATTGAGGATGTGGGCGGCTGTCTCTAAGGCATACCCCCAGAAGTGAATAGGAAGCGAAGCCCGACTCATCATAGAACGAACCATGTCTAACAAGGTTCGATTGCGCCTCTCAGCTACACCATTTAACTGTGGTGTCCTGGGAGGAGTCAATTGTGAGACTATCCCACATTCTTTCAGATAGTCGTTAAACTCGATACTAAGATACTCCCCGCCTCTATCGGATCTAAGTATCTTTATCTTTCTGCCCAATTGATTTTCGACTTCATGCTTAAACTCTTTGAACTTTTCAAAAGTTTCTGACTTATGCTTGATCAAGTAGATATATCCATATCTGCTATAATCGTCAGTGAAAGTCACATAGAATCGATTAGCATCTCTTGTAGTTGATCTGAAGGGCCCACACACATCCGTGTGTATGAGATCCAACAGACCTTCATCTCTTTCACAAGACCCTGTGAATGGTGATTTTGTCATCTTTCCCAAAAGACAAGATTCACACATGTCATCTGACTTTAGGTCAAATGATTCCAACACTCCATCCTTTTGGAGTTGGGCTATGCGTTTCTTGTTGATGTGTCCAAGACGACAATGCCACAAGCATGCCTTGTCTACACTATTAGACAAGTCAATATGAAGTACACTATTTCCTAGGCTATCAACACAAGTCACTGTTTCATACACACCATTACAAGGTAAAGCTTCAAACATAAAAACACCATTCTTATAAACAGAAATTGAACCATTCAAATCATTAAAAGAATATGTAAAACCTTGTCTGAACAATGCATGAAATGAAATAATGTTTCTCGTCATCTCAGACGAATAGCAACAATTTATTAAATCTAATCTAACATCATTACTAAGCAGAAGCTGATAAACTCCGATCTTGGTTACTGGTGAAGACTTTCTGTTTCCCATGATCAGGTTTATCCTTCCTCGCTCTATCTCCTCACTTTCCTTTAGACCCTGCAAATCAGAACATATATGAAAACCACATCCTGTATCAAGGACCCATGAACGAGAAGATAATGAGTTATTAGCAGAAATAGTGTAAATACCTGCCGAAGATGGCTTCACTTTGCCATCCTTGATATCTTGCAGATATTGTGGGCAAGATCTCTTCCAATGCCCCTTTTGGTTGCAGTAAAAGCAAACTGCCTCTTTTGGATCAGAAACATGGGGAGTGGAACCATTGGGCTTAGCCTTTGGGCCATTACTAGATGACCCAGCTTGAGCCTTGCTCTTCCAGTTTTGCTTGGGAGGACCTTTCCTCTTTTTCCCCTTTCCCTGTCCAATAGCCAAAACAGGGGCACTCGTAGGTGTGGAGGGTATACTTTTACCCTTCATCCCTGCCTCAGCTGTCTGCAACAAGTTGTGCAATTGGGCCAAGGTCTGCTCAGTATTGTTCAAATGGTAAGTTAGAATAAACTGACCATAACATTCAGGAAGTGAGTTCAAGACCATGTCAATGGCCAATTCCTCATCAAAGTGAATATTGAGCTTGACCAAACGCTCTATGTAGCGTTGCATTCTTTGCACATGTGACACAACCGACTCTCCATCTTTCATCTTGCAAGCCATGAGTGACTTGACTACTTCGAACTTTTCTTGACGAGCTCGCTTATGGTACTTTTCCATAAGGTCCTTGTTCATCTCGAAAGGCCAGTAGTCCTCATAGTACCTCTGCAGTTCTGGGGACATAGTTGCCACCATGATGCATGCCACTTTGGTAGCGTCATCGTAATGTTTCTTGTAGGCAGCAAGATCTTCAGGAGTAGCTTCATTCTCATCAAGCTCTTTGAGCTCCTTTTCAAGAACATATTCTTTGTTCTCGAAACGAAGAGCCATCTTGATGTTGCGCATCCAATCGTTATAGTTTGAGCCATCCATAACGACTTTGGAGCAGATATTAAGCAAAGAGAAGTTTTGGTTGGAGGAGGACGAAGCAGAAGTGTTTCCAGGAGTAGACATCTGAAAAGAAAGTTTTAGTTAGATTTCAAGATACCTTAATAAAATAACCCAAAAATATAATATCAAGGTTAGGATCCAACTATGACGATTCACAACTTAGAAATGGGATGCCGAAATCCAAGTGCAAATTTCATAAAGGTAGGTGAATGACGATTCACCAATTCCACCATTAGACGAAACAAACGAAGTGAAATTCCTAATTCTTTTGAGATACATTGAAACTATTCAATGGCATGTTTTGATCTCAGATTATGCTCTTCTATTTGTGACTGGGATGCCGAGGATCACAAACAAGATGTGAATAACCATGCAAATGTGCTTGGTAACCTCATTGTCTTTATCATTAACTATTGATGTGCTGGTAAACCACACACGCTCCATCAAAATGACAATTATGAGATACCCATTACTACTATTTATTGGTGCCTTTTAGTGTGCTAGTTAACCACACACGCTCCACTAACGACCAATAAAGCACAATGTGCAATTTCATGGATTAACATACTTTTCACATTTTTCCTAAAGTAACTAGAGTTGGGATTTTGGAAACAATGTTCTAGTACTTTCTTTAATATCATTATACTTTTAATGAGAAGTAGTTGTCCTATCAAATCCGTTCTGCTAACGACCCTCCACTAATCAAGGAAGCGGTGGGTGAGAGTGGACACCCATTCAACTACCATTTTATAGGCAGTTTCCTTATACCCCCCTTATAGATTAGCTTCGTGAATGAGGCATACTAGCGATTTGACTGACCATATTCTTATACATATATAATATTAAACTTTTAATTATAATATATATATAAGGTGTGTTTTAAAACATTTTAAAACTTCAAGGGTTTATAAATTTCGAAATTTAAGCTATTAAATTTAAATTTAAATAAACCAATTAACTAGATTTAATATTTATCTTTTAATTAACTATTAATCAAATTATTAAATCTTGTAAGGATTATCTAATTAAATTAATCCATTAATTTAATCCTAATCCTTATCCCTCTAAATTTCGAAAAATAGGGTAAGGATAATTATCCAATTAATCTAATTAAGTAACAATTATCCAAAAACAAGAAACCCTAGTTATCCTCTAGCATATTTCGAAATTTACAAGGGAGGAGGCTAGGGTTTTCAAAACCCTAACCCTAATTTCGATTAGGGTTCTTTGGAGGCTAGGGTTTTCGAAAAAACCCTTTGATCCAAAACCCTAGAAATCGAAAATTTGGCCTTTAGGGTTTAATAGCTATAAACCCTAATTTGCAATTCAACAATTGTAGCAATTCAATTTAGAACAACAATGGCTCTGATACCACTGATGGGTTTTAGGTACAACAAATAAACTAGAAACAATTCCTAAGTTCACATGCAACCTACTTTGGATCTATGTTTTAACTATTGAACATACAACTTTGAATTGCAAAACAAGAACCCTAGAGGAGAGAGGCTAATTTCGAAATTAACAAACTAGGGTTTAGGGTTTACATACCTTTCAATTGTTATAGCAAACAATTGATATTCCCTTGATCTTGATCTTGATCTTCTTGGAAGCTTTAGCACCACAAGTGTAATGCCTCTAATGGAATCACACCCAAACTAGCAAGAAGGAAAGTAGAAGAGAGAGGGGAGAGGGAGTATGCAAAATCTCGGCCTTAGGGCTTCTTCAAAAGAAAGAGTGACAAAAAACATGAACCAGGAGGCTCCTTATATAGCTGAGGGATCTAGGGTTTAAGGGAAACCCTAGTTATCCTTTGCTTAGGGCCTAAGCAAACCCAAGGGCCTTATCCAAGCCCCTATGGACAAAATTATTAGGGTTTCCCCTAAAGATTTCGTCCACCCTCTTCCAAGGGGGTTCTAGAGCCTTCCACTCAACTATTAGATAATTGCAAACTAGTCCCGGCACCTTATAATTAATTCTTTTAACCCCAAAATCAATTCTGATTAATTTCTGGCTAACAATTAATTAAACATAATGATTTCTAATTAATATATTAATCCAATAACATATTAATAAATCATTTATATATATATATTAATTTATTAATCTTATAAATTAATATCTCTCCTTTCATAATTTCCTTGTCCAGTTGCTAGGTTGAGGGCAACCCAAAAGGACTGTGCTGCTATCAATTCAAGTACATACCAATTATAGTTATGGGCTTAGACACCTAATCCAACATAGTATCCTCTCTGTCTAGTATGTAGTATGTTCTCTAGTATGTAGTATGTTCTCTAGTATGTGTTGATTCTCGTTATAGTATTCTCTATCTATTTCTCGTTATAGTAAGTGTTGTTTCTCGTTATAGTATGTACTGACTCATGTATGAACTGACTCTTAGTATGTTTCATTGTTCTAGTAATAGTATTAGTAACTTCCTAAACTATACCTATTATAGTTATTAGCAATGTTGTTGTTATGAATGAACATGATTGAACACCTTTGCTACTCAAAGGATCTGAACTGAATAAAGACTTTTATATCTATATGCATATACATAATATGTAACTAAGATTCAAACGACCTTCGGACAAACAACCGATGCCCTAAGTCTACAACCAAACAAGGAACAGGAAGTAAGGCGAGTTGTCAGTCCTAAGTCCTTTCAATCCTACTTATATAACTATATCTATATAGATATGTTTAGACAAAGTATAATGTTTAAAAGAATTTGATAAAGAGTTTAGCATATAAATAAGTTTGTTAAAGAGTTTGCATATAAAAGAGTTTGTAAAAACGATTTGAAGTAGTTTGTTTGAAAACACAGTTTGAAGTATAAGAAATCCATTGTTTGATAGCTATTAACCACATACGAATGATATAATAACTATAATGTTTCTACTTGTATCCCCCCCCCCCCATAAAAGCATTTAAAATCATTTAAAAGATAAGTTAAAGGGGTATGAACTCACCTGCAGTGAGTGGTACGAATGAAAGTTCGGTTTGTAGGATGCTAAGTGCCAAATGAAGACTTGAGCACAACGGATCCTAATAAGCATATATTGGTACATATATGTATATAATTAGTGTTTATACAACTAATAATGAAAGGAAAACACCCTAGGGCCTAGAAAACACTTAGATTTAAGTGTTAGAAGCATCAAAAGTCATATGAAATGGGTGTACGGCCGTACAGGGGCATGTACGGCCACCTGGTGTGCTGCCCATTGGGTGTGCGGCCGCACACTCCTAGTAAAAATGGTCCAAAACGTATTTCCAAGGTCATATCTTGTATCCCCTAAGTGTCTTTGCTCATGTGCTAGCATACAAGTTGAGTTTGAGGCCTTAAAGCACTAAGATAAGTGGTGTACGGCCACATGAGTGTGTGCGGCCGCACACTCCTTGAAGATCGAGTTCTGGGCAATTTGTAAGGCTCAAATATAGCTAATGACATGCAGGAGTAGGGTACTTACGATGTAGAAGCGTTTAGGGGTGTTTGGAGCCCAAGAACTTAGTAGGTGTTCTTGGTGTTCTTGGTGAAACTGAAGAACACTTGAAGATCTACTAAAATGAAGTGATTTCATGGATGAAATCAGTGATTTACACTAGATGAAGTAAGGAATCAACAAATCAAAGGACAGAAACACTTACCACTTGAAGATCTAGCTGAAAAATCGGGAGCTACTTGAGAGAAAACGAGTTCTTGACTAGGAGGGTGAAAAGGATTGAATGAAGGCCAAGACTCTTTCTTATAGTCGTGAGTGTGCTGCCGGAGGAGGGGTGTGCGGCCGCACACCCAAGTGTACGGTCGTACACTCCTTAAGTTGGAGTGTTTGGCCAATTTTTGGGTCGGGTGAACTTGTGGGACTCAAATCCAAACTTCTAACTTGAAGCTACTAGGTTTAGAACACTCAAATGACTCAAAACAAAGCTAGAAAGTGACAGAAAACGTGTCTGACTTTGACTGATTTGGATAATAATACAAGATAGAAATTTCAGGTTGTCACATTTATATATATATATATATATATATATATATATATATATATATATATATATATATATATATGTAAGAGTGTATTTTAAAACATTTCAAAATACAAGGTTTAATCTTTTATAAATTAAGCATTTTTAATTTAATTGAATTTAAACCAATTTATGGATTTGTTATGACTCGAAGATCTATAGATGTTGCTTTTAAAAGAATTCGTTTTGCCATCCAAAAAGGGATTGTGACACAGCTTGTTGCTCGTTTACCCGCTACGTCTATGTAAAACTTTCTTATTTATTTAACTTGTAATGATATTTTTTACACAAAATCATGAAAATACCGTTTTTTTATAATGGATATCGATTAATCATTTAATTAAATTAATAATAAAATCCATAAAGATAATCTTAATTAATATTATAATCAATCATAATCTTGTCTAAGATTATCTCCTAACATTTAGGATTTTATTTAATTATCTTTTAATTAACAATCAATTAAATTAATTGAATCATAAAGATAATTCACAAATACAAGATATAGGATATCAAATTACCGACTTGAATATTCAGTTTTTAAACATTTAAAAATAATATTAACTAGAGTAATTATCCTAATCAATTTATGAATTAAACAAACAAATTGCTGATAAGAGGTTCACCACGTCATGGCAGAACGAAGAAACATGCGGATCTGAAATCACCACGTCATGGCAGAAAGGACCTCGACGTGGCGCTGGGACAGAATGTCGATTCTGTCTTTCGTCTAAGTGGGGTTTTGTTTAAGTTCAAGCAATCTACATTCAATTGTTAGACAACCATTCGCTCTGATACCACTGATGGGTTTTACTTGTAATAACGCGGATAAATCCTTAACATTTACGGGTACATGCAACCTAAGGATCTAAGTTATAACAGTATTGAAGCAACATTCTATTGAACAACAAGAACCCTATGAAACCTATGCTAATTTCGAAAATCATAAACAAGTTAGGGTTTACATACCTTTTAGCTATAGTAGTAAATAACTAATCAAAAACTTCTTGAAAAGTCATCCTATTCAATTATTAGGTTTGAGGATAACCCAAAAGGACTTTGTTATTAATTCAAGTATATACCAATTTAGTTATTAGCTGATACATCTATTCTAACAATTTTTTCATCTATACATTGCTCTAAACGCAATGTATGCAAATTTAAAAGGACAAGGATTGCAGATCCCTCTCTGGTAAACATAAAAATCATCACAACTATGCTCTGGTATGTCATAAAAGTAATATATGAAACCAAATATTTCACTACTTCGATCTTATATGTTTTTTAGTATCAATATTAATTTAAATTATATAAATTCTTAAAACAAAATTATATAAACCCTATTATTAAAGAACCATATTATTGTCTCTCTCGTAATTCAAAATGACTACAATATTATAACTCATGCAGTAAAATTTATACATTCTTCTGAACTTGAAATTTGAACCCCCAAAAATAAATGAGGTCCTTATGCGACTTTCAAAAGTTAACTTGTTTGGATACTACGAAAGAATCAATATATCTTTTTTTTTTTTACCTATAATCTCTTATTCTTTGTTTGATCCAGTTGGTAGATGAATAGAAGGTGATGTATCTTCTTGTACAACAAAACTAGGGATGACGTGAGAAGGAATTTCCCTACTGAGTTGCCTTCCATTAATGTCATATGGTATGAAAGGTGACATGCTATAGTTTTCAATGAAGCTCATGTTCCTAACGTTAGGGTTTCTTTCAGATTTTTCATCAAGTAACGAGGACTCCTTGAGGTTCGACGCACAATTCCTTGGTTGTGTTTGATAGAACACTTTTGAGAGAACTATCTCACCATCTTTCTCTTCCTCATTGTTACCAAGGTGGTATTGGTGCATCACCCAATTCGTTTTCTCTGGTTTCTTTTGCCTTCCATAATTTGTATAAAGCACAAGTATCTTTTTGTACCCTTCAACTGAACCCGAAATTAAGACCGGCCTTGTCTTGCCTGTTTTGTGCCACCTTGTTTCGCCCCTTTCAGCGTCCATATGTACCTTTCTTCTCTTTCGTGTGCCAGTGGTGTATGCTTTTGAAGGACGATGAAAGAAGTGGCGAATTTGGCCATCATTGCTAACTCCTGTATCATTAATAGATGATCAATGTCAAAGCTTGAGCATCAATAACAACTGAAAAACAAAAATATCGACGAAGTGAAAAGAAATAACGATATGAAAACATTTCTCTACCGTTACTTAATATAAATTATTTAAATTAGTACTTAATTTAGACCACCACTCACTTAACTGTAAAATCTGGAATGTTATATAACAGATTTAAGATTTTGAAATTACTATAAAAATCTTATATTTCAAAATCTCATAGTTTAAAATATGGTACTAATAATTATGTAAATAAAATTTTAAAACATAAAGTTTTTGTTTGTTTTCAGTATTTCAGTTTTTTATTACAATTATCTCCAATAAAATTAAAGTTAATAAGATTGGATGGTGCACTTTCCTCTCTCCTCTCACTTTTATTCTACCTCTTTCACGCGATCTCATTTTCCTCCACTTCTTAACACTTAGGAAATTGCACCTCTCATTTCTCCTCGTTTTTATTTTTTTTTAAATAAAATTAAAATAATTTAATTTAATAAATTAATAAAAAATTAATCTTAAACTCTTTATATAATCAAAGTTAATGTCACATGTAATTGCGGTTAGCGTATTATGATACTTGTGGTTGTAGTATTATGATATTTAACTATATATAATAGGTGAATGTTAGAAACAATTCAAACCTAAGTAAAAGATAGATTTTGAATATAAAAGGAAAGTTGAAGGGCTAATGTTGTAACTTGTTATCAATTTTGAATACAAAATGAAAGACGACATACTAACGTTGTAACTTGGTGTGTATCTTACCATGTTCTGGTTGATAAAGAATTTTTCTATAAAATTATCTAGTTGAAACGTTCAAACTTTGTAGATTGGTAGTCGGTCGATACTTTTAAAGTAAATTCTTGGAGGGTTGGGGATCTATTAGTTTTTTTAATGTGTCAATTGGTCCGTTGGGAAGGACATAAAAAAATTTAAGATGGCAGAATCATATCAATTGATATATGTAATCGGGAGACCAGGTCGATGAGAGTTTTAGAAGCGACTATCCAAAGCATGTGAGGAAATCAAAGCTATGAAGATGTTACTGTGGTGGGAAGATCTCTTCCGTTTAAATACATTGGTATCCCAATTGGTGTTATTATGTCTAGAATATCAAGAAATTTCAAATAAAGCTTAATGTGTGGAAGGCTAGATGCTTATCTTTTGATGGTCGGTTAACCCTTTGCAATCGGTCCTTGGAAGTCTCGATTTCTACTACTTTTCTATTTACAAAGGCCCGCTCATTGTCATTAGTAAATTGGAAAGTGTTCCAAATAACTTTTTATGGGGCGACAAATAGGAGAACAAAAGAATAACTTGGATTGCATAAAGGAATGTTTTGAACAAAAAAGCTAAAGTGGGATGAAAATTGGCATGCATGCATGGCAGCTAAAAAAGCTCTCAACATCTCTTTACTTTGCAAATGGTGGTGGTGTATGAGAAGTGACAATATGGGGCTTTGGACTGAGCTGGACAAAGTGTTTCATACAGCTAAAGGTAAGTATCTAGAGCACGATGACACACCCACTCATTGATGTAATGTTGTTCCTATCAAAGTCAACTTACTCTTCTGGAGCACTTGGATTAGGGACCTTCTAACTTGTTGCAATATGGATCACATAGTCATTCGTTTACCCACCCGTAACCTGTCCCTTTTGCAACTCCTTCTAAGAACGTGAGACACAGCTCTTGTTCTGTTGCTTTACTATCTAGGACTTATGGGTCACATTTCACTTGTGGTGCCCTATATTTCCATCCAATGCAACACTATATATTGAGAATCTTCTTGCTCTCATTATTAACTTGACATCGGGCCTAAAATGAGAATGATTGGTTGTGTAATTCTGCTAGCTTACCTGAGAGGGTCTTATGGGGTTACAAAAACAACAAAGTTGTCAATGGTATGGTTAAATAGAAATAGTTTCCTGCTCAACTAGTTCCAAGCTGCTAGCTGTTACTGTGCACAAGACTACAAGTCTTAACCTTTGTATTACTTTTGTAACTTGCTAGCGCCTCGCTAGATGTCATAATAAAATTTTTCTGTTAAAATTGATTTAAAGAAGATGATGCATACTTTTTTTTTGTTGTGGGGGGTGATATGGGTGATATATATATATATATATATATATATATATATATATATATATATATATATATATATATATATATATATATATATATATATATATATATATATATATATATATATATATATGCAATAGTGAAATGGGAAAAAATATATATTGCACAAAAAGAAATTGATCAGTTGGGGATTTGTAGATTATTTGCTACAAAGCGTGCTCTTCTAAAAAAATATCATTGAAGAGATTTTAATGAGCCATATTATCTTTAGGTGAAAGTAATACAAGCTAAAAAGGGGTTAAACATCATCCTCTAGGCGGCTTACATGGAACCTGTCCAAGGTCTATTACATAATGGTAAATCGGAGAGTACTAGCAATATTTTGAATGTGTTAAGTTTTGAACCTGAAACACTTTTATGGAATTTCTTAATCTCATATTAGGTTCACGTCACAAGGAAAGTAATTAATATGAGTTCTTCATGCTCCTTAATTTAGGATTATTTAGAAATTTCAGGCATCCATGATGATTTTTGAGTCATAAGGTGAGAATTGTTAAAACCATTACTGGTTTTGGGGAAGATAATTTTGATATGGAGAATTTAATGGTTAAAAAGTGGGGAATGGTGCGTATAGGGAGTTCGAAGGATATTTGGTATAGTGGGATTATGTTTTCAGAGACATTTTGCCAAATTATTTTCTTTGGAAAATCAAAAGAAGTGCAACATGACTTCTTACTTTGGTAAGAATGGCCGATCGGATGATATTTTAGGGGCCATCCTAGATCGTGTTGGGATGAGACAAAACTTATGGGTTTATTGACTACTCTTGATGATGTAAGATTAGAGGACATAAAGATACATAGAGCTAAGTGTTATATGATATTGCTTTGTTTTAAGTCTTATCTTATACATTCATTACCAAGTAACCATAACGAAAATGGTTTTCTTTTTGGTATTTTTTCTTTGGAAACAAAAGATTGACGCTTTCTTGTCATTATTTTTAAAATGCATGTACAATTTATAGTAAAAAATGTTGAATTGAAAATAATAAACACTTAGATTAAATATCATCTTATACTAAAAATTTGATAATATTTAAGCATAAAATTTAATTTAATTCAATATTAGTATATAAGTTATTAGTTTTAATAAAATATGATAAAATTAATTTATGTCTAATATTCTGAACATGAATTTTTTATCGTTTATTATATGAAATCTTATTTTTATTTTAATTCAATATGTTTTAGTTAGGTATTGTTATATATTTTTAAACATTTTATACATCTACAATAGTTAATACATTTTTCTCAACTTCTAAATTTTATTAAAAAAAAGTTTATGAAACAACGTAGTGGTTTATATAAGCTAAAAATTGTTTCTCGTTATGATCTCCAGTCTTCTTTTTTAATTGAAAAAAAATATATTGACAAAGATGACCATTAATTATAATTCTTTCTAATGATAGATATCCACCTTTCTAACGGTCAATATTTTTTTAATATCATTTAAAAAAAATGTGCATGTATTCACAAACAGATAATATTCCATCCATAATCTGTTTGGTATTATATTCCAATAAGATAAATATATGTTAATACAATTATACGGTCATATGATCCCAATTAAATGATAAGATGTTTAAGGGTAGTGAAAGTGTCATTTGGCTTAGTTGTAGATCTAAATTTTAGAAAGGTCTAAGAAGTAGTGTGTAAAACCTCTGGGGTAAGACTTTATTTATATTTTTAGTCCACTGTCGTTAGTGGGTCTCTGATTGTTATTACTTGCTGTTAAAAAAAATATATTGAAGATTACCGGGTAATTTCTCAGGATGAGTATAACAAATTCCAGTTTCGCCTTCAATTGTTGGAATGAATTCATCAATAAGGGGGTGAAGCTCATTTGTATCACACCCAACCTTAGCCTTCAAATGCTCAATAATTTCTTGATCTGTCGGGTCAAACTTCACTCCGGCTGGTAATCCAGGCAAATCTGGAATCAGCCCCTGATCATTGCCAAACCACCATCATTTATCAGTTCAGAATCTATCTAAAAGACAAATAAAATTTACACCAAGAGAATAATAAAAAAAGAACTTCACATGATATACCTTAGCCTGAAATTGGATAGTATGTCCACAAGAAGGGCAAGAACTTGTGATGATATTGGGATTTCTTGATTGAATGGTGCTTCTTTCTGTTGAAGAAGTTGAGAGATTTTGGAGGGTACTGCTTTCATCATTACACCATGTCATGTTTATTGTTTTCGTCTGAAATCATGCTCATTCCAAATTGGGTAACTAGTGTATCCTCAAAGTAAAGAAAATCGAAAAAGAACGATTAATATATATTCCCAGTAAAGATAGATAACTAAATGGTTGGAGTACATAATAATTTAAAGAGCCACAAGAAAGCAAATTCTTTCACTTTTAAATACAAGACTTGTGAATCAACTCTAGCTTCTTGTGGGTATGTTCTTCTTCCACTTTTTATACTTTCAATTAATCCATTAAAGGGTCGGCGAGACTCGAACCTGGTGTCGTTTCTTGATATCGGTAAAGAATAGAATCCCTCTTTATTACTTTTTTCTTCTATGAGCCTCAATTTTGCCTCAAGAAACACCTTCAAGAATTTTTGGATATATAGAGAGATAATAAAATGGAGACTTTATGGGTTTCTTTTGTTGATTATTTATTTGGCGAGGAGGAATTAATGAAATGGATATTTTGTAGACAAAAAGAATTAGGGTTGCTTGGACGCCAAGTTGAGTTTATGTTTAGGTGGATACGCACACACGTAACAATCTTAATGCAGTGGAGGGTGTCTTTCCATTTTTTTTTTCCTTTAGTGTTTGAAGTACTTAGAATGGGTCTTTGGAACTACTTAAAAGGGGTACAATTACTAAATGCCCCTCAACACTATATTGCTTAACCTGAAGGTAACTTTCGAATACCGGTTATGAATGAATGAAGAATCGTTGTCCAAATTTGGTCACACCATTCGTTAGCATCAGTTACGACCATACAAGTTAAATAAACAACCAAAAGAAAACTACAGATCATGAAAATACCAAAAGTGAAATTTTGTAATTTACTCAAGAAATTTTTAAAGAATCTAAAACTCTAAAGTGAAAATTCGGAAGATGGATAGAGTGGAGATGAAGCAATATAGTAGATAGAGGGAGAGGGCTGCAGTGTCAACCTAGAGTATGGTCAAAGCTATCCATCCATGGTTTCTTTAACTTAACTATGTGTTAGTTTTCTATATATGCATGTAGTTGTAGAATATTCATGAATAACAAAATTACACCTACTTTTTAACTTCCCTATATGTTTTCATATCTTCAAGTATAATTCTCATCTCAAGCAAAGTATTAGATGGGAACATGTGAAAAGAGCTAAAACGCCTAACAAGTTGCCGCAAATATGACATCACACTTTGAATTAATAACGCTTTATATTTAAATACTATGCATTTACATCAGAAATTACATTTGAAAATGATGCTCTTGGATGAAACTCTTTTATGTGGAAATGGAATGTTGTTTAAGCCGTCAACGATTAAAAGCTATTGAATACTCGTAATGAAATAGAGGTTAGAAATATATTTCCATCTTTCCATCAAAGTAAATTATATTACGTACTAATTAATTTATCGGTTTTTTCAGTAGGACGTGATATAATATTGATACCACTTTTAACAAACTTATCAATAAATTAATTATAAGTTATAGGATTATTATCAATGAGAGAAGTGTTTATATTATTAGATTTCGATACAAAATTTATTATATTAAGAAAGGACTAGTATTTGGTTTAAGAAATGTTTTTATGACTAAAAGTTATCGTATTTTTGTTTAAATGGTTTTCAAATGTTTCTATTTGATTTCTTTGTTTAGAAAAATTAAATATCGTCCTACATTTTGTTTTCTATTTATCCTCCTAGTCATATAAAATTATGACATGGGGAATCTATTAGTTTTCTTTTTTAATTTCCGCTTTTAATTTTGATACATGTCTTCGTCTAATGAGTAGAGAGATTGATAGAAACAAATGATAAAAAAATATTTGATTTCTGGTTTTATTTAACATTAATATTATTTGATTATTTTCCTAGTTTTAAAACAGGACCAGCTACAATTTTTCAGAAATATAATATCTGAAACTCAATCTTTTTATGATACAATTAATTGATTATAGAATTAATGGTCGAAATGAAAGTCAAGTCTTTTGGTCCACTTTTGGAAGATTTTCAATATGGAAAGATAATTATCTATTTATTAATAATTACTGCTTTATAATACTAAACTTTTAGTAATAAAATTATATCATTTTTATTAGTGAAGAATATTTAAACCATATAAATAGTTAAAACGCACAAATGCTCGACTGAATACCCACGTACTTGCCTATGGGCCAAATTAGATTTTAGTAATTTACATGTTTACTCATATCACAATTTAAAATAATTAATAGTAAGAAAACAAAAATGCAAGGGACTAAAACGGATATCTTTGTCAACCACAGGACAACTTATGTAATTACATCAATAATTAAATAGACGTCAATGTCAGCTTTTCAAGCAAGCTACGCAACATAAAGCTTAAGGGAGAAGGTTTTCGAGTTTTTTTACTTAGTATAGGATAGTTTAAACCAGCTGGTTTAACACAATTTTGATAAAAAATACGAGTTGTAGCCTCTCTTATAATTAATCTAATATTTCCAAATTAATTGAAATCGACAAATATCAAAACAAATACTGGATGACGACTTAGTTTGGCTTGGTTATATTTGGTTTTACGTTTTCAAGGTAAGCTAGAAATAAAACATTAAAATATTTTGTTTTTAACCTTCACAACAGCATCAATGAACCCTGGAAATCTCATTGGGATGAGATGGAGAGGTAGATGTTGACAGTGAGCCTCCAATTTAGATAGAGCAACCACACCACTTTAAATAAAGGTTAATGTTACTATAGTCTAACCAACTTTTAGGTTTTGTTTTAAATGATTCCTAATTAAACTTAATTTTTTGCATTTTAGGGGCACAAAATGAGTGATGACCGATTTAAATAGCCCCTTTCATCTTTGAAAAACGGTTTTTATGCTACCTCTCCATTTGAAGCACATATGTCACATACTCATCCATCTTCTTCTTCTTCCACAAAACTTTTTTGTTGATCCCCATTCACAACAAACATATATGAGGATACGACCATACTTGGGTTTCATGCAATGTTACCACCCAGATGCTGACCATGTCGTGGCGCTATAGTTGCTTTGACATCCATAAACAACGATCTTGAAGGAGGCATTGGACCCAAAATGTTTTCTTTAAGTGAACTCACTTTGGCCACACTCTTCTTTCTTCTCGTTTCCTTTCATCCCAAAGATTCTTCATCTCTTACGTCCAATATTCCTTGCCATTAGCTCGTCACCAAGATCCAAAAAGGACAAATCGATCTTTTTATTTCTCATGTGTGGATATCACGGGATGATTTTAGTTAGGCTTATGTTTCTAGTTTATGAATGTGTTCCTTTATAGTTGATCTTTTCCCAAAATTTCATAGATTGAATTTGAATTATGTAACCTGCTTGTATGAAGCTATCCCTTTGACGATTATATGTCATTTTAAATATGCAAAGATCCAAAGAATATCCTTTCTGTACAAAGTAGTCGATCAACATTTCTTACTTAAAACTTCAACTATCAAGAGAAAGAAAGATCAACTTTTTAGTTGTTAATCAATACTCGTCTCTGTGTAGATATAATCTATGTTCATTTGCATTGGTTTTACATGTAGACTCGTATAGAGAACATAAGCATAGGGATAAATCATATGAGAACCTTTTTAGAATGGCGTGTTGATAAATCATATGTACAGAGATAATCTATGTTGGTTTATGCACATATGTTTTTTGCTTTGTGATGCTTATTTTATGTTAATATTATGCATGTTTGTAAAATAAGATTTTAAATGGTAGATAATATTTTAAACATAAAATGATCATATGTAGTTTGATTTTCATAAAAATTTTCTTTTAACAGAATATGGTAAAAAGGTTTTAAAATAAAATGAGTTATATTGTTTAAAACTAGCTAACGATAAATTTTGACGAGAAATTTTTTAAAAGTTGAAAATGGTGATTTTAGAGACTTAGCAAATTCCAAAGCTTATTGTAACATCCGGATTCCCAGGTATCTTATTTTAAGTATTTATATTGAATTTTAGAGAGGGACTCGACGAGTAGGCGCTCAGACTCGCCGAGTGGGATCGCGCATTTCTGGTCTGATTTAATGAAGGACTCGACGAGTCGATGCGTGGACTCGGCGAGTCCGCGCTGTTAAGTGAAACCCTAATTCTCGGGGCCTGTGCTCTATTTAAAGGCCTTTATAGCCTCCATTGCGGCCACTTCACCCCTGAGAAACCCTAGAGAGAGAAAGAGAACGTTTGTGGTGCAAGAGGAAGACTAATTCACCATTTCTTGTGTGTTTTAGCAAAAGAGAAGTAGTTTCCAACAAGATGAGGTCAAGGGAGCTGTGGATCCAGGGTTTTCAAGTTCAGATCTACACTATTGAGGTATCAAATCGAACTTCCCTTCTGTTTTGGGTTAAGATCTATGATTTAGGGTTTTCTATAAACCTTTTTAGGCTTGAAAGGTTGAGGTTATGGTCCCTTGCTGGGTTAGACCTCAGATCTGGACCCATAGAGGTCCAGAGAATCTTTCCCATTCTGCTTTATGCTTGTTCATGGAGGATTGGAGACTAGGTTGCCATTTTTAGAGTTATTTCTCCATTTATGACTTGATGTGGGTTGCATGCACGTAAAGGTTGCACTTTACGTGACCTTTGAGCACTTGAAGGCCAGATCTATAGTTTAGAGAAGCAGATCTGACCTCAGAAGGTCATTTGAGAGTTGTTATGGGAGCAACTCGCCGAGTCCATAAGTGGACTCGACGAGTCCATAAGTGGACTCGACGAGTCCATAAGTGGACTCGACGAGTCGAGTCGGGGTTGCCCCGCGATTCGTGACAGGTGTAACCCGTCGAGTGGAAGGATGACTCGACGAGCCAAGAGAGGCTGAAAGGATTCAGAGGACCCGCATGGACTCGCTGAGTCGCCCTTGTGCACTCGACGAGTCGGGTCAAACTTTAACCGTTGACTTTCGTTGACCTTAGGGTTCTGGTCAAGACTGATTCAAGAGAGTTCAGGGAAGGGTAGAATGGCCTTCTACCCAATCTGTAGAGATGAGATCACGAGAGAATATTTATCGGGGATGTTATTTGAATAATAGGAGGAGGCTAAGTCGGGACGTTGAGCACGAAAGTTTATCCGACTTCATTGAGGTGAGTCTTTGGAAGGGTACCTATGTGTGACCGGAAGGTCTTATATGCTATGAGATGTATGAGCTGTATGTTGTTATGTGATATGTATGTGTTATGTATGTTATGTACGATAAGGACCGGAAGGTCAAGATGATATGGACCGGAAGGTCAAGTGGTTACAGACCGGAAGGACGATACGGGTAGGACCGGAAGGTCTACCGGGATTCGGGACGGAAGTCCCCTGAGACACATGGATCGGAAGATCCTACAGAGTTATGGCCTGGAAAGGCGTATGTGTTGTATGTGGTATCTTGGGGAACTCACTAAGCATTTATGCTTACAGTTGTTATATTATGTGTTTTAGGTACTAGTGATGATCGCGGGAAGGCGCCGGCATGATCCGTACGCACTTATAGAGTTTATGTTATTGAGATTCCGGGACATGTTTTATTATGACACAGTGGATACATTATGTTTTGTGTTTATCGTGTGATTGAAAGTATGATTTAAAAATGAAAAATTGTTTTGGAAATTTAAGTCGTTACAAGTTGGTATCAGAGCCTTGGTTTGAGGGATTCGGGTGCATCTTCGGATGAATCTGAACTCAAACTGAGGAATTGAGAAAGTTTTTCATAAAATAAACAATTTTTTTAAGAGAGTAAAAGATTTTGAGAAAGGCAGAAGGAAGCAGTGTGTACGATCAGCCAGCGCCTGAACGGTGATTTCCTAAAATACCCTTACATTATGTGTTATGAGATATGTTATGATATGATATGCATGATAGAGTTGGCTAGGTATTCATATTAGGACTAGAGTGGCCTGATTTTGTGATGCCTTAGCCTAGGAAGGATTTTGCTGCTATGTGATGCTTGAGAGCGAGTAGGTAGCAGTGAGGAGCTGATGAGGGGTCTACCAAGGGTAGCCTATGCCAGTGAGATATAGAGTACTTGTGATCTGGGATCCAAGGAGGAGGACTTAGGGTGAATATTGATGCGGTGTGGACGGTAGTATAGGGCCCGTACTACTGAAGACACCGGAGCAGTGCGCACTCTAAGTAAGAATCCTTTGGGTACTAAGGAATAAGTAGGGTTGAGTTATCGAGTGCAAGTATGCTCGAGCGAGTCTCTGATATTTTTATGTTGTAGTTCAGAGACATCATGGTTGGGACACATCACAGGCCTGAGCCGAGCGACGTGAGTGACGAGGAGCTTCGTCAGATGATCCACGATGAGGTGGCAGCTGCAATTCGAGCCGAGATTCCGGAGATGTTTGGGTCTATCAAGACCACATTGATTGAGACTTTTGATGAGCGGTACGCCACGGTGACTGAGCCTGCGGCTGCTGCAGCTACTGCAGCTGTGGCTGCTGCCAGGCCTCAGCGAGGTGACTCGTTGTTGTTTCGGGAGTTCAGCAACACGAAGCCACCATATTTTGATGGGACGCAGGATCTGATCGCTGCGATGAGATGGATTTCTGATATTGAGGGATGCTTCTACACGTGTTCATGTCCGGAGCATCTGAGGGTACGGTTCGCGTTGAACCAGCTTCGCTTGGGAGCGAACGATTGGTTGAAGTTCGTGACGGCGAGCTTCACTCTTGCAGAGATTTCAGCGGTGACCTGGGAGAGGTTCACCACCATGTTCAGAGACGAGTATGTTCCCCCAGTGGAGAGGGAACGGTTGGTTCAGGAGTTCTTGACCCTCAAGCAGGGTACTGATTCGGTTACTGTGGTTACCAAGAAGTTTCATGAGAGGGCGATGTTCTGCCCTGAGCAGGTGTCTACTGAGCAGGCACACATGAGCCGGTATTTGGGCGTTTTGAGGAGGGATATTCAGGAGTTCGTGTCGAACTCGACTTACCAGACATTTGCTCAGCTCCAGGAAAATGCCCGGAAGAGGGAGATTGAGTTGGAGACTCAGGCCAGGGAGGAGGCCGAGTCTCAGAGGATGGATCGGCGGCCGGCACAGTCTCAGCTGGCAGCCAAGCGGGCAAAGTCCGCTGATACGAGATCTGGAGGCCAGAAGGGCCGCACTTGTGGGAAGTGCGGCAAGGGACATGATGGGGTCTGTCGATCAGGTGCTTGCTACAAATGTGGTAAGGAGAGGCATATCGCCAAGGATTGCCCCAAGGGATTTATGGTTTGCTTTCATTGCAACCAGACTGGCCATCGGAAGGCCGAGTGCCCGCAGTTACATCAGGGATCATCATAGGGATCTGCCCCTGCTGCTAGGGTTACCGAGGTTCGGCCAGCGAAGGCCGAGGCACCGAAGGCTCGCGGGAGAGCTTTCCAGTTGACAGCGGAGGAGGTCCGCGCAACGCTTGATGTAGTGGCTGGTATGTATTCTTATTTATTTATGCTGAGTTGAGATATTGTGCTTATATGATGATATGCGTAGGTACTTTTCTTGTGAGTTCTGTACCTGCCTTAGTGTTATTTGACTCGGGTGCGAGTCGATCATTTGTGTCGATAGCGTTTAGTCGACACATCAGTAGCAGACGAGAGGCGTTGAGTCGACCTCTGCAAGTTTCCATAGCTGACGAGCGAGCGGTGTATGCTACGGATGTGATACGAGGATGTGTACTCGAGATCTTCGGTGTTGAGTTCCTGATAGATCTGGTCCCGATAGCGATGGGGGACGTGTGTGTCATAGTGGGCATGGATTGGTTGAGCCGATTTGGGGCTGTTATAGACTGCGAGCGACAGTTGGTGACGATACGAGACCCTAGTGGGGGAGTACTTACGGTGTACGGCGAGGGTACCCGATGTGGGTCGGCGATTTGTTCGGCTGCCAGAGCGAGACAGAGTTTACAGCAGGGCTGCAACGGGTTTGTAGCCTATGTGATGGACGCACGAGAGGCCGCTGGGAGGCCAAGTTCGATGGATGACGTTCCGATAGTGCGTGAGTTCCTGGATGTTTTTCCCGAGGAGTTGTCGGGTGTGCCTCCCGAGAGGCAGGTAGAGTTCCGCATCGATTTGGTTCCGGGGGCAGCGCCTATCGCCAAGGTGCCTTATCGCCTTGCGCCGCCAGAGATGCAGGAGTTATCCTCGCAGCTTCAGGAGCTGCTGGGGAAGGGGTTTATTAGACCGAGTAGTTCCCCTTGGGGAGCACCGATCCTTTTTGTCAAGAAAAAGGTTGGTTCACACCAGATGTGTATTGATTACCAGGAGTTGAACAAGTTGACGGTCAAGAACCGTTACCCATTACCGAGGATCGACGATTTGTTCGATCAGTTGCAGGGAGCGTCTTGGTTCTCCAAGATTGATCTGAGGTCTGGATATCATCAGATGAGAGTGCGCGATGAGGATATCCAGAAGACGATGTTCAGGACTCGTTATGGGCATTACGAGTTCGTGGTGATGCCTTTCGGGCTCACCAATGCACCAGCAGCGTTCATGGATCTCATGAACATGGTGTGTAGACCGATGTTGGATCGTTCGGTGATCGTGTTCATCGACGATATACTGGTGTATTCGAGATCTAGAGAGCAGCACGAGGAGCATCTGAGAGAGATCCTCGGGGTATTGAGGACGGAGAGGCTTTATGCCAAATTCTCCAAGTGCGAGTTCTGGTTACGGGAGGTCCAGTTCTTGGGGCATCTCGTCAACCAGGATGGGATTTTGGTCGATCCGGCCAAGATTGAGGCAGTGATGAGTTGGGAGGTGCCGAGTTCTCCCACCGAGATCAGGAGTTTCGTAGGATTGGCCGGTTACTATCGGAGATTTATCAGAGATTTCTCCAAGATCGACGTGCCTCTCACCAGGTTGACCCGTAAGGGTGTTGCTTTTTCATGGGGTCCGGAGCAGCAGACCTCGTTTGAGACACTTCGCCAGAAGTTATGCGAAGCCCCTTTGTTAGCCCTCCCTGAAGGGATGGAGGATTTTGTGGTGTATTGTGACGCATCGATATCAGGTTTGGGTGCGGTGCTTATGCAGAGAGGGCATGTGATAGCATAGGCATCGAGGCAGCTGAAGCCTCATGAGACGAGGTATCCCACCCACGATCTGGAGTTGGGGGCAGTGGTGTTTGCCCTCAAGATATGGCGTCATTATTTATATGGGGTTCGGTGTACCATATACACGGACCACAAGAGCTTGAAGTATTTGATGGATCAACCCAATCTGAATATGCGCCAGAGGAGATGGTTGGACGTGGTAAAGGATTACGATTGTGAGATCCTGTACCACCCGGGCAAAGCTAATGTCGTAGCTGACGCCCTGAGCCGTAGGGCGGAGAGTGCCCCGATTCGAGACATTTGCATGCGACTGACAGTGATGACTCCGGTGTTGGACACTATTCGGGAGGCCCAGGCAGAGGCCGTGATACCGGAGAACCGCAAGAGGGAGCGGGTGATCGGGCAGGTGTCCGAGTTTGTTACCGGTAGTCGAGGGCTGATGACCTTTCAAGGTCGGATTTGGGTGCCGTATGCAGGCGGGGCACGTACCATTCTGATGGAGGAGGCGCATAGATAGAGGTTCTCGATCCATCCCGGGGCCACTAAGATGTATTTGGACCTGAAGAAAGATTATTGGTGGCCCTGTATGAAAAGGGTTGTCGCGTGGTTTGTCGAGAGGTGCTTGACATGTCGCAAGGTTAAGGCCGAGCACCAGTTTCCGCATGGCAAGTTGCAGCCGCTTGAGGTTCCCCAGTGGAAGTGGGAACAGATTTCCATGGATTTCATCACCAAATTGCCGAGGACCGCGAGGGGTGTCGATGCAATTTGGGTGATCGTCGACCGGCTGACGAAGAGCGCGCATTTTCTTGCTATCAGTGAGAGCTCTTCTGCTGAGAGGTTGGCAGAGTTGTATGTGAGGGAGGTGGTATCGCGTCATGGAGTACCGATCTCGATTGTGTCAGATCGAGATGTACGTTTCACTTCCAGGTTCTGGAAGAAGTTCCACGAGGAGTTGGCTACGAGGTTGCATTTCAGTACCGCCTACCACCCCAGACGGACGGACAGAGTGAGCGGACGATTCAGACACTCGAGGACATGCTTCGAGAATGTGTGTTGGACTTCGGAGGAAGTTGGGACACGTACTTGCCGTTGGCTGAGTTTTCCTACAACAACAGCCACCATTCGAGTATTGGTATGCCTCCCTTCGAGTTATTGTATGGTAGGAGGTGTCGGACTCCCATTTGCTGGGGAGAGGTAGGACAACGTGTGATGGATAGCACTGAGATAGTGCTTCAGACGACAGAGCAGATACAACAGGTTAGACAGAGGTTATTGACGGCTCAGAGTCGTCAGAAGAGTTATGCGGATAGGCGACGATCCGAGCTTGAGTTCCAAGTGGGAGACTTCGTACTCCTGAAAGTGTCCCCTTGGAAAGGAGTGATCCGATTCAGGAAGAGGGGCAAGCTGGGGCCCCGGTATATCGGGCCATTTAGGGTGACCGCGAGGGTGGGCAGGGTAGCTTATCGGTTGGAGCTACCTGAGGAGCTGAGACAGATTCATGATACCTTTCACGTGTCTCAGTTGAGGAAGTGTATAGCCGACGAATCGGCGGTGGTACCGCTGGAGGATATTCAGGTGGATGCGAGCCTGAATTATGCTGAGAGACCAATCGCGATCCGGGATCGAAAGATCAAGGTTCTGAGGAACAAGGAAGTGTCCCTGGTGCAGGTCCAGTGGTAACATCGGAAAGGGTCCGAGCTGACCTGGGAGCCGGAGTTGGAGATGCAGGAGCAGCATCCAGAGTTGTTTGTCGAGCAGGACTATGAGGGCGAAGTCTGATTCTAGTGGGGGAGAATTGTAACATTCGGATTCCCATGTATCTTATTTTAAGTATTTATATTGAATTTTAGAGAGGGACTCGGCGAGTAGGAGCTCAGACTCGCCGAGTGGGATCGTGCATTTCTGGTCTGATTTAATGAAGGACTCGACGAGTCGATGCGTGGGCTCGGCGAGTCCGCGCTGTTAAGTGAAACCTTAATTCTCGGGGCCTGTGCCCTATTTAAAGGCCTTTATAGCCTCCAT
This sequence comes from Lactuca virosa, assembly GCF_052849685.1. Classification (NCBI taxonomy): domain Eukaryota; kingdom Viridiplantae; phylum Streptophyta; class Magnoliopsida; order Asterales; family Asteraceae; genus Lactuca; species Lactuca virosa. The sequence continues at coordinate 43,342,376 of NC_136432.1, read as the reverse complement.
TGCGACCACTTCACCCCTGAGAAACCCTAGAGAGAGAAAAAGAACGTTTGTGGTGCAAGAGGAAGGCTAATTCACCATTTCTTGTGTGTTTTAGCAAAAGAGAAGTAGTTTCCAACAAGAGGAGGTCAAGGGAGCTGTGGATCCAGGGTTTTCAAGTTCAGATCTACACTATTGAGGTATCAAATCGAACTTCCCTTCTGTTTTGGGTTAAGATCTATGATTTAGGGTTTTCTATAAACCTTTTTAGGCTTGAAAGGTTGAGGTTATGGTCCCTTGCTGGGTTAGACCTCAGATCTGGACCCATAGAGGTCCAGAGAACCTTTCCCATTCTGCTTTATGCTTGTTCATGGAGGATTGGAGACTAGGTTGCCATTTTTAGAGTTATTTCTCCATTTATGACTTGATGTGGGTTGCATGCACGTAAAGGTTGCACCTTTACGTGACCTTTGAGCACTTGAAGGCCAGATCTATAGTTTAGAGAAGCAGATCTGACCTCAGAAGGTCATTTGAGAGTTGTTATGGGAGCAACTCGCCGAGTCGAGTCGGGGTTGCCCCGCGATTCGTGACAGGTGTAACCCGTCGAGTGGAAGGATGACTCGACGAGCCAAGAGAGGCTGAAAGGATTCAGAGGACCCGCATGGACTCGCCGAGTCGCCCTTGTGCACTCGACGAGTCGGGTCAAAGTTTGACCGTTGACTTTCGTTGACCTTAGGGTTCTGGTCAAGACTGATTCAAGAGAGTTCAGGGAAGGGTAGAATGGCCTTCTACCCAATCTGTAGAGATGAGATCACGAGAGAATATTGATCGGGGATGTTATTTGAATAATAGGAGGAGGCTAAGTCGGGACGTTGAGCACGAAAGTTTATCCGACTTCATTGAGGTGAGTCTTCTCATTATACTGTACCTGGAAGGGTACCTATGTGTGACCGGAAGGTCTTATATGCTATGAGATGTATGAGCTGTATATTGTTATGTGATATGTATGTGTTATATATGTTATGTACGATAAGGACCGGAAGGTCAAGATGATATGGACCGGAAGGTCAAGATGATATGGACCGGAAGGTCAAGTGGTTACGGACCGGAAGGTCGATATGGGTAGGACCGGAAGGTCTACCGAGATTCGGGACGGAAGTCCCCTGAGACACATGGATCGGAAGATCCTACAGAGTTATAGCCTGGAAAGGCGTATGTGTTGTATGTGGTATCTTGGGGAACTCACTAAGCATTTATGCTTATAGTTGTTATATTATGTGTTTCAGGTATTAGTGATGATCGCGGGAAGGCGCCGGCATGATCCGTACGCACTTATAGAGTTTATGTTATTGAGATTCCGGGACATGTTTTATTATGACACAGTGGATACATTATGTTTTGTGTTTATCGTGTGATTGAAAGTATGATTTAAAAATGAAAAATTGTTTTGGAAATTTACGTCGTTACACTTATATAATAAAAGGGAAGTTTTATTAAAAGTTTTATAAATGTTTCTTTAGAGCTCAAACTTCAAACCTTAATATAAGATATTGGCTTTAAAATTTTATTGTGTCGAAAATATAAATTGGATTTTATAAATGAAACATTGCTATAAAATGTAATTTTAATAAAAGGATATCATTGCTTATTGGATGCATGCAATAATCATGATATAATATGTTTTTAAAACCAGAATTATACTTCATATGAAGACCCTTTTGAAAACGCAAGTATATGCCGTCCACATTGGAAACACTCGCACGTCATTTGTATTAGCTTGTGGGAAAAAGGTCACCTAACCAATTGTGTTATCTCCTGATGGCCGATGTAGTTTAGGACATTCTATTGGGATAAAGGATACCTAACCGCTAGTTATGTGCCAGTTGTACATGTCTTTGAAACTGGATGTCTTAAATGGAAATATTTTGGGAAAAATGATACCTAAGCAAGAGAGATCTAATGTGTAGATGGTATCAAACATGTGAGGTAACAAAAGTTGTTAGCAATCCCATAACACTAGAAATTATATATTAGAATATAACTGATAATCGCTATCTACATTGTTAAATTCAATAAATGGGAAAAAAGATACATAACCATTTATTTGTTCTACAACTTGAATCCTAAACTTTGATAATAGGAGGTGTTTGGTAAAAAGAAATGAAAAGTGAGAAATTGAATTAATTCCCAATCATGTGTTCGTATAATATAAAAACTAAAGAAATGAGAAATATAATGAATTCTCATTCCACCCTTTTCATTATATAGAGAAAAGATGGGAAATAATGTCACACCCCCAAACCGGAACGACGGAAACGTTCAGGGGCGGAGGACGTCATGTTAAGTATCATAACACATGCATCATAGTAATCAAAGTAACAACAACCATTGTATTAATAATATAAAGTTTACATAATGTTCAAAACATTTCATGATTTACATTATAACAAAAGATAAGACGTAACCCTCTGTCTTCGCAACACCTGAGAGAGAGAGAGAGAGAGTGTCTGTCTACTAACGATCATGAGAATACAAGTGGTTTGAAAAAGTGTCAACATTAAAGTTGGTGAGTTCATAAGTATTTTTGTTATAAAAAAATATATTATTTGTTCTTTGGAAAAGATTGCATGTTCCTCCAGAAAATCCTATATTTTCTTAATGAGTAATATAACTATACTCGTTACTTCTGTGTTTACTTAGTGAATACAAATTATATATAATTCAGATCGAATAAAAAGTTGAATGTGTGGATCTGCCCTAAGCCCACAACCAAACAAGGAACATGAAATGAGGCGGAAGTCACACATTCCACTGTTTGACGGATCTCCATTACATATAACTCTAGTTTATTCACAAGGTAATCACATAATTAACATTAATGATTCTTTTAGATATAATGAATCTGTTTCCTTCAGAAAATCCTATATTTTCTTGGTAAAATGGTAACCATAATAGTCCCTTCTATAATTACTTAGTTTATACTAACTATATATAACCTAATATAGAACGGACAGTTGAATTTGTGAATCTGCCCTAAGCCCATAACCAAACAAGGAACAGAAAGTAAGGCGGAAGTCACATATTCCACCGCCTATCAGATATTATTTATATATAGCTCAGATATATAAACTAAGGAATTATAGAATTAACCATTAATGATTCTTTTAGATATAATGAATGTGTTTCCTTCAGAAAATCCTATATTTTCTTGGTAAAATGGTAACCATAATAGTCCCTTCTATAATTACTTAGTTTATACTAACTATATATAACCTAATATCGAACAGACAGTTGAATGTGTGAATCTGCCCTAAGCCCACAACTAAACAAGGAACAGGAAGTAAGGCGGAAGTCACACATTCCACTGCCTATTGGATATTATTTATATATAACTCTGATGTATAAACTAAGGAATTATAGAATTAACCATTAAAAGTCCTTTATGTTATACTAGTTTATAAATAAGTGTTGAACCTTTTGTAAATATGTTCCTAGTTCCACTTACTTTATTGTAAAACATTGTTTTCAGTAATGAATGTTATTGTTTTCAGAAAGTTAAATCGAAAACTGTTTACCTTTAAAAATAACGATGTTTATCATAGAAAATACTACCGATTTGTAGTCTTAATCATTCCAAGACCGAAAGCACAAGTATAATTACTATACTTAGTTTAATGATACCTAGTTTTATTTATAAGAACAACTAGTTGAAGATGTGTTTGTCCTGAAAACTCGATGTAACGATACTACCCTCCTATGATCACTTAGTACCTACGAATCGTATAAAACCGATATCGAATAGACAGTTGAATGGGCGAATCTTCCCTAAGACCACAACCAAACAAAGAATAGGAAGTAAGACGGAAGTCACACATTCCACTGTCTATCGGACTTCAATTTTATATAACCCTATTGTATATACTGAGTAATCACATAGTTAATATCCCTTGAAACTGTTTAAGAAAAAGTATATTACTACATAAATATATCGTTGTTTTCTCCTTGTGAGTTCTTATAACCATACTAATATGACGGATAACCTGATATGACATGAATCGTTTGTCAATATCAAAAATGACGTTTGTCACCCGCAAATCTGCCGGTCAAACTGTAGCTAACAGTCAGGGTGTGGGATTGTCAATCCCATATAGATCTATACACAAACTCACGCTCTCCCTACATGAGACTCTGGTTCATAAGGCTAGACTTCCTTTGGTATTTAGATAAGTACACGAAGACGTGTCTCACAAATAGCTTCAACGAATTTACAATTAATACTGTGATAACCTTTTTATAAATAAGAAGTAATTTGTAAAAAGATCTATTTGTTCCGTAAACTAAGTTTATTTCCATGTTTTAACAAGTTTCACGTTTAAATAAATAATAATGGTAAGAAAAAAATAGTAAGCAAATTATATTTTAGAACAGAAAATTTGTTGTGTTTTACTTGTATCCCCCCCCCCCTAAAAACATTGAAAAAGCTTGGAAAAATATGGGGGTATGACCTCACCTGAGAAGTGGTGATTCAATTGAAGGCTTCAAACCTAGAGATATGAGTTGTTACCTATGAGTTGGTTGTGCATTGATTGCACGTAAACGCATCCGTAACTTGATGTTATAAAACGTGCCTTTGTGTGCAATTTAATAAGTAGTAGAACAAGCATATGAGTCGAAGTTTATCTGTTCCTTCTAGAAATAGAAGCGATATCTGGGCCCCTCGATGATTTTGTTTTGACCTATGTATCGGGCCCGGTCAGAACTAAATTGATGTTTTCGATTAAGTTCTTTGTCAAACAAATCGGAAAATCGGGAAACAAACTGCTGGACAATAAGTAAGACATTGTTCCATGTATTTGTCCGGCTGATATCATGAGAGCAGAGGATTATGTGATCACTTATCTAAAATGGCGCTTCATAGTTCAACAGAGTTTTCGAGAGCTACGATTGCCGGTTGGTTCCTGAAGCTATATAGGCAAATACAGTTATCAGACTTATCCAAGTGGGAGACTGTTGGATAAGGTGTCTAAGTCCATAACTTATTTGGTATATACTTGACCCGACCGGGCATGGTCCATTTGGGTTGCACTTCACCCGAACTATTTATATGGATAACATTATGAGAAGAGTATATTTGCGGCCTACTAATATATTATAAGTTATAATATATTAATATGAAATTGTATTATTTAATTAGTATTGATCTTAAATTAATTATGAATTAATTTAGTGATCATAAGGTGACTAATTAAATAATGGGCTATTGTACTTATATAGTGTGGGCTAACACTCATAAGGAAATGGGCTAAGCTTGAATGGGAGTCCATGGATGATTCATGGAGCTTTTAACCCATGGATCCTTGGAATAGGAAAAGACATGGGTTATTAGGGTTTGCATGGTTCATAACTCTAATCATCTACACTATATAAAGAGGCTTATGGTGCTTGAAAAGACACTATGTGTGTGTGCATAAGGTGTGGCCGATTTCTAGAGTATTAGAGTGCTCTCTCATAAGTTTTCCAAGTTTGTGGTGATTTGTGATTTCCATTTGAGGCATTCACATTATTGGTGCTTGGCTCTCAAACTCCCAAGGAATCAACTCACTAACAAAGGTATGTAATTCTTCTAGTATCTTTTATGTTTAAAAGTACCCCATGTATGCTAGATAGGTTATGAACCTTGGAAAATTATTTTGCATGTATTTTAGACAAACATAGATCCAAGGTTTCTAGGGTTGCATGAACACCTTAGGAGTGTTAGTTTGCTCAAAACCCAACAGTGGTATCAGAGCCTAGGCTTGTTTGTTTGATACTTGTTGCAAACTTGTTGAAAAACTCAAGTTTTCTGCATTCTGCAGCATGAACTCGCCGAGTCCATGGGGGGACTCGCCGAGTCCATGAGTAAATTCATCCTACTCGACGAGTAGAAGCCTCAGAATGCAGATTTTCGAGTTTTGCTGCTGGAAATGGACTAGAAACATTACCCTAAACTGTTTTGGTGTTATAAAACCTGTTTTAGATGGTGTAATGTTTATGCTAATCCATTTACAATGGCTTATATCAAAATTGCATGATGATATGTGTTCATATGTTCTTGGAATTTTTGATATGATGTTCATGTTCTTATGAATTATTGTTAGATCATAGGAATTATTTGCTAAATTGTTTATTGATAATTCTTGATCATTTATGTGTTTTAATGGAGTCCATAATTTGTCCTCAAGTTATGGATTTCCAAAGGTCACTTTCATTTATGCACACTTAAAACACATAAGTTACATGAAAATAAAGAGTCTTCATTTTATGAACCTTTAATTCATAAGTTATGAAATGCAAAGTTTTGAATAGTTTCAAAACTTGTCATCAAGTTTTGGAATTTGTAAAGTTACACACACTTTAATATACTTTAATTCCAAACCCTTAGAGTTTTAAAAGTTAAAATTCAACCCTTATACTATTTATAACATTAATGGTTAATTATTATATATATGTATAAGATTAAGTCGTTTTACCGTTAGTAGGCCTCATTCACGAAGCCGGTCTATAAGGGGGGTATAAGGTTGTTGCCTATAAAATGGCAACTTAATGGGTGTCCATTCTCACCCACCGCTTCCTTGATTGGTAGAGGGTCGTTAGCCGAACGGGTAGGACAATGACTTTAAATTCTCATTAAAAGTATAATGAATATTATAAAGTAACTAAACCTTTAATAAATTCCCAATCTTAGTTACTTTAGGAAAATGTGAATATGGTGCTAACCCATGAAATTCACACTTTGTACCTTACCAAGTCGTTGGTAGAGCGTGTGTGGTTAACCGACACACTAACTTGGACTAGTAAGGATCACGAAGGGTGACTTAATGTTTATCATAGATCGGTGGAGCGTGTGTGGTTAACCGGCACATTGATTAGGTGATAATATTAAGGGTACCAAGTGAATTTTCATGTTATTCACACCTTGTTTTGTGATCCTCGGCATCCCAGTCACAAAACTTGAAGGGCACAATCGAGATTGAAACATGCCATTGAAAAGTTCAATGAATCTCAAAAGAATCTAGGAATTTCAAAACCAATTAAACCTAATAATTCATTTCGCTTTCATGGTGGAAATTGGTGAATCGTCATTCACCTACCTTCAAATATGTTATAGCTTAGATTACGGCATCCCACTTCTAAGTTATAATATATTGTGTTGGATCCTAGCCTTAATATTACATTTGGGTGTATTATTAAGGATTCGATATATCTAATCTAAACTTGTTTTCTTCTTTTCAGATGTCTTCCAACAACAATGCTTCGGGCTCTAACCCTACTGGCTCCTTTTCCCTCATGAACCTTTGTGGGAGGGTCATCTTTGATGGTTCCAACTTCATGGATTGGATCCGGAACATCAGGATGGTCACTCGTTACGAGGACAAGGAATATGTCCTCGATAAGGAGCTAAAGGAGCTTGATGAGTCCACTGCTACTCCTGAGGAGGTCGCTGAGTATCAGACACATGAAAGAGATGCCACCAAGGTGGCATGCATCATGATGGCCACCATGACAGCTGAACTCCAAAAGTCCTATGTGGACTATTACCCTTTTGAGATGCATCAGGATCTGATGGAAAGGTACCATCAGAGTGCTCGTCAAGAGCGGTATGAAATAATCTCCTCCATGATCACTACCCGTATGAGGGATAGTGAACCAATCACGAGCCACATGCAGAAAATGCAAAGGTATGTGGACCGTCTAATGAAACTGAATGTGAACTTCCCTGAGGAGTTGGCAATTGATATCATTTTGCACTCCTTGCCCTCGTGTTATGATCAATTTCGTATGACATACCACATGAACAAGGAGGAAGTCACACTCAGTAAGCTTCAAGGACTTCTGAAGACTGCCGAAAGTGGTCTTAAGAGTAAGTCGGTTACTACTCCTACTCCTACTACTACCCCTGTTTTGGCTATCAGGCAAGGCAAAGGGAAGAAGAGGAAGCACCCTTCGAAGGGTACCAAGGGAAAGTCCCTTGAAGGCTCCTCATCTGGAACCAAAGGTGGTTCTATCACTCCTTCTGCCATCCCTAAGGATGCTGAATGCTTCTACTGTCAAAATAAGGGGCACTGGAAGCGAAACTGCCCAAAGTACTTACAGGATGTCAAGGATGGGAAAGTGAAACCATCCCATGCAGGTATTTACACTATATTGTCTAATAACTCACCATATTCTAATTCTTGGGTTCTTGATACAGGTTGTGGTATTCACATCTGTTGTGACTTGCAGGGCCTAAGAAGAAGTGAGGATGTGGAGCACGGAAAGATAAACTTAATCATGGGGAACAAGAAGGTTGCACCTGTTGCCAAGATTGGAGTTTATACTTTGTTGCTAGATAGTGGGTTAAAGTTAGATTTGAATAAATGTGTGTACTCGTCTGAAATGGCGAGGAATATTATTTCCTTTCATGCTTTGTACAAACAAGGTTTTACCTTTTCTTTTGATAATGAAGTTGGTAGTATTAATGCTTTCTTTAATAATGTTCTTTATATTAAAGCATTACCTTGTGATGGTGTGTATGAAGCTGTATCGGTTGTAGATAATTTAGGAAATAATGTATTATGTATTGATTCTTCTACTAGCTTGGATAAAGCATCTTTGTGGCATTGTCGTCTTGGACATGTAAGCAAGAAACGCATAGGCCAGCTCCAAAAGGATGGAGTCTTGGAGTCGTTCGACCTCAAGTCGGATGATAGTTGTGAGTCTTGTCTACTTGGAAAAATGACAAAATCACCCTTCACTGGTACCTGTGCAAGGGGTGAGGGTTTGTTGGACCTTATACATACTGATGTATGTGGACCATTCAAAACCGCCACAAGGGATGCTAATCGCTATTATGTGACTTTTATTGATAATTTTAGTAGATATGGTTATGTCTACTTAATCAAACATAAGTCAGAAACTTTTGAAAGGTTTAAAGAGTTTAAACAGGAAGTAGAAAATCAATTGGGCAGGAACATTAAGATGCTTCGATCCGATCGAGGTGGTGAGTATCTTAGTACTGAGTTCCTCGACTATCTTAAGAAGTGTGGGATTGTCTCACAATTGACACCTCCAAGGACACCACAGCTGAATGGTGTAGCTGAGAGGTGTAATCGAACTTTGTTGGACATGGTTCGCTCTATGATGAGTCGAGCTTCGCTACCAATCTCTTTTTGGGGGTATTCCTTAGAGACTGCCGCCCACATCCTTAATCTAGTCCCTACAAAGAAGGTTGCCAAAACACCTCATGAAATGTGGACTGGGAAAGTTCCCAATTTGGACCATATCAAGATTTGGGGTTGCGAGGCTTTCGTGAGGCGTGAGACTCATGACAAGCTCGAACCTCGAAGTGAAAGGTGTATTTTCATCGGCTACCCACAAAAATCCTTTGGTTACCTCTTCTACAGACCCAGTGAGAATGTGGTCTTTGTGGCTAGGAGAGGGGTCTTTTGAGAGAGAGAATTTATAAACCAAGGAGACAGTGGGAGGCAAATTGACCTTGAAGAAATTCAAGACTCAATTGGTGAAGGAACCTCAGACACTAGCAATCAACTTGAGGAGGAAATTCCTGTTGATCCAGCTGACGAGTCTATACTTCCGAGGCGTTCCACAAGGGTTAGGAACACACCTGAGTTTTATTATGGATTTTATATTACTACGGAAGGTGATACATTTATTAGTGACAGTACACTGGTAAATCTGGATGAACCTAACAGTGTTAAGGAAGCCATGACAAGCCTAGAGTCTGCTAAATGGAAGGAGGCTATGGACAGCGAGATACAGTCCATGTATGACAATCAAGTTTGGAACTTGGTTGACAATGTACCAGGCCGTAAGACAGTCGGGTGCAAATGGATCTTCAAGAAGAAGACCGACATGGATGGGAAGGTGCACACTTATAAGGCTCGACTGGTTGCGAAGGGTTTTACTCAGACTCAGGGTATTGATTATGATGAAACCTTTTCACCAGTAGCAAAGATTAAGTCTATTAGGGTTATTCTAGCCATTGCTGCATTTCATGATTATGAAATATGGCAAATAGATGTCAAAACCGCTTTCCTTAACGGAAAGTTGGCTGAGGATGTTTACATGAATCAGCCAGAGGGTTTTGTCAGTGCAGAGTACCCCAATAGAGTGTGCAAGCTTGAGAAATCCATTTATGGATTGAAACAAGCATCTCGAAGTGGGAGTATAGTTAGCTTTTTGGTACTGTATGTGGATGACATACTACTCATAGGAAATGACATCCCAACCTTGCAGGAGGTTAAGTCCTGGCTTGGGAAGTGCTTTGCTATGAAGGACCTTGGAGAAGCTGCCTATATCCTAGGGATAAGGATATTAAGAGAAAGGAGTAAAAGACTAATTGGACTTAGTCAGAGTATCTACTTGGATAAGGTGTTGAAAAGGTTCAACATGCAGAATTCCAAGAAAGGAGAATTACCGATCCAAAGCAATGCCAAACTGAGCAAGGCTCAGAGCCCGAGTACAGAAGATAAGACAGTTGAGATGAGTCGATTACCTTATGCTTCCGCTGTTGGCTCGATCATGTATGCTATGACTTGTACCCGTCCTGATGTGGCCTTCGCTTTGAGCATGGTCAGCAGATATCAGGGGAACCTTGGCAAGGCTCATTGGACTGCGGTAAAGAATATTCTCAAGTACCTGCGGAGAACTAAGGATTGGATCCTTACCCTTGGTGGGAGTGATGACTTGAGAGTAGTAGGGTATAGTGATGCTAGCTTTAGACTGATAGGGATAACTTCCGCTCTCAGTCGGGCTGGGTCTTTACCTTAAATGGAGGGGCAATCACTTGGAAGAGTTCCAAACAGGAGACTGTAGCTGATTCGACTTGTGAATCAGAGTACATAGCAGCGAGTGAAGCGGCAAAGGAGGCGATATGGTTGAGGAACTTCATCGGAGACCTTGGAGTTGTACCAGCTATTAAGGAGCCTATGGAGATTTTCTGTGACAGCAATAGTGCGGTTGCCTTAGCCAAGGAACCAAGAGATCATGGCAGATCCCGACACATTGACAGAAAATATCACTTCATAAGACACAAGATAGAAGAGGGACTCCTCGTGGCAAAGAGGGTATCGTCAGATGAGAACCCTGCGGATCCCCTTACGAAGGGACTAACGAGGGTGAAGCATTTGCAGCATGCGAGACGCATCGGGCTGAGGGACGATATTAGTTTTACAGATTAGATAGTTATTACTGAAACTTGTAAAATGTAATCGACGTTTGATGATGAATAAAAGTTGTGATTTATTTATGAGTAAGGTGTTGCTATCATTGTCAATTATTTACTATTGTTTCAGCTTTGCATGTTTTGACTTCCAGAATAATAAGTTTATTCAAACTCTCCACAGTCGGTCATATGTCGGAAGTAGGTATGAATCAAGACTGTCATGAATTGGGATTGTAGATGACTAAAGGTGTTTAGCCATAGCAATGGTTGCTACAACATTCATGAGTACTCATAAGTTATGAGTATTGGAATAAACCCACGCTCACTTGTATCACTTCATGGAATTTATCTCGAGTGATCGTGAGACGGTAATATCATATAAGTCTTCAAACCTAGAGATATGAGTTGTTACCTATGAGTTGGTTGTGCATTGATTGCACGTAAACGCATCAGTAACTTGATGTTATAAAACGTGCCTTTGTGTGCAATTTAATAAGTAGTAGAACAACCATATGAGTTGAAGTTTATCTGTTCCTTCTAGAAATAGAAGCGATATCTGGGCCCCTCGATGATTTTGTTTTGACCTATGTACCGGGCCCGGTCAGAACTAAATTGATGTGTTCGATTAAGTTCTTTGTCAAACAAATCGGAAAATCGGGAAACAAACTGCTGGACAATAATTAAGACATTGTTCCATATATTTGTCCGGCTGATATCATGAGAGCAGAGGATTATGTGATCACTCATCTAAAATGGCGCTTCATAGTTCAACAGAGTTTTCGAGAGCTACGATTGCCGGTTGGTTCCTGAAGCCATATAGGCAAATACAGTAATCAGACTTATCCAAGTGGGAGACTGTTGGATAAGGTGTCTAAGTCCATAACTTATTTGGTATATACTTGACCCGACCCGGCATGGTCCATTTGGGTTGCACTTCACCCGAACTATTTATATGGATAACATTATGAGAAGAGTATATTTGCGGCCTACTAATATATTATAAGTTATAATATATTAATATGAAATTGTATTATTTAATTAGTATTGATCTTAAATTAATTATGAATTAATTTAGTGACATAAGGTGACTAATTAAATAATGGGCTATTGTACTTATATAGTGTGGGCTAACACTCATAAGGAAATGGGCTAAGCTTGAATGGGAGTCCATGGATGATTCATGGAGCTTTTAACCCATGGATCCTTGGAATAGGAAAAGACATGGGTTATTAGGGTTTGCATGGTTCATAACCCTAATCATCTACACTATATAAAGAGGCTTATGGTGCTTGAAAAGACACTATGTGTGTGTGCATAAGGTGTGGCCGATTTCTAGAGTATTAGAGTGCTCTCTCATAAGTTTTCCAAGTTTGTGGTGATTTGTGATTTCCATCTGAGGCATTCACATTATTGGTGCTTGGCTCTCAAACTCCCAAGGAATCAACTCACTAACAAAGGTATGTAATTCTTCTAGTATCTTTTATGTTTAAAAGTACCCCATGTATGCTAGATAGGTTATGAACCTTGGGAAATTATTTTGCATGTATTTTAGACAAACATAGATCCAAGGTTTCTAGGGTTGCATGAACACCTTAGGAGTGTTAGTTTGCTCAAAACCCAACAGCTATTTCCACAAGTTAGCTCCCATAACAAAATCGAGTCCTAATTAGCATTTTATGTAATATATATGTATACAGTTAGTGTATATAAACATAAGAATGATAAGGAATTGGATTAATTTGTAAGTTTAACTTACAAATAAAAGTGTTAGAAGCAAAATGGAAGGCTGCTATGAGTTTATGGCTAGCCCCAAGAGTTCACGACCCAAGAAGATCTTGGTGTTCTTGGGTTTATGGCTGAGTGTTCTTGATGGAATGTAGAACACTTGAAGATCTAAGCAAGATCCTAAGAAGATTCTAAGGATGAAGGATGATAGTTGAGAGAGAAAAGGTGTTCACGGTTGGAGTTCTTGAGAGTGAAAGGTGTGTTTTTGGCTGAACTATGAGAGAATGAGGAGAGATTTCGGATATCATGTATATATATATATATATATATATATATATATATATATATATGTGTGTGTGTGTGTGTGTGTGTGTGTGAGTTTGCGGTTGTAAACAGTTCTCGGCCGTAAACTCAAACCGACTAAGGGTTTGCGGTTGCACTCTAACCGAGGAAGGATAAGGCTATGAACAGTACCCGAGATGATATGGTCTGAGGGTTTGCAGTCCGAGGAGTGAGGTCTCGGCTGTGAACCGTGGTTTGCGGTTGCAAACCTCCCATGCAGCCATGAACTTCGTTTGCAGCCCATGAGAGAGTTTGTGGCTCGGATGAAGGTTCTCGGATTTTGTGCATTTCACTTCTAATTTTTGAAACACTTTTACTAACGGGTTTATGCACACTAACATTATTAATTTAACTTAATTAAATTAACAAAATAACATGATTGACTTTTATTGACCTTGGGTTGACTTTTATTGACTTTGATTAACTGAAAATAACGGGTTGTTACATTATCCCCCCGTTAGAGGGAATTTCATCACGAAATTCGAATTCTGAGTGTCTACTAGGAACTAAGAAAGAGGTAAGTATTTCGGTTCTATCTGATCTTCTATTCTGATTGGTGGAGAGTGTGCGAGTTTGGTTTACTTGACTACGTTTATCCAACTGGTAGGATGTCTACTCGTAGCTCTAGGCAGCTTTGTCCTGAAGTTCATAGTAGGATTTATACCTGGTCCATCTATCATTACCTCGTGTATACAAGTCGTATATAATTAAGATTAATAAGACGGTCGGATGTGCGACTCTGCCCCAAGTCCACAACCAAACAAGGAACAGGAGATAGGGAGGAAACACACATTCTAAGTTCGTAGAATCTTAATTATATACTACTCTCGCATATACACTAAGTAGTGATAGGTTAACAGTATTCGTCCCTAGTCTATGTGCTTGAACTTGACCTGTTACACGAGTGGTATTCCCGAAAGGTCTGTTAGGTATACATTGGAACGGTTTCGGAGGGCAATGTACATCCTCACATGAGTACTTCGGGGTTTAGAATACGAGAGACAATTCTAAGGTCTTTGACGGGTTTGTCGTGATAAGTGACGATGGTTTCGTTAGCCGGTCGGTTATGGCGATGGGTTTTCGTAACACATGAACTTGGTATGGTGAGGACCAAACCAATCCGTTTTCAAAGACGATATCTGAATTTTCTTATCGTAGCAGATGTTAAGTAGATTTGGAAGAAATGATTGTTAGAACGATGAACTATTCTATGTATATGTTTTCAGTGCTTTCAGTTTTATCCTTGTTATTACTATTGCGAACATTTTGTATCGTATTTAGCGAATAATAGCAGTACGAGTGTTCTGATAATTGAAAATAATTAACTTTCATAATATAATCCCTACTAGGTCTTTCTATAATCGCTTGGTGTATACAATTCATGTATAACTAAGATTGGAAAGACATCCGACTGAGTGACTCTGCCCTAAATCCACAACCAGACAAGGAACAGGAAATAAGGCGGAATCACTTACTCTAAGCCTACAAATCTTAATTATAAATGACCCTAATGTATACACTAAGCCATCATAGCTTACCTGCAAGGGTTCTTAGGTTTTATATGAATGATATGTTTTGTTCGAACGAAAGTGTAATTTATAATTATTTATAAAAAGTTTTAAGTTTTAAATATTTTTATTGGGAAAACGTACCGTTGTTCACAGGTGTGACACCCCGTTATTTTCTATTGTGTAAAAGTCAATAAAAGTCAACTCAAGTCAAACATATCAAATTAAAGAGAAATTTATTTATTAGTTAGTTTAATAAAGTTAAATTAATGTTTTGATACATTTAAACACTTAGTAAAAGTGAGGTTTAAATTAAGAAGTAGAAACATCTAAAAACTGAAGACCTTCGTGGCCGAAAACCCTTGCTGCTTCTTCTTTTCGGACCGCAAACGAAAGGAGCCGCAAACCGAATAGGACCGCAAATGTTTCCTAGCCGTGAACTCCTCGCAGCTGTGAACTCCCCTCGTAGCCACAAACCCAAGGATCTTATCTCCTCGAGAAGTGTTTACATCCGAAAACTCCTAGGTATATATATATGTTTGACTGATTCTTCCTTCATTCTACACTTCTTAGCCGAAAACTCAAACTTTTCTCTCAAGATCATCAACCGAAAACCCTTTGTTCTCTCTCAAGTATCATCCAAATTCTTTGAATCTTCTGAGGATCTTGCCAAGAACACCAACTATTCTTCACTTTATCAAGCAATCACCTTCCAATCTGCATATCTTTGAGCCGAAAACACTTGAATCTTCAAGTGTTCTTCATTCTCCAAGAACACATACTTGAAGGTGGCCGAAAACCCAAGACCTTCAACCTCTTCTGGCCGTACACTCCAATCAGCCATCCATTTTGCTTCTAACACTCTTATTAGTAAGTACAACTTACTAATTTGTCCATTTCTGTATCATTCTTATGTTTATATACACTAACGGTATACATATATATTACATATAATGCTAATTAGGACTCGGTTTTGCTACGGGACTTCACTAGTGGAAATAACATCCTATATCGAACCTTCTATCGAATCACTCCCATAAGGTGAGTTCATAGCCCTATGTTTTTACCATTTTTCAATGTTTTAGGGGGGGGGGGGGGGAATACAAGTAAAAATACAAGGAAATCTTGTGTTATCATTCAAAACATTTCGAAACAGTTTCAAGAACATTTCAAGCTATTTCAACTGATTTCAACTGATTTAAACAGTGTTTTCAAACTACTTAAATTGTTTTATTCTTTTATTTCCTGAAATACATGTTTATATATATATAAAGATATATAATTAAGATTCAATAGACTTAGGACTGATGTTTTCCACCTTATCTCCTGCTCCTTGTCTGTTGTGGACTAGGGTTTGAACCATTTGTCTGACTGTCTGTTTGATCTCAATTATATATATATATATATATATTGAAACGTGAAACTTATTTAAATAAAGCTTTACCCTTTTTGTAAACATGTCGAGTAAAAGGTATTATTCTCAAAATTATTTCATATGTTATATAAACGGTTAAATTTCTAAGATCTGCTTTCATAAGGAACATACATGTAAACTATAATAGGTATTGTTTAGGGAACACTAAATACTATTTTACTAAGTCATGCATATCATACTAAAATGATTATTTAAATTATAATTATTGTACACTACTAGTACAATGTAATTCATACATTTTCAAGCACAAAAGAACATTAGTATTCTCTTCGTGTCTAGTTATACAGAGTTGTGAAGTACTACTTGGTCGTACCCATCAAGGTACAGGCTTCTAAGTCTTATAATTTATAACCAGAGTCTCCTGGAGGGAGAGCGTGAGTTTGTGCATAGATCCATACGGGACTGACAATCCAACACCTTGTTGTTAGCTACAGTGGGACCGGCAGGTCCATGGGTGACAAATGTCATTATCTTTTTCGACGCCTACAGAACGTCGTGTTTTACCGGTCCAATCAAGTATGGTTATATAAAACTCACAATAGTATCAACTAAGGCGTTTAGATTACGGGATTTCATAACTTCAAGCAGTTTTACTAAACAATAGAACTACACCACACAACTTTTCTAGTAACATGAACATACAGTTTGGGGGGTGGGGGGGGGGGCTATAATGCTAACTTTATGATTTGTTGGTTCATACATCAGGATTATATATCAATAGGATCTGATAGGCATTAGTCTGTGTGCTTTCCGCTTCATTTCTTGTTCCTTGTTTGGTTGTGAGCTTAGAGTAGATTCACCCAGTCTACTGTATATTCGATCTTAGTTATATATATATATATATATATATATATATATATATATATATATATATATATATATATATATATATATATATATATATATAATCCGTATACACTAAGAAATCATAGGGGAAACAGGTATGGGTCAGGTCATAACTTACAAGTACAACATACTATTTTCTAGTATAAACACATACTTTTCGGATGGAACGTTTAACTAAGTACATACATACACCAAGGATTGCATATAAATACAACATTTTTACATTACTTTCTAAGTACAATGTAGATGTCATTCAAAAAGGACCAACAAAGTTAACTCTGTAATTACCTAGTGTATACGCCAGGGTTACATACAATATACATCCGACAAACAGTGGAATGTGTGGATTCTGCCTCATTTCGTGTTCCTTGTTTGGTTGTGGGCTTAGGGCAAAACCACACAATCGATTGTCTGTTCGCTCTATATTGTATATAACTTGTATCTACTAGGTGATTGTAGAAGGAACTTAGGTCACATTTTTCTTACATTAGATTTACATCATAAAATATTGGATTTTCTGGAGGAACATACTAAGGTTTTCAAGGAACAAAGAACATGCTTTCTAAAACAAAATACTTATGAACTCACCAACTTAAATGTTGATACACTTTCAAAATCACTTGTATTCTTAGGAAACTAGTAGACAGGTACACGCACAGGGATTCATAAGATGGAGCATAGTAACTTCATGTCTTTGTTTTGCTATTTAGTTTTGGAGTCAATCATATATGATTTGAATACAATGTAAACATGTTATTATTAATGCAATGAATGTTGTTGCTTGTTTTACTATTCTACATTTGTTGTGATACTGAGCATGACGTCATCCGCCCCTGGACATTTCTGCCGTTCCGGTTTGGGGGTGTGACAACAAGGGTTCCAGGATCGTCTCTCCTGCATTAATCATCAATATTCTTTCATCTTCGCCGGAGTTCTTTGTTATTGAACAATCCTTCTTTAAGTGTCCAGTGTCGCCACACCTATAACAGACCTGGCTTACTCCAATGCTGGGAACCTGGGAGAGTGGTTGCGTCGGTGCCCTACAGAAACGGGTAGTGTGCCTAGTCCTGTTGCAGTTCTGGCAATGCATCTTCCGGAAAACTCCAGTATGATGAAAGTTACATTTTTTACATTTCGGAAGGTTTCCAACATATCGACTAGCGGGTGCTGGAGTGGCAGGTTTTGTGGCAGCATGAACAACAACTATCTGTTGTCTCTTCGAGGCCTCTTGTGTTGACTGTCTTTTCTTCTTGCTCCCATAATTTCTCTTATAGTCTTTCTCTTTTGTGGGCTCAGGAACGGGGGTCATTATTCCTTGGAGAACCCCATGGTCCACAAGTGTCTGTGCCAAACGCTTGGCACTGTCAAACGTCAGAGATTTTGCAGCTATCACGTTTCCTTGAACCCGAGGAGATAGTCCCCAGATGTATTTCTCTATCTTCTTGCTCTTCGGGGTTACCATCCCGGGGCATAGTATCGCTAGATCACTAAATCTATTAGTGTAGGCAACTATGTCTGAACCTGTCATGGTAAGCTCCCACAGCTCTTGCTCCAGTTTTTTCACTTCGCCCCTCGGGCAGTACTCCTCTAGCATCATTGTTTTTAGGCTTTCCCAGCCCATTGAGTTTGCCACTACAAGGGTCAGTGAGTTGAAATGGCCATTCCACCATGTCAGGGCCCTATCGGAGAAAGTGCAGGCAACAAACTTGACTTTGCTCCCTTCTGGCACGTGCAAATTTTGAAAACTGATTCTGTTTTCTCGAACCATTGCATTAGAGCAATGACTCCTCCATTCCCACTAAAGGATTTGGGTTTGCAATTCATGAAGTCTTTATATGTACACTCCCTAGGGTGTCTTTGGCTATTTCCATGGTTAGATGGGTTAGAACCACTTCCCGTCCCATTGGTACCACTTGTATGGATATGAGACATGCCTGTTGTTACGGCGACAGCCACCGCAGCTTGGAACATAACAGGATCATATTGTGGAGGTGGCAGTGATGGATTTGTTGTCGTGTTGTTATTACGCCAGATATATTTACGAGGCGGCATCTTTCTTTCATAAAGTTTAAAGATGAAAGGTTGGTAAAATATCGCTAGTGGTTATAAATCGAATGTCATACGAACTAGGTTATTGTAGTTTGATTGTATTATGCTCCTAAAGTGTTTTGTAATCAATTATAATAGAAGTTTATGTGAAAAATAAACTTATGAATTTTAAATAGTGACTACCCTCACTGAAATTTTGTGACTTGATTTGCAGTTATTAGTTGTGATGAATGACGTGATAAATTTAACACGTAGTGTGAGTAGTGTAGTCACTAACTCGCTAAGTTATATTAGTTTCTTAGTTATTAGTGTGACACATATGGTGCTCTCTAATTTGTTTTTGATAAGGTAAGGTTCATTAATGATTTCTCTAGTGCCTTTCACTTCATTCGGTCTTTTCTCAGAATTCACCTCGTGAACCCTCTTTTGGTTCTGCCTCAACTGCTCTGTTGATTGTTGTAATGGAGTGGTTACATCTACCTATGTTGTTCGTGCGAGAATGGGAATGTCTAAAGAATCTACGAGATTAATAGGACAAAAATAATTTTTTACGAGGATGATCCTTACCGGGTCTTTCTATAATCACGTAGTGTATACATATTATATATAACTAAGATCATATAGACCTTCGAATAAGTGATGCTACTCTAAGACCACAACCAAACAAGCAACATGAAGTAGAGTGAAAATCTCCAATTCTAAGTCTATAAAATCTCAATTATATATAACCTTAATGTATACACTCGATAATTATAGCTTTACCAGTAAAGGTCTTTTAATTTCACATAAGCTATTTATAGTACCTAAAATACTCCTATAGTATTTTAAACTTTATGTTTGGTTCTAGTATTCCTTTTTATATAGGGTTGGTAAGTTTTAGACTTGTTGCAACACCACTATCACTCCCAAACACATGTTGGTCGTATCTCAGATAAATATAGTTGATCAGGCTATATTTATCCCAGATATGATTACATAATTGTCTAGGTTTGACTGTAGTGTCCAACATCCAAATACTTTTATTTTGTTCTTCTTGTGATACTTGTTCTAGTATATATATATATATATATATATATATATATATATATATATATATATATATATATATATATATATATATATATATATATATATACTTTTATAAAATATTGTTATATTTTAAAGTATAATTCTTGGTCAGAGTGTTTTAGTCCCATTGTATTTATAGTTGTATATCTTTTATAGGTCGATATACATAGTTCACTATAAATAATGCTCTGATACCAATCTGTCACACCCCCAAACCGGAACGGCAGAAACGTTCGGGGGCGGATGACCTCATGTTAAGTATCATAACACATGCATCATAGTAATCAAAGTAACAACAACCATTGTATTAATAATATAAAGTTTACATTATGTTCAAAACATTTCATGATTTACATTATAACAAAAGATAAGACGTAATGCTCCGTCTTCGCAACACCTGAGAGAGAGTACCTGTCTACTAACGATCCAGAGAATACAAGTGGTTTGAAAAAGTGTCAACATTAAAGTTGGCGAGTTCATAAGTATTTTTGTTATAAAAAAATATACTCTTTTCTTTGTATAAGATCGTCTGTTCCTCCAGAAAATTCTATATTTTCTTAATGAGTAATATAACCGTACTCGTTACTTCTACGATTACTTAGTGAATACAAAATATATATAATTCACATCGAATAAACAGTTGAATGTGTGGATCTGCCCTAAGCCCACAACCAAACAAGGAACAGGAAATGAGGCGGAAGTCACACATATAACTCTAGTTTATTCACAAGGTAATCACAGAATTAACATTAATGATTCTTTTAGATATAATGATTGTGTTTCCTTCAGAAAATCCTATATTTTCTTGGTAAAATGGTAACCATAATAGTCCCTTCTATAATTACTTAGTTTATACTAACTATATATAACCTAATATCGAACGGAAAGTTGAATGTGTGAATCTGACCTAAGCCCACAACCAAACAAGGAACAGGAAGTAAGGTGGAAGTCACACATTCCACTGCCTATCGGATATTATTTATATATAACTCTGATGTATAAACTAAGGAATTATAGAATTAACTATTAATGATTCTTTTAGATATAATGAATGTGTTTCCTTTAGAAAATCCTATATTTTCTTGGTAAAATGCTAACCATAATAATCCCTTCTATAATTACTTAGGTTTTACTAACTATATATAACCTAATATTGAACGGACAATTGAATGTGTGAATCTGGCCTAAGCCCACAACCAAACAAGGAACAGGAAGTAAGGCGGAAGTCATACATTCCACTGCCTATCGGATATTATTTATATATAACTCTGATGTATAAACTAAGAAATTATAGAATTAACCATTAAAGGTCCTTTATGTTATACTAGTTTATCAATAAGTGTTGAACCTTTTGTAAATATGTTCCTAGTTCCACTTACTTTATTGTAAAACATTGTTTTCAGTAATGAATGTTATTGTTTTCAGAAAGTTAAATCGAAAACTGTTTACCTTTAAACATAACGATGTTTATCATAGAAAATACTACCGATTTGTAGTCTTAATCATTCCAAGACCAAAAAGCACAAGTATAATTACTATACTTAGTTTAATGATGCCTAGTTTTATTTATAAGAACAATAGCTGAAGATGTGTTTGTCCTGAAAACTCGATGTCACGATACTACCCTCCTATGATCACTTAGTACCTACGAGTCATATATAACCGATATCGAATCGACAGTTGAATGGGTGAATCTGCCCTAAGCCCACAACCAAACAAGGAACATGAAGTAAGGCGGAAGTCACACATTCCATTGTCTATCGGACTTCAGTTTTATATAACCCTATTGTATATACTGAGTAATCACATAGTTAATATCCCTTGAAACTGTTTATGAAAAAGTATATTACTACGTAAATATATCGTTGTTTTCTCCTTGTGAGTTCTTATAACCATACTAATATGACGGATAACCTGATATGACATGAATCGTTTGTCAATATCAAAAATGATGTTTGTCACCCGCAAACCTGCCGGTCAAACTGTAGCAAAGAGTTAGGGTGCGGGATTCTCAATCCTGTATAAATCTATACACAAACTCACGCTCTCCCTACAGGAGACTCTGGTTCATAAGGATAGACTTCCTTTGGTACATAGGTAAGTACACGAAGCTATGTCTCACAAATAGATTCAACGAATTTACAAGTAATACTGCGATAACCTTTTTATAAATAACAAGTAATTTGTAAAAAGATCAATTTGTTCCATAAACTATACTTATTATAGTTTATAAGTTTATTTCCATGTTTTAACAAGTTTCACGTTTAAATACATAATAATGGTAAGAAAAACATAATAAGTAAATTATATTTTAGAACACAAAATTTGTTGTGTTTTACTTGTATTCCCCCCCCCCCCTAAAAACATTGAAAAAGCTTGGAAAAATATGGGGGTATGAACTCACCTGATAAGTGGTGATTCGATTGAAGGCTCGATATAGGATGTTATTTCCACAAGTTAGCTCCCGTAACAAAATCGAGTCCTAATTAACATTTTATGTAATATATATGTATACAATTAGTGTATATAAACATAAGAATGATAAGCAATTGGACTAATTTGTAAGTTTAACTTCCAAATAAAAGTGTTAGAAGCAAAATGGAAGGCTGCTATGAGTTTACGGCTAGCCCCAAGATTTCACGGCCGAAGAAGATCTTGGTGTTCTTGGGTTTACGGCTGAGTGTTCTTGATGGAATGAAGAACACTTAAAGATCTTAGCAAGATCCTAAGAAGATTAAAAGGATGAAGGATGATAGTTGAGAGAGAAAAGGTGTTCACGGTTGGAGTTCTTGAGAGTGAAAGGTGTGTTTTCGGCTGAACTATGAGAGAATGAGGAAATATTTCGGATATCATGTATATCTATATATATATATATATATATATATATATATATATATATATGTATGTGTGTGTGTGTGTGTGTGTGTTTGCGGCTGTAAATGGTTCTCGGCCGTAAACTCAAACCGACTAAGGGTTTGCGGTTGCACTCTAACCGAGGAAGGATAAGGCTGTGAACACTACCCAAGATGATATGGTATGAGGGTTTGCGGTCCGAGGAGTGAGTTCTCGGCTGTGAACCGAGGTTTACAGTTGTGAACCTCGCATGCAACCATGAACTTCGTTTGCAGCCCATGCGAGAGTTTGTGGCTTGGATGAAGGTTCTCGGATTTTGTGCATTTCGCTTCTAATTTTTGAAACACTTTTACTAACAGGTTTATGCACACTAACATTATTAATTTAACTTAATTAAATTAACAAAATAACATGATTGACTTTTATTGACATTGGGTTGACTTTGATTAACTGAAAATAACGGGCTGTTACAAATAAAAAAAGCATCAGAGACCAACAATCGAATAAAAGGTGGAGAATTGCAAAAAGAAGGCGGAGATTTGAAAAACAAGTGGCCATACACCATCTTTCTTATACCACTTCCACTGTATCCTTAAACACATATCTCGCATGTTCAGCGACACCCTGCCTCCATTGCTTCCTTCTCATTTGCATCGATTCATTTGTCTTTGGAAAATCAGTCTGTGATAGGTTCATAAAAACAGATTTGTTGTTGTTCACTATTTCTACCTTCAATATTGATCGCACTTCCTTATTTCACGTATTCTATAAATTAGATAAGACTAAATTGGTTTTGAAAGTTTATAAGTAGGATATTAAACATCATATGTTCCATATCATCTTCTTTATTGGTGTATTCTAATATAAATCAAGGTCAATTAAGGTCTACATGAAAGGTGTATGATGAAATGTTCTAGAGAGATTTAATGGAATACTTTGGTTGTAATGAAATAGGAAAGATTAAAGATGGAGATGAATAGCTTAAATATATCAATGTACCCCTAATGTTTAAGTGTTGCAATGAATTGGACCTGAAATAGATGTGAACATGGTCAATAAGTAAAGGTGTTCACAAGAAGCAAAAAGCCAAAAGCAAACAAATAATGAAATCTAATATCTCGTTCCACATGTTATAGATAGATCAAGATATTATTTTTGAAAAAAAAAAGATAAATCATGATATATATCGGCAAAGTTGATAATCATTATTTAAAGAAGATGCATGATCCTTTAAGCTTTGAATACTGATAACCCAGTTGAACAATTTGAGCAACACCTTTGTTTGTGATCCCTGTCATTGCCCATAATGATATACAAGTAAGGTTGATGATGTATTTTGTTGTTGATAACTGGTGTAGTCTATAATCTGTTAGTTATGATACAGAGCAACATAATACCAACACTTTTATTTTTTAAACTAATAAAAAAGTAGAAATGCATAAATACATAATGTGATAAATAAATATTCAAATTATAATGGCATTATTGTAAAAGAATATTGTTTTAAAATAGATAAATATGATAAAAAGAACATATTTCCATTTCATTTTTAATGAAAAAAAATAAGAGAATTGATTATCTTACCACATGACCCATGACTCATACGTATTTTATATATAAATTTTGTTTCAAACATAGAAACATAAAATGTATATTTTATTATTGTTTAATTCTCGTTTATAAATATAATTTAAAATTATGGTATGAACACCTCCTTACCATTTGTTCTTTCTTGGCGTTACCCTTTCTATCTCGCTGGAACTACTTTAAAAAATCTGAATTACTAAATATTTAGCACTGATTTCTATAGTTTGAATTTTTCATTAGTGGAGCTCTAAAAAATTTCGCAAATCCTTTCCCTCTAACCTACACACGTTAAGCCTTTATATTAGGGTAAGTTAACTTATTAGAAATAGGGTTTACATTTTTTGTCATCATCTCCGGCGACTAATTGAGCCAAAGCTACATTCTTCATTACGTTTGTGCACCGACTTTGGCGATATATGTTGTCACTCATCTAATTTTTTTTTGTTTAATTTACTATTGTCGTGATGATCGTTTCTTGTTCTCTAATTATCATCATATATATTATCATCTTAAATTACAACTACGTTGGGTTTTCCTTTATAATCTATGATTGGCGCACTTTAATTACCAGGTAACAAAGTAGGTAATATTATTCAAAACTTTTTATTCATTATCATGCATGTGTATTAATGCATTCATCTATAATTTATTTTTATTTTATGATTGTTCTCTGCTCATCAAGATTTTATCATTTTTAATAAATTCATATTGACTATAATTTTTTGTTTATTTGTAAGAAAGAAAGATATGTCGAACTTGAAACCAAAAGGAGCATCAGGTGTTAAGTCAAATAAATTCATTACACCTCATGTTTTGAACAACAATAGGACTTCAACTGCAAAATTCTTAAGCAGACAATTACTAGATGAAGAAGTTAACTTCTCAAAATCATCAACCACATCCCATTCACGTATAACATCTAGCGCCAAAACCCCTAAACCTAAATCATTAACACCAACGATCACTACCACATCCTCAACAACCAACACTTCATCACATACAACATCTACACCATCCTCATCAAATACATCTAAAACTTCAGCAACTAGACCATCGATACCGTCCTCAGCACCTACATCTACAACTAAAACTTCAACACCTACACCATCGACACCATCCTCTGCACCGACATCGACTACCACATCATCAACACCTATATCTACAACCACAACCTCAACACCTTCATTGACACTACCATACTCAACAACTACAATAACTACCACATCCTGCTTACCTAAATGAACTACCACATCCTCAACATATACATCTATCCCACCACCTACCCCATAATCTACCCCGTCACCAACACAACCAACCTTAACTACATCTACAACAAATGTGAATGGATCTGTTGTGGAAAATATAGAAGGTCAAAACAATTCCTCTGAAGATTGTGGACCAGATGAACGTTTAACTATTCATGTTTGGCAAAAAACATGAGTTACCAATCATATTTTTCAATTTTTTTTCAATGTATAACCTTTTGGTCTACACCTAGATATGAATTCAAAACTAAAATGATCAAATTAGTTACAGACTCATGCCACCAGGACCTTGTACACACATTATTATTTGGTCCTTTTTACAAAGAGTAGATCCAGAAGGCTACACTTGGGGAAAAGTAAGCAAAGAAATGCACGAATTATATTGGGAAGAGTTTCGGGTAGTTAACAATATGTGATAAATTGTTTTTTTTTTTGGTAAACATTTACATTGAAACTTATGTTTATATTGTTAATGTGTATAAAAAATGTTGTTGGGGTGATGCTCGTTGGTGAGGCAATCTTGGGCAAGTAAAGCAACACAAAGTTATGGCCAATATCTCTACAACATGCGAAGCCGACAAAGAAACCCACATGCTGTCACACCCCCAAACCAGAACGGCAGAAGTGTTTGGGGGCGGAGGACGTCACGTACAGTATCATAACAATGCATAATAGTAACACAAGCAACAACATCATCCATTGCATTAATAGTATAATTTAATACAAGTGTGTTCTGTATAGTTTGAAAGACACCAAAAATATGAATCAAAAATAAAAGACGAGTCTTGAATGTGCTCCGTCTTCTCAAAACCTGGTCATCGGTACCTGTCTACTGGTGACCTGAGAATACAAGTTATTTTGAAAGCGTAGATCAGGATTTAAGCTGGTGAGTTCATAAGTATTTTAGTGTTAAATGTTTGTATAAGTTTGATGGAAATGTTTGTAAATGTTTGATGTAAGTGTTTGTTGTAAATGTGTGTATACTTCCTAGAAAATCCTATATTTTCTACTAAAGTAGTCTTATACCAAGACCCAACTGTTTTATATGTTTGTTCCTTTGTAAAAATGAGTGTTTTTCCCTAAGTATGACTATCATTACCGAAATATAGTTTACATTACCGTTTATGTGAGAAGATCACAATATGAATGTAATGGGAAAATAAGTATGTATTGTAGTATTGTATAAGTAACTACCGATGTACTAACTACCTTAAACCAGTTTGTTTAATTAAGGTAAAATGTGATGAGATTATAACCATACTTGATTGACTAGTAAACACGACGATCAAATACATCGAAATGGTATGACATTCGTCACCCGTAGACCTGCAGGTCCCATTGTAGCTAGCAGCAAGGTATAGGATGGTCAATCCTGTATAGATCTATACACAAACTCACGCTCTCCCTCCAGGAGACTCTGGTTACAAAACATGACACAACAATATATTGTCGTGCCATGAAGTAGTGGCTCACATTAATGTTATAGAATTCTTGTATTTGTATAGTATGTTCTCTCTGTTCTAGTATATAGTATGTTCTCTCTGTTTCTCATTATAGTATGTTTGAACTGACTTATGTATGAACTGACTCTTGTATGTTTCACTGTTCTAGAAATAGTAAGTAGTAATTTCCTAAACTATACCTATTATAGTTTACTAGTACTGTTGTTTGAATGACTGATCATGTTTGTACACCTTTTCTACCCAAAGGTATTCAACTGAATGAAGAACTTTTATATCTATACACATATACATAATATATAACTAAGATTCAAACGACACTCGGACAAACAAACAGTACCCTAAGTCCACAACCAAACAAGGAACAAGAAATAAAGCGAGTTATCAGTCCTAAGCCCTTTCAATCCTATTTATATAACTATATCTATATAGACATGATTTTGACAATATATAAGTTTAAAAGAGTTTAATAAAGAATTTAGCATATAAAAGAGTTTTAACCATTTGAATGGTTAAAGATGACTTGATGTCAGTTTATAAAAGGTTTTTGAAATAGTTTGTTTAATAACACAGTTTTGAAGAATAAGAAATCTACTTGATTGATAGTTATTAATCACGCGTGATTGATACAATAACTAAAATGTTTTCTACTTGTATCCCCACCCCCCCCCCCCATAAAAGCATTTAAAATCATTTAAAAGATAAGTTAGGGGTATGAATTCACCTGTAGTGAGCGATTCGAATGTAAGATCGATATAGGAAGCTAAGTGTCAGGTGAAGTCCCGAGCACAAACAGATCCTATTAAGCATATAATGACACATATATGGATATAACTAGTGTATACAACAACTAATCATGATACGGAACAAGCTTAGGGACTAGGAAACACTTGGAATGAAGTTTTACAATCACAAATGATTGTTCTAAAGGAGTTCACGGCCAAACAAAAGGATGTTCACGGCCTTAGGAGGGTTCACGACCCATGAACACATGATGTGTTCACGGCCCAACCTTGATTCTATGAGGTGTTCACGGCCATGGATAAAGTGATCACGGCCAAACCTTGCATCTAAGAAGGGTTTACGGCCATGTCAAGATCCTTTGAAGGGTTCACAGCCGTGAACTATTCAAGATCTTGCAATTTGGTGCTTGTTTCATGGATGAAATCAAGTGATTTAATGGACAACAAGCTAATGGAAGAGATACTCACTTGTTGGTAGCTTTGAGTAGTGTTCACGGTTGAAGAAGTTGAGAGAATGAGGAGTGTTCACGGCTAGAGTTGAAGGATTTGAAAAAGTAGAAAATGAGCCAAATTTGTTTATATAGGGGACTTGTTTACGGCCAGGAGTCTAGATGTGGTCGTGAACCCCTTTTGATGGATTTTCCGGCTCAATTGCAACTCAAAGAACCCGAGCTAACACATCCTAACACACAAACCTAGAGTGTACTAGGCTTAAAACTCTCAAACAGACTCTTAACAATGCTAAAATATAACAGAAACAAGTCTGACCTTTGATTGAATTGAATTGACTTTACAAGATAGAAATTTCGGGTTGTCACATCATCCACCCGTTAGAGAGAATTTCATCGCGAAATTAGAGTTTAAGTAAATACAGATAACTAAGTAAAAAGATGAGGATATTTCAATTTCATTTGATCCTCACGCTCCCAAGTGAATTCAGGTCCTCGCTTGGCATTCCAGCGAATCTTCACTATCGGGATACGGCTTTGCTTCGTCTGCTTGACCTCTCGGTCTATGATCTCTACTGGTTCTTCCACGAAGTTGAGGCTCTCGTTGATCTCGATCTCGTCGAGTGGGATTACAAGAGTCTCGTCGGACAGACACTTTTTCAAGTTCGAGACGTGGAAAGTAGGGTGTACGTTACTAAGTTCGCGAGGTAGTTTGAGTTTGTAAGCTACAGGGCCGATTGTAGCAAGAATCTTGAAAGGCCCTACGTATCTTGGATTTAGCTTTCCACGCTTTCCGAAGCGTATCAAGCCCTTCTAGGGTGAGACCTTCAATAGAACACGGTCGCAAACCTGGAATTCCAAAGGTTTCCTTCTCTTGTCTGCATAGCTTTTCTGTCAGTCTCTAGAGGCTTGCAATCGTTCACGAATCTGATCAATCTTCTCTGTCGTTTCCCGAATGATCTCCGGACCTGTGAGAGTGCTGTCAGGAACTCGTCCTTTAGCTAACTGTATGTCACCCACCTCAGCCCAGCACAGAGGGGATCTGCACTTTCGGCCATAGAGGGCTTCAAATGGAGCAGCCTTTATGCTCGTGTGATAACTGTTATTGTAGGAGAACTCGACAAGGGGTAAATGAGTATCCCATGCCTTCCCAAAGTCTATCACACAGGCTCGCAACATATCTTCCAAAGTTTGAATAGTTCTCTCACTTTGTCCATCAGTTTGCGGATGGTAGGCTGTACTCATGTCCAACCTAGTTCCTAGGGAACCTTGTAGCGACTGCCAGAACCTTGAAGTGAATCTACTATCTCTATCAGAGATAATGCATATGGGAACACCATGTAGTCGTACAATCTCCCTAATGTAGGTTCTTCTTAGCTTCTCCATCTTGTCAGTTTCTTTGATGGGCAGGAAGTGTGCGGACTTTGTTAACCTGTCTACGATCACCTATATGGTATCGAGACCACCCGATGTCTTGAGCAACTTGGTTATGAAGTCCATTGTAATCCGCTCCTACTTCCATTCAGGTATCTCCGATTGTTGAAGTAAACCTAAGGGTTTCTGGTATTCGACCTTCACTTTGGCGCAAGTAAGACACTTGCTCACGAAGGTAGCAATATCTGCTTTCGTGTTAGGCCACCGGTATAGCTTTTTAAGATCCAGATACATCTTATCTTAACCTGGGTGGACGGAATATCGAGTGTTGTGCGCTTCGGTCATGACCAAGTCTCTGAAACCACCGTGTTTCGGTGTCCAGATCTGATCCATGAGATATAAGGCTCCGCCACCTTTGACTTCCAAGTTCTTATCCATCCCTCTAAGGGATTCACCCGCCAAATTTTTAGGTTTCAAGGCTTCAAGCTGAGCCTCCTTTATTTGTGTGGACAGATGTGAATGGATAGTCATAGTCAATAATTTGACTCTACGACTAGAGTATTCTTTCTGACTTAGGGCGTCAGCTACTACATTGGCTTTGCCGGGATGATAATGAATTTCACATTCGTAGTCATTGAGTAGCTCGACCCACCGTCGTTGTCTCATGTTGAGCTCATTCTGGTCGAATATATGTTGAAGGATTTTGTGGTCTGTAAAGATAGTGCTTTTGGTACCATACATGTAGTGTCTCCAGATCTTCAGAGCAAATACCACTACTCCTAACTCAAGATCATGTGTGGTGTAGTTGACTTCGTGTGTCTTTAGCTGTCTTGAGGCATAGGTGATCACCTTTGCTCGTTGCATAAGAACACAACCAAGCCCTTGGTTGGATGCATTGCAATAAACCACAAAGTCTTCTATCCCTTCTGGGAGGGATAGTATCGGTGCGCTGCATAAGGCTCGCTTCAGCGTTTGGAATGCCTTTTCTTGTTTCTCTTCCCAGTCAAAGGCCACGCCTTTCTGGGTCAACGTAGTAAGCGGTTTCGCAATCCGAGAGAAGTTCTGAATGAACCTGCGATAGTAGCTAGCGAGGCCTAGAAATTGACGAATTTCCGTAGGCGTCCTCGGTTCTGACCAATTCTCAATGGCCTTTATTTTGGAAGGGTCCACATGAATTCCCTCCTCGCTGACCACGTGACCCAAGAATTCGACTCTTCGAATCCAAAATTCGCACTTAGAGAACTTCACATAAAGCTTCTCTGATCGCAGTGTTTCTAAGACCTGACGTAGATGTTGACTATGCTCCTCCTTACTACGAGAGTAGATAAGTATGTCATCGATGAATACAATGACGAACTGATCCAAGTAAGGACGGCACACCCTATTCATTAAGTCCATGAATACTGCGGGCGCATTGGTCAATCCGAATGGCATCACTACAAACTCATAGTGTCCATAACTAGTTCGGAAGGCTGTCTTCGTAACTGGTGATACCCGGATCTCAGATCTATCTTTGAAAAGTAATTTGCCCCTTTCAGTTGGTCGAACAAGTCGTCTATGAGAGGCAGAGGGTAATGATTCTTGATGGTCAGTTTATTTAGTTCTCTATAGTCGATGCACATACGGAACGATCCGTCTTTCTTCTTCACGAACAAGTCCGGTGCTCCCCAGGTTGAGAAGCTTGGTCTAATAAAGCCCTTGCTGAGCAGTTCGTTAAGTTGACCAGATAGCTCCTGCATCTCAGCTGGTGCTAGACGATAGGTTGATTTGGCTACTGGGGTAGCTCCTGGAACTAAGTCGATTCTGAACTCGACTTGACACTATGGAGGTAATCCTGGTAGTTCTTCTGGGAAGATGTCGGGAAAGCCGCGTACTTCTGGGATGTTCTTTATGTCTTTTGTCTCTTGGCTCATATCGACAACATGAGCAAGGAATGCGTGACATTACTTTCGTAAGTACTTTTGGGCTTGTATGCTCGAGATGATACGAAGGTTCGTGCCGGGTTTGTCGCCGTAGATAACTAAGGTTTCGTTAGACGGTAGATTAAGGCGAACAGCTTTCTCATAACACATGATGTCGGCACGATGAGAACTCAACCAGTCCATGCCGGTAATGACGTTGAAACTTTTAATTGAGACCAGCATGAGGTCGATTGGAAATGAATGGCTATCTAGAGTTAGGGTACATCCTATGTATATACAGCTAGTGCTCTCTGTCTTTCCATTAACCATTTCTACAATGAACGGTTCTTTAAGTGCACGTGATGATTGTTTAAGTAAGTGAGCAAATTTCTGGTTCACGAAACTCCTCTCTGCTCCACTATCAAACAGTATGCATGCATATGATTTATCGAGGTGAAACGTACCAGTGACCACTTTAGGGTCGGCAACTGCTTCCTCGTGGCCTATAGCCAAACTCTTTCCACTCCACCGACATTCCCTGCCTTCGGGCATTTCCTCTTGTAGTGACCCACCTTGCCACATCCGTAGCAAGCCTGACCCACACCGACGCCGGGGACTTGGGTGATTGGCCTTGCCGGAGCCTTGCAGAAACGGGCGGTGTGCCCCTTCCTGTTGCAGTTAACGCACTACTTTTCCCGGCAGGGTCCATTATGGTGGAAGCTACACTTGTTGCACTTGGGCAAGCTCCCAGCATACTACTTCATCGGCGTAGTAGCAGTAGGTGTTATCGCAGCATGAACAGCCACGACCTGCTGCTTTTTGGCAGCGTTCTGCGCCACATTCTTTTTATTGTTGTCCCAGAACTTCCGCTTGTTGTCAGCGGCTTGGGAGGGTTCTGGGATGGCCATGGTTGTTGTCGTTGACGGGGTGCGGACTCCATGATCAATGAGCCGCTGTGCCAACCGCTTGGCACTGTCGAAGGTAGTGGGGTTTGAAGCTAAAACATTCCCCTGAAATGGAGGCAGCATCCCCTAGATATACCTCTCTATCTTCTTTCCCTCAGTAGGGACCATTCCCGGACATAGTGCCACCAGATCGTTGAATCTGGCAGTGTAGGCGACTATGTCGGAGCCTTTCATGGTTTGGCTCCAGAGTTCCTATTCAAGTTTCTGAACCTCGCCCCTCGGGCAGTACTCTTCTATCATGAGCTCCTTCAGAGCTTCCCAGCCCATATCATTAGCCACTATTAGAGTTAGTGACTTGACATGGCTATTCCACCACGTCAGGGCTCTGTCCGTGAAGGTGCAGGCAGCAAATTTAACTTTGCTCCCTTCTGGACAGGAGCAGATCTCGAAGATCAACTCTGTTTTCTCGAACCATTGCGAGAGGGCAATGATGCAGCCAGTCCCGTTAAAGGTCCTGGGCTTGCAGTTGGTGAAGTCCTTATACGAGCATTCTATAGAGCGCACTGGAGCATCATCTTGAGTGGAATGAACAGTTGTTCCACTTCCGCTAGTACCACTAGCACTGAACTGAGCTAGGGCTGCCGTAACAACTGTATTTACTGCCGGTTGGATAGCTGCTGGATTGTACGGTGGAGGAGGTGGTGGTTGTTGTGTTGGAGTTATCGGAGTAGTGCGTCTCGCTGATCAACGTGGATGCATCTTTCAACTAAAAGTTTACAAATATGAAGATATTGGTAATCATTTGATAGTGAGAAAATGAGAGTGAATCATGGACTAACTCTCCATAGCCCAACAAAACAGATGAGAGTATGATTGAAATAGAGATCTAGTAATAGAAAAATGAAAGCATTTGGATAAAGATTTCCCATGAGATTAGATATCTGTCAATAATATTGGCATTAAAGATGTAACGAGTTCGGGAAAATGACCTAGGAATAGGTCTTACATCAAACTAGAATGAGAAAATTTTGACAGCATAAAAGACCTAGCAGACTGGAAGTTCAAGGTCTTAAGATAGATAGGAAATTACAGGGAAAAGTTCTACTTAAAGCATAGATTAGAAAGCTATTCCTTAAACCAAAAGAAAGGATGTGTAGAGCATCTCCTACTGGCAACGAGCACCCCTCGGATGACCCTTAATGCGGCCAACTGACGCCGCACAGCTAGTAAGTGCCTCTCATGTACTCTTTGGCGTGCTCGGAGCTCTATGACTTCAGCTCGAGTTGCAGCTAATTCTTGCTGCAGAGCCTCATTGTCTCTCATAGCTCTCCCACCAGCATCTTCAAGATGGCGAATGCGGACTCTATTAATTCCCGCATTGGCATCAACTTCCATGATTCGGTTGATGGTTGTCCTACCCTGCTCTTCATTTTGAGCAACCCTGCGGACCAGAATAGGTAGGACTCTGTCTGCTGAGCGTCCCTCGCTCAGGTTGTAGAAGCTTCTGTCTCCGTTGTATGGTATGGGTTGACCCTGCTCTTGACTCCATGTTCCCAAGTTTTCCGCCCACAGAGGCGTCGGGCCTTGAAAAGCCAGACGAGGGTTAGGATTTAGGATTGAAGCTACCAGGGGTAGATCACTGACTTCTGGTTCTGAGTTAGAATCCTCTGGGAAGTTCTCTGCGAAGTCATCATCCAATGGAATTGCGTGATTCTCTTCTGGCTCTGCATCGAGCCATCCACCATTACCTTGTTTGGGGAAGTACGGGTCGCCGTGGGGATGGAATCCATCCATGCTATCTACGCGAGAATATAGGTAAAAGAGATAGGTAATAGACGTACTACTTAAGATAATTATATAGATGATCCTTACCAGTTACTCCAATATTTGCGTAGTGCATACCAATCATATGTAACCAAGATAGAATAGACCTTCGAATAAGTGACCCTAACTCTAAGTCCACAACTAAACAAGGAAAAGGGAAGTAAAGCAAAGATCACAAATTCTAAGTCTATGACACCTTAATCACATATAACCTTAGCGTATCCACTCAGCAACTATTGACATACTAATAAAGACCTTTTTAGTTTGCACATAAGCAATTATAGTAACACAAAATACTCCTATAGTATTTTAAGTTTATGTTTTGTTCTAAAGTTTTCATTGTAGTAGTGTTGGTAAGTTTTTAGACTTGCTGCAACACCACAATCATTCCTAGGCACATGCTAATCACTTCTTGGAAAGATATAGTTGATCAGGCTATATCTCTCCCAGATCTGATTATATGTCCCCAAGCCTAATTGTTTTGTCCAACAATCGCAATACTTTTATTCTGTTCTAGTATGGCACTGATCCTAGTAAGAATGCTTGTAAGTATACTTTTAGTTAAATATTTTATTATTTAAAAGTATAAACTCTTGGTCAGAGTATTTTAATCCCGGTGTATTTATAGTTGTATATCTTTTATGGGTTGATATACTCAATTCACTATAAAAAATGCTCTGATACCAACCTGTCACACCCCCAAACCAAAATGGCGGAAATGTTCGGGGGCGGAGGACGTCATGTACAGTATCATAATAGTGCATAATAGTAAAACAAGCAACAACATCATCCATTGCATTAATAATATAATTTAATACAAGTGTGTTCTGTATAGTTTGAAAGACACCAAAAATATGAATCAAAAATAAAAGACGAGTCTTGAACGTGCTCCGTCTTCTTAAAACCTGGTGATCGGTACCTGTCTACTGGTGACCTGAGAATACAAGTTATTTTGAAAGCATAGATCAGCATTTAAGCTGGTGAGTTCATAAGTATTTTAGTGTTAAATGTTTGTATAAGTTTGATGGAAATGTTTGTAAATGTTTGATGTAAGTGTTTGTTGTAAATGTTTGTATACTTCTTAGAAAATCTTATATTTTCTACTAAAGTAGTCTTATACCAAGACCCAACTGTTTTATATGTTTGTTCCTTTGTAAAAATGAGTGCTTTTCCCTAAGTATGACTATCATTACCGAAATATAGTTTACATTACCGTTTATGTGAGAAGATCACAATATGAATGTAATGGGAAAATAAGTATGTATTGTAGTATTGTATAAGTAACTACCGATGTACTAACTGTTAGAAATTCAGGGTAATAAAGGCACTTGGATATTCTGAGAATTGTGATTTCACTATCAAATCAAAGTATTGGGTGGTACTCCCTAATCTTTGATTGGATAAGACTCAGAAGAGAAAAGAACATAGAATGAGATATATGAATTTTGTAAGTACCAGAAAAAACTGACCAAAATTGGTTAAATACCTCATTTGTTTGAAAACTGTCAAAACTGTTATAAAACAGTTTGGTAACAGTCAAAAAACTGTCATAAATCCGGGTTTTCTATAAGGATTAATACCAGCTCGATCCCAGCCAGGGGCTGCCGCCCCTTGGACCCCGCTCCCAGGGGCGCTGCCCCCAGACCCCCGTTTGTTCAGGGGCTTCGCCCCTAAATGACAGTCTACTTTTAATCTTGAATAAACATAAACAAGTGTGTACACCACACCTTCCTTACTTGTTTAATATTTAACAAGATCACTTTTGATCAACAAAATAATCCCATTACACTTAAATCACATTAGTGAAACAAATCACCAACAAACCTCCCCCATTTAAGTGTAATCTTGATTAATTTAAAACAAAAACATAACAACAAACTGATGCATAAATGAAATATCGTGACGATTGAATTTCACATTAGTATATTATTCATTCCAAATATTCGAATATCAGGGTGTCACTAAGGATTGAATCCTTTCTATTCTAAGTGAATACATGAAGATAATATACACAACAGTTTTCATTCTCAAAGTTCTAACTTGACACTGTATTTTACTAGCTTGTGTCCCATCCTTCAATAAGCATATCAAAGCCAAGTCCCAACTTCTTGAAGTAGCTAAACTTCATGCTTATATAGGTAGTTCTTTTGTTCTTGCACCTGCAAATGCAATTTTTCAAAGAACTATTAAGAAATAAAATTTCAACCTCATTAACTTGCAGTACTGAACACATACCTTGGGATGATCATAAAATGTGTTCCAATCTTTAAATATCAACCTTTCCACATTGAATTCAACATCTAATATTACATTAGATGGGAATTGGGTATCTCAATATAAAAGATTTTAAGTGGACTTTAAACCCATCCCTTCAACCGCCTTGTGCCCAAGATCTCTTGCTAACCCTTTGGTTAGATGATCGGCTAAATTCAACTGAGTTCTTACAAACTCCACAGATATCACACCAGTCATGATGAGCTCACGAATCATGTTATGCCTAACACCTAAATGTCTAGACTTTCCATTGTACACTTGACTATAAGCCTTAGCCAAGGTTGCAGCACTATCACATCTGATAGAAATGGTAGATATCGGTTTGAGCCACAATGGAATTTCATATATCAAATTCCTTAGCCACTCAACTTTTTTACCAGCAGCAGACAAAGCAACAAACTCAGACTCCATGGTTGAGTTAGTAATACAAGTCTGTTTCTTAAATGGCCAAGAAATGGTACCTCCTCCAAGAAGAAACACCCAACCACTTGTAGATGAGTGAGCCTCTAAGTTGTTAATCCAGCTGGCATCTAAATAACCTTCCAAAATAGAAGGATATCCACTATAAGTTAAACCATAATTCATGGTCCCTTTCAAATACTTGAATACTCTACTTACAGCTTGCCAATGATGTGAACTAGGATTACTAGTATATCTACTAAGCCTCCCCACATCATATGCTATATCAGGCCTAATACTAATCATGGCATACATTAGACAACCAATAGCCCTTAAGTATTCAAGTTGAGACACTGGAGATCCTTTATTAGGTAGAAGCTTAAGACTAGGATCTATAGGAGTGCTAATAGGAGAACAATTCTCAAAGTTAAACTTCTTCAATATCTTCTCAATGTAATGAGACTGAGAAATTGAAATCCCATTGTTTCCTTTTCTAATTCTTATACCAAGAATTACTTCAGCCTCCCCCATGTCTTTCATGTCAAAACTAGATGATAAGAATTTCTTGGTTTTATCAACTTCACCTTGATTAGTACCAAAGATTAACATATCATCAACATATAGACAAATTATAACTCCTTTACCAGAAGAATCAAATTTGCTATATACACATTTGTCAGCCTGGTTTAATGCAAAACCATTAGACAATATCACATCATCAAACTTTTGATGCCATTGTTTTGGTGCTTGTTTCAAACCATATAATGACTTGTTCAACTTACACACCTTATGTTCATTACCAGGCATCACAAACCCTTCAGGTTGTTTCATGTAAATTTCCTCATCTAAGCACCATTCAAGAATGCAGTTTTCACATCTATTTGGTGAATCACAAGATTATGTATAGATGCAAGAGCTAACAATAATCTAATTGTGGAAATTCTAGCAACAAGAGCATAAGTATCAAAGAAGTCAATACCTTCCTTTTGCCTAAAGCCTTGGATAACCAATCTGGCTTTATACTTATCAATTGTGCCACCCACCTTCATTTTCCTTTTGAGGATCCACTTACTACCTAATGCCTTGCAACCAGGAAGTAAATCTGTTTCCCTATGCTTAATAAGTCATAAAACGTTTACCCTATACCTACTCCCGAACTCCTCGCGAAGCTTTCTAAAACCGGTAACTAATATGGCTGGACTTCTAGAATTCATACTATGTGACTGACAATCGCTTTCAGACGTAAAATGTCGATTTGTTCCCTTGACTAGGAATACCATTGACTTGTTATGAAGCTATTAACTAGGGTTTACTGGTTCGAAAAATATGGAATCAATACTCTAATATTGGTGACGGACTCAATATAAGGCTTTCTCAACTTTCAACCTAATAGATTATAATAAACACTAGGTCACCAATAGCCATCTCGCAAGGCTCAAACTATTTCACCTGTATCATGGTATAACTATCGCTTGAGCATTTTGTTCCTACGTATGATCACGACACATCGTGATACTATCCAACTACTGGATCACGATACTAGATCGTTCTTGTGGTCATCTCCCATCGGGTCTGAAGACTCACGATCAACCCCATGGTGGTCTTAAAGACTCACAACCATTATCTTATTGTCCTGAAGTAACCTAATCATCCTCGTTCCTTGATATTTATTAGCCACAATAGATATCTGATGGTACCCTATCGTCTTACTACACTCTAACTCCTAGAGGAAATCCTTGGGTCCCCTTACTGCTTTATAGGCTGAACCGTTACGGACCTCACTAAAATAGTACCTCAACTGACGAGGCGTCATAAAGCTGATTCTTCAGCAACCATAACTGCACACACATATTTTAATGTGGAGCCGATCGTATACCAAGACCATAACTAATCCATTCTAGGGATTCTTAGTTAACCTTAACTGCTACCGACAACATCAAGACCAACCAGTCTTTCTTGGATCAACGACTGGATCTGCCAATTCTATGTATACTTGTTGATACATTGACAAACCTTGGAAGGTATTATCACCTCTTTTAATAGGCACACTCATTTTCCAAATGATCTCCTTCTAGGCATTCCCTATTTTACCAATATGATCATTAGACGGTGACTCGAACAGATCAAGCAAGGAAAGCATGCTCTTCTTTGACATCGCTCCTACTATCGTCAACCCTTGGCATAGGGTAACTAAATCCTTACTTTGTAATTCTGGTATATGTCTTGAGTTATCCATCCTTTTTCTGCACCAGAGCACATTATGCTCCTTATGGCGACCTACTTAATTCCTTATCTAGTAGCTTCTACGCTACGAGGATAAATTATATATTTGTGATGGTGCGAACCTATAAGGTTCTCTTAGCTATCTAAGCTGCACCCGGGAATTTGGCCAGTTCCTAAATCCTACCAGATACTTGGAATGAAAGCCTAACCATTCCTTGAGTAACACTTCAAGAAACTTATAACCTATGGGGTAGTCTTGTAGAAGAATTCTTTTTTCTTTTACTCGTACAATGAAACACAAACTAACAACCTCCACCTACTTGTGTTGGAACTTTCCTAGACCTTGACGTCGAAATCGAAAGTCGAACTGGCCTTCGTACTTTGGTATTAAGGTTTGGTTGTCCCCCACTTGGGTTTGACCCATTATATGTTGCAACTCGTAACAAATAAAGTCCAAGCTGGCTCTCCCTATGTGATTTTTAGCTCCTTTTTACTTTAAAGAAACTCTTAGTTGTCATATCCGGTGACATTCGCTATTCCCATCATAGTACCACTACTTGTTCCCACAGCAAGGTATCACCTCACATTATAGACCGAAATAGATCAAAATTTTGACAACCAAAACGTCGTCAAGAAACGCACAAACGCACACGTAAGACTAATGGTATAGGAGAACGTGACTATCGCATTTGAAATACTAACAACAACGATGGTTGTTGGATCGAATACCTTTCTTCCTACTCCTTCGGGATAATCACCTTGTCGCATTTCAACATACCATCTTATAATGGTCCGTCCAATCATTTCTGAAGCACCTGGATGTAAACGCACACAGAAACTTGCATGTACCTTTTTATACCAGCTACAACGAACATTGTTTCCCTAACCTCCTAAGCATGAATCAATAGGTCTGAACCTACTGATTCTCCGTTGTCAACTGTCCTTATATTAACGGATTGGTATTTACAAGATCTTCAATTCTCGTTTAGATTGTTTTTCCTAACACTCATCCGACTTTGATTTTGATTTCTGTGTCGCACACTGCTGTACCAAAACTTCGAAAAATCATAACTTTCTCATACGAAGTTAGATTTAGTCGTTCTTAATATGTACGCTTTCGGAATCACGATTACTATGACTTTCGTGTTGATTGCTTTGGCTAAAAAGTAATTCATTTCTACTTTGA
Source organism: Lactuca virosa (assembly GCF_052849685.1). NCBI lineage: Eukaryota > Viridiplantae > Streptophyta > Magnoliopsida > Asterales > Asteraceae > Lactuca > Lactuca virosa. The sequence goes on along the minus strand of NC_136432.1, from coordinate 43,301,781 downwards.
TTTTTATAAACAAATGTCTATGCTGTAAGGTGAAAATGTGTTGTTACAAAGACATCAATGACTCAAAGTAGAGCTTCTCTATAGGTATCAACCAAGCAAGGATAAGGAACCAAAGATGCTAGTCTTCACTTGTATTAACCATTTCTGAAGCATTAAAGAACTTATATCAAACATTACTTAAAGTATAAGTAAATTATAACACTCAAACTACACAAAACTTTGAAAGAGAGGAAATGGGAGGAGAATAATGTGCTCTCGTATTTGGCTCAAAAGAAAAAGAAAAACTAGCAAGTTTGGGTCTCTTACTTTTTTTTTTATAAATGTACACTCATGTCATGAATCCCATAACTTAAATAAATGAAATCTAAGTCTTCCTAGCAATGTGATAAGTGTAAGTAAGTTTCAAACAAGAAAACAACCATACCATGCATGGTAAGGATGGTTACAAGGAGAGAGAGAAGGAAAAGAAGTGTCTAACACTCCATTCTATTAGTTAAATGTATGCTTATTTAACTAGTGGACTTCCATAGGTCCAAAATAATCTATACAAACATTATAATCATACTATATGATTATATGTAACTAGTTATACTCTTCAGTTTTATTATTTTCATAAAAAAAATTTCTCAATTATATACAAGTGTTGGTTGGATTTATTTTTAATTAAATTATTAAAAAAACAATCAATTAGTGACACTTGCTATTAGGTATGTCCTATAGGATCATATTTCATTAGCAAATATAATTCTATATTGATTCTTAGGCATAAAGATCTTTCAGAAATAATGTCATTGCTTGATGTAGTTATACATTGTTCTAAACAATATAGCTTTTGAAGACACATATAGTCATTGATGGAGTTTATTCTTCTAATTATTGGTGTGTTATATATGTCAATCCCATGGTATAATCAAATAAATGTTAGTATATGGTAGTACCCATATGATATTGATATGATGATTGATTAAGTCTGTTATCTTGTTTGACTTCATAGATCAAAAAACCAATATTGAAAATATAAGATAACTATTATGTCCATTCAATATGTTTAGTGATATAAAAAGTCAAAAAAAAAAAGTTAAGATGGTAATTCATTTAATGGTTAATGGTGAGTGAAAGCTTTGTGGATACATACATTCATATAAATGTAGGGGCAACGACGAGTTATTAGGCGCTTAGAAATATATATATATATATATATATATATATATATATATATATATATATATATATATATATATATATATATATATATATATATATAAGATGGTAATTCATTTAATGGTTAATGGTGAGTGAAAGCTTTGTGGATACATACATTCATATAAATGTAGGGGCAACGACGAGTTATTAGGCGCTTAGAAATATATATATATATATATATATATATATATATATATATATATATATATATATATATATATATATATATATATATATATATATGATTGGTTTTTTCATTTGTACAAGTGGGAGTGTGATAACTATACTATGCATGCAAGATATAAATAGTTTATTATAACACTTATTATACATGAAGTTATGGTGTCACATAATAAGATATACAAAAAGGATGTGTAAGTAATATATATATATATATATATATATATATATATATATATATATATATATATATATATATATATATATATATATATATATATGATAAATTTTTAGATTCCAACTATGATAGATAAATATATAATTGTTTATATAGGTTTTTATGAAATCAAAAAAACAAATAAACGAGCTTCTTTTTTCCTTTGTAGGCCTCTGTCAAATCTAACAACTTCATGATTAGGAAGCCAACTTTGGTGTGCATATGTTTAACCTTGTGTCCTATACTATATTTAATTCTCCTTACCACTCTAGTTGAATCCCTACAAGGGGTTCCCTTAATCCCTAATGACCTTTCTAAGAGGACATGATCTCAGTCTATTACACATACGTACACACACATATTTGCTATTTGGTTTACTTGGTAATACTCTACAATAAATATAAAGAACAATCTACAAAGAGCATATCTATATAACAGAAGAGACAAATATGAAATTATATGCATGGACACTAAAAGGCTATAAACAATGAAACTAGATTCGAAATGAATAATTTATTGTTAAATTTCTAATGAGTTATAAACAACTAAATTGGTAAATACTCACGATGGTGATGAGTGTTGGATTGAGTGTTGAAACCTCGAAGGTCATTAGCTGATTGGTAATACTTATAATAATAGTATGGCCATTTTGGGTTGCCCTTATGATCCAATAAGCAATAAGGAATTAGGAGAAAATAAGTTATTAGCTTATTATGAATAAATAAATTAATGGGAAATTCTTTTGGAATTAGTTAAATATTTTTAATTAATTAAATGGATTGAGTATTAATTAATTCATTTGTAATTAATTGAAATATTTCAAAATCTTCCAGAATATTGTAGGGGTCGAATTTATCTTATGGATAAAAGATATGGATTGATTTGAATAAGGATAAGGATTATCCTTTAGAATTTGAATTTAACTAAAAGTTACAAATAAGATGTTAGGAGTCAAACCCTGACACTCCTTGCCTCTCCAGAAATCGTCCAACCCTCCCTTTCTCTCCATATTGTAAGAAATTATAAAACTTCTCTAGGGTTATAGAAGTTTTAAAAAAGCCCCATCTATTTTAAAGTTTCTTTTGCTAGTTGGTTTCTTGGGTGTAGTTCCACTAGAGAGATTCCTGGTTTGGATCCTTGTCATCCTTGCTATTGTGGTTGTTACAATATCACAATCAAGAAGTCAAGAAGATCAAGATGTTCGTTGATGTGCACATATATACCTACCAGTTTTAAATTTATAACATAACAAAACTTATCTACTAATGCACTTATAAGCAGTGTACCTAGTCAGTTTATAATATAGAAAAGTAAGTCCGATGTCGATCTCATGGAACATTATTTAGCTAATAAAAATAACTACTAAAAATTAATATAGAAAAAACAACTAAAGTGGGGGGTTTTTTTATCAGATTTTGCAAGTTCAGATTAACTTAATTTACTCCAATAACTAAAAAACTAAGCAAAAACTAACTAAATACAATTGTAATGAAGAGAAAAAAGACACTTCCATTTATCTTTGAATCCCCCTTTTTCCTATGGTTAGTTTCAAGACATAGAATAATTTTAGTTGGTTACCAATATAAAAGTTATTAGAAGTCTTGCTCTGATCTCCTAACTTTTTCACCAATTTATGAACTACTATGCAATGGTTTTACACAAGTGGACACTTAATTGATTATTTAAGATTATTGGGCTATGGAAGATATATCTAACATTAATTATCATTGATCTAGACAAATAACCACACACAATGACGATCAAATTATGTTCTCTAGTACAGTTAAAATTACTATCTTTATTACCTATTCTAGGATTTGGTCAATCACTAGATCTAGCAATTCAAGGTTCATAAACGACTAGGTAAACAAATTTATGTGATTAAATTAATCATTCAACTACACAAAGCTTGAAATCTAAGCAACAAAGATTGAAACTTTTAACAGACTAGGATTGATATATCAAACACAAGCTAAACCAACTTCATAAATCCATGAAGAGTAGAAACTAACACATAGTATTAGGGTTCATCATTACTAAATGAAAGCCTAATGATTTAGCTCATAATTGCAGTAGAAAAACACATAAACATATAGGAAATTAAGCTAGACAAGATCAAATCTAAGCAAATCAAGTGAATGATGTGAAATGTTGCTACAATCTCTTAATCTCTTGATCTAAATTCTTCTCTTTCCTTCCAAGGGTCTTAGAAGGTTAATTTTCACAGGTTTTCTTTCCATAAGTCATCTAAATCTCCAATATACTTTTCTAAGTCGATATAATGATCAATATAAATAGTTTCCTTAAAATCGGTCTACGTCGTGACCATAAGGGTGTCACAACGTGAACTCAGTGTATATCTCGTATGCGCCAAGCAAATTGTGCTTCTCCGTATATGATTCTTCTAGGACATGTGGTAACGACGTGAAGAGCATAGTGTCACGTTGTGACCTTTACCTTTACGAATGGAATCGAGATTCTTATAATTCCCACGGCGTGGGAATTTATACTCCATCTCGTGGGAAATTTGTATAACTTGAATTTTTTCCTTTAAGCTCCTAGATTCAGCTCGAGTCCTCCAAGTATCCACAATTTTTCGATTTTAGTCCTTATTCGAGAATGTATTTGTTGGCTGCAAAATACAATTTAACATAATAAGTATCAAATATATTTTCATTTTACCAAAATATAGCTTTAAATATTTTAATATAATGCCGAGAATGTGTATAAATATGGCAATATCATTAGTATTAAGAAGTTTTAAAGTAGGTTGCTATAATAGTAAAACATAGATCCTTAGGATGCATGTGCACATATGGTTTAAATGTTTTATTCTGCTGCGCAAACTAGTGTGTATAAAGTGTATCAATTCCTAACAATGAGGGGTTAAAATATCTAATTACAATCAATGTAATATTGATAAAAATTTAACAACAATTGATAAAGATTACTAGTAAAATAGTATAAAAAACTAATAAACACTAAAATACCAAAAAAATATTACGTAATTGGACAATAACAAATTAACTAATTTGACCCTAATACTATAAATGAAATAAAACTTAAATAGAATTGTAGAATAGTAGAATTTGAGAAATTTAATTAAATTGAGAGCTTTAGGGATCATGTTTCTTTTCTAAGAGCAGCTTTTTGAGAACATCACTTATGGTATTTATCTTAGAGGTCTTGAGTTCTAACATTGAATTCTAACATTGAAAGTGTTGTTTTTTTCCTGTCTAAGCAGTTTTTCTTGTTTGTTTTAAAGTAAGAATAAATAAAAGTTAAAGGAATCAAATTCAATATCCTCCAAAATAAGGTGCATGTGCCTTATTCACTTGACATGTGATTCAAAAGCACTTGTAAAAGTATCCCAAATCTAGCATCAAAGGTATTATATGTCTCATTTTTGTGGTGTAGTGTTATAACTAAAATGATAGGGGACATAAAATGGGATATCCAGATGTAATGTTATGCAATTATACGTTTAGTTAGCTTCTCGTTAATTTAATCGAATTCTTGATTTTCAAAAGAAAATTTAAATAACCTCCTACTTTTTGTTCCTACAAATCATTCTACCTAATTAAATGGTGAAATTTGTAACATTTAATGCTCATTTAATGAAATTTAATGATATTTTAATATACTAATATGACACATGTCATCATTTAAATGGGTAGGATGATTGGTAGAAACAAAAAGTAAGAATATATTTAATTTCTCTTTTCAAAATAAATTTGTTCTAACGTCAACACATGAATATATATATATATATATATATATATATATATATATATATATATATATATATATATATATATATTGATTGCAAATATAATTTTATTTGCGATTTATTGTGCCATACCAAAAAAAAAGTTATTTAGCTAAGTTGTCATTTCTTAATAATTAAAAAAAATTATTTGGTATATATTGTCATTTTAAAAAAAGTGGTAAACTGTACCATCTACTAAGTGTCACATGTCAACCCACTCGAAGGCCCATGCATGAATTTCATTTTAGTGAATAATTCTCAATGGAACCACAGAATAAAAACTTCCATTACAATAAAAAATAATTTAAACTTATACTTGTTCTTCAGTTTTTCATAAAACTTACATTATTAAAAGATATAATCGTAAAAAATAATTATATTATTACGAGAGACATAGGTAAATGAATTTAGTTTTACTCATTTACCAAAATGTTTTCGGCCAAGTCGAGGTGTCAGAAGAGGAAGTTTTTGGAAGAACCTTTTTCGAGGGAGGAGATTAAACATGCAATGTGAGATTGTGGTGGATATCGAGCTCCTCGGCCAGAGGGATTTATATCTCAGTTTATTAAATCCTACTGGTCGACTATAGAGGTCAAATTTATTCATTTCGTGCAAAAGTTTTTCCGTTCGGCTTATATGCCTAAAGGATGCAATCCTTCTTTTATTGCTTTGATTCCAAAGGTGTCTAATATGAATTTTGTTAATTATTTTTGTTTGATTAGTTTGATAGGTTGTCAATATAAAATTATTGGTAAACTTTTAGCTAATCGGCTGAGTTTAGTTGTTGGGAGATGCATGATCAGGGAGAAATATGAATTTATTAAAGGTAGAAACATTCTTAGTGGTACATTAATCTAAAATGAAGTTATGGAATGGTATCGTAAGCGTCAGCAAAGCCTTCTTGTTTTCAAAGTGGACTTTGAGAAAACTGTATGATTCCTTGTGGAATTTTTTTAGATGTACATATGGAGGAGATAGGATTTCGATATACTTGGAGACAGTGGATACCAACATGTTTAATGAATGCCAGGGCCTTTATTCTTATTAATAGTTCACCTACGAATGAGTTTGAGCTTTGCTGAAATCCTATATATAGATATTTTTTGTCTCTTTTCCTTTCCATCTTGGCTATGGAAGGTTTACATGTTGTTATGTATAAGGTACAACATATGGGCCTCTTTCATGGTGATTTTGTTGGTCATTCTACTATGGAGGTTTTACAACTTTATGTTGATGATGTCATCTTCATGGAGGATGATCTCGTTGAAATGCTTTAATTTGGTGTGTATTCTTATATGTTTTTTTTTCTGGTGTCGATGTTGAAGATTAATATTCTATTACATCCGATTGTCACAAACAAAATTTTCATATTTAATCAGGGTAAAACATTATTTTCATAAAATCCAAGTTAAGAAAACTCATTTGTTCTAATATATAATTTTTTGAACATCAAAGTAATGTAATAAATACGAAATCTCCAATATTGTTGATGAGTGTGTATAGTCACGCCTACGCCTTTCCATGATCATCAATGGTACCTGAAAAACATTTAATCCACAACTGTAAGCCAAAACTTAGTGAGTTCCACCAAAATACCACAAGCCACAATACACATACAATGCATGCACACATGCGCCTCCAGTCGGTCTAGCCCGCCTCGCAAGGCGTACAAAATGCATGGACCGCTCTCATAAGCCTACAGTCTGACTAGACTGCTTCGCAAGGCCTACAGTACACTTGGACCACTCTATCTCTCAGCATATAGTTGAGCCACACCTGGCCTACAACATACCGCTGGCCCGCCCGGGTATCTTGGACTACAACACATAGCAGGACCGCCTCAACCCACCACCCAATATGTCGACAAATAGATCGAACAAACAATCAAGGAAACACATAAGCATATGCATCTATATACACTAGACTACTTGTCTAACAGCCCTCTACTGCATACGGGTATCATACAATACTCTACGTCACCACTAGAAGATCATTAATGAATACATAGCTATATGTAATCAGAGGTGAGATAGCCAGTAGTATAGGTGATCCCACTTTAGAGACACAACCAAACAAGAAATAGGAAAGAAAGCCTAGATCAAGAGTCCTCAGGCTATCCTACGTGACTACATACAACTCCTAGGGCACTCAACTAGACGATCACCGGCCCCTAGTACTCTAACCAACATACTACTACTCTTATATCCTAACATACAGGGATATATACTATTATGCATTCTTTAGTGAGGAAACTCACCTGAATCAAAGACCTAAAGAAACACAATAGCACCCTCACACCCTGCACTGATCACTTTTTTTTCCACGAACTGGCTGACACCAAATATAGATAAATCCTTACTCAATAACCCAACTCCTTCAAGTTTGACCCAAAGCTAAATTGGTCAAAATTCAATGGTCAACAACTCAACGACCCCCACGACATGGAAATCTTTTGCCTACGTCTTGGCCAACTAAAGTCAAAATAATTTAGCATCTGAGCACCACCATGTCGTGGGAAAACCTTGGCCTTGTCATGGATTATGGCAGAATACCAAAATATTTATTAAGTACTTAATCCTTATAGTTCTAAAACAATAAATTCATATCTACTTCTTTTAAATAACTTAATGGATAAATTTTCCAACTTTATCCATTAGGATTCCACTTTAAGGCTAGATCTACAACCCTAAGTCCATTAATTCCTTAATGGGTCCAAAACTTGTGAATGGACACAAGGTGACTCCAACATGGCTCATTTTTCTCATTCTACAAAACATTCTAACCATAAAGGAGCCCTTCCAAGCTTTGGAGTTCCTCAAACTCCAGGAGCATCCATGGAAGGGACCAAAACCACCGAAATATTTCCTCAAACTTGAATCTAGAAGAAGAAGTGTCAAGATATGGACTTTATACCTCCAATAATTGAGAAATCTGAAGAGAATGATGGATCCAAGCGTACTGTTTGTTCCCTTGCACCAAGATGAACCTCTCCTTTCCCCAAGCTTCACCAAAGTCCAAAGAATAGGCTCTAAATCAACAAGCCTTCAATCATGCATGTACGCTAGGGTTTTATATGGAAGGGTTGGAGGCTGACGAGGATGCCCTAAACCTTGAGTTTAGGTGCTTAAATATGGAATAAACCCTAAAAGATCATGGGATTGGGCTGCATCAACTACCACATTGTGGCTTTTCTCTTTCTATGTCATGGTGGCTATCCAAACGTGCATTCTTGAAAGCGGTATGCCACGTTGTGGCACAAGGTTTTTTTTTCCTAAAACCTTACATTTGATCCCTCTGAGTCCTCAACTGATCCATTCTGGAAAGGGGTTGTTACACTTCTCCTTACTTAAATTATATTTCATCCTCGAAATAGGTTCTTAGAATTACTACTTATATCCATTGCGATCCTCCCATGGGTCCTCCTAATCCCACTACAATTGCACTGGCTGACACAAATCCTTGACTATGGTTGTTGATGATGCGCCTCCTAGCGCGGACCAAGAGTAAGGTCCCCGGGCCGGAGGATTCTCTAGTTAGCTTAGCCAGTCCCAGCATGGCCGACCCAGCAGAGCTCCAGCACCCGCGCGTTCCCTCAGAGCGGGATGCCCGCGCGAGAGATCAGGCCCCGTCAAGTGCATCCTCCGCTACAGGACAAATGTAGCGGATCCAGGTGACAAAGAGTATGCTCATAGCATAATCGCCTGAGCCAATCGTTGGCCCCAACACAATAGGGGACACGATTAGCCAACAAGAGTAACAGATCCTATCAGAACTCCAGTCTTTGTCTCCTGTACAGACCAACGAGGATCCTCTGTATAAAAGGACCTCCATCCCACCTTGAGGCATAAGTGATCTCTCTCAGTTCTCATCACTCTCACCCATATATCTCCCACTGACTTGACCGTCGGAGTGTTTTCCCTAGACCTCCTCCCAGAGAACGGCTGACGGCCTTGCTTCTTGTGACTTTTCAGATTCGTCTGAAGCAGGAACGCATCCTTAGAGTCGGTGGTCGCAGCCAAGGTCGCATCATTTGGCACCGTCCGTTTGTGTGACAAGCGATACACAAAAACACAGACCAGTTTACCCACAGGATGACGAACGAAAGCGTCGGTGCACCCTTAGAGCAACTGAACAGACCGATACAACGAATGAAATCACTAGAGCCGGCTGTTACTCCCATGACACCGACAAACCAAGTTGTCATAACCGTAAATGACGCACCATCATCCGGCGGCCCAACGACGTCATTAACGGCGACACAACCCCAAAACATAGCCGACAAACAACACCTGAAATCCATTCTCAGTAGCACAACATCGCCGATCTTCCACCCCGTCGACGGACAAAATATCTTCCCCAAACCTTGTTACCACCGATTTTCTAGAAAATCAACAATCCACAACAGATCGCGCAAATGTCACCGCCAGTAACATCCCAAACCACTAATGGACAACCGCCTGTATCAAAAACACTGACGCCCCAGACAAACAGTGCACCCAATAGTTCACAAACCATGTTCCAGGCACCAGTTTATCTAACGTTTTTAGCAGACGCTATGTTGTCACCGCCGCTGCAACAATACCAGCAGCCTCCCATAACCCAACAACTCACCATCCCATTCCAACCACAAAAATTCAATGGCGCAACGCCGACGAATATGGCGGCGTACAACAACATGCTAGTCTAACCATACTTCGCAATGCAGCAACCCTATTACCACTACACCCAACAAACCCCAAACCAAGACTGCCTCTGATGAAGTGTGACCTCACCATTTGTGAAATATCTCCTAGAATAGGAGATACCCAACAATGAAAAGTTACCTAACCTTAAAACATACAACGATACCACAGATCTGGACAGCCACATCGATACGTACGAATGGACCATGCCATCGCTTAAACTCGACGAATGTTTTTGGTGCACGTATTTCCCTACAACACTCGACGGCAGCGTAGGGACATGGTTCAAGACACTTTGACTAGGGAGTATTTACAACTTTGGCCAACTAAAGTACCTTTTATTGACCAACTTCAGAAGGAGACATCGGAAACTCCCACTGCATCACGACCTCAACCTAGTACGGATCAACCATAATACTCTTCTGGTTAACAAGGTGCCCTAAAAACTGCACATCGCGTAACCAGAACTCGCACTTGGAGAACTTTGCGAAACGTCTCTCCCTCCTCAGTGTCTCCAGCACCTCCATAAGGTGCTCCTCGTGCTGCTCCTGAGTCTTGGAATAAACCAAGATATCATCAATGAATACTATCACAGACCGATCCAGCATCGGTCTGCACACGTGGTTTATGAGATCCATGAACGTGGCTGGAGCATTAGTGAGCCCTAAAGGCATCACCACAAACTCATAAGGACCATATCAAGTCTGAAAAGTTGTCTTCTGCACATCCTCATCCCTGACCCTCTTCTGATGATAACTCGATCGCAAATCAATATTGAAGAACCAAGATGCACCTTGAAGCTGGTCAAAAAGGTCGTCAATCCTCGGAAGTGGATAACGGTTCTTCACCGTTACCTTATTCAGCTCCCGGTAGTCGATACACATACGGTGATACCCATCCTTCTTCTTCAAAAATAGAATCGGTGCTCCCCAAGGAGAACTCCTCGGTCGAATAAATCTCTTGTCTAACAGCTCCTGCATCTGTGTAGACAACTCCTATATCTCAGGGGGAGCCAACTGATACGGTGCTTTGGCTATGGGAGCCGCACCTGGAACCAGATCAATCATTAACTCCACCTGCCTCTCCGGAGGAACCCCAGGCAGATCCTCCGGAAATACATGCAAGTAGTCACGTACAATCGGCACATCTCTAATGGTTGCCTTACCCTTGTCTCGGACATCCATGACATAGGCGATATAACCCGAAAAACCCTGCTGAAGATGGCGTTTGGCCCTCACTGCCGAACACATAATCGGCCCACGCTGCGGTCTTTCACCATGAATGTAATGCCCGTGTTTCTAGGCTAGGCATTAATGATTATGTAATAGTCTAGGTCAACCTTTGTAACTCATTTTGAAGAAATAAAGAGGAATTATGTGATTATTACGTGAATTATGTGTTTTATGCTTAATTATTATAATTTAATGAATTAAGGATAAAAATAAGCGTCGAAAATAAATATTAGATAAACCCAATATCTATGAAGGAAGTTGTAGTGGTCGTGAAAAGGATTCCGGATATATAAAGAATGCCGAAATCCGAGTTATAACGAAGAAGTTATGACCTGTCGAAGTTCCGCGATAAAACCGGCACGACGCCGAATGACGTAAAAAGTGAGTTTTTGATAAACTACTTTTTAGCCTTGGTGATCTAAATGAAAGTTGTAGTGATCGTTAAACCGAGAATTTTCATAAAAAAAGAACGCCCAAATCTGACTTCATATGAGGAAGTTATGATTTTTCTAAGTTTCAGCTTAGCAGTAGACAGCTAAAAACTCGAATTTTAGATCGAGTGATTTTTAGCCGACACAACCTAAACGAGAATCGAAGGTCTCGTCTATAGCAGTACAACGGTAAAAAGACAGACGAAAACGGACATCAGATGAAGAAGTTGTGAATTTTTAACGGATTTTCCTGTCCCGGTCTGTTAAAAATAATAATATTAAAAATAAAGTAACAATTAGCCGACGGGGTCTAAACAAAAGTTGTAGAGCATAATTTTACCTACGTGTGCATATAAAGAACGTCGAATACGGAGCTTATATGCGAAAGTTATAGGTTTTAGAAGTTCGGAACACAAAATTCGAGAAAATCACCAAAACCGAGGAATTTCGCATGGTCAGACTTCGGCCACGTCACCCTCGCTCGCAGGCCGCCTCGTGTCCGCCACGTGCTCGTTGCTGATTCGATCGAAGGTGCGGCCCAGTAAGAACTCGACGCGCCTCGCACCGGTGGCAGATCCGAAGCGAGCCACGTGCCTCGCCTCGCATCCGACGCGCGCGCCTCCCCTCCGGATCCGAGCCTCACATCTGCTGCCGCGTGGAGCCTTCTCAGCCGTAGATCTTCAGACTCGCCCCTATAAATAGAAGGGTGCGAACCCTCCCGGTGATAATTTGGAAAATTCACATCTTTCACCCCTAAATTCATATTTTTATCATTCCAACTTTCCCCGACCCCCCGGTATTATACCCAACACCTGAAACACGTTCCGGAGTGCCTGAAGAGCCCGAGAAATTTATCTTTTCGGTTTGAAGCTCAACCTTCGCAAGGCCCGGTTTTTCATCAAAGCTCCTGGTTTCATCGGAAACGATCGTTTTAAGAGACGAGGTGCTGCCCAATTATCGTCTTAACAAGTGAGTGTATAGTCACTTTCATCTTACACATAGATATGAAGTATTTTCTATTAAATACGTGCTATGTGTAATTATATTGATTGTTTATTTGAGATGGCTGTTGAATAGATGTTTTATACAAGTTTTAAACTGTATATGTATTTTTATCTACAAATATGTTGGGTAAACATGGGTAGATGAAATAGTTTATGTGTGTTAAAATGATGATAGGCCTCGATGTTGTTGTTGTTGTTGTTGTAGTCATCTAGCAGAGTATAGATGACGACCACAGACCTTTCTAGACAGTCTAGTGGAACGCTAGCAGGTTCGCAACCTGTAGGTGTTGGTGAACTATATGTTCATTGGTGTACTCCATCCCCCTCATGGTTGCCTTAAGGACATGTATGGCTGAGGAGTCCCCTTAGCAGTAGTGTTCATCCCGATGATGATCCTTAGGCTAGGTCCCTTGTGATAGGTGTTTAGGGACGTAAAGTGAGGATAACGGGAATGGGTAATCAGGGTTATTGTTGGTTGTTGAAATTAATAAATTTATTTTGGTTGATGAATTTAATAAATTTATTATCATTGGTGGGCTGAAAACCCTATATGCTCACCAGGCTCCCAAGCTTGACCCACTCAGCTTTTTATATTACAGGTACTGGACCCCGAGCATAGTCGGATGATGATGGGAGATTTTTTTATTATAGGCCTGTAGTTGTAAATAACTGTTGTAAGGCTTATAATGTACTATTTATGCTTTTGATCTGTATCGGAACATGACATCCCGAGGTTTTGATATAAAATGAAAATATATATTTCTTTAAGAAATGTTTTGATAAATTTTTATCATGTTTTGTTTTGGGGACAAATCCGCAACATCTTTTAAAAAGATTACTCTGATTTTATTTTAAAAGCATAAATTAAATCGGTCTTTTCTGGCCGAGAAATTTGGGGATGTCACAATGAATCACCAAATCTCCCCCACTTGGGGTTCGAACCCGTACTAACTGCTGCCAACGGTCGATCACTGCCCCATTAGGGCTCAGTCAATCCATACCCACAATGACCTTGTTCGCACACAACATAATGGGAACTAAATCCACACAATATTGCTCACCGAACAACTGAAGAGTACACCCCGCATGAACCCTCTCAAATTGAACAATCCTATCGTCAAAAATCTCCACATCGAGAGGAAAATCCAGCTCCCACGTAGCCATCGTGAATCTCTTACTAAGTGCAAGATATACAAACGATCGGGTAGCCCCCGAATCAAACAATACTAGAACAGAAATATCATTCACAAGGAACGATCCTAAAAATGAAACATATAAACATAAGCAAACAATTTAATATAATTAAAGACATAAAGGAGAAAATACATACCCGTCACAACATCGGGAGTTGCATGCGCCCCTCGGCCGTCAACTGAAAAGTCGTACTCTTTGCTACAGGTGTGACTACCCGGCCCTGGCAGCCGTCAGTAATCCGGAGAGTTGTAGGAGCGGGTGCTGATACCGGTCCTGCTGCAGCTAAACTCGAACAATGGGCCTTCTTGTGGCCCCTCTGATTTTATTGGAAGAAAATCAGATCAGATACTGGAGTGGTGGTGGTGGCAGCAGTACAATCCCTGTTGATATGACCAGTTCCGCCGCACTTGAAGTAGCCAGAACCACCCACTCTGCACGCCCCCTCGTGCACCTTGCCGCACTTGCCACATCGGCTACGACCTTGATGGCCTCTCGGTCTAGAATCAGATACCTTGGGCCTCTTGCCCGAACCCTCGGCACTCGACACATACCCATGCTTCCTCTTCTTCTCTATCTCCAGGTCAATCTCCCTCTTCCTAGATCAAGCGATCATATCCTCCAGCGTCTTACAGCTGGATTGGCTCACAAATTGTCGAATGTCACTTCTCAACATCTCATGATACCAGTCCTTCTTCATCTCCTCGTCCGCCACATACTGCGGAACCAGAAGCACCCTCTCCGTGAACATACCGGTGATCTCAGCCACCGTGTCAGTAGTCTGGCGGAGATCCTGGAACTCTCGCGCCAGCTGCTGCACCTCAATCACCGGTGCAAACTCGGTTCGGAACCTGGTCGATAAATCACCCCAGGTCATCGAATCAACAACATCATTACCCACAGCATGCCCTACCTCCTCCTACCAATCACGTGCCCTATCCTTCAAGAGGCGGGAGGCTAGTCTGACCTTGTCCCCCTAGGGACATCGGCTGGTACGGAAGGCGTTTGCAAACTCTGCTAACCACTTGCTTCTCACAATGGGATCCCTCGCTCCATGATAATCTCGTGCTCCACATGCCCGGAACTCCCTGAAAGCCAGAGAACGTGTCCTGACCAAAGCTACAATCTCAGCACGAAAGGCGCTCAACCGCGCATCAAGAATCTCCAGAATACCCTCCTTAATCGTGCCAATGATCACAAGAGTCTGCTCAAGGATACTACGTGTTCTCAGACAAGATGAACTCTCTCGTCTGGTCATCAAGCTGCCCGACTCCAGAACCTGAGCGCGAACCCTCCCCAATATCGGAACTGCCGACTAGTCTGCCTCGCAATACCACCATACTGAAAATAGACCAATACAAACCATCAACATACACATCAAAATCTAAACATCGGGGAGTCACAACTCCACAAGCTCTCTGGCTTCATCGCAACCCTCCTTGAATCGAGTACGAATCCTATGTTTCCAGTATTACGGGCCCATACTACCTTCCACATCTATCGATACTTTCCTCAAGAAGTGCCTTAACTCAACCAAGTTACTTTATATCAAACAATTCCCTTCATAGATGATGCTCCCAGCACTAGATCTCATCCTAGGTTTTCCTAGGGCAACTCCAGACCACTCTCCGCCATCAGCTACAGAAGGAACTCCCGCTAACTTCCTCTAACTAGATCACGAATACAATTACATATCACTAAAACTAGATAATTCTTCGAATGAGAGGTCTCACACTACAACGGTTGGACTCAAACAAGAGTTGTGAAATAGAGTTAAAACCTAACCATTTAAAATTATTTAGTTCCCATAATATGTAACTTAGCATATTCGTTTACTAGTTAGCTGAAGCTAGTTAGAACTCCTAAAGAGCACAAAGCAAGCAACATTCGAGCATCAAGTAACGGAACCAAGCATAACCTACTTAGGCCAACCTATCACTGACCGATTAGTACTAGCATGCAAGTCTACAAGATCATACAACAGGCATACAAAGGCATCTCTCCTAGCATTCTATCATGCAGAAACTGAGCAGATCCTTAGCCCTAACTAGCATGTGATTCACAGATTAAAGCATATCAAATAACATGTATGTGTATTTTGGGAAAACTTACTTGCGCTCGGCTGATTGCATGCACCATACCCTTTCTTATTTTAGAAAACATTTTCTTAAAATATGTTTCTTTTTGAAAACATTACCAAATCCTTGGTTTGAATTCAGACACTCCCGAAAGTGTGCCCGAATCCCTCAAACCAAGGCTTTGATACCAACTTGTAACATCCCAAAAATATGAACCAAATTTTTTTAATTTTTAGGTTTTAAATAAACAATATTCCAGAGCATTGTTCATACATCCCAGAAAATAAGTATATCAAATATCATGAAAATCAGAGTGTGTCCCAATAGTAATATCCATATAGTGTGTGTCATGCAGTCAATCCGAGCTCTTCCCCTTAGAACCGGAAATACCTGAAACATAAGCTAAAAACCGTAAGCACAAAGCTTAGTGAGTTCCCCAAAATACCACATATCATACATACCAATAAACATATAATGGGCCCCGCCCTGTCTTCAGGCCCCGCCTGGCATTGGACCCCTTCCGGCATCGGGCCCCGCCCGGTATCGATCCCCGCTCGGTAATAGATCGGGCCCCGCCCAGCATACATATAACATATATCAATTAACAACAAGCACATGCAATAATCACAAAGATACATAGCATACAAGTGGTCATTGGGCTCCATCTGGCATCAGACCCTAGCCCGGTAAGCATATAAACACATAATACATGCAAGAGTCACGTAGACAACTAGCATACTAACATAGCATAAACATGGGCCGGCATTGGTGCCTTCGACCCAATAAAATCAGTGAGGAAACTCACCTCGAAAAGTTGAATGAAACGAATGATCCCTAACTGCTCGTCCTACATCTCCCCGAGCTATCAATTACCAAATAAAACCAATTAACAATTGGGATCAAAATCATAACAAAAAATCCCTACTTGGGGTAAAAGACCATTTTACCCCTAACCTAGCTTGGTCCAAGAATGAAGCCCGTAACCACAATCCAATGGGCCGAAAAGTCAGACAATCGATCAAGGCCCAAATATGGCCCAATCTCCAATTGCTCCCAAATCCCTTCTCATGGGCCCTAGCTCAAGGCCCAATAATGCTCCTGGCCCAAAAACTCCTAAAATCAGATGGTCCAACTAACCCATATCCTTCTAAGACCAAAACGAGGCCCAACCCTAAAGCCCAACATTGAATGGCCACCTGAATGAGTACGCGGGGGCGTACTTAGCTTGTACGCTAAGCGTACTGGCTTGAGGGCTTGTACGCCCAGCGTACAGGCTTGTACGCCCAACGTACTCGACCAAATCATCCACCTTCTACTTTAAGCATTTAACTCGTTAAGACTTCACCCCAGAGTGTAGATCTAACCTCCTTAAGCTAAAATATCATGTAAAGTTGCTAACTTTACGTCCATGCATGACTATAAGAAGCTATAAAGCTAAAAAAGGACTTAATAAAAGACTTAATGAATGCATGAGGCCCCTAAACTCCATACAGTTGGCACCTTTATGCCTAAGGAGCCCATGAAGACCTTACATCTGAAAGAATAAGCCTTTGGGACGTCCTAATCCCAACATCCAACCAAACCATGGCTAAAAACATAACTATTTAACCCAAAAAGAGATCTAAGTATCTAGCAACCAAGATAAGAACTTGATACCTCAAACTTCTTGCAAAATGGGTAGTGGTTTGGATCCAAGACTTCCTTCTCCAAGCTTAGCAACTTCAAGATCTTCTAACTCCTTCACAATGAACAAAATGAACACCAAGCTCTCTTCAAAGGCTCAAATGCTTGACAATGGAGGCTACGACTTGTTTTAGGGTTTTGGAGGCTTTGGGTGCTGGTAAATAGACCAACCCAAAAGATAATTAGTCTTAAATAGGGTACTACACCCCCAATTTGGGTTTCATTAAAGTCTACGTACACCCAGCATACGCATGCGTACGCCCATCGTATGTGACCTAAGTCTCGTCTCGCCACCAACCCAGTACGCTAAGCGTACCAAGTGGTACGCCCTGCGTACTGGCTTCTCAACTAATACGCTAAGCGTACCAAGTGGTATGCCCCGCGTACTACTTCAGGGACCAAAATGAAATTATTGAATACTCAAGGGTCATAACGCACATACCAGAGCACAAGTGTTACAATATATATATATATATATATATATATATATATATATATATATATATATATATATATATATATATTAGTGTTTTTGTTACCTAACATATATATTATGATTCTTTGATGCCCATTTGATAGCATGTTGTATATATTTTATAAAACTATAGTAACAACACTTATACTTGATTATAAATTATGTTCCATACACAAATGTATGTAGCTACACACGAATTTAGAATTTAAAGGCTATTTCCATCGTTAAAATCTACATCAACTAAATTGGATATATATATTATTCCCGGAATGTATTACCAATAATATAAACTATATTGAGGTCGATTGTTTAAAGTTTCATGATAAATTTGGTGTAATTACTTGGGTTTTACAAAACCGGCTCATCGTTGGAATAGGTTAGCATTCAAAATGAGTTGGGATGGAAATGATAAGTCTTTGAATTCTAAAATAGGCAACAATTAAGCATAACACCACTTAAACATGCTTAATAACATTAATGTATGGTACAATAGGTCTAATTTATACTAACGATCACGATGATTGATTGTCAATAGTTGACCTAATTTTCCAATTGTTACACTATTGATTGCAATATGAGTGGTTGTGGGAATTGAAAAGAAATGGTGGATAAATTAATTTACGCTAAATTATCTAATGGGAAAGCGTGTTCTCTGTCTCTCTGTCGGTGGTTGGCTTTCTCTTATAAAAGTTGTGTTCAGGAATTTGCCTATGTATTATATGCCCATTTTCAAAATGTCTATTACGATGCAACGAAAACTAGAGTACATGCAGAATAGTTTCTTCTTTGGTGGTGATTGAAGGACCGGAAAATGACTTAGGTCAAATAGCTAGGATAAGTGCTTGGCTAATAAGAATTTGGATGGTCTTGGAATTTGTAATATTTTTTTTCTTTGGATAGATCACGTCTATTTAAATGGGTATGGCATTTCCATTGTAACCCGAAAGCTAAGTAGGTTAAAGTAGTGTAGATGATTTATGGTATTGATGGCTATGTTGGTGCAGATAGTCTACCTATTACGATCTATAGGCTATATCCCCTGGGTTTCTATTCGAAAATCATGGTGTTGATTTCTTGTATGTGTGTACTCGTAAGCTGGGGAATGGTGAACTTGTTTCCTTTTGGGATAACATTTGGTATGGTGATCCGACTAGATGGAATCGGGTGGTCCCATAAAAGTTGAAGTTTTTTTTATGGAGGTTTGCATTCAATAAAATTCTCTATCGGAATTTGGATATGAGAGGTATTCATATTGACTCGGTGTTGTGTCCCATTTGTGGGTCTGATGTGGAGACTGTCAACTTTATTGTTTTACCTATTTCATGGCTTCATTGTTATGGAGTTTATTAGCTACCTGGTGGGATATCTATCTTCCTGTTTTGTCTAGTTTTTCATATTATTCAAGCTGAATGGCTTCTCTAGGGTTGCGTTTGATGCTAGACTTTGCTTGGATGCAGTGGGAGCCGTGACTATGTGGACAATTTGGATTCATAGGAATCAATTGCTTTTTAGTCTTAAGAAGCTTCATAATGAAGCTTTATGGGATTCATTGTTTCGCAATCGTTTCTTTGGATTACTACTAGGAAGCCTAAATTTTGTTTTTAGTTGGATATGTTGGTTATAAAATACTATTATAGCAATTTTCTTTTTGTATTTTTCTAGCTCTTTGCTAGTTTATAAAATTGTGTCATTCTATAAAAATCTCAAATTAATCATTTCTGATTTGGCTATATAACATGTAATTTTTCTCATTTAAAACAATATATTATTCAAAAAATTTCTCTACACCCTTAAAATCGAAATGTTTAGCTTGACCGTTTTCCATCTAAATGACATTGTTTATGACTTTGTATCATAAGTTACTTCGTTTTGGCTATGTTTCATAACTTTTAGTTAGATTACATTAAAAAAACTACTTAAGTATTTTTGAAATTTCAAATATGTTCTTTGAATTTTGTAAATGTTATTCCGATTTCCTTTAATAAAGGGGTGAATCTCTAGCTTCTCACTAGTTTTTCATTTTATAGAATTTTCTTGCTTTTTCAAAAAAATGTTATTGAAATTTCAGAATACTTTCTTTCGAGTTCGAAATCCAATTTTTTTTTTTTTTTTTTTTTTTATAAAAAATACTTTTGATATAATATAAAATTGTCTAAAGCAAGTCTATAAACTAATATTTCTAATATGTCGTTTTTTGTAATTGTCTCTGTAAAGTGTTCTATCCTAAAAAAAAAAGTCGTAGTAGCTTACACGAAACAAATATAAATATTGAATAGTATCTAGCAACATTATATCATATACACTTTTAATAATTCATGAGGTCGGTTCATAATGTCTCGTACATATGAGATATCCATGAAAACTCTTAATCATGGCATGGTTAATCACTTAATTCTACTCTAAATTGATCGCTTCGTATTTACTTGGCTTGATCCCGCAATATGATAATAACAACTATCCTCTACAAAATCTAAATCTAAAATTAGGTAACCAAACATGAAATAAGGTAAACAACCAACCCACATCTTCCTTTTAGTAGATATATTTTAACTATTAATGCAAAATAGAGTATTATAACGACCGTTTATAATATTAATCGGCCATATCTATACAAATGAAATTCAATAGAAATCAGAGAAATGACATAAACAATCAAAAATTAATTCTAGAATGACCCATTACTCAATAGCACGGCTTCTTCTTGTAAATCATTCAAAATAGCCACCACTTGAACAATCAAAGGCCTGTTCTTCCTAGAGTTGCCCACACAAGCACTGGCCACTTTAGCCAATCTAACAAGAGGCTTAATGTCACTAGGAACCATTAATCTTGGGTCTAAAAGCTCACCCATTTTCATTTCTTTAATCAATGGCAAACCCCACTTTACAATCAACCCCCCTTCACTTCTCCTACCACTCAACAACTCTAACAAAACCACCCCTAAACCGTACACATCACTTTCTTTAGAACCACCCCTTGGTTCAAGCCAATATTCTTGATCCACATACCCCACAATCCCTTCTTTCTCATTGGGTGCTAAAAAAGATAGACCATAATCACAAATCTTGGCACTAAACTTCACATCTATTAAGATATTTGAAGGCTTGACACAACCATGCACTATAGATGGTGCCACCAATTCATGCAAATACTCTAATCCACGAGCCACACCGGCTGCAACTCTTAACCGTCTACCCCAGTCCAATAACGATGCACCATCAAGGTTTTGATGGAGGTAGAAGTCCAAACTCATCATGCCCATGAACTCCATTACAACGATTCTTTCTCCAGGACCTTCAGAAAACCCTAATATGGATAACACATTAGGGTGATTAGCTAAAGATAGCCATTTTAAAATGGAAGAAAACCCTAACCCTGAACCACAATTTCTTAGAACAAAACGAGGGTGGATTCGTTTGACTGCGACTAATTCACCTCCTGCTAACACTGCTGCGTAAACAGTTCCTAACCTGCCTTTACCAATGATTCTTCTTTCGTTGAATCCATCTGTGGCAACATCGATTTCTACTAACGTGTATGGTGATGCGCAAAGCTTGATGGAAGGACTTTCTTCATCGGATCTTTGATTGTGGACTGTCTCATTTGAGTTTGCGTTCTTCTTGTTCTTCCATATGATGAAGATAACTAAGAGGATGAAGACGAAGATGGCTAATGAAAGAAGGGCTAGAACTAGGTAGTATGCGATACTTTCACCATGCCTCATGTTAAAGACCAAATTAGTTATGACGCTTTCTAAACTCTTTGTTGCTGATACAGAGATTGGATATTCTGTTGAAATTTCTTGTGGTTTGATGAGGGAGAGGTACAAGAT
Organism: Lactuca virosa; assembly: GCF_052849685.1. NCBI lineage: Eukaryota > Viridiplantae > Streptophyta > Magnoliopsida > Asterales > Asteraceae > Lactuca > Lactuca virosa. The sequence continues at coordinate 43,279,804 of NC_136432.1, read as the reverse complement.
GGATGAGAAAAGTCAAGCCGACCAATTGAAAAATTTAAATTAAGATGTTAGATAGGAGATGGGTTATATGAGAGAGAGAAGTTGCAAACGGGTTAATATTGGTCAAGTCATAGTTGGCAACACCTCTTTGAGACTTTGACCACCATTAAGTAGTCAAATATACTTATAAGCTTATAAGTCAAAGAAGTTTTTATTTGTATGTTGTCATCTATGTTTTAATAAAAAAATAGTTTTATTTTCTTTTTGACATTTGTACTCTTAATTAATATATATTTTATTATCTTTTTGCTATTGCTATGTGTCATCCTATTATGTCTCCTAATGAATGCATGTCACTTGTCAACCTATTGATTCTTTATTTTAAATTTCAAATTTTAAATTTCTCACTCAATTATATTAAATTAATAACATTAGAATAAAAGTTAAAATGAAATTAATACAAATTATAAAATGATATAATTTCACATATTTATTTAAATCAATGATTATAATTATATATAACTAAAAAAAATAATTAATAATTTATTTAAAATAATTGATTAATAATTTTGAGTTTTTACTATAAAAATTTAACTAATTTTGTAACCGTGGTTTCCACGGGTTATAAACTACTATCTATATAAAAATTAGAGATATCAAATATCCTTCTATTTTTTTATAAGATCTTACTACACATTTATGATTATGATATTTATTATATTTCACAAAATTAATAATTTTTATTATACTTGTAATCATCGAAAAATAGTAAGAAAATAGACAAGTAGAAAAAATAAAAAAATATTTAATTTCTCTTAAAATTATAATTCAAACATAATAATAAAAAATAATTGCCTAGACGATAAGTTTTAAATTTTAGAATTAATCCATAACTATTTTAATTTGTTCACAAGTTGGCTTTGTATTGTTTTTATGTATAACTAATGGAAATGCACTGTGCAATTGGCGAACGTTCGATACTAATTTCAAAATTTAGATTACCTCTTAGAAATGGGTGGAAAAGCTGGGAATCAAGCAAAAAAAAATACAGATTTGTAAGCTAACTTTCGTACCATGTTGTTGATTTTCTCCAAGGATAGGAATCAAAAAAAGGGTGCTACCATGGTGGATGAAATCTTCAGCTCATTCCGGTGTACGAATTTTGCAACCACACTAAGCAATGATGTTCATGAAATGGGTCGATTGAGAGGTGAATAATTTTAGAAGTTAGAAAAGCAAGAAACTTTACAAAATCAAATAAACTACAACAGTTTGCTTTTTAATACATAGCAACAATCAAAATTCAACATTAAAACCGACTGCAATAATGGAGGTTCTGAAGTGATAGTTAAGCAAAGATAAACTTTCATAAGTTGAAGTAGTACATCGATACCGGAAGTCTAATATGCAGAACTACATCGCTTGTATGCATAAGGACATATAAGTACATAGGTACTAAAAAGTGAAACTAGATTTCCATTTAGCCTTATTATGGTTTTTTCCAACTCTAGGACCAAATATATAACAATAAACATTGTGTAAAGGGTATTATAGTCAAAACATAAAGAACAAATTTTGAGCATTTCTGTCCCACCTGAACCATTAGAACATTACCACCCTAATCTTCTGGTGGTAGACCATTTACAGAAAGCTCCTGCATCACTTGGATTACCTGGTCTGCAACTTCTTCCTTTTCAATCTTATCAATCTAAAATATTAACAAAATTTAAGCTACATTAGCTCATGTTTAGGGGTATCAAGAAAAACACATGCTCTGCATTCCTAGGAATAGCTTATATGGATTGAAGTGAAAACCACTTGTTAACCACAAGAACTTCTAATGCATCCTCTAAGTTCTTATAAATTAGAAATGTAATCCCCAAAAATCGGATTCAAAATTGTTAATATTAGTATTTCAATCTAGCTATATAATCTTTTCCATTAACATTTTGTAACATTATCCTTCCAAAGCGAAATAATCATACCCTTTTATAATTGTAACATCCCGAAAATCATAGAAAATCATAGGGTAAAATTTTCATTTTTATAATAACCAAAACATTCATTAACCTTTATTCAAAGATTTAGAAGTATTTTTAAAATAAAACAATTATCAGAGTTCATTCCCAAAACCATGAGTTGCGGAAAAGCACGGGTGTATGCGCTGCGATCGAGTCGGGCCCTTCCCTTTCGAACTGAAAGTACCTGAAACCATAAACCACAAATTGTAAGCACAAAGCTTAGTGAGTTCCCTAAATACCACATACCATACATGTCATGCGAGCCATACATGTCATACATATTCAGTCAATCAATAAAAGTGCTATGTGCCAACCATAGTCTTGCCATTATGCGACGAGCCGCCTCATGGTCTTCCTTGCCAGGCAGGGGGCCAAACCTTGCGTCTTACATACAGGTGCCAGGAGCCACCTCCTGGTCTTCCATGCAATCATAACAAAGACAACTAGCATACAATCTACAGCTACTTAACTTATAATTGCCAGAGTTCAGACTCTGGTCTTGCATACAGATTGCCTGGAGCCGCCTCCGGGTTTTTCTACGATACATAAACCAAATGGGCCGACATTGGTACCTTCCACCCATAGAACAGTGAGGAGACTCACCTCGAATGCTGAAGCTCACTGAAAGAAACCCATAGTTGCTGCCCTGACGACTCCCCGAGCTATCAATACAAAATAACACCCAATTAAAAATGGGGTTCATTCTAAGGCCCATATCTATACTTGGGGTAAAATGACCATTTTACCCCTGACCCAACATGAGCCAAAACTGAGGCCCAAGCCCAAGACTAAAAAGGCCGAAAACCAATAGATCCATAAAGGCCCACTAATGGCCTAATTTTCGAAATTGGGCCCAACCCCCATATGGGCCTTATCCTAAGCCCAAAAATGCAAACCCAATAAATTACTTCCAACTTTAATGAAAAACCCCACTTCACGAAATAAGCCCAAACTCAGCCCAATGATGCGAGGCCCAAAAACACAAAAACACAAAAAGCCCAAAGCCCACGCCGATCGTGGGGCGTACGCTTAGCTACGATGGGCGTACTCGATGAAGCCTGGTCGCGACTTCAACTTGGTATGCTGGGCGTATGGCCAGTTACGCGGGGTGTAACCTGGCTTAATCCAAACTCGGCTTTCTGGCGTAACCACTTAAGCCCTTTGCACCCAAACTACAGAGGACCTTAAAATAAAGCTCTTAATGCATAAAGTCGGCACCTTTATGCATTTGCATGACTCAGTGGGACCCAACAACCATCTTAGTCCATTAAGACCCATTCTAATCCAACTAGAACATGCATGGACCATTCCTAAATATCAAGCAAGCATTTTTATGAACTAACATCATCAGAAAAGGCATGATCTATCACTCCAAGCTCGTGGAGTGGCTCAAACTCACAAGGAGAACTTAATACACCATAAAAACCCTTAATCTTACCCTAAAATCAAACTAGAGTAGGAGGAAGTCAAGATAAAAACTTTTTACCTCCTGAAGCTTCCCACGAGGTTGAAGATTCTGGATCTATAACCCAAAGGCTACACCAAGCTTGATCACCAAGATCCACTTCCTTGAAATAACACTTAGAATCCTTCAAAATAACCTCCAAGCTCAAGAAGGCGCCACCAAGGGGATTAAGGTTCGAAATGGGGCTCAAATAAAATGGAGGTTGAGAAATGAAAGAGCCTTGAGCTCATAAGGATGTTTAAATGGTGCCCAAACCCTAAAAATTAGGGTTTGGTGCTCTGCTCATTACACTAGGCGTACCCCTAGCTTACGCTGGGCGTACTCATCCAGGCACGTGCCCTCCTTACCATGCACACATGGGACTAGCTTGCCAACTCTTTCCACCAAGGGCCATTTTTCCATTATTCCAAACTACTCTAACTTCCTCATCTTAGATCCGTTTCCAACGAACCTTATATCCACGGAAAGGTGGCGAGAAACCCTACGCTTCTAACAACACACCATAGCCTTAAAACTTCCCTAACAAAACCCAAAATCCATACAAGACCGAGTAATCAAATTACAATTATACCCTTGGATTCCTAAGACACCATCGAACACTTGGATGACTTAAACCAGGACACACACATCCGAAAAGACCAAAACCTTTTTTCCCCAAGGCCCTAAGCATCAAGACAACTGAAGATTGGGACACAGCCCCGAATAATGAAGCAAATCCGAAACCGAGCGTTACAACTCTCCCCCACTTAAATTAGATTTTGTCCTCGAAATGCTCCTTACTAACACTCAGATCATACCAAACAACCCGAGGAACGCAACCGAAAATTCTGAGCATAAAACGACCTTCCAAAGACAACCAAACACGACTCAAACAGAAACTTCCAACCCGCAGAAGAACAAATCCTTAAATCCTAAAGAAAACCACTTCCACCTTTCTGAAACCTAAAATCTACATTGGTCCGACTCCCCGACAGACCGCCCATGCTGAAACATCACCAAACCTAGTCCTCCTCAAATAACAGACTAAACGAAACACCTCCAACCCTGATTGTTTTGATGCGACCAAAGAAACAAAGTCACTGACCATAAACAAATGCAGGACACTTATACTTAATAGGAGACTCAGATAGTCCTTCAAGTAGAAGATCTCCCTGCAACGGCTAGACTCAAACGAGAGTTGCACAACAGGGTCAAACAAATTACTCTCAGATTATTTATTCCTACAGCAAGTGACTTAGCATTTCCTGATCAATAATGTAACACCTGTTCCTGGTTTTGAGGTCATTTATAATTTATAAGGGTTTTGTGCATGGACTCGGCGAGTTGGGAGTCCAACTCGTCGAGTAGGGTCGTGTATCTTGGACGCGGGTCGAAAGTGACTCGGCGAGTCGGAAGGCTCGACTCGGCGAGTCTGAGCTGTTTAATGAAAACCCTAATTTGAAGTTTTCTCCCTATATAAACATCATTATAAACCCTTGTGGCCTCCCTTAACACCATAAAAGACCGTTTACGGCGGCAAACTCGCCGGAGTGTGAAGTGGGAGCATTTGGGATATTATCCTTGGGATTTTGGGGAGATTTCCAAGCCTTAAGAGGAAGTAACGAGGGAGAAGCACTAGGTTGAGCATCTATTTCGTGTTGGGCAGTAGATTGAGGTACTGATCTGTTACTTTCAGCCTTAGATACTTAGAGTTCTTGAGGAAGATTAGGACCATTCTTGAGGGAAATGTAAGCAAGCTTAGATCTGGACCTATCACAAGGATATGGTTCCAGATCTGGACCTTCTTAGGTCCCAAATAGCATAAAGTTGTACCTTTTATTAATATTATTCCGTTTTCATGCATGGAACCTTATTTGAGGGTTTGTTTTGGTGATTATGGCCATGTGAGGCCTTGCATGCACGTAAAGTTTGCAACTTTACGTGTTATCTACAATAGGAGATGATGGATCTAAAGTTTGGGACCTTAAGTCCCACTGGAAAGGACCGTAATCATGATAAACTTTGGGGGACTCGACGAGTCGTGTAAGTGACTCGTCGAGTCGAGAGGGTTTTCTCGTTTACGGCCAAGGGTTTACGGTCAAAGGTGTACGGTTGGTGGTTTACGGCCGTAAACACCAAGGAACTCGACGAGTCCCTCGGGTGACTCGGCGAGTCGACGAGTTAAGCAAGGAACCCGACGAGTGGCTAATTGCACTCGACGAGTCAAGGTCAATATGGACAGTTGATGTTGACTACAAACATAGACTTTGACCAGGGTTGACCTGAGGGTATTTATGGGATTGTGTTAAGCTAATCACCTGATGATTATGGGCAGTTGAGAAGGAGCAGTGTGTGGGATATGTCTGATTTCAGCTTATCAGTTAAGCGTTCGAGAGGTGAGTCTTCTCACCATACCAATGGGTCTAAGGCACCAAGGCCGGCCCATTTTATGATAGTTAATATACTTCCTATGTAGAGGTGTGTTATATGTATATATGCGTGATATGCTGTAGAGATAGCCTTTGTGGTTAATGGTAGAGACAACCTTTATCGCTAATGGTAGAGATAGACTTGTGGCTAATGGTAGACACAACCTTTATGGCTGATGGTAGAGATATTCTTGTGGCTAATTGTAGAGATAGCCTTTGTGGCTAACAGTAGAGATAGCTTGTATAGCTAATTGACATGTGCCAATAGTAGAGAGAGCTTTTATAGCTATTTGATATGTGATATGTGGCAGAAGTAGCTTTTATAGCTAATTGATATGTGCTAATGGTAGAGAGAGCTTTTATAGTTATTTGATATGTGATATGTGGCAGAAGTAGCTTTTATAGCTATTTGATATGTGATATGTGGTAGAGTAGCTTTTATAGCTGATTGATATGTGATATGTGGTAGAGTAGCTTTTATAGCTGATTGATATGTGATAACGGTAGAGATAGCTTTTTACAGCTAATACGATATGTGTTATGTGGATTGTGTGTGGGGTATGCTCTGGGGGACTCACTAAGCTTTGTGCTTACGGTTTACAGTTTTGGTTTCAGGTTGCATCGATTTGGAAATGAAGGGCTCGGATTGATCGCAGTGCACACACCTATGATTTCCGCAATGAATGGTATTGGGACGAACTCTGATAATTATTTTACTTAATGATGATTTGGAATGTTTGAAATAAATGGTATCAATGTTTTAGCTATATTAAAAATGAAATTTTTACCTCTGATTTTTGGGTTGTTACAAGTTGGTATCAGAGCCTTGGTTTGAGGGATTTGGACATACTTTCGGGTGAGTCTAAACTCAAACTGAGGATTTGCAATGTTTTCAAAAGAAAAATGTTTTAAGTAAAGAATTTTTAAGACAAGAAAGGGTGTGGTGCATGCAATCAGCCGAGCTCAAGTAAGTTTCCCCAGAATACCTACATTTGTTATCTGTTATGATCTAATTTATGAATCTGAGAATCGCATGCTAGTTAGGGCTAGGGGAGATGCCTTTATATGCTGTATGAGCTGTTAGACTTGCATGCTAGTTCTGAGTAGTCAACAATAGATTGGCATGATATGTGATGCTTGTAGCCTTGGGAGTATTTGATGTCATGCTAGGACGAGAATGATTATTGGTAGTAGTAACTGCTACGTGTATGCTTTTAAAATTGTACACGGTTAGGATCTTATAGCCTTAGAATAATTGATTTGGCCTTATTTCCTGTTCCTTGTCTAGTTGTGGTCCTAGGGTAGAGTCTATTATTCGACATTCTATTAGATCCTGTTCTGTGTATAATTTGCATGCATAAGGCAGCCGACAGTGAGGATGGATGGATGTGGATAGCATGAGTTGTGGTATGCGGGCTGAATGTTTTATGATAGTTTACGGGTCGGAGATTACCCTAGGGTAAGCCTAGTATGAGATTAGTGACAAGACTCACCGGATTGCGAATGGTATGTTGGATAGTATTACATTGTCCGAATGCTGCTTGCTTTGTGCTTTGTGGAACTCTTGAGTGATGGGAGTCAGCTACTAAGTGTATATGACGATATCCAGGAGGTGGGTGACTGGCATCATGGGGAGTTCTTCAGCAGCTGATGGTAGGGTGAGGTTGGGAACCTAGGAAAGCCTAGGATATGCTCCAGTGAGCTTAGTGGGGCAGTTCAGTGAAGTTGGGAACCTAAGAGACCCTAGGAGGTGCTTCGGTGGATACTGTGTTGCTGTTTAGCAAACATATAGTACATCATGGAAGTAAGGTGACTTAGAGGATTGAGGATGATTCCGGAGGAAAGTATGGATAGGTGTGGAAGGTAGTATTGGGCCCGTACTACTGAAAGCACAGGATCCATACTTGAATCGGGGAAAGTCTTGGATAATCTAAGAAGCCTGGGAAGGAGAATTATTGGTTATGATTGGACCGTGGGGATAGCTGCTATGAAAAATACGGGTGAGCACCCAAGGGGAAGGACCGGGGTTTGGTCCCGGCTCCGGTGGAGAGCCAGTTAGTGGAAGGACTGCCGGGATTTTGAGTTCGCCTAGGATCAGACGGAAAGGATTGTGCAATCTAGTGCACATTTGGGATTGGAGACCAAGTCTCAGGGATAGTTTGTAGCCCGGTTTAGAGTAGAGATTGCTCAAGTTATTGTAGTGTAGTCGTGACGGTTGAGCTGGTGAGTGTGTCAGGGTGCGAGACCCTAAAATGATATGGATTCCAGAGTCCGAGGGCTGAAGATTGATTAGGAGTACCTCGAGCAGAGAGGTTTAGGTTATGTGAATTTAGTGAAGGATCTCGGGAAGAGATCCAGGAATTTGGATCTGCTTTTGAGAGGCCAGTGGGGCCGGATTCGATGCAACGTTTGCGGAAGGTGCACGATGGAGTTTCGTTCCAAGGGTTGGATTGTCATTACGATCGGAATAATGTATTACATCGTGTTCTCAGGATGGTCGGGGTAACTCAGGAGGAGGTGGCCAGGATTCCTCCAGATGTTTGCGGATATTCTATCTTCGGCCAATTCCCGTGGATATCGGGAATTTGCATCGCTTTGGAATTATGATAAGTTAGATCTCGGGTCGGTTCTCTGCTATTTTTTGGGATTAGCAAGGGTTATCAGATGCTAGTCAGCATGCCGAGGAATTTTGAGGAATCTTCAGACAGACATATCTCGCGGAGCGGGTTCCGCATATACCGTGAATACTCCGAGGCGTTGTCGGAATCAGTTCGGTGATCTGGATTGCTACGGGTATAACAGCTTTGGCCACGACAGCAGGGACTGCCCATAGGGGGCGAGTCCATCATATTGTCATTGTGGGCAGGAGGGTGTCAAGGAGGTCGACTACCTGACGACCAGAGAGGAGCGGTGAGTGTATTCGCTCAGGCTATTTTGAGAATCACCAATGGATGAGAGGGTAGAGCCGGAGCCCAGCAGAGAGGGGCCCCACTTTGCAGGATCGGACAGGAGAGATCGGAATTTTGACAGGCAAGGGTGCGAGGTATAAACCCTTTTGCCTCCTAACCAGCATGAGTAGGCATATCATTGGTTGTTATCTCTAATTATGGTTGGGTTATATGTACCTTCAAGAAGAGTCAAATGCCATCTGCAGGCCATGATTTTGGGTGGAATAGCACGAGGTCGTCTTCTTGTATATCGTGGATTGTCCAGTGTTTGAGTATCATTTTGAGAATGGTCGGGTTTGGTTCAAGGGTCGGTACGAGGGAATTATGTCTAGGTTCCAGTAACCTTAGATATTATGTTTGGAAAGGCTTTCGGGGTTGTCAAAGGAAGAGAGAGTTGATGCTGAAGTTTTGATTGGAGCATCCGACATGTGGACTTTCGAGATCTGAGTGTGATATCAGTTTGGGCACCTAGAGTCATTGACATTGTTGGGATTCAAGAAGTGTTAGCTGGTTTTTGAGAGTCGTGTTGTTTGGGAAGAGTTATTCATAGTGTTCAAGCTTTGCTAAGCACCGGCCGTCAGCAGATTGATCATTGGAACGAGAGAGGGTTTGGGAATCCTTCAATTCTCATATACTGAACGGAATTGGTTGAATCTAAGTGGGGGAGAACCGCCCAGGTATCTAGGTCAGAAGCTAGGGTGAAGGTGTTGTAAGACTACGGGGGAGCCATAGCATTCACTAATGTTCAGATGGGGTGAAAGTGATGTAAGACTACGGGGGAGTCGTAGCATTCACTAATGGTCAGTTAGGGTATAGTCTTGTAAGACTACGGGGGAGCCGTAGCATTCACTAGCGGTAGAGAGTGTTGTAAGACTACGGGGGAGCCGTAGCATTCACTAGCGGTAGAGAGTGTTGTAAGACTACGGGGGTGCCATAGCATTCACAAATTCTTTCAGGTTATTTGGACTAGGGTAGGCTAGTTCGCAGGGTTGTGGGAGAGCCACAACTTAGTTAGGATCAGGACTCGAGGTGGTTGATCGATCAGTTATCCGGGGGCAAGCCCGGGCGTGTATGGGAGTTCAGGTTGGAACCGGTAGTGTAACGCCTGTGTTTCTGGGCTTGTCATTAATGTTGATATAGTAGTCTAGGTTAACCTTTGTAATCCGTTTTGAAATAATAGAAGTGTATTAATTGAGTATTATGTGTTTTGTGCTTAACTGTGTGACTTAATTGAATTAAGTATGAAAATAAGGGTCAAAATGAAATGTTAGATAAAGCCGATATCTATGGATAATTTTGTAGTAGTTGAAACGAGGTTTCCGAATATATAAAGAATGCCGAAATCCGAGTTATAACGAAGAAGTTATGATTTGTCGAAGTTTCGCGACAGAACCGACATGACGCTGAATGACGTAAAATATGAATTTAAGATAGAGCGATATCTAGCCTTAGTGATCTAAACGAAAGTTGTAGAGTTCTTTAAACCGAGAGCGTGCATAAAAAGAACGCCCAAATCTGACTTCGTATGAGGAAGTTATGATTTTCCGAAGTTTCGACTTAGCAGTGTGCAGCCCGAATACTCGATTTGAGATCGAGCGGTTTTTAGCCAAAAACAATCTAAACGAGAATCGAAGATCTCGTAAATGGTAGTGCAAAGGTAAAAAGACAGACGGAAACGGACGTCGGATGAAGAAGTTATGAATTTATAACGGAGTTTTCCTGTCCCGGCCTACTAAAAATAAATTCAAAATTAGCCAATGGAGTCTAAACGAGAGTTGTAAAGCATAATCTCACCTACGCGTGGATATAAAGAACGTCGAAAACTGAACTCGTATGCGAAAGTTATGAATTTTTGAAGTTCGGGGCGTGAACCCCAAGGCTGTGCCAGTTCACGAGGTGAGCATTAGTGACTCACGAGGTGAACAGATGATGGACGTCTTCTAGGGCAAGCGGCTGTGACGAATGCAATGACGTATCGAGCTCACGAGGTGAATATTAGAAACTCACGAGGTGAGCCAGTTCACGAGGTGAATATTAGAAACTCATGAGGTGAACTCAGAAAATTCACCCTATAAATAAAAATTGAGGGTCAGCCGAGTTTGGTTGCTCATCTCTTACTCTCCCACTCCCGATACTCTCTCTAAGCCTTATTTTAACCCCTCGAAGCCCCGGTATCATCCCGAGACCCGAAGTGAGTCCCGAAGCCCCGAAGTTCCCGATAAGTGCAATTCCCGAGCCGAAGCTCTGCCAGCGAGAAGCCAATTTTTGTGAAGATCTTCCAGATCTACCGAAGAATACTACTTCTACAAGCCGTAGTGCTGTCCGATCATCTTCTGATCAAGTGAGTGTGTAGTTACTTTCTTCTAACGCATAATTATGAAGTATTTTATATGAAATACATGTTATGTGTAAATTTTGTTGTTATATGTGTGAATGTATATTCACTTTCTTCTATCTCATAGATATGATTTATTATCTATGAAATACGTGTTATGTGTATGTCTCTCATCTGTTGTTTGAAATATGTATTGAATGAGAATGCTATACAGGTTTTAAACTATGTATAAAAATATATATTTTTATCTACTAATATGTTGGGTAGAACATGGGTAGATAGTTGATGTGTGATAAACAGATGAGAGGCCTCGATGTTGTTGTTGATCTAGTCATCTAGCGGAGTATGGATGACGACCACGGACTCTTTCTAGACAGTCCAGTGGAACGCTAGCAGGCTCATAACCTGTAGGTGTTGTGAACGATGTGTTCACCGGTGTACTCTATCCCCCTCATGTTTGCCTTTAGGACATCTATTGTTGAGGAAACCCCTTGCAGTAATGTTCGTCCCGATGAAAAATCCTAGATTAGGTCTCTTGAGATAGATGTTGTTTTAGGGACGTAAAGTGAGGATAACGGGAATGGGTAATCGGGTTATTGTTGGTTGGTGAAATTAAATATAATTATTTATTGTGGGTTGAAAACCCTATATGCTCACCAGGCTCCCAAGCCTGACTCACTCAGTTTTGTTTATATTACAGGTAGTGGCGCGAGAGCATAAGTTGGATGACTTAATCAAGATGTTTTGATTTTAGACCTGTTGTTATATGTAACTGTTGTAAGGTCTATACTGTGTTGTTTATGCTTTTGGTCTGTTTATCGGAACATGACATCCCGAATATTGTTATATAATGAAAATGCATCTCTTGATGAAATGCTTTGATAAATTCTATTTTATCATGTTTTGTTTTGGGAACAAATTCCGCAACCCTTTTTAATCAATGGATTACTCTGAAATTATTTTAAAAGCATAAATGAAACCGGTCTTTTCTGGCCGAGATTTTGGGGATGTCACAGTTGGTATCAGACCATTAGTTTAAGCGAACTAGGAATTTGTAGGATTTCTAGACTTAAACTTAGAATGCTAAGTGAGGGTTATGAGGTGTGTGTCTGTTATATTATAGACACGAGCACTAGTTTATTTTAGGAAAGTTGTCTAAAATGCTTTTATGTGCTAAATGTTATATGTTGCCATATATGATATTATTTGTTCGGATCTATGGTCTGTTGCCGACCGGATCTGGAAACCTTATATGTTTAGGATTCTAAGCGTATGACGACGGTATTAGAACTAGCATGTAAACGTTTCGGAGTGATATGGAAGATCGTAATATCTATCGCGAACGAAGATCTAAATTTCACCTTATTCGGTGTATAGATCAAGAATGGCAAGAACTAGAAGCGGAGTTGGAAACGTGAATGAAAACAGAAATCAACAGCCTCAACCGCCTGTGATTGAGCAAGCACCTGTTGTAGCTGCTGCACCAGAACCAATCACCATGGCTGGAGTGCAAGCCATGATTCGGGCTATGTTAGCCGAACAAAGGGAAGAAATGCGATAGATGTTGCATGGAAATAGGGACGAACCTATCATACCCATTGAGGAACCCGAACTGATTCCCGAGCGATCAGAGGAAGGAACAATAGTCGCATTGTGAGTCAAGTTGGGACTCAAGAAGAACGAAGGAATGACCCGGAAAGGGGAAACAACAAGGATGGGCGCATGTATAAGAATTTCTTGGGCGCCAAGCCGCCAAGTCTTTCTGGAAGCCCAAAGCCTGTTGAAATTATGGATTGGATCTCCGAAATGGAGATGATATTTGAAAGTTGCGACTATAGCGACAAACAGAAGACTGTCTTTGCAGTTAGACAACTGAAGACCAGAGTCTTGAGCTGGTGGAAGTTGTTGGCAGATACTATGCCACGAGGAGAAGCCCTGAAAATGTCATGGGAGGAGTTCTTGGAACAGCTAAGGGTGCATTACTGTTCAGAGATAGATCTGATTGATCTGAACAATGAGTTCCAAAACTTGAAGAAGGGGAGAATGAGCATAGACGACTATGCTACTGCATTCACTGAGAAAATGAAGTTATTTCCGTACCTAGTGCCAACGGAACTCTCCAAGATTGAGAGGTTTGCTAATGGACTGTCTGCCGACTTTGGCCCGACAGTCAAGATGGCAGCCACTCTGAAAACAGCTGTTCGAGCAACTAAGAATGTGGAGGCCCAACAGAAGGAAAAGGGTCTGGAAAGAATAGAGGTTGGTGAGAAAAGGAAGTTCGATGGACCTTCAGGGTCCAACAAGAAAAATAAATTCTCGAAATCTGGTTCGAGAGGAAGAGGAGGCGAAGCGAAATGGTGCGACAAATGTAAGAAGAAGCATCATGGAAAATGTGAGGTAGTGGCCACATGTTTTAAATGTGGAAAGCCAGGACACTATGCCAATGAATGCACTCTCACCAAGAAAGTTTGCTATGGTTGTGGTGAGGAGGGACACATGTCTAGGGACTGCCCGAAAAAGAAGGAGGCAGCAAGACCCAACATTCCTCAAAGCCGAAGGCGAGAGCCTTCCAGATGACACTGGAAGCTGCTAAAGAAGAAGCTGATGTCGCTTCAGGTACCTTTCTCGTAAACGAATTGCCTGCCCAAATTTTATTTGATTCTGGAGCCAACTACTCCTTTATTTCGCATGAATTTGGTAGAAAACTAGCTTTGCCTGTTGATAGACTAGAGAATGCTTTATTAGTCGAAGTTGCTAGTGGCAAGTTTGTACCCGTTAGCCATCATATGAAAAACATCTTAATCGACCTGAATGGGAATAAGTTCCACGAGGAATTATTGCCTATCGAACGTAATGGTTTCGACATCGTGCTGGGAATGGATTGGCTTAGCGCCAACGATGCCGAGATTTTATGCAAGAAGAAGATAGTAAAAGTAAACCCGCCAGGGAAAGAGTCATTTGTGGTGTATGGGGACAAACGCAGAGTAAATTCTGGAATCATTTCGCTAATGAAAGCCAGAAAGTGTTTGGCCAAAGGATGTACATCATATTTGGCATTCGTGATAGATGCTAAGAAGGAGAAAAAGGAGATGCAGAGCATTCCTGTCGTGTGTGATTATCTGGAAGTGTTTCCCGAAGATCTTCCCGGATTACCGCCTGATAGACAAGTGGAGTTTAGAATAGACTTGTTACCAGGGACGACGCCAATAGCAAAAGCACCTTACCGATTAGCATCGACGGAGATGAAGGAGCTAATGATGCAACTTCAGGAGTTATTGGACAAGGGTTTCATAAGACCTAGTTCATCACCCTGGGGAGGTCCGGTGTTATTCGTGAAGAAGAAAAATGGAAGTATGAGAATGTGCATCGATTACAGAGAGCTGAACAAGGCAACAATAAAGAATAGATATCCATTGCCGAGGATTGATGACCTGTTCGATCAACTACAAGGTTCAAGTTATTTTTCAAAGATCGACCTGAGGTCAGGATATCATCACCTGAAAGTAAGAGAGCAGGATATCGAGAAGACTGCATTCAGAACGCGATATGGACACTACGAGTTCTTGGTTATGTCGTTTGGAGTAACCAATGCTCCAGCCGCATTCATGGATTTAATGAACAGGGTTTGTAATCCGTTCCTTGATAAGTCTGTGATAGTGTTCATAGATGACATTCTGATTTACTCGAAAAGCCAAGAGGAGCATGGCGGACACTTGCGAGAAGTGTTAGAAGTCTTGAAGAAGGAGAAGTTGTATGCTAAGTTCTCCAAATTTGATTTTTGGATTCGAGAAGTCCAATTATTGGGTCACGTGGTCAACCTGTTGGATTAATGTCTAAGTCCATAACTATATTTGGTATGTACTTGACCCGACCCGGCATGGTCCATTTGGGTTGCACTTCACCGACACAATTTATATGGATAGTCTTTTGAGAATAGTATATTTATGATTTATATTAATATATTATAAGTTCTAATATATTAATATATAATCATATTATTTAATTAGTATTGATCAAGAATTAATTTATAATTAATTAAGTGATCAAAAGGAACTAATTAAATATGGACTCTTAGATATATATGTGTAGTGGGCCAAGTTCATTTAGGTTGGGCTAAGTCTTCATGGATAGTCCATGGAGCTTTAACCCATGGATCCTAGGAAATGAAAGGTCATGGGTGTTAGGGTTTAACCCTAATCCTCCACACTATATAAAGGGTCTTATGGTTCATGAAATTAGGCTAGTGGCTAGTGTGGATACACTAAAGAGGGAAATAACCGATTTCATAAGTGTGAGCCAAGTATCCATATTCTCTAAAGTCTTCCAAGGTGTTTTGGTGATTTGTGATTCCACTTGAGGCTTCCACACTATTGGGGATAAGCTCTTAAAGTTCAAGACTTCAAGCTTCATTAAAAGGTATGTATTCTAACTTGTTATATTACCAAAGTATCAAGGATTGTATGCTAGATAGGGTAATACCTTGGAATATTCATATTTGCATGTATAATAGAGAAAACATAGATCCAAGGTATTTAGGGTTGCATGTACACTTAGGAGTGTTAGAATGCTCAAAACCCAACAGTGGTATCAGAGCCAGGTTGTTTTTTGTTATATTCATGCAAATGTTTGATTTTCAAAGTTGAAAAAAAAAGAAAAAAAAACATGAAGTTTGTCAAATTTTAAAATAATTACTTGTTTTGTGAAAAACTAATTATTTGTAAAATTTGAATCATTTGCTATATGAGTTGAATTAGGTCAAATTTAGTAAAAGATAAAATGATATGATTATTTTATTAGTTTTAAGAGTTTGATCTAAATGTTTTAAGGAGTTACAAATTTTGTCATAAAATTTTGGAGCTCAAAAGTTTTTTTAAAGTTGTGATCTTAAGTGTTTTGAAACCTCCATAAGTTATGGATATGAAAAGGTTTTAAAAAAAAATTGATTCAAAGTTTTTATGGAGTTACAAAATTTGGTGTTAATGTTTTAAAGAATTCCATAACTTATTCTTAAGTTATGGAAGATGAAAAGTTTCATCATAAAACAAGCATTTAACTCCATAAGTTATGGATTACCAAAAGTGTTTATGTTTCCTTGATTTATGACTTAGTTTAGATTAATGAAAAAAAAATATAATAATAAAATTGTGTTTTATTTGTTTTCAATCCTAATTAATCTAGAGGTAGTTCATAAAATGTGTTTTTGTAACTTGTCCTCAAGTTACATAAAAGGTCACATTTATGAATCTTAAAACTCATAAAAGTGCCATAGGTTACATAAAAAAAATGAAAAGTCTTTTTCATTAAATAGTATTATGACTCCATAACTTGTCCTCAAGTTATAGATGTTTAAGAGTCACTTCTTTAAAAGTGTTATTAAAGAATAAGAGGTTACATAAAAAAATGAAGAGTCTTCATTTTAATGAACCATTAAACTCATAAGTTATGAAATGAAAAGGTTTGAATAGTTTCAAAAACTTGCCCTCAAGTTTTGGAATTTGTAAAGTTTTCACTTATGAATACTTTAATTCCAAGTTAAGCCCTTAGAATTTTAAAAGTTAAAATTCAACCCTTATACTTTATAATATTATAAGTTAATAATATTTATATATATGTATAAGAGTAAAGTCGTCTTACCATTAGTAGGCCTTATTCACGAAGCCGGTCTATAAGGGGGGGTATAAGGTTACTGCCTATAAAATGGCAGTTTAATGGGTGTCTACTCTCACCCACCGCTTCCTTGACCGGTGGAGGGTCGTTAGCCGAACGGGTAGGACAAGGACTATAATTCTCCCTTCATTAAAATTATTAATGATAAATACTAAGTAACTAAACTCTTAATAATACCCAATCTTAGTTACTTAGGAAAATGTGAATTTGGTGCTAACCCATGAAATTACACTTTGCACTTTGCTTAAGTCAGTTAGTGGAGCGTGTGTGGTTAACCGGCACACTAGCTTGATTTAACAAGGTAGGCAAAGGGTAACTTAATGTTTATCATAGTATCGGTGGAGCGTGTGTGGTTAACCGGCACATCGATTGAGGGGTAAATATTAAGGGTACCAAGTATATTTGCATGGTTATTCACACCTTGTTTTGTGATCCTCGGCATCCCAGTCACAAAACCTGAAGGGCACACTCGAGATTGAAACATGCCTTTGAAAAGTTCAATGAATCTCAAAAGAATCTAGGAGTTTCAAAACCAATTAAAACCTAATAATACATTTCGTTTATCTTGGTGGAAATTGGTGAATCGTCATTCACCTACCTTCAAATATTTTATAGCTTGGATTACGGCATCCCTCTTCCAAGTTATAAAATAGTTTGCTGGGTCCTAGCTTTAATATTTCATATTGGGTGTTATATTAAGGACTTAGATCAACTATCTTGAATATCTCCCAAAAAGATGTCTGGTTCAGACATCTATGATCCTCCCAAATCTCTTGGAACTTCACTTCCTCCACCTCCTCCAATTATTCTCCCTAACCCACAAGTTCAAGGTCACTCAAGCCCTATCGGCAAGCAAGGTCTATGTGTGATCGCATCTTGGAGATGAAGTCACATATTGACAAGCCGGGAGAGTTGGGTTTCAAACTCTTGAGAAAGTTGGTGGTTCAATCACTTTCTATGTCACATAGTGAATTCCTTTGCGACTACTATGAAACAGACTATGACATGACCCTTAATGATCTTATCTATTTGCTTGGTGCTGCTGAATCAGCAATAATTTGGAGCACTGGGAGAGCAAATTTGATTAGTAGATCAACTTCCCAAACTACCATGGACATTGACAATGGTAACATTGGATATCTAGAAAAGCCTTCTCTTCCCAAGGAAAGGGATTGACCATAGTCAACTAGGTTGACCAAATGGTAAAGAGAAAGGCTAAGTCTACGATAGTCCCATGTACCATTCCTAAAGAGTCCCTATGTTTCTCTTTCCAAAGGAAGGGGCATTGATTGCGAAGCAGCCTATTTACCTGAAAGATCATAAGGTTGATCAAGTCAAGAAGATTGACTCTACTTCAGGTAAAGTCCACTATCTAACTCTGTTAAGTTTCTATTCTGAGATTCTTGTTACATGATGTGACTGGGTCACATGTTGATGTTTTAAGAATCAAAGAAAAGTGAAGAAACTTAAAGGAAGTATATGCTGATTCTGATCGCGAAGATGGATCTCGATCGCATGGTGTTGTGATCAAAATTTTGAGTTGTTGCTTAGGAGTTATGATATATTGCTTAGGAATAGATAACAACAAAGTTTTTCATGTGCTTTTGCACTGTAAGGATAGTTTTTCCGCAAAGTTTTTAAAATAAAAGAAAAAAATTGATTTTATTTATTTTAAAATATCCTTACAATGGCATTTGTGAAAAGGAAAAAAATTGTTGCTTATATGATTCCATTAATAGCAAGAGTGGAAATATGAATTTGATTCTTTCATTTGTGGTAGTGTCTAAATTTTCCAAATAAGGAAAGATTCTCATCACCCAAGTTTCAGTTGGATAGAAACTTGGAATCATGCAAGTTGTATTGTATGATGAATGAGAACTTTCAAGCATTGGAAAATTAAGACTAATTACTTGTTCACATGGATGTGTGAGTCAAGTAAAGGACTAAGGGATCGAGTACACATTCTTGTGCACTGATCAAGCCCACCACAAATGTAACTTGAGTGACACATCTTAAAGAAGGTTTATTAACACTAGTGAAATGTAAGAGTAAAAGGTTTTCTACTCTTGTACATTTGAATTTGGTAAGTTGTGATGTTTTGGATAAAACAGAGACCAACTTAGGCCAATTGTATTAAGTGTTTGTCTTGATTAGAATCCACACTATCTCTTGAATATTTGGCAAGAAAGTATTATAGGTCAAGGAGACAGTGGGAGTCTAAAAGATCCTGAAAGGGTTTCAAGAAGTAATCAAGAATAAAACTTGTATTTCATCACTAGCACACAACTAGAGGTTTATAACCTATCGTGTTGACATTTCTGTGCCCATTCCAGTTAAGTTGGCTATATATATTTGAGTTCTACATGTTCTCAATTGTTTGCATAACTACTTGGAAGCAATGGCAGGCCCTTGTGCTGCCAGGTGGCAAGAGGTTAAGATTGCACAAGTTCAATCCATATGAGTTAGGATTTGTCACTAACCTAGTCTTGTGATTATGGTTTGACAAATTCACATGGATAAGAACACATACACCATAAAATCTAAGTGTCATAAGGTTTCTCTCCGATTCATGAAAATGATGGTGAGGAAATTCTTTCACTAAGTAGATTTTAATTAGATAGCAATTGTGATATTTTCAGTTCTCAAAGTCGTTAGTGAAGCGTGCGTGGTTAACCGGCACACTAACATGGACTTATGAGAAATGGCAAAGGTCTAAACAATTGAGACTATGATTACGACATCCCTTTTCATAGTTCTGAAATTATTTAGACACACCTGTGAGCTATCTAAGATAAGGTGTATAGTTTTTGATAAAGCCTTATCAAAGAAATCTAGTATCAGAAATCTGAACTTTAGTAAGAATGTCAATAAAGTATTGACTTCTAGAGGTCCAGCTGTTTTCTGGATACATGTCAAAGCTAGTGGGAGCATAAGTGTTATGCTAATAATCATCATGTTAGTGGGAGCATGATAATTATGATAAGTATTGCAAGTTAGCAATGTTAATTATAGATAACAAAAGTTTCAATTCGTGAGGTTGCAGGGGTTGAAAAAGTTATTTTGCTATAATTAAGGGAGAGGAAATTATACTTCATTTCAATTCTAAAAAGCTTAGATTGAGTTTATAATCATTCTAAAGAGCTTATATTGAGATTTTTATCACCTTTAGTCAAGAATATATATATGAATTTCATGTTGGATTGGTTCAACTTAAGAAAATTCTATATATTGCGTTCTCAGAATTCGATTATGATTACGACATCCCTTTTCATAGTCAAATTTTGAGAATATGGCAAACAAAAAATTATTATGGAAAAAGACTGGTCTAGAACCATGTCTTTATGTGAAACATCATGAATCGTGTCCCATTTACTTTGGGTACAAGATCGATTACATGTGCTATAATATTTATTATTTCTGAATTTTCCAAATGCCTTGGGGCATTAAGGAGGAAAATGTCTAGAATTGGATATGACTAAA
This sequence comes from Lactuca virosa, assembly GCF_052849685.1. NCBI lineage: Eukaryota > Viridiplantae > Streptophyta > Magnoliopsida > Asterales > Asteraceae > Lactuca > Lactuca virosa. Next base: position 43,259,501 of record NC_136432.1, on the reverse strand, counting down.
GTGATTAAGCAATTGTCAAGGACAATCTAAGGTTTACCAAAGATTGGTTGCTCAAGGACAGTTGGAAGTATATTGTTAATATTGGAAGGACCATATTGACATAGTCTGAAAAGAGACAACTCTTGTTCAGAAGTGGTAGTCAAAATGGGAATATAGAGTTGTCTTCATAGGTGGAAGCAATCTGTGTAAGGTTAAAGAAACTTAATGCAAGAAGCATGTTCAAAGCAATGCGCTTTGAATTTGAGACATCGTTTCCATGGAATTGCTCTCCATTAGAATACTCTGTAATGATTGCCAAGTCTTTGTGGCTTTGTGCATAATCATTACAAGAGGTACAGTGCATATAAGTTTAAAATCTAAACAGATTTCGATAAATGATAGGAATTTGGAATTCTTACATTTAAGACAAGGATTTGGGAGTGTGAAAAGAGAATCATTAAAATTATGTTCAATTGATCTAGTTCACAAAGAAAAGGATCATAGACAAACATAGAGTGCATACTTGGTGTATGGCAAAGCTATTGTTTAGAAAAACATAGTGTACATGCTTGGAGCATGGGACAACTAGTGTTTTTAATTCAGGTATAAAGTTGATAAAACCGAAACAATGAATAATGAGTAATCAGTATGGTGATAAATAAAAGTGGTCTATTTATATTCATAGGGTTTGATACCATATTTGATTCATTTATTTTTGTGTTTCACTTTGCATGTTTTGACTTCCATAATAACTAGGTTATTCTTCCGGAATGACTAAGTTATTCAAACCATCCACAGTCGGTCATATGTTGGAAGTAGATATGAATCAAGACTGTCATGGGTTGGCTTGTAGAGGCCCAAGTTGGTGGACAAAGTTGTGCTACAACACTCATGAGTGCTCATAAGTTCTGAGTATTGGATTCAACCCGCGCTCATTTGAATCACTTCATGGATGTTATCACGAGTGATCATGAGACGATAATATCTTATATTCTTCAAACCTAGAGATATGAGTTGTTACTATGAGTTGGTTGTACATTGATTGCACGAAACCACATTGGTAACTCGATGTTATAAAACGTGCCTTTGTGTATGATTCAACAAGTAGTAGAAGAAGCCATATGAGTCGAAGTTTATCCATTCCTTTTACCTTCGGGATAAAAGCGATATCTGTGGGCCCCTTGATGATTTAATGATGACACATGTGAGTGCTTGGCCAAGCCAGGACTGATTTGATTTGTTCAATCAGTCAGTCATCATAAATCAGAAATCGGGAAACAACAAATGGACAGAGAGAATGATTATAATCCATGTCTCAGTCCATATGATATCTAGAATGGAGGAATATATGATCCCTTATCTAATGGACAAGTCATTGACAAAGGTCAGAGTTTGTTGACAAGATCAGAGTTCGACAGCGGCTTTAAGAGCTACGATTGCCAGTTGGTTTTTGAAGTCATACTCAATAATAGTTTTAGACTTATCCAAGTGGGAGACTGTTAGATTAATGTCTAAGTCCATAACTATATTTGGTATGTACTTGACCCGACCCGGCATGGTCCATTTGGGTTGCACTTCACCGGCACAATTTATATGGATAGTCTTTTGAGAATAGTATATTTATGATTTATATTAATATATTATAAGTTCTAATATATTAATATATAATCATATTATTTAATTAGTATTGATCAAGAATTAATTTATAATTAATTAAGTGATCAAAAGGAACTAATTAAATATGGACTCTTAGATATATATGTGTAGTGGGCCAAGTTCATTTAGGTTGGGCTAAGTCTTCATGGATAGTCCATGGAGCTTTAACCCATGGATCCTAGGAAATGAAAGGTCATGGGTATTAGGGTTTAACTCTAATCCTCCACACTATATAAAGGGTCTTATGGTTCATGAAATTAGGCTAGTGGCTAGTGTGGATACACTAAAGAGGGCAATAACCGATTTCATAAGTGTGAGCCAAGTATCCATATTCTCTAAAGTCTTCTAAGGTGTTTTGGTGATTTGTGATTCCACTTGAGGCTTCCACACTATTGGGGCTAAGTTCTTAAAGTTCAAGACTTCAAGCTTAATTAAAAGGTATGTATTCTAACTTGTTATATTACCCAAGTATCAAGGATTGTATGCTAGATAGGGTAATACCTTGGAATATTCATATTTGCATGTATAATAGAGAAAACATAGATCCAAGGTATTTACGGTTGCATGTACACTTAGGAGTGTTAGAATGCTCAAAACCCAACACAACCAAGAAGGGATAATGGTTGATCCATCAAAGATTGAAGCTGTAATGAAGTGGGATCAACCGCAAAGTCCCACGGAGATTCGAAGCTTTTTGGGATTAGTCGGATATTACCGAAGGTTTATCCAAGGCTTTTCTTCGATCGCTAGTCCATTAACAGCTTTGACCCACAAAGGAGTTGCTTATGCTTGGAGTGATAAGCATAGAGAAGCATTCGAGTTGTTAAAGACGAAGCTATGTGAGGCACCGATTTTATCTCTACCCGATGGAGTTGAAGACTTCGCTGTCTATAGCGATGCGTCTGGTGTTGGGTTGGGTTGTGTTTTGACCCAAAGAGAAAAGGTGATAGCATATGCGTCTCGACAGCTAAAAGAGCATGAAAAGAACTACCCCACTCATGATTTGGAGTTGGCAGCGGTAGTTTTCGCTCTAAAGATATGGAGGCATTACCTCTATGGCACGAAGTGCAAACTTTTCACTGATCATAAGAGTCTCCAATATCTCTTTAGTCAGATAGAATTAAATATGAGGCAACGACGCTGGCTAGAATTACTTAAGGACTACGACTGTGAGATACTTTACCACCCCGGTAAAGCAAATGTTGTCGCTGATGCTCTCAGTCGGAAAGTCAATCTTGAAAGAAAAAGGCTAAGAGCATTGAGAATAGAAGTTGTCTCGACAATTGTGGAGAGTATAAAGAAAGCTCAAGAGGAAGCTTCTATGAAGAATGACCGAAAAGAAGAACGTTTGGGCAAAACGTTGGTGTTCGGTGTAAACAGTCACGGACTGAAGGTATTCCAAGATCGTGTTTGGATACCTAAGTCAGGAGGAATAAGAGATCTTCTGATGGAAGAAGCTCACAAAACCATGTACTCAATCCACCCCGGTAGCACTAAAATGTATAGGGACCTAAAACCCTACTACTGGTGGCCGACGATGAAGCTTGATATTGCAAAGTATGTGGCCGAGTGTGTGACCTGTGCAAGAGTTAAGGCACAACATCAGAAACCGTACGGGAGTTTAGAACCTTTTCCTGTGCCTATGGGTAAATGGGAGGACATTGCTATGGATTTTGTCACTAAACTGCCCAGAAGAAAGAATGGTCACGACATGATTTGGGTGGTCGTTGATCGCTTCACTAAGAGTGCGCACTTCATAGCAGCCAAGGAGAAATGGTCTATGGATAAGCTTGCGAATTCTTACGTCAAGGAAATTGTGAGGCTTCACGGTGTTCCGTTAATGATTGTGTCAGATCGTGACAGCCGTTTCACCTCAAGATTTTGGAGAAGTCTACAAGAGGAATTGGGTACCAAGTTGTGTTTGAGTACAGCTTACCATCCACAGACTGATGGTCAGAGCGAACGGACGATACAAACACTTGAAGATATGCTGAGAGCATGTACCCTGGAATTCCAAGGTAACTGGGATGAACATTTACCTTTAGTAGAATTTTCCTACAATAATAGTTTCCACTCGAGCATAAAGATGACACCTTATCAAGCTTTGTACGGACAGAAGTGTCGTACGCCGTCTTGTTGGCTTGAGGCTGGGGAAAAGCAGTTTATGGGACCGGAGATGGTTCATCAAACCGCTGAAAAGCTGAAAATAATCAGAGAAAGAATGTTAGCAGCTCAGGATCGTCAAAAGAGCTATGCTGACAACAAGCGAAGACCGATGACTTTTGAAGTTGGAGATTCGGTTTTGCTTAAAGTCTCGCCATGGAAGGGACTTATAAGATTTGGTAAAAGGGGAAAATTAAGTCCAAGGTTTATTGGACCGTTTAAAGTTCTTCAGAGGATTGGGAACCAAGCTTACAAGCTCGAACTACCAGAAGAACTGAATGGAATTCATAACACTTTCCATGTGTGTTATTTGAGGAAGTTCATGGGAGAAGTTCCCGACATGATTCCACTTTCGGAGTTGAGAATCGATGAGAACAAAAGGTTGATTGAAGAACCAGAGGCAATCGTTGACCGAAAGACTAAGAAGTTGCGACGCAAGATGGTCGAGTTAGTGCTTGTCCGATGGAAACACACGAATGGGCCGAATCTCACCTGGGAGACGGAGAGTGACATAATGAGTCGCTATCCGCATTTGTTTGTTGGTGTGTGATTCCGGGGACGGAATCATTCTAAGGTGGAGAGAATTGTAACGCCTGTGTTTCTGGGCTTGTCATTAATGTTGATATAGTAGTCTAGGTTAACCTTTGTAACCCGTTTTGAAATAATATAAGTGCATTAATTGAGTATTATGTGTTTTGTGCTTAACTGTGTGACTTAATTGAATTAAGTATGAAAATAAGCGTCAAAATGAAATGTTAGATAAAGCCGATATCTATGGATAATGTTGTAGTAGTTGAAACGAGGTTTCCGAATATATAAAGAATGCCGAAATCCGAGTTATAACGAAGAAGTTATGATATGTCGAAGTTTCGCGACAGAACCGACATGACGCTGAATGACGTAAAATATGAATTTAAGATAGAGCAATATCTAGCCTTAGTGATCTAAACGAAAGTTGTAGAGTTCTTTAAACTGAGAGTGTGCATAAAAAGAACGCCCAAATCTGACTTCGTATGAGGAAGTTATGATTTTCCGAAGTTTCGACTTAGTAGTGTGCAGCCCGAATACTCGATTTGAGATCGAGCGGTTTTTAGCCGAAACAATCTAAACGAGAATTGAATATCTCGTCAATGGTAGTGCAAAGGTAAAAACACAGACGGAAACGGACGTCGGATGAAGAAGTTATGAATTTATAACGGAGTTTTCCTGTCCCGGCCTACTAAAAATAATATAATAAAAATAAAGTCAAAATTAGCCAATGGAGTCTAAACGAGAGTTGTAGAGCATAATCTTACATATGCGTGGATATAAAGAACGTTGAAAACGGAGCTCGTATGCGAAAGTTATGAAGTTTTGAAGTTCGGAGCGTGAACCCCAAGGTTGTGCCAGTTCACGAGGTGAGCATTAGTGACTCACGAGGTGAACAGATGATGGACGTCTTCTAGGGCAAGTGGCCGTGACGAACGCAATGACGTATAGAGCTCACGAGGTGAATATTAGAAACTCACGAGGTGAGCCAGTTCACGAGGTGAATATTAGAAACTCACGAGGTGAACTCAAAAAATTCACCCTATAAATAAAAATCAAGGGTCAGCCGAGTTTGGTTGCTCATCTCTTACTCTCCCTCTCCCAATACTCTCTCTAAGCCCTATTTTAACCCTCCGAAGCCCCGATATCATCCCGAGACCCGAAGCGAGTCCCGAAGCCCCGAAGTTCCCGAGAAGTGCAATTCCCGAGCCGAAGCTCTGCCAGCGAGAAGCCAATTTTTGTGAAGATCTTCCAGATCTACCGAAGAAAACTACTTCTACAAGCCGTAGTGCTCTCCGAACATCTTCTGATCAAGTGAGTGTGTAGTTACTTTCTTCTAACACATAATTATGAAGTATTTTATATGAAATACGTGTTATGTGTATATTTTGTTGTTATATGTGTGAATGTATATTCACTTTCTTCTATCTCATAGATATGATTTATTATCTATGAAATACGTGTTATGTGTATGTGTCTCATCTGTTGTTTGAAATATGTATTGAATGAGAATGCTATACAGGTTTTAAACTATGTATAAAAATATATATTTTTATCTACTAATATGTTGGGTAGAACATGGGTAGATAGTTGATGTGTGATAAACAGATGAGAGGCCTCGATGTTGTTGTTGATCTAGTCATCTAGCAGAGTATGGATGACGACCACGGACTCTTTCTAGACAGTCCAGTGGAACGCTAGCAGGCTCATAACCTGTAGGTGTTGTGAACGATGTGTTCACCGGTGTACTCTATCCCCCTCATGGTTGCCTTTAGGACATCTATTGTTGAGGAAACCCCTTGCAGTAATGTCCGTCCCGATGAAAAATCCTAGATTAGGTCCCTTGAGATAGATGTTGTTTTAGGGACGTAAAGTGAGGATAACGGGAATGGGTAATCGGGTTATTGTTGGTTGGTGAAATTAAATATAATTATTTATTGTGGGTTGAAAACCCTATATGCTCACCAGGCTCCCAAGCCTGACCCACTCAGTTTTGGTTATATTACAGGTAGTGGCGCGAGAGCATAAGTTGGATGACTTAATCAAGATGTTTTGATTTTAGACCTGTTGTTATATGTAACTGTTGTAAGGTCTATACTGTGTTGTTTATGCTTTTGGTCTGTTTATCGGAACATGACATCCCGAATATTGTTATATATTGAAAATGCATCTCTTGATGAAATGTTTTGATAAATTCTATTTTATCATGTTTTGTTTTGGGAACAAATTGCGCAACCCTTTTTAATCAATGGATTACTCTGAAAATATTTTAAAAGCATAAATGAAACCGGTCTTTTCTGGCCGAGATTTTGGGGATGTCACAGGTAGATACTGGTGAGCTAAGGATTGGACCTTGTGATGCAGGATCTTGTGGTCGAGTGGTGCATGTTTATGTAGGGCAGCTGCTGGGTAGCCCTGTTTTGGGGTCTCATAGGAACCTGGTGGTTGGACCGGGTGCAAGACTGGAAGTCTTAGGGAATCGGCTAAGGGTATTTATTAACCGGTCAAGTAAAGGATGGCGGGAGGTCATGGTTCATTATGCAAATGCCGATTCGAGGATCTCTGGATAGGAGCAACAATTTGGATTTAGATAGGAACCCAAATCGGAATTCGTGCAGGATCTCATTTCAGCGAGATGGGATGTGGGGCATCTATATGACAAGGGCATCGAAGGCAGAATTCCAAGGTAATGAATGGGTTTGGTTCAATGAATGGGTTTGGTTCAATGTGTCTCGGGTTGGTTTCGTCAGTAATAGGGCAACAACATGTCGGAATCAGAAAACGGCAGGACGAAGGAGAATGGGAATGACGAAAGACTACCGTATTCGGGTAGCGCGCCTTATTGTATTGGACTCAGTGGCGACAGGTTGTTGGGTTACAATGATTTGAGGTGTTAGAAGGATGGGCAGAACCAGGAGTGGTGGTATGGCCGAGACAGTTTCTATTAGACGAGGTCTCTTTCGGAGGCCGCGTGGGGTGAATGTGAGGTTGCTAGTCGATTCAGCAACCGGATAGGAGACCGATTTTTCAAAGGGAATTGTATTCGGTCATGGGTGAATCCAGTCAGTTGATAGCACCGTTCCGATAAGCATTGGAGAGAATTGGGAGTGGTTGAGTCTTGTTGCTGTAGTGGACTGTCATGGAATGCAGGAGTGACAGTTGTGTCCCTCGAGACGACGAGTGTCGGTACTCCTTGGGCTCAAAAAGGGTTGCCGATGTTGGTAAGAGTTGGATACTTAAGCTTCTTCATGGTTGAAGTGCTCTCAAGGCTTCGCTCTATAGGAGTGGCACCCGATATAGGAAGAAGGGCGGAAGGCTAGGTATAGTGAGTCAGTCCGGATTTGGCCCTGATAGGGCAAGGGGTGCATCATGAAAGTCTGCGGAGGAAGCATACCCAGACTTTTACGATGGCAGACTTCAAGGACGAAGTCTAGTTCAAGTGGGGGAGACTTGTAACACCTGTTCCTGGTTTTGAGGTCATTTATAATTTATAAGGGTTTTGTGCATGGACTCGGCGAGTTGGGAGTCCAACTCGTCGAGTAGGTTCGTGTATCTTGGACGCGGGTCAGAAGTGACTCGGCGAGTCGGAAGGCTCGACTCGGCGAGTCTGAGCTGTTTAATGAAAACCCTAATTTTGAAGTTTGCTCCCAATATAAACATCATTATAAACCCTTGTGGCCTCCTTTAACACCATGAAAGACCGTTTACGGCCGCAAACTCGCCGGAGTGTGAAGTGGGAGCATTTGGGAGCTTATCCGTGGGATTTTGGGGAGATTTCCAAGCCGTAAGAGGAAGTAACGAGGGAGAAGCACTAGATTGAGCATCTATTTCGTGTTGGGCAGCAGATTAAGGTACTAATCTGTTACTTTCAGCCTTAGATCCTTAGAGTTCTTAAGGAAGATTAGGGCGATTCTTGAGGGAAATGTAAGCAAGCTTAGATCTGGACCTATCACAAGGATATGGTTCCAGATCTGGACCTTCTTAGGTCCCAAATAGCATAAAGTTGTACCTTTTATTAATATTATTCCCTTTTCATGCATGGAAACCTTATTTGAGGGTTTGTTTTGGTGATTATGGCCATGTGAGGCCTTGCATGCACGTAAAGTTTGCAACTTTACGTGTTATCTAGAATAGGAGATGACGGATCTAAAGTTTGGGACCTTAAGTCCCACTGGAAAGGACCGTAATCATGATAAACTTTGGGGGACTCGACGAGTCGTGCAAGTGACTCGGCGAGTCGAGAGGGTTTTCTCGTTTACGGCCAAGGGTGTACGGCCAAGGGTTTACGGTCAAAGGTGTACGGTTGGTGGTTTACGGCAGTAACCACTAAGGAACTCGACGAGTCCCTCGGGTGACTCGGCGAGTCGACCAGTTAAGCAAGGAACCCGATGAGTGGCTAATTGCAATCGACGAGTCAAGTTCAATATGGACTGTTGACCTTGACTACAAACATAGACTTTGACCAGGGTTGACCTGAGGGTATTTATGGGATTGTGTTAAGCTAATCACCTGATGATTATGGGCAGTTGAGAAGGAGCAGCATGTGGGATATGTCTGATTTCAACTTATCAGTTCAGTGTTCGAGAGGTGAGTCTTCTCACCATACCAATGGGTCTAAGGCACCAAGGCCGACCTATTTTATGATAGTTAGTATACTTGCTATGTAGAGGTGTGTGATATGGATGTATACGTGATATGCTGTAGAGATATCATTTGTGGTTTATGGTAGAGACAGCCTTTATGGCTGATGGTAGAGATAGCCTTGTGGCTAATGGTAGAGACAACCTTTATGGCTGATGGTAGAGATAGCCTTGTGGCTAATGGTAGAGATTGCCTTTGTGGCTAACAGTATAGATAGCTTGTATAGCTAATTGATATGTGTCAATGGTAGAGAGAGCTTTTACAGCTATTTGATATGTGATATGTGGCAGAAGTAGCTTTTATAGCTAATTGATATGTGCTAATGGTAGAGAGAGCTTTTATAGTTATTTGATATGTGATATGTGGCAGAAGTAGCTTTTATAGCTATTTGATATGTGATATGTGGTAGAGTAGCTTTTATAGCTGATTGATATGTGCTATGTGGTAGAGTAGCTTTTATAGCTGATTGATATGTGATAACGGTAGAGATAGCTTTTTACAGCTAATACGATATGTGTTATGTGGATTGTGTGTGGGGTATGCTCTGGGGGACTCACTAAGCTTTGTGCTTACGATTTACAGTTTTGGTTTCAGGTTGCATCGATTTGGAAATGAAGGGCTCGGATTGATCGCAGGGCACACACCTATGATTTCCGCAATGAATGGTATTGGGACGAACTCTTATAATTATTTTAATTAATGATGATTTGGAATGTTTGAATTAAATGGTATCAATGTTTTAGCTATATTAAAAATGAAATTTTTACCTCTGATTTTTGGGTTGTTACAAATAAGTTACCCCACACACACGAATCCGAAATCACTACTCTTGCCTGAAATATCACGCTGCCTCTTAGCTGCTTTCCAAAAGCAGCCGAGACCTCCCTGGTTCCAAACTTATCTGCCAACTATCTGAAATACCGGACTCATGCCCGGTTGCTGAGCCAAAATACACTCGCATAGTTACCCCACGCGACTTCCGAAAGAAAACCTTGATTGACAAAAATTACCCGAACCCTCTCGACACCAAACCTGATGCTAAGCTGAACGCTACAACACCAACTGTAGTCTTACCTCATACCTGGTCTCCCACGACTTACCATTTCCTGATTTCGAACATGTTGTGGCCCACCCACAGCCTCGCGAACAGACTCACCTTGGCCTAAACCATCTGAAGAAATCCATGAGAAATTCACAGATTTGCCACAATCTCACCGCTGTATAGGGATCGGTGAATGATACGAGCCACCCCGCAGTCTTACAACACTCCCACACTAACTTACCACTAGTGAATTCTACGGGCCACCCCGTAGTCTTACAACACTTCCACTTTGCCACAACCGTCGCTCAATGCCTTACCGCTAATATATCAATTCAAACACATCCAGAGTCGTGCATGCACTCGACCAAACACCCAAGCCGAACTCGGGTCATGACTGGAACTCCAACCTGGGTCCCCCAAAGGCCTACTATTAGACACCAAGAAGACACGAACCAAATGTTAGGAAGCTTTCCAACTCCCAACTCACACAATCCTCGATCTAGACGGTCGCTTGGGTCGCCTTTCTCCCTGACGGGGATGTGAAACTCGTCCTAGTTTCACACTTGCTTCTGTTCCTGAATACCTGAACAGTTCTTCCCCACTTGATTCGAATAATGTGACATCCCAAATTTTCAAGCCAAAAATTTCGTTTTGATATAATAGTTTAGAAAGCATTTATAAGAAAACATCATCGAGTCACATCATTACATAAAACCATAATCTCATGTTTCAAAATCATATCATAAAAATAGTAATAAAATCAGAGTGCAATCCCAAGTATCTCATAGTGCGGAAATCCAGTGTGTGTGTGTGATGTGCCGCTACGGTGCCGGCTCCTTCCCCTTCGCTGAAGAGGTACCTGAAACAAAACTGAAAACTGTAAGCACGAAGCTTAGCGAGTTCCCCCATCATACCACACACCATACAATAACATACTGTCAGGCAATTCTGGGGTGCCTGACTTACCCAGGTCAAGCCATTCTGGGGTGCTTAACTTACCCAGGTCAAGCCATTCTGGGGTGCTTGACTTACCCGTCGGTCTGTTTCACCCGACTACCGGGGACTATTTCACCCCCTACCACTACCATGTAATAATATAACACAAATATATTGCCAGGCAATTCTGGTGTGCCTGGCTTACCCATGTCAAGCCGTTCTGGGGTGCTTGGCTTACCCGTCGGTCTATTTCACCCGACATACGAGGGCTATTTCACCTCCTACTACTACCACATAAGATCATAGCATAAACATACTATCAGACAATTCTGGGGTGCCCGACCTACCCTTCGGTCCTAACAACCGAACTTGGGGACTATTCCCCTCCTACTACCACTATCACATATAACATATCATGCTAGCACATAAACATATCAGGTAGTAGCAAACCTAGATGAATATCACAAAGACAATCATCTACATACAACTCCTACTGGTGGGCCGGCATTGTGGCTGTAGAACCACCACTACTGAAAGGTAACTCACCTCGATGTCGCGTAGTGTCTGGACAATCCTCGGTACGGAAATCCTCTCGTCTCAACTCCTCAATCCCTACACAGCAACCCTCCTTAATTACTAATTTGTACCCACAACCCTCCTTTACAAGGGTGAACTCAAGTTCGGTCAAAGTCAAAGTCAACTTTGGTCAAAGTCAACCTCCAGTTGACTTGACTCGCTGAGTTGGTCCACCAACTCGTCGAGTCCCTATTCTTTCAAAACGATACAACCCCCGACTCTACTCGTCAAGCCTATCTTGAACTCGACGGGTTCTCCTTCAACCATAATATCGGGACCATCTTCAATCGACTCGCCGAGTTCGTCCTTGAAGTCGTCGAGTTCATCTCCCTCATATGAATGTGTCCAGTCTATGACTCGCCGAGTTGTATGAACAACTCGTCGAGTCCATCTTCATGGGTTGGGAGATTGCCTTGGACTCACCGAGTTTGCTCATGCACTCGTCGAGCCCCATGATTTCCAGGTCCATAGTCTCGTTCATCTTTGTTGAGTCCTCCTCTAGACTCAACCAGATCCCCCAAAACAGCAAAGGTCGGAGAACCATTACCCGAGTCGCCGAGTCTCAAGAATAACTCGCCGAGTCCACTAAAGTCCATGTCCATAAACTCGATTTCTGTTAAGCTCATCTCATCCAAAGGGTAGATCTGACCTCCTAGGGTCGATATAGCATGTAAAGTCACGAACTTTACGTCTATGCATGGGTCTTTACGCTCTAAAGGACCACAAATGATGTCTAGAAGATGCATGGGGCTCTCATGACCATAAAGTTGGCACCTTTATGCCATGAGACCCCTCCAAAATCCCAGATCTGAAGCCATAACTCTATATTACACCTCACAACCCGAAAATGGCTTAGAAAGCCCTAAATATACCAAAATCCAAACCCTAAAGATGATTAAACACGTGGGAGATCAAGAAGGAAGCTTTTTACCTTAAATGAACTGGAAATGGAACACAACCTCTGGATCTTCTAGCTTTAACTTGAACTCCCAAGCTCCTTTCCTCTTCTCAAGCTTCACAATCCACCAAAATGCACAAAATGGCCTTAGAACACTCACACAAGGCTAGGGTTTCAGGTTAAGATTCTCTGCGAGTTTTGTAACATCCGAATTTTCAGGGATATTATAGTGTATGTTGATCTTGAGTTTGAAGGAGAGACTCGACGAGTTGAGGGTCCAACTCGCCGAGTCGAGTCGAATTGCTCGCGTGGATTTAACGAATGGACTCGACGAGTCAGAGGAGGGACTGGCCGAGTAGGTGCTGGGCATAGAAACCCTAATTTCCCGGGTTTGGGACCTATTTAAAGGCACTTATAGCATCATTTGCGGCTACCTTCCCCTGAGAGAAAACCCTAATTGCCATTGGAGCTAAAGAGTGAGAGAGAAGCTCATATTATGGTTCTTGTGCATCATTTGAGGAAGAGCAGGAGGTTATCAAGCAAGGAGCTGGAGGTGAGGCTGTTGGATCCAGTGATTTCCTGTTCAGAGCTCCTGAGGAAGGTAAGAAGTCTTTACCTTTCTTCTTATTTTTGATAGATCTCATATCTATGGAGATTTAGGACTTTTTGCCATCTTTTGTTTGGGTTTTTGAGTAGCATGAGTTACCAAGAAGTCTAGACTTCAGATCTGGACTTTGTGAGGTCCAGAGAGTCTAAAGATTATCGCTTTATTTAGCCATATAAGAGTTATTATGGTTAATCATCCTTGTTAGAGTTATATTGGCATTATGAGCCCTATATGTCATGTTTCAACGTAAACCTTGCAGCTTTACGTGACAATCGACCCTAAGGATGGTAGATCTAGTGTTTGGGGTGATGGATCTGCCTTAAATCGTTTGAATGAGGAATCTGATCGAAGGGACTCGCCGAGTCCATGGCCTGACTCGACGAGTCGGTTAGGGTTTGTCCCGATGAGTTTGATCATATGATAACTCGACGAGTTGGGGGTTAACTCGATGAGCTGAGCTGGACTTTCTGGAGACTTCTGAGGAAAAGATGGGACTTGACGAGTTGCATGAGTGCACTCGACGAGTCAGGTCAAACATGGACTATTGACTTGAGTTTGACTTCTGTTGACTTTGGGGTTCTGGTCAACATGAGTGATGGAGACCATGAAGGGGTAAAATTATCTTTTATGTTGGGTTTTGAGCATTCTAACACTCCTATGGTGTACATGCAACCCTATAAACCTTGGATCTATGTTTTCTCCATTATACACGCAAATATTAACTATTCCAAGGTTTCATCCTAACTAGCATATTATGAAGCACCTATACTACAAAGTTCTAGTTAGATGACATACCTTTTGATGTAGCTTGATGTCTTCAAGCTTTAAGAGCTTAGCCCCAATAGTGTGGAAGCCTCAAATGGAATCACAAATCACCAAAACACCTTGGAAGAACTTGAGAGAATATGTATGCACACTAAAATCGGCCCACTCTTATTTTCACACACTTGTGCCAATTTTGTGAGCCAAGGACCCCTTTATATATTATGGAGGATTAGGGTTACATCCATGTAAACCCTAATACCCATGACCTTTCATTTACATAGGATCCATGGGTTAAAAGCTCCATGGACCATCCATGAAAGCTTAGCCCAACCTAATTGAACTTGGCCCATTCCATATATATAAGAGTCCATATTTAATTAGTTCTTTTTGATCACTTAATTAATTCTAAATTAATTCTTGATCAATACTAATTAAATAATATGATTCCATATTAATATATTAGAACTTATAATATATTAATATAAATCATAAATATACTATTCTCAAAAGACTATCCATATAAATTGTGTCGGTGAAGTGCAACCCAAATGGACCATGCCGGGTCGGGTCAAGTACATACCAAATATAGTTATGGACTTAGACATTAATCCAACAGTCTCCCACTTGGATAAGTCTAAAACTATTATTGAGTATGACTTCAAAACCTAACTGGCAATCGTAGCTCTTAAAGTCGTTGTCGAACTCTGACCTTGTCAATGACTTGTCCATTAGATAAGGGATCATATATTCCTCCATTCTAGATATCATATGGACTGAGACATGGATTATAATCATTCTCTTTGTCCATTTGTTGTTTCCAGATTTTCGATTTATGATGACTGACTGATTGAACAAATCAAATCAGTCCTGGCTTGGCCAAGCACTCACATGTGTCATCGCTAAATCATCGAGGGGCCCACAGATATCGCTTTTATCCCGAAGGTAAAAGGAATGGATAAACTTCGACTCATATGGCTTGTTCGAATACTTGTTGAATCATACACAAAGGCACGTTTTATAACATTGAGTTACCAAATGCGTTTTCGTGCAATCAATGTATAACCAACTCATAGTAACAACTCATATCTCTAGGTTTGAAGAATATAAGATATTATCGTCTCATGATCACTCGTGATAAAATCCATGAAGTGATTCAAATGAGCGCAGGTTGAATCCAATACTCAGAACTTATGAGCACTCATGAGTGTTGTAGCACCGCTTTGTCCACCAACTTGGACCTCTACAAACCAACCCATGACAGTCTTGATTCATATCTACTTCCAACATATGACCGAATGTGGATGGTTTGAATAACTTAGTCATTCAGGAAGAGCGACTTAGTTATTCTGAAAGTCAAAACATGCAAAGTGAAACACAAGAATAAATGAATCAAATATGGTATCAAACCCTATGAATATAAATAAACACTTTTATTTATCACCATACTGATTACTCATTATTCATTGTTTCGGTTTTATCAACTTTATACTTGAATTAAAAACACTAGTTGTCCCATGCTCCAAGCATGTACACTATGTTTTTCTTAAACAATAGCTTTGCCATGCACCAAGTATGTACTCTATGTTTGTCTATGATCCTTACTTTATGAAATAAACCAATTGAACATAATTTCAATGATTCTAATTTCACACTCCCAAATCCTTATCGAAAAATGTGAGAATTTCAAATTCCTATCATTTATCGAAATCTGTTTAGATTTTAAACTTATATGCACTGACCTTCCTGTAATGAATATGTACAAAGTCACAAAGACTTGTCAACAGTCATTTTAAGGTATTCCAATGGAGATCAACTCCATGGAAACTAAGTCTCATATTCAAAGTACATTGCTTTGGACATGCTTCTTGCATTAAGTTTTCTAATCTTACACAGATAACTTCCACCTATGGAGACAACTCCATATTCTCATTTTGACTATCACTTCTGAATAAGAGATGCCTCTTTTCAGAATATGTCAATATGGTCCTTCCAAAATTAGCACTATACTTCCAACTGTCCCTGAGCAACCAATCTTTGGTAAACCTCAGATTGTCCTCGACAATTGCTTAATCATTTTAGTCATATCCAATTCTAGACCTTTTCCCTTCTTAATGCCTCTGGGCATTTGGAAAAATTTAGAAATGACAAATATTATAGCACATGCAATCGATCCTGTACCCAAAGCAAATGGTACACGATTCAAGATGTCTCACATAAAGACATGATTCTAGACCAGTCTTTTGCTACAATATTTTTATTTGCCATGTTTTCAAAATTTAACTATGAAGAGGGATGTCGTAATCATAATCGAATTTTGAGAACGCAATATATAGAATTTCCTTAAGTTGAACCAATCCAACATGAAATTCATATATATATTCTTGACTAAAGATGATTAAGGTCTCAATCTAATCCTTTAGAACTGAAATGAAGTATATCCTCTCCCTTAATTATAGCAAAACAACTTTTTCAATCCCTGCAGCCTCACGAATTGAAACTTTTGTTTTCTATAATTAACATTGCTAACTTGCAACACTAACAATAATTATCATGCTCCCACTAACATGATGATTATTAGCATAACACTTATGCTCCCACTAGCTTTGACATGTACTCAGAAATCAGCTGGACTTCTACAAATCAATACTTTATTGACTTTCTTACCAAAGTTCAGATTTCTGATACGAGATGCTTTGATAAAACTTTATCAAAATCATACACCTTTCCTTAGATAGCATGCATGTGTGTCTAAACAATTTCAGAACTATGAAAATGGATGTCGTAATCATAGTCTCAATTGTTTAGACCTTTTCCCATCTGCTTCAAATCTACTTGGTGGAAGTGTTTCCTCACCATCATTTTCATGAATCGGAGAGAAACCTTATGACCCTTAGATTTTATGGTGTATGTGTTCTTATCCATGTGAATCGTCAAAACCATAGTCACAAGACAAGGATAATGACAAATCCAAACTCATATGGACTGAACTTATGCAATCTTAACTTCTTGCCACCTGGCAGTACAGGGTCTGCCATTGCTTCCAAGTTGTTATTCAACCAATTGAGAACTTTCAGAACTCCTATGCAAAGCCAACTTTAACTGCAATGGGCACAGAATATGTCAACACGATAGGTTATAAACCTCAAGTCGTGTGCTAGTGAAGAACCTCAGGTTTTATTCTTGATTAGTTCTTGAAATTCTTTTTAGGATCTTTAAGACTCCCACTATCCTCTTGACATATAAGACTATCTTGCCAAATATTCAAGAGATAGTGCCGATTCTTTATCAAGACAAACACTTCACACAATTGGCCTTAGTTGGTCTTTGTTTTATCCAAAACATCACAACTTACCAATTTCAAATGTACAAGAGTAGGACACTTTTACTCTTACATTTGACAAGTGTTTTAAACCTTTCTTTAACATATGTCAATCAAGTTACAATCTTGGAGTATGACTCTAAGAATTGTTTTGGAACGAAGTATGACTCATCTTCCTGATCTAACCATTTCAACAATTCATGACTCATCTTCTTAGTCATAAGAATGCACTAAGATGACCTTTAGAGGACTAATTGTGATATGATTTCTAAATCATTAAGATGATCACAAACATGATACTAAAGTACTCTCCCATCTTTTCAGATTTGAGAAAATTTTATATCTTTCTGCCTAATTTGATTCTTCCCATTCGTTGGGCCATACATTGAGACTTTTCCAATGTTTCAGAATTATACTTAAACTTGTAAGTATAACCATATTTACTAAACTTTAGTAAATCAAATAGTCTTAACGAGCTTTGTAGTGGACATGACCAGTGCACAAGAATGTGTACTCGATCCCTTTAGTCCTTCACTTGACTCACACATCCATGTGAACAAGTAATTAGTCTTGATTTTCCAATGCTTGAAAGTTCTCATTCATCATACTATTCAACTTGCATGATTCCAAGTTTCGGTCCAATTAAAACTTGGGCGATGAGCAACTTTCCTGATTTGGTAAATTTAGACACTACCACAAATGAAAGAATCAAATCCATTTTCCAATATTGCTGTCAGTGGAATCATATAAGCAACAATTTTCCACAAATGCCATTGTAAGGATACTTCAAATAAATAAAATTAAACAATTTTCTTTTATTTTAAAACTTTGCGGAAAAACTTATCCTTACAATCCACATGGAAAATTGTTGTTATCTATTCCTTAGCAATATATCATAACTTCTTAAGCAACTGCTCAAAATTCTGATGCGATCGAAATCCACCTTCGCGATCAGAATTAGCATATACTTCCTTTAAGATTTCTCTCTATTCTTTGATTCTTAAAACATCAACATGTGACCCAGTCTATTCATGTAATAAGGATCTCAGAATAGAACTTAACAGAGTTAGATAATGGGCTCTACCTGATGTAGAGTCAAACTTATTGACTTTAACATCCTTAGGTAAATTTGGCAGCTTTGCAATCAACGCCCCTTCCTTTGGCAAAATAAACATATGGACCCTTTGGTAATGGGACTATCTCAGACTTAGCCTTTCTCTTTACCATTTGGTCAACCGGGTTGACTATGGCCAATCCCTTTCCATTGGGAAGAGAATGCTTTTTCTGGATTTCCAGTGTCACCATTGTCACTGTCCATAAAGTTTTTGGGAAGTTGATCTTCTAATCAAATTTGCTTTACTATCGTTCCAAATCATTGCTGATTCAGCAGCACCAAGCAAATAGATATGATCATTAAGGTTCATGTCATAGTCTGTTTCATAGTAGTCCCAAAGGAACTCACTATGTGACTTAGAAAGTGATTGAACATCCAACTTTCTCAAGACTTTGACACCCAACTCTCCCGGCTTGTCAATATGTGACTTCATCTCTAAGATGTGATCACACATAGACCTTGCTTGCCATTAGGGCTTGAGTGACCTTGAACTTGTGGGTTAGGGAGAATAATTGGAGGAGGTGGAGGAAGAGAAGTATGACTTCCATGAGCCAAACTCGGGAAGTCATATTCATTAGGAAAGCTTGGTTTGGGAAGATCATTGTTGTCTAAACCAGACATCAACAATGGGAGAAATTCACGTAAAGTTGATTTAAGTCCTTAATATAACACCCAATATGATATATTAAGGCTAGGACCCAACAAACTATTTTATAACATGGAAGAGGGATGCCGTAATCCAAGCTATAAAATATTTGAAGGTAGGTGAATGACGATTCACCAATTTCCACCAAGATAAACGAAATGTATTATTAGGTTTTAATTGGTTTTGAAACTCCTAGATTCTTTTGAGATTCATTGAACTTTTCAATGGCATGTTTCAATCTCGAGTGTGCCCTTCAGGTTTTGTGACTGGGATGCCGAGGATCACAAAACAAGGTGTGAAGTAACCATGCAAATATACTTGGTACCCTTAATATTTACCCCTCAATCGATGTGCCGGTTAACCACACACGCTCCAACGATACTATCATAAACATTAAGTTACCCTTTGCCTACCTTGTTAAGTCCAGGTTAGTGTGCCGGTTAACCACACACGCTCCACTAACAGCTTAAACAAAGTGCAAAGTGTAATTTCATGGATTAGCACCTTATTCACATTTTCCTAAGTAACTAAGATTGGGAATTTATAAGTGTTTAGTTACTTAGTATTTATCATTATACTTATAATGAAGGGAGAATTATAGTCCTTGTCCTACCTGTTCGGCTAACGACCCTCCACCGGTCAAGGAAGCGGTGAGTGAGAGTGGACACCCATTAAACTGCCATTTTATAGGCAGTAATCTTATACCCCCCTTATAGACCGACTTCGTGAATGAGGCCTACTAATGGTAAGACGACTTGCTCTTATACATATAATATATTAAACTTTTAATATTATAATAGTATAAGGGTGTATTTTAGATATTTAAAATACTTGGTGGTTTAATCTATTAATTAAACTAGACTTTTAATTTAATTAAACTCAAACCATATATTTATGGATTTAATAATACTCTTTTAATTAAACGCTTTAATTAACTATTAATAAAGTCCATAAGAGTTAATTTGAACTATTCAACAAAACATCATAATTCCAATTATTAAACTTAAAATTAAAACCATTTAATTAATTGTTTAAGTTATGAACCCAAGAGTTTTAGAATTCAATTCTTTTTTTCATAAAAAACTTTTCTCAAATTCCAAAACTTGAGGGCAAGTTTTGTAATTCTTGAAAACCTTTGGATTCCATAACTTATGGAATTAATGGTGTTTTATGATGAAACTTTCCATATTCCATAACTTAAGAACAAGTTATGGAATTCTTTAAGACATTAATACCAAATTTTGTAACTCCATAAAAACTTTGAATCAATTTTTTTTTTTAAAAAAAAAACTTTAATATCCATAACTTATGGAAGTTTCAAAAACCCTTAAGATCACAACTTTAAAAAAAAATTTGAGCTCCAAAGTTTTATGACAAAATATGTAACTCCTTAAAACATTTAGATCAAACTTTTAAAACTAATAAAATAATCATATCATTTTATCTTTTACTAAATTTGACATAATTCAACTCATATAACAAATGATTCAAATTTTACAAATAATTCGTTTTTCACAAAACAAGTAATTATCTTAAAATTTGACAAATGTCATGTTTTTTTTTCCTTTTTTTTTCAACTTGAAAATAAAACATTTGCATCAATATAACAGAAAACAACCCATGGCTCTGATACCACTGTTGGGTTTTGAGCATTCTAACACTCCTATGGTGTACATGCAACCCTATAAACCTTGGATCTATGTTTTCTCTATTATACATGCAAATATTAACTATTCCAAGGTTTCATCCTAACTAGCATATTATGAAGCACCTATACTACAAAGTTCTAGTTAGATGACATACCTTTTGATGTAGCTTGATGTCTTCAAGCTTTAAGAGCTTAGCCCCAATAGTGTGGAAGCCTCAAATGGAATCACAAATCACCAAAACACCTTGGAAGAACTTGAGAGAATATGTATGCACACTAAAATCGGCCCACTCTTATTTTCACACACTTGTGCCAATTTTGTGAGCCAAGGACCCCCTTTATATATTATGGAGGATTAGGGTTACATCCATGTAAACCCTAATACCCATGACCTTTCATTTACATAGGATCCATGGGTTAAAAGCTCCATGGACCATCCATGAAAGCTTAGCCCAACCTAAATGAACTTGGCTCATTCCATATATATAAGAGTCCATATTTAATTAGTTCTTTTTGATCACTTAATTAATTCTAAATTAATTCTTGATCAATACTAATTAAATAATATGATTCCATATTAATATATTAGAACTTATAATATATTAATATAAATCATAAATATATTATTCTCAAAAGACTATCCATATAAATTGTGCCGGTGAAGTGCAACCCAAATGGACCATGTCGGGTCGGGTCAAGTACATACCAAATATAGTTATGGACTTAGACATTAATCCAACATTTTATCCACTTCAAGAGTTAGACAGAGAAAGAGGGTAGCCTTTGGAATAGGCGATTATTAATAGGGCATTAATTAGAGATATTTATCCTATGTGATAGGCGGAGGCTAGTTCGAGATTTCCGAGTATGATACTGTCATTTGCTGGCTTTCCAGGTGAGTCTTCTCACTATACTTTACCTATAGTGGAAACTAGGTGTGACCAGAGGGTCTTATGTGCTTGTTTGAGTGATGCATGTTTGTGTGATATGTATCGTGTGCTATATTATTTGTTGCTTAGACCGGACCGGAGGGTCCAACGAACTATAAGGCCATAGGGTTCTCAATCAAACCGGACCGGAGGGTCCAACGAGCTAGACCGGACCAGAAGGTCCAACGAGCTACGGGACTGGAGGGTCCCGCTGAGATATATAGACCGGAGGGTCTTATAGAGTATAGCCTCGAGTGGCTAACTTGTCGTATGTGGTATTTTAGGGAACTCACTAAGCTTCGTGCTTACCGTGTTATGTATTATGTGTTTGAGGTATCTCAGAGGATCACGGGAAGGCACCGGCTTGATTGTACACACACCAGTGAAAGAGCTATGTTTTGAGGATCCTGGATTTTAACCGAGAAATTATGGAATTTTGAAGTGAAAATTTAATAAATGAGATTTTTGTAAGATACATTATGAGAATTATGTGATTTTAAAATGAAAAATTTGTTTTGGAAATTTACGGTGTTACAAGTTGGTATCAGAGCCTTGGTTTGAGGGATTCGGATGCACCTCCGGGTGCGTTTGAACTCAAACTGAGGATTTGAGAAAGATTTTCAAAAGAGATAAAATTTTCTAAAAATGAGAAAGAGTTTAAGAGAAAACAAGTTGGAGCAGTGTGTACAATCAGCCAGAGCCTGAACGGTGATTTCCCAAAATACCCTTACTTTTGTGTTATGAGATATTTATGAGATATCTTATGAGATATTATGCATGCTAGAGATAGGCTAGGTATTTCATAATTTAGGACTAGAGTGGCCTGATTTGTGATGCCTTAGCCTAGGAATTGTGCTATTTGTGATTTGCTTTTGAGTATATGCGGAGTAAGAGTATCCAGCAGGAATCCTTTTTAGAGAGGGATTAGAGTAGAGGAGTAATCTAGGAGAGATACCTAGATGAGCATTAGAGGAGTCTACTGAGAGAGTAGTCAGATGCCCGCATGGGGTAAAGTTGCTGGAGTCCGGTGATATCCTTTTGAGTATGAGCATAGCAAGTGAAGTTTTAACCTAGAGTGGTTTTACATGTTGGTAGAGATTATTCGATGCCCGAATGCTGCTTGCTTCGTGCTTTGTGGAACTCTTGATAATGGGAGTCAGCTACTAAGTGAATATGACGATATTCAGGAAGTAGATGGCTGGCATCATAAGGAGTTCTTCAGCAGCTGATGGCGGAGAAGTGTTAGAACCTAGGAAGAGCCTAGGAGAGGGTGACCCTAGTCAGATGAGTACGCTGACAGAGTAGAGCATTTCGTAGAGGAGCGAACACGCGTGACGGGATTGGTGATCGAGAAGATTGAGCAGCTACTTAGGAGCTTGGGGATGGTCCGTGTAGAAAGTATGGGTAGATGTAGCAGGTAGTATGGGCCCGTACTACTGAAAGCAGAGGACTCATACTCGATACAGGGAGCATTCCGGAGGTTTTAAGTAGCAGATCGAAAGGTGATGTCATGGTTTGAGTACCATGATTTGTAGCAGATCGAGAGGTGATGTCATGGTTCGAGTACCATGATTCATAGCAGATTGAGAAGAGAGAACATGGTTCGAGTACCATGATTCGTAGCAGATTGAGAAGAGAGACCATGGTTCGAGTACCATGATTCATAGCGGAGTGAGAAGAGATAACATGGTTCGGGTACCATGATTCATAGCAGATCGAGAGGTGGCCACATGGTTCGAGTACCATGACTCGTGGCAGTTAGTGCTTCTGGTTTACCAGTTATTCTGTTATGATTTGTTAGACTGAGATCAGATGTGAAAGAGTGTGGGGCCAGAGGTCCATGTTGAACGAGTTTCAATGGAGCATGCCTTGAGGGGGGAAAAACGAGTTAGTTCCCGAGGGATTTTTGGTGAGATGTCAGTTGGAGTCGCAAGACTCAGGGAGGAGTAGAAGATGGTGATTTATGGACGATTACAGTCTGAATTGAGCAATCTGTCGATAAAGGAGATGTCACTTTATGTGACCAGAGTTGTATTATTTCGGTTTCCTATGATGGACAGAAGAGATATTGAGCTTCCGGTTTCAGAGTTGGAGGTAAACCCTGTGGGGTAGCATATGGTTGTGATCTTTTCACCAGAGTATTTGAGCAGCATGTTTACTGCGAAGTATGTCCCATTCCATGAGAGGGTTATTAGTGGGGACTGAGATGTAGGAGAACAAGGAAGCACCTTTCTGGGTGAGGCATACTTTTTGGTAGCAGTTCCAGGAGATTTCGAGGTGTATACCGGGGAGGTAGCCCTCGTTGCTTATGTTGTGTATCGGTTGTGAGAGCGGAGTCTCCTGTTTCTATGATAATCCACACGATGGGATGTTGGGGGAAGGATTGGAGACGAGAGGTGTGATAGTGGATTATTTCCAGATTGAGAGACGGGACTAATTAGGGACAGATGGGATATCCGGCGGTGTGTTGGTCTGAGATTTTGAGATGGCTGGAGGCAGTCACGTGAGGAGGTTTATGAGATTGGTGGATTTCAGGATAATTGGAGTTATGTGGTTATTATCCAGAAGATCATCGAGCGCGGTGTGGTATATCCCATGAGGCGGAATCGGTGCATCTGGCGAGCTAGTCTGTGGAGTAGACTGCAGTATACCAAATGGTGATGGTTCGAACCCTGAGTGGGGGAGAACTGGATTATTTACTGAGAGAATCAGATAATTGTTCTAGTACGGTTAGAGAGATGGATATGGAGACCTGCGGTATGGATACATGAGACCAGGGTTATTGGTGGTCGAGGCGAGGTCCAGAGCGAGATAATGCATGTTGTACGTGTTCAGGAAGGGATGAGTGTCTCCACGGCAGACGGCCGTTGGTCAGAGACCTTGTGGTGGTTAGGGATTCTTCAATGTTGTAATGGTAAATTCGAGGTGGTTGGCTCGTAAGGATAGTTTCAACGGTGGAGAATTTCCAGTTCGATGTATGGGTTGTTATGTTCAGTTTGGGAAGGGAAACAGTTGTTGGCAGTCAACTTCAGAGTCGGTATGAGTATTCTCACATGGGTTTGAGCCATAGAGGATGGGGTTTCGAATGGTCGTCAACGTGTACTTGACATTGACGATTCCTCTGTGTTTCAAGTTGCGAGTTGGAGTATTTCAAGGTTGCGAGCTGTGCTAGTGGAAGATCAGTGGATGAGGGAAGACGTCATAAGGTTCTGTGATGATGTACCGAGATATCCGAGTATGATGTCCTAAATTTTGGATTATTTTGAGACTTGAGTTATGAGATGGCGAGTGGTGTATCAGGTGTCTATGGTTCCGGTAGGAGCCCTTTCAGCTAATTGACATCAAGCGGGATTATCTGAGGATGTGAATTGAAGCGAGAAAAAGTGTTTTTGTCGACGGCGGTGGTTAGGAGTAGTGATGCTTAGCCTGGGTGGGTGTGTGCACCTATCTATGTTGGGCCGTGAAGCGTGAGTTAGTGAACGTAGTGAGGTAATGACCTGAGGATGAGATTGTGGGGCGAAAAGAGAGGGTGTTGTGATATTGCGGGGAGCTGTAGTACTCACTAGTCAGAGAGAGGGAATTGTGATACTGCGGGGAGACGTAGTACTCACCAGCCATTAGGGGAGTGTTGTGATACTGCGGGGAGCCGTAGTACTCACCAGCCATTGGGGGAGTGTTGTGATACTACGGAGAGCCGTGGTACTCACCAGTCATTGGGGGAGTGTTGTGATACTGCGGGGAGCCGTAGTACTCACTAGTCAGAGAGGGTGTTGTGATACTGCGGGGAGTCGTAGTACTCACTAGTCAGTGAGAGGGTGTTGTGATACTGCGGGGAGCCGTAGTACTCACTAGTCAGAGAGAGGGTGTTGTGATACTACGGGGAGCCGTAGTACTCACTAGTCAGAGAGAGGGTGTTGTGATACTGCGGGGAGCTGTAGTACTCACCAGCCATTGGGGGAGTGTTGTGATACTACGGGGAGCCGTAGTACTCACCAGTCATTGGGGAGTGTTGAGATACTGCAGGGAGTCGTAGTATTCACTAGCCAGCGAGAGAGTGTCGTGGTGCTACGGGGAGCCGTATTATTCGCTAGTCAGAGCATGACGTAGAAGAGTTTTTAGGGTTGGGTAGCCTTAATCCTTGAGTTCGGGAACCTGGTAGTCGGACCAGGGGCGAGACTGGGGTCTCCATATATGCTGG
This sequence comes from Lactuca virosa, assembly GCF_052849685.1. Lineage (NCBI taxonomy): Eukaryota > Viridiplantae > Streptophyta > Magnoliopsida > Asterales > Asteraceae > Lactuca > Lactuca virosa. Next base: position 43,233,856 of record NC_136432.1, on the reverse strand, counting down.
GAATCGTTATATTCTGAGTTAAGTTGTGGTTATCGCAATCGAAAGGACTTGGAGAAATGATGTACGCGTGAGTTGCGGTTCATGGGTCATGAGTTGGGTGCTCCATTGCGACGAGTGGTTCCAATTTTGTATCGAACCCGACTCTCAAGTATGAGTTTGGCTTTGGTGGTGTATTAAGTTGGCGAATAAGATCCCAGATTCTGAAAAAGGTTTTATTTTTCGGGGTATTGTGTGTCTTATGATGTCTTAGACCTGAGTGGGTCAGTTCAGTTGTTTGGGAAAAACTGTGAGACGCATGGAACTAAGAAGTAGTAGACGACAAAGGTCGAGGGTGAGACGACTTCTGTATTCGCTTGAGGTAAAGCGAAATTCATTACTTGTGTGTCACACTGGGCCGAGATAGTTATTGTGAGAAGGAAGTCAGTGAGATGACCTGGTGCTCAGTCTTGAAAGGGATATTGAGAAGGGAGCTGAGGTTTATGTTTGTTAGATGTCGGAGGACGCTTCTGAACAAGCATCATCATTTTCCGTGTCTGAGGTCAGGGTGTTGAGGGTTCGTTGTTCAGATGAGTTTTGATTGCAGTACAGTGGATGGGTCCCTGGTGTGATGTGATCCTTTCATTCCTTGGTATGTGATCTGGATTGTTTATCATGTCTGGGATGAGTGATCGGTAGCCAGTTTTGGGCATGGACTTGTTTCTAGCAGTCGCAACGAGAGAATCAGAGGGGCAATGAGTTTTCAGGGTCTGTTATTCGAGGAGCGAATAACATGGTGATAGCTTGCGAGGGTGGCCTGGCAGTGAGACAGGCCACAAGAGTTTTCAGATTCTGGAGAGTCGGAAGGGGTATCGTAGCGGCAGAAGCGTATGTCCTCTTCCCGGTTTGGGAGTTCCTATATGGATTCAGGTGTCCAGAGAGGAAGATAGCTGTGCGGTATGAGATCATTTCGATGGTGATGTTCGGTTATTGGATTAGATCTATATGTTGTTGAGGAGCGATTTCGAGGGCGAAATCTAATTCAAGTGGGGGAGAATTGTAACATCCGAATTTTCAGGGATACTATTGTGTATGTTAATCTTGATTTTGAAGGAGAGACTCGACGAGTTGAGGGTCCAACTCGCCGAGTCGAGTCGAGTTGCTCGTGTGGATTTAATGAATGGACTCGACGAGTCAGATGAGGGACTCGCCGAGTAGGTGCTGGGCAGAGAACCCTAATTTCCCGGGTTTGGGACCTATTTAAAGGCACTTATGGCCTCATTTTTGGCTACCTTCCCGTGAGAGAAAACCCTAATTGCTATTGGAGCTAGAGAGTGAGAGAGAAGCTCATATTGTGGTTCTTGTGCATCATTTGAGGAAGATGAGGAGGTTATCAAGCAAGGAGCTGGAGGTGAGGCTGTTGGATCCAGTGATTTCCTGTTCAGAGCTCCTGAGGAAGGTAAGAAGTCTTTACCTTTCTTCTTATTTTTGATAGATCTCATATCTATGGAGATTTAGGGCTTTTGCCACCTTTTGTTTGGGTTTTTGAGTAGCATGAGTTACCAAGAAGTCTAGACTTCAGATCTGGACTTTGTGAGGTCCAGAGAGTCCAAAGATTATAGCTTTATTTAGCCATATAAGAGTTATTGTGGTTAATCATCCTTGTTAGAGTTATATTGGCATTATGAGCCTTATATGGCATGTTTAAATGTAAAGTTTGTAGCTTACGTGACAATCGACCCTTAGGATGGTAGATCTAGTGTTTGGGGTGATGGATGTGCCTTAAATCGTTTGAATGAGGAATCTGATCGAAGGGACTCACCGAGTCCATGGCCTGACTCGACGAGTCGGTTAGGGTTTGTCCCTATGAGTTTGATCATATGATAACTCGGCGAGTTGGGGGTCAACTCGACTAGCTGAGCTAGACTTTCTAGAGACTTCTAAGGAAAAGAGGGGACTCGACGAGTTGCATGAGTGCACTCGACGAGTCAGGTCAAACATGGACTATTGACTTGAGTTTGACTTCTGTTGACTTTGGGGTTCTGGTCAACATGAGTGATGGAGACCATGGAGGTGTAAAATGGTCTTTTATCCACTTCAAGAGTTAGACAGAGAAATAGGGTAGCCTTTGGAATAGGCGAGTATTAATAGGGCATTAATTAGAGATATTTATCCTATGTGATAGGCGGAGGCTAGTTCGAGATTTCCTTGTACGAGACTGTCATTTGCTGGCTTGCTAGGTGAGTCTTCTCACTATACATTACTTATAGTGGAAACTAGGTGTGACCAGTGGGTCTTATGTGCTTGCTTGAGTTATGCATGTTTGTGTGATATGTATCTTGTGTTGTATTATTTGTTTCTTAGACCGGACCGGAGGGTCCAACGAACTATGAGGCCAGATGGTTCTCAATTAGACCGCACCGGAGGGTCCAACGAGCTAGACTGGACCAGAGGGTCCAACGAGCTACGGGACGGGAGGGTCCCGCTGAGACACAGAGATCAGAGGGTCTTACAAAGTATATCCTCGAGTGGCTAATTTGTCGTATGTGGTATTTTGGGGAACTCACTAAGTTTCGTGCTTACCGTGTTATGTATTATGTGTTTAAGGTATCTCAGAGGATCACGGGAAGGCACCAGCTTGATTGTACACACACCAGTGAAAGAGCTACGTTTTGAGGATCCTGGATTTTAACCGAGAAATTGTGGAATTTGGAAGTGCAAATTTAATAAATGAGATTTTTGTAAGATACATTATGAGAATTATGTGATTTTAAAATGAAAAATTTGTTTTGGAAATTTACGGTGTTACAAGTTTAAGGGACGATAAAGGCTGAGATGTGGAGGGATAAGTTGTTTAAATAGGGTGCAAACCTTCAAATTTAGGGTTTCATTCAAACAACATCTACTCGCCGAGTCGGTCTCCCGACTCGTCGAGTAGATCACTTAAACTTCCCGCGGATCACGAGTCTACTCCACGAGTTGGGCTCCTAACTCGCCGAGTCCCAGAGAAAAATATAAAAATTTCATGAATTAAATGTGTACCAGGAATCAGGTGCTACAAATAAGCTCTTACAACACACGAGAATTGAAGGATTCCCAATCCTTCTTACCCTCCTATGATCGATCTGCTGACAACCTACGCTTACATATGCTAGTGATCCATCAGTAGTCAAACCCAAAAGACCGCACAACCCCTGAAGACCAGATGAATACTTCCCGAATCCCAGCAAAACTGATAACCCCAGATGCTTTAAAATGATACCACACTCAAATCTTGAAGTCCAAAGAACAGATGCTCAAACCAAAACCTCAGCAATAGACCACTTCCCTTGGCACCCCCAAAAGCCAATCCAAGCACAATTACTGAAACCACCGAATCCTGGCGATACTGGAGAAACAACCCGCTGAATCTTGACCATAAACATTCCAAACAATGCCCCTAAACCGATCTAGACTACAAACCAGAATAACAATCGCACACTTGGAACCCGTTATATGAGAAATGACCCCACACTACACCACTAATGAATCATGGCATGCAAATGGCATATAACATTTCTTGAAAATATAATCTAAACATAAGTAGAGAAATAAACCAAAAATATGCTTACCCAAACCGATGCAAGATTCCAACAACATAAATACCGATAAAAACCAAAAAGAAATCAAAAGATACATACTCGCAGTGTCGCCTGTTGCTCCCCTGTCTGACACTGCAAAGCCTAGATCCTCTCCGCTGGGGATCCTGTCCTACCCTCTCTCCTATCGGTGATCCTCAAAGTAGTCGGAGCAGGCACACTCACTGCCCCTCCCCTCAACATCGTGTTGAATTAATCTCTAAGTCCATAACTATATTTGGTATGTACTTGACCCGACCCTGCATGGTCCATTTGGGTTGCACTTCACCGGCACAATTTATATGGATAGTCTTTTGAGAATAGTATATTTATGATTTATATTAATATATTATAAGTTCTAATATATTAATATGGAATCATATTCTTTAATTAGTATTGATCAAGAATTAATTTAGAACTAATTAAGTGATCAAAAAGAACTAATTAAATATGGACTCTTATATATATGGAATGGGCCAAGTTCATTTAGGTTGGGCTAAGCTTTCATGGATGGTCCATGGAGCTTTTAACCCATGGATCTTATGCAAATGAAAGGTCATGGGTATTAGGGTTTACATGGATGTAACCCTAATCCTCCATAATATATAAAGGGGTCCTTGGCTCACAAAATTGGCACAAGTGTGTGAAAATAGGAGTAGGCCGATTTTAGTGTGCATACATATTCTCTCAAGTTCTTCCAAGGTGTTTTGGTGATTTGTGATTCCATTTGAGGCTTCCACACTATTGGGGCTAAGCTCTTAAAGCTTGAAGACATCAAGCTACATCAAAAGGTATGTCATCTAACTAGAACTTTGTAGTATAGGTGCTTCATAATATGCTAGTTAGGATGAAACCTTGGAATAGTTAATATTTGCATATATAATAGAGAAAACATAGATCCAAGGTTTATAGGGTTGCATGTACACCATAGGAGTGTTAGAATGCTCAAAACCCAACACATCGGACAATCGTCCTTCTTGTGGCTCACATGATCGCAGTGAAAACATAACGGGCTTGCCCCCTGAGGACAATCCCTGCTGACGTGACTAACCCTTCCATACTTGTAGTAGCCCAAACCCCTGGAATGACAAACTCCTTAGTGGGAGCATGATAATTATTGTTAGTGTTGCAAGTTAGCAATGTTAATTATAGAAAATAAAAGTTTCAATTCGTGAGGCTGCAGGGATTGTAAAAGTTGTTTTGCTATAATTAAGGGAGAGGATATACTTCATTTCAGTTCTAAAGGCTTACATTGAGACCTTAATCATCTTTAGTCAAGAATATATATATGAATTTCATGTTGGATTGGTTCAACTTAAGGAAATTCTATATATTGCGTTCTCAAAATTCAATTATGATTACAGCATCCCTCTTCATAGTCAAATTTTGAAAACATGGCAAATAAAAATATTGTAGCAAAAGACTGGTCTAGAATCATGTCTTTATGTGAGACATCATGAATCGTGTACCATTTGCTTTGGGTACAGGATCGATTGCATGTGCTATAATATTTGTCATTTCTAAATTTTTCCAAATGCCCAGAGGCATTAAGAAGGGAAAAGGTCTAGAATTGGATATGACTAAAATGATTAAGCAATTGTCGAGGACAATCTGAGGTTTACCAAAGATTGGTTGCTCAGGGACAGTTGGAAGTATAGTGCTAATTTTGGAAGGACCATATTGACATATTCTGAAAAGAGGCATCTCTTATTCATAAGTGATAGTCAAAATGAGAATATGGAGTTGTCTCCATAGGTGGAAGTTATCTGTGTAAGATTAGAAAACTTAATGCAAGAAGCATGTCTAAAGCAATGTACTTTGAATATGAGACTTAGTTTCCATGGAGTTGATCTCCATTGGAATACCTTATAATGACTATTGACAAGTCTTTGTGACTTTGTACATATTCATTACAGGAGGGTCAGTGCATATAAGTTTAAAATCTAAACAGATTTCGATAAATGATAGGAATTTGAATTTCTCACATTTTTCGATAAGGATTTGGGAGTGTGAAATTAGAATCATTGAAATTATGTTCAATTGGTTTATTTCACAAAGTAAGGATCATAGATAAACATAGAGTGCATACTTGGTGTATGGCAAAGCTATTGTTTAAGAAAAACATAGTGTACATGCTTGGAGCATGGGACAACTAGTGTTTTTAATTCAAGTATAAAGTTGATAAAACCGAAACAATGAATAATGAGTAATCAGTATGGTGATAAATAAAAGTGTTTATTTATATTCATAGGGTTTGATACCATATTTGATTCATTTATTCTTGTGTTTCACTTTGCATGTTTTGACTTCCAGAATAACTAAGTCGCTCTTCCTGAATGATTAAGTTATTCAAACCATCCACATTCGGTCATATGTTGGAAGTAGATATGAATCAAGACTGTCATGGGTTGGTTTGTAGAGGTCCAAGTTGGTGGACAAAGCGGTGCTACAACACTCATGAGTGCTCATAAGTTCTGAGTATTAGATTCAACCCGCGCTCATTTGAATCACTTCATGGATTTTATCACGAGTGATCATGAGACGATAATATCTTATATTCTTCAAACCTAGAGATATGAGTTGTTACTATGAGTTGGTTATACATTGATTGCACGAAAACGCATTTGGTAACTCGATGTTATAAAACGTGCCTTTGTGTATGATTCAACAAGTATTAGAACAAGCCATATGAGTCGAAGTTTATCCATTCCTTTTACCTTCGGGATAAAAGCGATATCTATGGGCCCCTCGATGATTTAGCGATGACACATGTGAGTGCTTGGCCAAGTCAGGACTGATTTGATTTGTTCAATCAGTCAGTCATCATAAATCGAAAATCTGGAAACAACAAATGGACAGAGAGAATGATTATAATCCATGTCTCAGTCCATATGATATCTAGAATGGAGGAATATATGATCCCTTATCTAATGGACAAGTCATTGACAAGGTCAGAGTTCGACAACGACTTTAAGAGCTACGATTGCCAGTTAGGTTTTGAAGTCATACTCAATAATAGTTTTAGACTTATCCAAGTGGGAGACTGTTGGATTAATGTCTAAGTCCATAACTATATTTGCTATGTACTTGACCTGACCCGGCATGGTCCATTTGGGTTGCACTTCACCGACACAATTTATATGGATAGTCTTTTGAGAATAGTATATTTATGATTTATATTAATATATTATAAGTTCTAATATATTAATATGGAATCATATTATTTAATTAGTATTGATCAAGAATTAATTTAGAATTAATTAAGTGATCAAAAAGAACTAATTAAATATGGACTCTTATATATATGGAATGGGCCAAGTTCATTTAGGTTGGGCTAAGCTTTCATGGATGGTCCATGGAGCTTTTAACCCATGGATCCTATGTAAATGAAAGGTCATGGGTATTAGGGTTTACATGGATGTAACCCTAATCCTCCATAATATATAAAGGGGTCCTTGGCTCACAAAATTGGCACAAGTGTGTGAAAATAAGAGTGGGCCGATTTTAGTGTGCATACATATCCTCTCAGGTTCTTCCAAGGTGTTTTGGTGATTTGTGATTCCATTTGAGGCTTCCACACTATTGGGGCCAAGCTCTTAAAGCTTGAAGACATCAAGCTACATCAAAAGGTATGTCATCTAACTAGAACTTTGTAGTATAGGTGCTTCATAATATGCTAGTTAGGATGAAACCTTGGAATAGTTAATATTTGCATGTATAATAGAGAAAACATAGATCCAAGGTTTATAGGGTTGCATGTACACCATAGGAGTGTTAGAATGCTCAAAACCCAACACATCGGACAATCGTCCTTCTTGTGGCTCACATGATCGCAGTGAAAACATAACGGGCTTGCCCCCTGAGGACAATCCCTGCTGACGTGACTAACCCTTCCACACTTGTAGTAGCCCAAACCCCTGGAATGACAAACTCCTTCGTGTAATTTCCTGCACGTGCTACGCTTACCCCGCCCTGCTGGCCTCTCAAATGCTGATCAGAACTCTTGGGTCTCTTCCCGTGACCCTCCATTATATACACCTGATCTGCCCCCTCTTCCCAAAGTGCTCCAAATCGATCTCCCGCTCTCGGGCTCTAGAAATCATATCATTCAGGGTCTCGTACCCTGAAATACTCACAAGCTCCCTAATATCATCCCGCATCGTATCATGATACCTCACCTTCTTCATTTCCTCATCTGTTGCATACTGTGGAACCAATAAAACCCTTTCCCGGAATTTGACAGTGATCTCTGCCATAGTCTCAATGGTCTGGCGGAGATCCAGAAACTCTGGCACCAATTGTTGCACCTCAATCACCGATGAAAACTAAGCTCGAAACGTGGTCGAGAAGTCATCCCATGACATAGCATCGACAACATCATCACCTATCTCACTACCAACCTCTTCCCACCAATCTTGTGCCCTGTCCTTCAATAGGCAGGAAGCATACCTGACCTTTGCCTCCTCGGGGCAAAAACTCGTCCTGAATGCGTTAGCCATATCTACTAACCACCTCCTATTGACAATGGGGTCCCTCTCCCCATAGAACGCGGGAACTCCATAACCACGGAACTCCCAAAAAAAAAGAGTGCGAGCTCCAACGATAGCCATAACCTCAGCACGGAACGCGCCCAAGAGCTCATCCAATATCTCCGAAATACTACGAGAAATCTCCAATGACATGAACTCCCGCATCTGCTCGCTAATCGGCTCGGCACCTACTCCTGAGCCAGAACCAGAACCACCTCCCTGAGTGCTCATCACCAAACTGAAATACAACATGCCAAAGATCAAAACATACTAAAAAAATCCTCCTTTCATAAGCTTCTTAGATTCTTCAAGACTCTCACCAATTCGAGTATGGATCCTGTGCTTTCAGTAGTACGGGCCCAATACTACCTTCTGTACCTATCCATACTTTCCTTAGCAATCATCCTGAATCCTCTAAGTCACCTCCTCAAACTGGTGCACTAACAATTCACTAAACCGCACCACTAAACACACTGAAGCATATCCTAGGCTCTCCTAGGTTACCGACCTCTCCTAGCCCTCAGTTGCTGAAGGACTCCCACCAATGTCAACTAGTTTCCTCATGAATATAGCCACATGCAACAGAGATCAGATAATCCTTCGAGTAAAAGACTCAACCCTAGAACGGTTGGAATCAAACAAGAGCTACGCAATAGGGTCAAATCCATCACTCTAAGATTGTTTAACCTATGCCACATGTGAATTAGCATATTCACTTAGCATTCAATTAACACCACTAAGAGTCCCACAAAGCACAATGCAAATAGCATTCAGGCAACAAAAAATCTAACCAACACACACTAATCAGGCCTTTCTATCCGCTTATCAGAAATTCATAATAGCATGTGATTCTATAGCTCATACAATCAGGCATATAAAATCATCCCTCCTATAATATAATACTGAGCAGATCCTTAGCCCTAATCTAACATGCAATTCTCATAATCATATCATAATAAACATGTATTGGTATTCTGGGAACCACTTACTTGAGCTCGGCTGATTGCACGCATCACACCCCTTTCTTTGATTAGAAATTTCTTTTTAATTAAATGTTTATTTTATAAAACTTTTCACCAAACCTTCAGTTTGAGTTCAGGCACACCCGAGAGTATGCCTGAATCTCTCAAACCAAGGCTCTGATACCAACTTGTAACATCCCAAAAATCATAGAAAATCATAGGGTAAAATTTTCATTTTTATTATAACCAAAACATTCATTAACCTTTATTCATACGTAATTTAAATGATTGATTGAAAGAATAGCTCTTAGTTTATAAATTAGGTCTTGGTAATTTTATCTGGAAGATTAACTATTACATTAAAAAATTCATAAATTAGGTTTGGTAATTTTACCTGGAAGATTGATCTTGAAGAAATTAAAGAGCCGAATTAGCGGATAATTTGAAACAGATATAGAAGATGTTGTAGATTCAAACAACAAAACGGCACACTGGCGTGGCGGCAACACCATACACCGTCAGTGGCGGCAACAGCCGCTAGTGGTTATCGTACTGATATCGGCAACGACACATATACATATGTAATTAAAATTTTAAAGTACTTTATAATAATATTTATAAAGAACAAAGAACGATGTAACTAAATATCCCTTTTTTAAATACACTTTAATACATGTGATCCTTTTTTATGAAAATAAAGTGTATACCTCCCTTTAACTAATCCTATTCTAATCCCTTACGGAAATAGATTAACCTTGCACTAATTTTTTCAAAAATTGTTTCCACTTGCAGTAATATTTACCGAGGAGCAGCTTCCTCGAAGCTCAGTATTGGTATAATAACCAGTTTGACTTTAGTTGACTTTTATTACCATTAGATATGTAACTATAGTTAATTGTTGTGGTTAGTGATTAGTTAGAGAGTGGTTAGTTGGTACTCTCTCTTGTATATATGTTTGTACAGTTAGTATTTTCCAAGTAATGAGAAATGATTCCAATTTTCATTTTCAAAGAAAATAACATGGTATCAAAGCGTGAATACGATTCAATCAGTTATGCGTTCTTCAATCTTTGATTTCATTTTTTTCTGTTGATTGATTTTATCAATCACAGATTCCTTTGATTCTATTGATTTCTTTTCAATTCTTCTTTGATTTCGTTTTTCGTAATCATGTCTTCGAATGCGTCATCTTCAAGCAACTCATCTGGATGTATCGAAATTTCAAATCTGTTCTTTCTCAGTTCTTCAGACAATCCGAGTACACTTCTTGTTTCAAAGATCTTTGATGGAACTGGATTCTCGATAAGGAAGAGATCGATGATTCTTGCTCTTTCAACGAAGAATATAATAGGTTTTATTGATGGAACGGTAAGGAAGCCAAACATAAATTCTGAAGATTATCATAATTGGAACAGAGTCAATTCAATGGTGATTACCTGGCTATTGAATTCGTTGTCTAAAGATATTGCTAAAAGTGTTCTATTCATGCAAATTGTGAAGGAGATTTGGGATGAGATTAAGCAAAGGTATGAAAAATCAAATGGCGCTTTGATTTTTCAAATTCAGATGCAATTATTCTCTATTTGTAACACCGTAAATTTTCGAATAAAATTTTCATTTAAAATCATAATATTCTCATAACACATTTCACAAAAATCTCGTTTATTTAATCTACAAATCGCGACTCCATAATTGTTTGATTAAAACCCAGAATCCCCAAAACATAACTCTATCACTGGTGTGTACAATCAAGTCGGTGTCTTCCCGTGATCCTAAGAAAACCTGAAACACATAACACGCAACACGGTAAGCATGATGCTTAGTGAGTTCCCCAAAATACCACACACACAGCTTATTAGCCACTCGAGGCTATATCACTGTAAGACCCTCCGGTCAATGTGTCTCAGTGGGACCCTCCGGTCCCATACTCAGGTGGACCCTCCGGTCCTAACTCTGTAAGCTCAACATAATATACAACATAAATCACAAAGACATAATGCAGGATATCACAACACTCAATATAAGCACATAAGATAATTTGGTCACACATATGTTACTACTCATAGTATAGTGAGAAGACTCACCTCGAAGCAAGCAAGCAGTTATCCTCATACTTGAATCTCGAACTAGCCACCGCCTAACACATAAGGTAAATATCTCTAATCAATACTCAAATTCTCAACTATAAGTAAACCAAAGGTTACTCTTTCTCTCTCTACTTGGGAAGTGGGTAAAAGACCATTTTACCCCTCCATGGTCTCCATTACTCACGATTGACCCAACCCTAAAGTCAACAGAAGTTGAAATCGAGTCAACAATCATTGTTTGACCCGACTCGTCGAGTGCACTCATGAAACTCGTCAAGTCCACTCATATCCTCAGAAGTCTCGTGAAGGTTCCACTCAGCTCATCGAGTTGACCCCCAACTCGACGAGTTGACCCCCAACTCGATGAGTTATCGCTTGGCCGTGAACACCGGGACGGACCCGAACCAACTCGTCGAGTCAGCTCATGGACTCAGCGAGTTTACTCAATTAAATTTCCCATTCGGACGTTCAAAGTCAGATCCATTACTCTAAACCCTAGATCTAGCCTCCTAATATCCAAATGTCACATAAAGTTTTGATCTTTATGACCATGCATGGCATATATTGCTCTAAATGCCATCACAACTCCAACAAGGGCACCAAAACACAATAACTCTTTAAGTGACTGAATAAAGCTTGAGCCTTTGGACCCTCTGGACCTCACAAGGTCCAGATCTGAAGTCTAAACCTAGAAAGGGACTCCATGAACTCATATCTCAACAAAAAGATGATAGAAAGCCCTATTCACCAAAAACATGAGATCTAATCACCACAAGGAGAAAGGTGAGAACATTTTACCTTCTCCAGAAGCTTTTGGACGAAATAACACTGATCCACTGGCCCCCTTCTTGTTCCTTGATGAATCCTTCCGTCCTCTTCAAAAGAAATGTTCCAAAAGACCCCAAAATTAGCTCCTTTCACACTCTCTAGCTCAAAAGGACGTTAGGGTTTACTCTCAGTGAAGGTGAGCCGCAAATGAGGCTATAAGTGCCCTTAAATAGGTCCCAAACCCGGGGATTTAGGGTTTCACCACTCAGCGTCTACTCGACGAGTCGAGTCTCGGACTCGTCGAGTAGACCACTAATCCCTCGTGGCAAACCGCGACTCTACTCGACGAGTTAGACTCATAACTCGTCAATTCACTCAATAAGCCTCAACATTAAACACATGAAATAATATACTTGGGAGTCCGGATGTTACAATTCTCCCCCACTTAAATCAGATTTCGCCCTCGAAATCGCTCCTCAACAACACATAGATCGAACCTAATAACCCGAAAAAAACACCACCGAAAGGATCTCATGCCACACAACTATCTTCCTCCATGGGCACCTGAATCCCAACAGGAACTCGCAAATCCAGAAAAGGATAGACCCCTCTGCCGCTAGTATACCTGTTCAGACTCTCTAGAACCTGGAAACTCTAGTGGTTTGTCTCTCTGCCAGACCAGCCTCACAAGATTTCACTATGTTAATCGTTCCTCGAATAACAGACCCAGATAACTCACTGCCCCTCTGATTCGCTCGCTGCAACTGATAGAATCAAGTCACTGACCAATAATTGGCTACCGATCACTCATACCAGATATACTAGTCAATCCAGATCATACACCAAAGGAACGGAAGGGTCACATCTCACCAGGGGCCCATCCACTGTACTGCTATCAGAACCCATCTAAACAATGAACTCTCATCACCCTGTACCCAGACACAAGAAAATGATCGTGCTCACTCAGAAGAATCCTCTGACATCAAATATTCATACCCCAGCTTCCCCTCAATTATCCCTTTCAACACTGAGCACCAGGTCAGCTCCCGACCCAACAATTGAACCTCCAAGGTTACCCATTGCATTCCCCAAAACGTCTCACTAGCTTCCTTCTCACAATAACTATCTCGGATCATTGTGACACACAGAATCTCACCCTCGACCTCTGTCGTCTACTACTCATTAGTTCCATGCGACTCGCGGACCTTTCCATACAAACAAACTGACCCACACAGGTCTAAAACATCAGATGACACACACTACCCCTCAAAATGGAACCCATCTCTGAATCCGGAATCTCATTTCGCCTACTCAATACACCACTAGAGTCGAACTCAAACTCGATAGTCTGGTTCGACACAGAATTTGAACCACTCGTCCCAATGAGGCACTCAACTCATGACCCATGACCCGAACTCACACGTACATCACTTCTCCAATTCCTTCTAATTGCGATAACCACACCTTAACTCAGAATGTAACGATTCCCGATCATTAAGGAGACCCCATTCTCGCCCCTGGTCCGACCACCAGATTTTCGAAAGCTCAAATAATAAGGTTACCCAAGCCTAAAACTCTTCTGCGTCATGCTCTGACTAGCGAATAGTACGGCTTCCCGTAGTATCATAACATTCCCTCTCACTAACCCGTGAAGGCTACGGCTCCCCACATGCCTACGACATTCTCACACTGACCCATGAATACTACGGCTCCCTGCAGTATCACAACACTCTTTAGCTGTTTGGTGAATACTATGGCTCCCCGCAGTATCACCACACTCTCTCGCTGGCTGGTGAACACTACGGCTCCCCGCAGTATCACAACACTCTCTCTCACTGACTCGCCATGGGCTCACTCCATGGTTTTCCCCTGATAATCCCAAGTGATTACTCCCACTCGGATCCACTCACTCTCTTATCACCCCATAATCTCATCCTCGAGTCATCGCCCTACTGAGTACATTATCGAATACTCCACGGTACAACATAGATAGGTACACGTACCCACCCAGGTTAACCATCACCACTCCTGACGACAATCGTCGTGACCAAACACCTTTTCTCACTGCAATTCACATTCTTAGATAATCTCGCTTGATGTCAATTAGCCGAAGGGCTCCCACTGGAACCATAGATACTAGATACACCACTTGCCATCTCAAACTCAAGACTCAAAATACTCCGAAATTTAGGACATCATACCCGGATACCTTGGTACACCATCACAGCTTCTCATGATATCTTGCCTCACCCACTGATCTTGTAATCACGACATCATACTCAGATACCGCGATGTACCCTCTCAGAATCTCACAACCGATCTTCTCCTCGCAAAACTTGTAACTTCGGAAAATTCCCATCTCACAAATTGAAACACAGAGGAATCGTCAATGACTGAAAACACGTTGATGAAATTCGAAGCTTCACCCTCTACTGATCACTGTAACGCCCGTAGATCCGGGCTAGACAATTTAGAGACGATAAGCGTCAAAAATGACTTTTTGATAAAAGATTATTTAGAATGAATAATCTTAACTAAGTTGTAGTAGTCGTGTCAAGGTTTCCGAAAATATAAAGAATGCCGAAATCCGAGTTATAACGAAAAAGTTATGACCTGTCGAAGTTTCGCGACAGAACCGGCACGACACAGCGCGACGTAAATAGTGAATTTACGATAGAGCGATATTTAGCCTTAGTGATCTAAACGAAAGTCGTTGATTTCATTAAACCGAGAGCGTGCATAAAAAGAACGAGAATCGGATTTGAGATCGAGTGATTTCTAGCCGAAACAATCTAAACGAGAATCGAAGATCTCGTCGATAATAGTACAACAGTAAAAAGACAGACGAAAACGGACGTCAGATGAAGAAGTTATGAATTTCTAACGGAGTTTTCCTGTCCCGGCCTATTAAAAATATATTATTAAAAATAAAGCCAGAATTAGCCGACGAAGTCTAAACGAAAGTTGTAGAGCATAGTCTCACCTACGCATGGATATAAAGAACATCGAAAACGGAGATCGTACGCAAAAGTTACGAATTTTACAAGTTTTGGGCTCAAATCTCGAGAATCGGTCCGAAATGAAAGCCATGCGTTCCGAGGGAACGCCTCACGTTCGGAAATGTTGGGTCTAGGTTAGTCCACGTCGCCCACTAGTCCCATCCGGTGCACCGTCCGAGGCTGAGGTAAGCGCTGACGTCCGAAGCCGCTGAACGCTCTGCGTACGAGAAGGGAACGCCCTGCGCTCCGGAACGCCCTGCGTACAAGGAGTCAACCAGCCCTATAAAAAGGGTGCGAAGTTTCCCGGAATTTTGTTGCTTTCCACTCATTTCTTTCACCTCGAAACACCGCTCAAGCCCCTCTAAACCATCACGAAGCCCCGGTATCATCCCGACACCCGAAAGCGAGTCCCGAAGCCCCGAAGATCCCGAGAAGTAAAGTTTCCGAGCCGAAACTCTGCCCGCAAGAAGCCGGTTTTTGTGAAGATCTCCCGGTTTCACTGAAGAAATACTACTCTTAGATCCGTAATGCTGCCCGATCATCTCCTGATCAAGTGAGTGTGTAGTTACTTTCTTCTAACACCTAAATATGAAGTATTTACTATGAAATACGTGTTATGTGTTATGTATTGTTTGTTTATTTGTGATGGGTGTGGAATGGATGTTTTATACAGGTTTTTAATGATTTAAACCGTATAAGTATTTTATATCTACAAATATGTTGGGTAGAACATGGGTAGATGAAATATCTGGTGACTATGAGACGTAGTGCCTATTGTATAAACCTCGGTGACTATGAGACGTAGTGCCTATTGTATAAACCCCGGTGACTATGAGACGTAGTGCCTATTGTATAAACCTCGGTGACTATGAGACGTAGTACCTTTAATAAAAACCCTGGTGACTATGAGACGTAGTGCCTATTGTATAAACCCTGGTGACTATGAGACGTAGTGCCTATTGTATAAACCCCGGTGACTATGTGACGTAGTGCCTGTTGTATAAACCGTGGTAGCAATGGACTTTGTGCCGATTCCTTAGGTCAATCCTTGGGAACGAATGAAGGAAGGATAGTCGGTTCTTAGGGTAAAACCTTAAGAAATAAAGAAGATAATGGGGATGGGTAATTGGATTGATTGTTTGATGATTGAATATAATAATTATATTATTGTGGGTTGAAAACCCTATATGCTCACGAGGCTCCCAAGCCTGACCCACTCAGTTTTCTTTGTATTACAAGTAACGGCACAAGAGTATAAATTGGTGGACTTGAGGAGAGGTTTTGGATTATAGATCAGTAGTTATAAATAATTGTTGTAAGGTCTACTTTATATTGTTTACGCTTTTGGTCTGTATTGGAACATGACATCCCGAGATTTTGTTATTTAATGAAAATACATTTCTTTAAAGAAATGATTTGATAAATTCTTATCATATTTTGTTTTGGGAACAAATTCCGCAATTCTTTTAATCAAAGGATTACTCTGATTTTATAAAACAAAGCATAAACAAACCGGTCTTTTATGGCCGTGATTTTGGGGATGTCACAGTTGGTATCAGAGCATTTGTTTAAGCGAACTAGGAATTTGTAGGATTTCTAGACTTAAACTTAGAATGCTAAGCGATGATTGTGAGATTAGTGTCTACCATATTTTAAGACACGAGCACTAGTATATTTTAGGAAAGTTGCCTAAAATGTTTTTATGTGCTAAAAGTAATATGTTTGCCATATATGATATTATTTGTTCGGATCTGTGGTCTGTTGCCGACCGGGTCTGGAAACCTTATGTGTTTAGGATTCTAAGCGTACGACTACGGTATTAGAACTAGCATGTAAACGTTTCGGAGTGATAAGGAGATTTATACGTCTATCGTAAATAAAGCTTTCTTGTCTTAAATTCTCGCCCGGTATACCGAACGTCTGCTTGGATATACAAAGCGTTATGGTGAAGACTCGTATAGAATTGAGTAAATGGAGGAAATGAAAGGTTTATGACAGTGAATGACACCTATCGGAAGATATCGTAAGAGTGGTATCTTGCCTTTAGAATATGTCTGATAAATAACGGAACGTTTAGAGGAGTACGGTACGTCAGAAGTACACCTTCGATTGGTAGGATGGTGGAACGATTGGTGTAATTCTTGAAGTTGTCCCATCGTCTGGAATTTCCATCACCAACCGAGTTGAAGTAGAATTGATGATTGAAGATACGCATGGAAGAAGTCCTAGTAGAGTCTAGGAAATTTTTTATGATTAATTGGACACATTCGTATGTGTTAAATTGTTTTGTGATTTTAGGACTTGGGGACTGCGAGACAATACTTGGGACGAGTATGAGTAGGTGTAAATAGTAGTAGAGATCTATACTACCGGAAGCACAGGACTCACACTTGGATCAGGGAAAGTGGCAAGGTTACCGAGAAACTAGTAATTGATTCTGTTTATTCAAGTAAGTCACTACCATGGTTTCGGTAATGACTAGTAAGATGGTTTTTATTCCGACCCTAGTGGTCATATCAAATTGAGTCCGACTACACTAAGATTGTTACGTGGTTCGGAGAACCAAGTTCGAGGTAGCATCTGACTTAAGTCAGAAGATAGAAATCAATGCCACCAATAGCATCGCGCTTGTTAGTTGCTAGAGATGCTACATGCTAAAATGTGATTATATCACATTAGAACATGAAGGAAGATATATTTCATTCTGGAATTGGACTCTAAGAGACTTGAGTCTAAGCGTTGCATCATACGATGAGAGGTCATTAGAACATGACCCATCGGTCTGTTACAATAGATGAAGGAAAGTACTTATCCTAAGAAGAAGAAGGAGTCCTCAATAAGGAATTGCTTTGTAACTCGAAAGTTACGATTGAAGGTCCAACATAGTACGAAGAGCAGGTGCAGGATTGAGCATCAAGGTTATTGCTTAGGATGGAGAGATAACATATGGAGTCAATATACGAGTCCTATTTCGTTGATGATTCCGGTACGTAATCATCCTAAGGGGGAGATAATTGTAACGCCCGTAGATCCGGGCTAGACAATTTAGAGACGATAAGCATCAAAAATGACTTTTTGATAATAGATTATTTAGAATGAATAATCTTAACTAAGTTGTAGTAGTCGTGGCAAGGTTTCCGAAAATATAAAGAATGCCGAAATCCGAGTTATAACGAAGAAGTTATGACCTGTCGAAGTTTCGCGACAGAACCGGCACGACACAGCGCGACGTAAATAGTGAATTTACGATAGAGCGATATTTAGCCTTAGTGATCTAAACGAAAGTCGTAGAGTTCGTTAAACCGAGAGCGTTCATAAAAAGAACGTCCAAATCTGACTTCGTATGAGGAAGTTATGATTTTTCTAAGTTTCAGCTTAGCAGTATGCAGCCCGAAGTTCGGATTTGAGATCGAGTGATTTCTAGCCAAAACAATCTAAACGAGAATCGAAGATCTCGTCGATAATAGTACAACAGTAAAAAGACAGACGAAAACGGACGTCAGATGAAGAAGTTATGAATTTCTAGCGGAGTTTTCCTGTCCCGGCCTATTAAAAATATATTACTAAAAATAAATTCAAAATTAGCCGACGAAGTCTAAAGGATAGTTGTAGAGAATAGTCTCACCTACGCGTGGATATAAAGAACGTCGAAAACGGAGATCGTACGCGAAAGTTACGGATTTTACAAGTTTTGGGCTCAAATCTTGAGAATCAGTCCGAAATGAACGCCATGCGTTCCGAGGGAACGCCCCGCATTCGGAAATGCTGGGTCTAGGTTGGTCCACGTCGCCCACTAGTCCCATCCGGTGCACCGTCTGAGGCTGAGGTAAGCGCTGACTTCCGAAGCCGCTGAACACGCTGCGTACGAGCAGGGAACGCCCTGCGTACGAGGAGTCAGCCAGCCCTATAAAAAGGGTGCGAAGCTTCCCGGAATTTTGTTGCTTTCCACTCATTTCTTTCACCTCGAAACACCGCTCAAGCCCCTCTAAACCATCACGAAGCCCCGGTATCATCCCGACACCCGAAGCGAGTCCCGAAGCCCCGAAGATCCCGAGAAGTAAAGTTTCCGAGCCAAAACTCTGCCCGCAAGAAGCCGGTTTTTGTGAAGATCTCCCGGTTTCACTGAAGAAATACTACTCTTAGATCCGTAGTGCTTCCCGATCATCTTCTGATCAAGTGAGTGTGTAGTTACTTTCTTCTAACACATAAATATGAAGTATTTACTATGAAATACGTGTTATGTGTTATGTATTGTTTGTTTATTTGTGATGGGTGTGGAATGGATGTTTTATACAGGTTTTTAATGATTTAAACCGTATAAGTATTTTATATCTACAAATATGTTGGGTAGAACATAGGTAGATGAAATATCTGGTGACTATGAGACGTAGTGCCTATTGTATAAACCTCGGTGACTATGAGACGTAGTGCCTATTGTATAAACCCCGGTGACTATGAGACGTAGTGCCTATTGTATAAACCCCGATGACTATGAGACGTAGTGCCTATTATATAAACCCTGGTGACTATGAGACGTAGTGCCTATTGTATAAACCCTGGTGACTATGAGACGTAGTGCCTATTGTATAAACCCCGGTGACTATGTGACGTAGTGCCTGTTGTATAAACCGTGGTAGCAATGGACTTTGTGCCGATTCCTTAGGTCAATCCTTGGGAACGAATGAAGGAAGGATAGTCGGTTCTTAGGGTAAAACCTTAAGAAATAAAGAAGATAATGGGGATGGGTAATTGGATTGATTGTTTGATGATTGAATATAATAATTATATTATTGTGGGTTGAAAACCCTATATGCTCACGAGGCTCCCAAGCCTGACCCACTCAGTTTTCTTTGTATTACAGGTAACGGCACAAGAGTATAAATTGGTGGACTTGAGGAGAGGTTTTGGATTATAGATCAGTAGTTATAAATAACTGTTGTAAGGTCTACTTTATATTGTTTACGCTTTTGGTCTGTATCGGAACATGACATCCCGAGATTTTGTTATTTAATGAAAATACATTTCTTTAAAGAAATGATTTGATAAATTCTTATCATATTTTGTTTTGGGAACAAATTCCGCAATTCTTTTAATCAAAGGATTACTCTGATTTTATAAAACAAAGCATAAACAAACCGGTCTTTTATGGCCGTGATTTTGGGGATGTCACAGTTGGTATCAGAGCATTTGTTTAAGCGAACTAGGAATTTGTAGGATTTCTAGACTTAAACTTAGAATGCTAAGCGATGATTGTGAGATGAGTGTCTACCATATTTTAAGACACGAGCACTAGTATATTTTAGGAAAGTTGCCTAAAATGTTTTTATGTGCTAAAAGTAATATGTTTGCCATATATGATATTATTTGTTCGGATCTATGGTCTGTTGCCGACCGGGTCTGGAAACCTTATGTGTTTAGGATTCTAAGCGTACGACTACGGTATTAGAACTAGCATGTAAACGTTTCGGAGTGATAAGGAGATTTATACGTCTATCGTAAATAAAGCTTTCTTATCTTAAATTCTCGCCCGGTACACCGAACGTCTGCTTGGATATACAAAGCGTTATGGTGAAGACTCGTAGATAATTGAGTAAATGGAGGAAATGAAAGGCTTATGATAGTGAATGACACCTATCGGAAGATATCGTAAGAGTGGTATCTTGCCTTTAGAATATGTCTGATAAATAACGGAACGTTTAGAGGAGTACGGTACGTCAGAAGTACACCTTCGATTGGCAGGATGGTGGAACGATTGGTGTAATTCTTGAAGTTGTCCCATCGTCTGGAATTTCCATCACCAACCGAGTTGAAGTAGAATTGATGATTGAAGATACGCATGGAAGAAGTCCTAGTAGAGTCTAGGAAATTTTTTATGATTAATTGGACACATTCGTATGTGTTAAATTGTTTTGTGATTTTAGGACTTGGGGACTGCGAGACAATACTTGGGACGAGTATGAGTAGGTGTAAATAGTAGTAGAGATCTATACTACCGGAAGCACAGGACTCACACTTGGATCAGGGAAAGTGGCAAGGTTACCGAGAAACTAGTAATTGATTCTGTTTATTCAAGTAAGTCACTACCATGGTTTCGGTAATGACTAGTAAGATGGTTTTTATTCCGACCCTAGTGGTCATATCAAATTGAGTCCGACTACACTAAGATTGTTATGTGGTTCGGAGAACCAAGTTCGAGGTAGCATCTGACTTAAGTCAGAAGATAGAAATCAATGCCACCAATAGCATCGCGCTTGTTAGTTGCTAGAGATGCTACATGCTAAAATGTGATTATATCACATTAGAACATGAAGGAAGATATATTCCATTCTGGAATTGGACTCTAAGAGACTTGAGTCTAAGCGTTGCATCATACGATGAGAGGTCATTAGAACATGACCCATCGGTCTGTTACAATAGATGAAGGAAAGTACTTATCCTAAGAAGAAGAAGGAGTCCTCAATAAGGAATTGCTTTGTAACTCGAAAGTTACGATTGAAAGTCTAACATAGTACGAAGAGCCGGTGCAGGATTGAGCATCAAGGTTGTTGCTTAGGATGGAGAGATAACATATGGAGTCAATATACGAGTCCTATTTCGTTGATGATTCTGGTACGTAATCATCCTAAGGGGGAGATAATTGTAACGCCCGTAGATCCGGGCTAGACAATTTAGAGACGATAAGCATCAAAAATGACTTTTTGATAATAGATTATTTAGAATGAATAATCTTAACTAAGTTGTAGTAGTCGTGGCAAGGTTTCCGAAAATATAAAGAATGCTGAAATCCGAGTTATAACGAAGAAGTTATGACCTGTCGAAGTTTCGCGACAGAACCGGCACGACACAGCGCGACGTAAATAGTGAATTTACGATAGAGCGATATTTAGCCTTAGTGATCTAAACGAAAGTCGTAGAGTTCGTTAAACCGAGAGCGTTCATAAAAAGAACGTCCAAATCTGACTTCGTATGAGGAAGTTATGATTTTTCTAAGTTTCAGCTTAGCAGTATGCAGCCCGAAGTTCGGATTTGAGATCGAGTGATTTCTAGCCAAAACAATCTAAACGAGAATCGAAGATCTCGTCGATAATAGTACAACAGTAAAAAGACAGACGAAAACGGACGTCAGATGAAGAAGTTATGAATTTCTAACGGAGTTTTCCTGTCCCAACCTATTAAAAATATATTATTAAAAATAAATTCAAAATTAGCCGACGAAGTCTAAAGGAAAGTTGTAGAGAATAGTCTCACCTACGCGTGGATATAAAGAACGTCGAAAACGGAGATCGTACGCGAAAGTTACGGATTTTACAAGTTTTGGGCTCAAATCTTGAGAATCAGTCCGAAATGAACGCCATGTGTTCCGAGGGAACGCCCCGCATTCGGAAATGCTGGGTCTAGGTTGGTCCACGTCGCCCACTAGTCCCATCCGGTGCATCGTCTGAGGCTGAGGTAAGCGCTGACTTCCGAAGCCGCTGAACACGCTGCGTACGAGCAGGGAACGCCCAGCACTCCGGAACGCCCTGCGTACGAGGAGTCAGCCAGCCCTATAAAAAGGGTGCGAAGCTTCCCGGAATTTTGTTGCTTTCCACTCATTTCTTTCACCTCGAAACACCGCTCAAGCCCCTCTAAACCATCACGAAGCCCCGGTATCATCCCGACACACGAAGCGAGTCCCGAAGCCCCGAAGATCCCGAGAAGTAAAGTTTCCGAGCCAAAACTCTGCCCGCAAGAAGCCGGTTTTTGTGAAGATCTCCCGGTTTCACTGAAGAAATACTACTCTTAGATCCGTAGTGCTTCCCGATCATCTTCTGATCAAGTGAGTGTGTAGTTACTTTCTTCTAACACATAAATATGAAGTATTTACTATGAAATACGTGTTATGTGTTATGTATTGTTTGTTTATTTGTGATGGGTGTGGAATGGATGTTTTATACAGGTTTTTAATGATTTAAACCGTATAAGTATTTTATATCTACAAATATGTTGGGTAGAACATAGGTAGATGAAATATCTGGTGACTATGAGACGTAGTGCCTATTGTATAAACCTCGGTGACTATGAGACGTAGTGCCTATTGTATAAACCCCGGTGACTATGAGACGTAGTGCCTATTGTATAAACCCCGGTGACTATGAGACGTAGTGCCTATTATATAAACCCTGGTGACTATGAGACGTAGTCCCTATTGTATAAACCCTGGTGACTATGAGACGTAGTGCCTATTGTATAAACCCCGGTGACTATGTGACGTAGTGCCTGTTGTATAAACCGTGGTAGCAATGGACTTTGTGCCGATTCCTTAGGTCAATCCTTGGGAACGAATGAAGGAAGGATAGTCGGTTCTTAGGGTAAAACCTTAAGAAATAAAGAAGATAATGGGGATGGGTAATTGGATTGATTGTTTGATGATTGAATATAATAATTATATTATTGTGGGTTGAAAACCCTATATGCTCACGAGGCTCCCAAGCCTGACCCACTCAGTTTTCTTTGTATTACAGGTAACGGCACAAGAGTATAAATTGGTGGACTTGAGGAGAGGTTTTGGATTATAGATCAGTAGTTATAAATAACTGTTGTAAGGTCTACTTTATATTGTTTACGCTTTTGGTCTGTATCGGAACATGACATCCCGAGATTTTGTTATTTAATGAAAATACATTTCTTTAAAGAAATGATTTGATAAATTCTTATCATATTTTGTTTTGGGAACAAATTCCGCAATTCTTTTAATCAAAGGATTACTCTGATTTTATAAAACAAAGCATAAACAATCCGGTCTTTTATGGCCGTGATTTTGGGGATGTCACAGTTGGTATCAGAGCATTTGTTTAAGCGAACTAGGAATTTGTAGGATTTCTAGACTTAAACTTAGAATGCTAAGCGATGATTGTGAGATGAGTGTCTACCATATTTTAAGACACGAGCACTAGTATATTTTAGGAAAGTTGCCTAAAATGTTTTTTTGTGCTAAAAGTAATATGTTTGCCATATATGATATTATTTGTTCGGATCTATGGTCTGTTGCCGACCGGGTCGGGAAACCTTATGTGTTTAGGATTCTAAGCGTACGACTACGGTATTAGAACTAGCATGTAAATGTTTCGGAGTGATAAGGAGATTTATACGTCTATCGTAAATAAAGCTTTCTTATCTTAAATTCTCGCCCGGTACACCGAACGTCTGCTTGGATATACAAAGCGTTATGGTGAAGACTCGTAGAGAATTGAGTAAATGGAGGAAATGAAAGGCTTATGATAGTGAATGACACCTATCGGGAGATATCGTAAGAGTGGTATCTTGCCTTTAGAATATGTCTGATAAATAACGGAACGTTTAGAGGAGTACGGTACGTCAGAAGTACACCTTCGATTGGCAGGATGGTGGAACGATTGGTGTAATTCTTGAAGTTGTCCCATCGTCTGGAATTTCCATCACCAACCGAGTTGAAGTAGAATTTATGATTGAAGATACACATGGAAGAAGTCCTAGTAGAGTCTAGGAAATTTTTTATGATTAATTGGACACATTCGTATGTGTTAAATTGTTTTGTGATTTTAGGACTTGGGGACTGCGAGACAATACTTGGGAGGAGTATGAGTAGGTGTAAATAGTAGTAGAGATCTATACTACCGGAAGCACAGGACTCACACTTGGATCAGGGAAAGTGGCAAGGTTACCGAGAAACTAGTAATTGATTCTGTTTATTCAAGTAAGTCACTACCATGGTTTCGGTAATGACTAGTAAGATGGTTTTTATTCCGACCCTAGTGGTCATATCAAATTGAGTCCGACTACATTAAGATTGTTACGTGGTTCGGAGAACCAAGTTCGAGGTAGCATCTGACTTAAGTCAGAAGATAGAAATCAATGCGACCAATAGCATCGCGCTTGTTAGTTGCTAGAGATGCTACATGCTAAAATGTGATTATATCACATTAGAACATGAAGGAAGATATATTCCATTCTGGAATTGGACTCTAAGAGACTTGACTCTAAGCATTGCATCATACGATGAGAGGTCATTAGAACATGACCCATCGGTCTGTTACAATAGATGAAGGAAAGTACTTATCCTAAGAAGAAGAAGGAGTCCTCAATAAGGAATTGCTTTGTAACTCGAAAGTTACGATTGAAAGTCTAACATAATACGAAGAGCAGGTGCAGGATTGAGCATCAAGGTTATTGCTTAGGATGGAGAGATAACATATGGAGTCAATATACGAGTCCTATTTCGTTCATGATTCCGGTACGTAATCATCCTAAGGGGGAGATAATTGTAACGCCCGTAGATCCGGGCTAGACAATTTAGAGACGATAAGCATCAAAAATGACTTTTTGATAATAGATTATTTAGAATGAATAATCTTAACTAAGTTGTAGTAGTCGTGGCAAGGTTTCCGAAAATATAAAGAATGCTGAAATCCGAGTTATAACGAAGAAGTTATGACCTGTCGAAGTTTCGCGACAGAACCGGCACGACACAGCGCGACGTAAATAGTGAATTTACGATAGAGCGATATTTAGCCTTAGTGATCTAAACGAAAGTCGTAGAGTTCGTTAAACCGAGAGCGTTCATAAAAAGAACGTCCAAATCTGACTTCGTATGAGGAAGTTATGATTTTTTTAAGTTTCAGCTTAGCAGTGTGCAGCCCGAAGTTCGGATTTGAGATCGAGTGATTTCTAGCCAAAACAATCTAAACGAGAATCGAAGATCTCGTCGATAATAGTACAACAGTAAAAAGGCAGACGAAAACGGACGTCAGATGAAGAAGTTATGAATTTCTAACGGAGTTTTCCTGTCCCGGCCTATTAAAAATATATTATTAAAAATAAATTCAAAATTAGCCGACGAAGTCTAAAGGATAGTTGTAGAGAATAGTCTCACCTACGCGTGGATATAAAGAACGTCGAAAACGGAGATCGTACGCGAAAGTTACGGATTTTACAAGTTTTGGGCTCAAATCTTGAGAATCAGTCCGAAATGAACGCCATGCGTTCCGAGGGAACGCCCCGCATTCGGAAATGCTGGGTCTAGGTTGGTCCACGTCGCCCACTAGTCCCATCCGGTGCACCGTCTGACGCTGAGGTAAACGCTGACTTCCGAAGCCGCTGAACACGCTGCGTACGAGCAGGGAACGCCCAGCACTCCGGAACGCCCTGCTTACGAGGAGTCAGCCAGCCCTATAAAAAGGGTGCGAAGCTTCCCGGAATTTTGTTGCTTTCCACTCATTTCTTTCACCTCGAAACACCGCTCAAGCCCCTCTAAACCATCACGAAGCCCCGGTATCATCCCGACACCCGAAGCGAGTCCCGATGCCCCGAAGATCCCGAGAAGTAAAGTTTCCGAGCCAAAACTCTGCCCGCAAGAAGCCGGTTTTTGTGAAGATCTCCCGGTTTCACTGAAGAAATACTACTCTTAGATCCGTAGTGCTTCCCGATCATCTTCTGATCAAGTGAGTGTGTAGTTACTTTCTTCTAACACATAAATATGAAGTATTTACTATGAAATACGTGTTATGTGTTATGTATTGTTTGTTTATTTGTGATGGGTATGGAATGGATGTTTTATACAGGTTTTTAATGATTTAAACCGTATAAGTATTTTATATCTACAAATATGTTGGGTAGAACATAGGTAGATGAAATATCTGGTGACTATGAGACGTAGTGCCTATTGTATAAACCTCGGTGACTATGAGACGTAGTGCCTATTGTATAAACCCCGGTGACTATGAGACGTAGTGCCTATTGTATAAACCCCGGTGACTATGAGACGTAGTGCCTATTATATAAACCCTGGTGACTATGAGACGTAGTCCCTATTGTATAAACCCTGGTGACTATGAGACGTAGTGCCTATTGTATAAACCCCGGTGCCTATGTGACGTAGTGCCTGTTGTATAAACCGTGGTAGCAATGGACTTTGTGCTGATTCCTTAGGTCAATCCTTGGGAACGAATGAAGGAAGGATAGTCGGTTCTTAGGGTAAAACCTTAAGAAATAAAGAAGATAATGGGGATGGATAATTGGATTGATTGTTTGATGATTGAATATAATAATTATATTATTGTGGGTTGAAAACCCTATATGCTCACGAGGCTCCCAAGCCTGACCCACTCAGTTTTCTTTGTATTACAGGTAACGACACAAGAGTATAAATTGGTGGACTTGAGGAGAGGTTTTGGATTATAGATCAGTAGTTATAAATAATTGTTGTAAGGTCTACTTTATATTGTTTACGCTTTTGGTCTGTATCGGAACATGACATCCCGAGATTTTGTTATTTAATGAAAATACATTTCTTTAAAGAAATGATTTGATAAATTCTTATCATATTTTGTTTTGGGAACAAATTCCGCAATTCTTTTAATCAAAGGATTACTCTGATTTTATAAAACAAAGCATAAACAAACCGGTCTTTTATGGCCGTGATTTTGGGGATGTCACAGTTGGTATCAGAGCATTTGTTTAAGCGAACTAGGAATTTGTAGGATTTCTAGACTTAAACTTAGAATGTTAAGCGATGATTGTGAGATTAGTGTCTACCATATTTTAAGACACGAGCACTAGTATATTTTAGGAAAGTTGCCTAAAATGTTTTTATGTGCTAAAAGTAATATGTTTGCCATATATGATATTATTTGTTCGGATCTGTGGTCTGTTGCCGACCGGGTCTGGAAACCTTATGTGTTTAGGATTCTAAGCGTACGACTACGGTATTAGAACTAGCATGTAAACGTTTCGGAGTGATAAGGAGATTTATACGTCTATCGTAAATAAAGCTTTCTTATCTTAAATTCTCGCCCGGTACACCGAACGTCTGCTTGGATATACAAAGCGTTATGGTGAAGACTCGTAGAGAATTGAGTAAATGGAGGAAATGAAAGGCTTATGATAGTGAATGACACCTATCGGAAGATATCGTAAGAGTGGTATCTTGCCTTTAGAATATGTCTGATAAATAACGGAACGTTTAGAGGAGTACGGTACGTCAGAAGTACACCTTCGATTGGCAGGATGGTGGAACGATTGGTGTAATTCTTGAAGTTGTCCCATCGTCTGGAATTTCCATCACCAACCGAGTTGAAGTAGAATTGATGATTGAAGATACGCATGGAAGAAGTCCTAGTAGAGTCTAGGAAATTTTTTATGATTAATTGGACACATTCGTATGTGTTAAATTGTTTTGTGATTTTAGGACTTGGGGACTGCGAGACAATACTTGGGACGAGTATGAGTAGGTGTAAATAGTAGTAGAGATCTATACTACCGGAAGCACAGGACTCACACTTGGATCAGGGAAAGTGGCAAGGTTACCGAGAAACTAGTAATTGATTCTGTTTATTCAAGTAAGTCACTACCATGGTTTCGGTAATGACTAGTAAGATGGTTTTTATTCCGACCCTAGTGGTCATATCAAATTGAGTCCGACTACACTAAGATTGTTACGTGGTTCGGAGAACCAAGTTCGAGGTAGCATCTGACTTAAGTCAGAAGATAGAAATCAATGCCACCAATAGCATCGCGCTTGTTAGTTGCTAGAGATGCTACATGCTAAAATGTGATTATATCACATTAGAACATGAAGGAAGATATATTTCATTCTGGAATTGGACTCTAAGAGACTTGAGTCTAAGCGTTGCATCATACGATGAGAGGTCATTAGAACATGACCCATCGGTCTGTTACAATAGATGAAGGAAAGTACTTATCCTAAGAAGAAGAAGGAGTCCTCAATAAGGAATTGCTTTGTAACTCGAAAGTTACGATTGAAGGTCCAACATAGTACGAAGAGCAGGTGCAGGATTGAGCATCAAGGTTATTGCTTAGGATGGAGAGATAACATATGGAGTCAATATACGAGTCCTATTTCGTTGATGATTCCGGTACGTAATCATCCTAAGGGGGAGATAATTGTAACGCCCGTAGATCCGGGCTAGACAATTTAGAGACGATAAGCATCAAAAATGACTTTTTGATAATAGATTATTTAGAATGAATAATCTTAACTAAGCTGTAGTAGTCGTGGCAAGGTTTCCGAAAATATAAAGAATGCCGAAATCCGAGTTATAACGAAGAAGTTATGACCTGTCGAAGTTTCGCGACAGAACCGGCACGACACAGCGCGACGTAAATAGTGAATTTACGATAGAGCGATATTTAGCCTTAGTGATCTAAACGAAAGTCGTAGAGTTCGTTAAACCGAGAGCGTTCATAAAAAGAACGTCCAAATCTGACTTCGTATGAGGAAGTTATGATTTTTCTAAGTTTCAGCTTAGCAGTATGCAGCCCGAAGTTCGGATTTGAGATCGAGTGATTTCTAGCCAAAACAATCTAAACGAGAATCGAAGATCTCGTCGATAATAGTACAACAGTAAAAAGACAGACGAAAACGGACGTCAGATGAAGAAGTTATGAATTTCTAACGGAGTTTTCCTGTCCCGGCCTATTAAAAATATATTACGAAAAATAAATTCAAAATTAGCCGACGAAGTCTAAAGGATAGTTGTAGAGAATAGTCTCACCTACGCGTGGATATAAAGAACGTCGAAAACGGAGATCGTACGCGAAAGTTACGGATTTTACAAGTTTTGGGCTCAAATCTTGAGAATCAGTCCGAAATGAACGCCATGCGTTCCGAGGGAACGCCCCGCATTCGGAAATGCTGGGTCTAGGTTGGTCCACGTCGCCCACTAGTCCCATCCGGTGCACCGTCTGAGGCTGAGGTAAGCGCTGACTTCCGAAGCCGCTGAACACGCTGCGTACGAGCAGGGAACGCCCTGCGTACGAGGAGTCAGCCAGCCCTATAAAAAGGGTGCGAAGCTTCCCGGAATTTTGTTGCTTTCCACTCATTTCTTTCACCTCGAAACACCGCTCAAGCCCCTCTAAACCATCACGAAGCCCCGGTATCCTCCCGACACCCGAAGCGAGTCCCGAAGCCCCGAAGATCCCGAGAAGTAAAGTTTCCGAGCCAAAACTCTGCCCGCAAGAAGCCGGTTTTTGTGAAGATCTCCCGGTTTCACTGAAGAAATACTACTCTTAGATCCGTAGTGCTTCCCGATCATCTTCTGATCAAGTGAGTGTGTAGTTACTTTCTTCTAACACATAAATATGAAGTATTTACTATGAAATACGTGTTATGTGTTATGTATTGTTTGTTTATTTGTGATGGGTGTGGAATGGATGTTTTATACAGGTTTTTAATGATTTAAACCGTATAAGTATTTTATATCTACAAATATGTTGGGTAGAACATAGGTAGATGAAATATCTGGTGACTATGAGACGTAGTGCCTATTGTATAAACCTCGGTGACTATGAGACGTAGTGCCTATTGTATAAACCCCGGTGACTATGAGACGTAGTGCCTATTGTATAAACCCCGATGACTATGAGACGTAGTGCCTATTATATAAACCCTGGTGACTATGAGACGTAGTGCCTATTGTATAAACCCTGGTGACTATGAGACGTAGTGCCTATTGTATAAACCCCGGTGACTATGTGACGTAGTGCCTGTTGTATAAACCGTGGTAGCAATGGACTTTGTGCCGATTCCTTAGGTCAATCCTTGGGAACGAATGAAGGAAGGATAGTCGGTTCTTAGGGTAAAACCTTAAGAAATAAAGAAGATAATGGGGATGGGTAATTGGATTGATTGTTTGATGATTGAATATAATAATTATATTATTGTGGGTTGAAAACCCTATATGCTCACGAGGCTCCCCAAGCCTGACCCACTCAGTTTTCTTTGTATTACAGGTAACGGCACAAGAGTATAAATTGGTGGACTTGAGGAGAGGTTTTGGATTATAGATCAGTAGTTATAAATAACTGTTGTAAGGTCTACTTTATATTGTTTACGCTTTTGGTCTGTATCGGAACATGACATCCCGAGATTTTGTTATTTAATGAAAATACATTTCTTTAAAGAAATGATTTGATAAATTCTTATCATATTTTGTTTTGGGAACAAATTCCGCAATTCTTTTAATCAAAGGATTACTCTGATTTTATAAAACAAAGCATAAACAATCCGGTCTTTTATGGCCGTGATTTTGGGGATGTCACAGTTGGTATCAGAGCATTTGTTTAAGCGAACTAGGAATTTGTAGGATTTCTAGACTTAAACTTAGAATGCTAAGCGATGATTGTGAGATGAGTGTCTACCATATTTTAAGACACGAGCACTAGTATATTTTAGGAAAGTTGCCTAAAATGTTTTTATGTGCTAAAAGTAATATGTTTGCCATATATGATATTATTTGTTCGGATCTATGGTCTGTTGCCGACCGGGTCTGGAAACCTTATGTGTTTAGGATTCTAAGCGTACGACTACGGTATTAGAACTAGCATGTAAACGTTTCGGAGTGATAAGGAGATTTATACGTCTATCGTAAATAAAGCTTTCTTATCTTAAATTCTCGCCCGATACACCGAACGTCTGCTTGGATATACAAAGCGTTATGGTGAAGACTCGTAGATAATTGAGTAAATGGAGGAAATGAAAGGCTTATGATAGTGAATGACACCTATCGGAAGATATCGTAAGAGTGGTATCTTGCCTTTAGAATATGTCTGATAAATAACGGAACGTTTAGAGGAGTACGGTACGTCAGAAGTACACCTTCGATTGGCAGGATGGTGGAACGATTGGTGTAATTCTTGAAGTTGTCCCATCGTCTGGAATTTCCATCACCAACCGAGTTGAAGTAGAATTGATGATTGAAGATACGCATGGAAGAAGTCCTAGTAGAGTCTAGGAAATTTTTTATGATTAATTGGACACATTCGTATGTGTTAAATTGTTTTGTGATTTTAGGACTTGGGGACTGCGAGACAATACTTGGGACGAGTATGAGTAGGTGTAAATAGTAGTAGAGATCTATACTACCGGAAGCACAGGACTCACACTTGGATCAGGGAAAGTGGCAAGGTTACCGAGAAACTAGTAATTGATTCTGTTTATTCAAGTAAGTCACTACCATGGTTTCGGTAATGACTAGTAAGATGGTTTTTATTCCGACCCTAGTGGTCATATCAAATTGAGTCCGACTACACTAAGATTGTTACGTGGTTCGGAGAACCAAGTTCGAGGTAGCATCTGACTTAAGTCAGAAGATAGAAATCAATGCCACCAATAGCATCGCGCTTGTTAGTTGCTAGAGATGCTACATGCTAAAATGTGATTATATCACATTAGAACATGAAGGAAGATATATTCCATTCTGGAATTGGACTCTAAGAGACTTGAGTCTAAGCGTTGCATCATACGATGAGAGGTCATTAGAACATGACCCATCGGTCTGTTACAATAGATGAAGGAAAGTACTTATCCTAAGAAGAAGAAGGAGTCCTCAATAAGGAATTGCTTTGTAACTCGAAAGTTACGATTGAAAGTCTAACATAGTACGAAGAGCCGGTGCAGGATTGAGCATCAAGGTTGTTGCTTAGGATGGAGAGATAACATATGGAGTCAATATACGAGTCCTATTTCGTTGATGATTCTGGTACGTAATCATCCTAAGGGGGAGATAATTGTAACGCCCGTAGATCCGGGCTAGACAATTTAGAGACGATAAGCATCAAAAATGACTTTTTGATAATAGATTATTTAGAATGAATAATCTTAACTAAGTTGTAGTAGTCGTGGCAAGGTTTCCGAAAATATAAAGAATGCCGAAATTCGAGTTATAACGAAGAAGTTATGACCTGTCGAAGTTTCGCGACAGAACCGGCACGACACAGCGCGACGTAAATAGTGAATTTACGATAGAGCGATATTTAGCCTTAGTGATCTAAACGAAAGTCGTAGAGTTCGTTAAACCGAGAGCGTTCATAAAAAGAACGTCCAAATCTGACTTCGTATGAGGAAGTTATGATTTTTCTAAGTTTCAGCTTAGCAGTATGCAGCCCGAAGTTCGGATTTGAGATCGAGTGATTTCTAGCCAAAACAATCTAAACGAGAATCGAAGATCTCGTCGATAATAGTACAACAGTAAAAAGACAGACGAAAACGGACGTCAGATGAAGAAGTTATGAATTTCTAACGGAGTTTTCCTGTCCCGGCCTATTAAAAATATATTACTAAAAATAAATTCAAAATTAGCCGACGAAGTCTAAAGGATAGTTGTAGAGAATAGTCTCACCTACGCGTGGATATAAAGAACGTCGAAAACGGAGATCGTACGCGAAAGTTACGGATTTTACAAGTTTTGGGCTCAAATCTTGAGAATCAGTCCGAAATGAACGCCATGCGTTCCGAGGGAACGCCCCGCATTCGGAAATGCTGGGTCTAGGTTGGTCCACGTCGCCCACTAGTCCCATCCGGTGCACCGTCTGAGGCTGAGGTAAGCGCTGACTTCCGAAGCCGCTGAACACGCTCCATACGAGCAGGGAACGCCCAGCACTCCGGAACGCCCTGCGTACGAGGAGTCAGCCAGCCCTATAAAAAGGGTGCGAAGCTTCCCGGAATTTTGTTGCTTTCCACTCATTTCTTTTACCTCGAAACACCGCTCAAGCCCCTCTAAACCATCACGAAGCCCCGGTATCATCCCGACACCCGAAGCGAGTCCCGAAGCCCCGAAGATCCCGAGAAGTAAAGTTTCCGAGCCAAAACTCTGCCCGCAAGAAGCCGGTTTTTGTGAAGATCTCCCGGTTTCACTGAAGAAATACTACTCTTAGATCCGTAGTGCTTCCCGATCATCTTCTGATCAAGTGAGTGTGTAGTTACTTTCTTCTAACACATAAATATGAAGTATTTACTATGAAATACGTGTTATGTGTTATGTATTGTTTGTTTATTTGTGATGGGTGTGGAATGGATGTTTTATACAGGTTTTTAATGATTTAAACCGTATAAGTATTTTATATCTACAAATATGTTGGGTAGAACATAGGTAGATGAAATATCTGGTGACTATGAGACGTAGTGCCTATTGTATAAACCTCGGTGACTATGAGACGTAGTGCCTATTGTATAAACCCCGGTGACTATGAGACGTAGTGCCTATTATATAAACCCTGGTGACTATGAGACGTAGTCCCTATTGTATAAACCCTGGTGACTATGAGACGTAGTGCCTATTGTATAAACCCCGGTGACTATGTGACGTAGTGCCTGTTGTATAAACCGTGGTAGCAATGGACTTTGTGCCGATTCCTTAGGTCAATCCTTGGGAACGAATGAAGGAAGGATAGTCGGTTCTTAGGGTAAAACCTTAAGAAATAAAGAAGATAATGGGGATGGGTAATTGGATTGATTGTTTGATGATTGAATATAATAATCATATTATTGTGGGTTGAAAACCCTATATGCTCACCAGGCTCCCAAGCCTGACCCACTCAGTTTTCTTTGTATTACAGGTAACGACACAAGAGTATAAATTGGTGGACTTGAGGAGAGGTTTTGGATTATAGATCAGTAGTTATAAATAATTGTTGTAAGGTCTACTTTATATTGTTTACGCTTTTGGTCTGTATCGGAACATGACATCCCGAGATTTTGTTATTTAATGAAAATACATTTCTTTAAAGAAATGATTTGATAAATTCTTATCATATTTTGTTTTGGGAACAAATTCCGCAATTCTTTTAATCAAAGGATTACTCTGGTTTTATAAAACAAAGCATAAACAAACCGGTCTTTTATGGCCGTGATTTTGGGGATGTCACAGTTGGTATCAGAGCATTTGTTTAAGCGAACTAGGAATTTGTAGGATTTCTAGACTTAAACTTAGAATGCTAAGCGATGATTGTGAGATGAGTGTCTACCATATTTTAAGACACGAGCACTAGTATATTTTAGGAAAGTTGCCTAAAATGTTTTTATGTGCTAAAAGTAATATGTTTGCCATATATGATATTATTTGTTCGGATCTCTGGTCTGTTGCCGACCGGGTCTGGAAACCTTATGTGTTTAGGATTCTAAGCGTACGACTACGGTATTAGAACTAGCATGTAAACGTTTCGGAGTGATAAGGAGATTTATACGTCTATCGTAAATAAAGCTTTCTTATCTTAAATTCTCGCCCGGTACACCGAACGTCTGCTTGGATATACAAAGCGTTATGGTGAAGACTCGTAGAGAATTGAGTAAATGGAGGAAATGAAAGGCTTATGATAGTGAATGACACCTATCGGAAGATATCGTAAGAGTGGTATCTTGCCTTTAGAATATGTCTGATAAATAACGGAACGTTTAGAGGAGTACGGTACGTCAGAAGTACACCTTCGATTGGCAGGATGGTGGAACGATTGGTGTAATTCTTGAAGTTGTCCCATCGTCTGGAATTTCCATCACCAACCGAGTTGAAGTAGAATTGATGATTGAAGATACGCATGGAAGAAGTCCTAGTAGAGTCTAGGAAATTTTTTATGATTAATTGGACACATTCGTATGTGTTAAATTGTTTTGTGATTTTAGGACTTGGGGACTGCGAGACAATACTTGGGACGAGTATGAGTAGGTGTAAATAGTAGTAGAGATCTATACTACCGGAAGCACAGGACTCACACTTGGATCAGGGAAAGTGGCAAGGTTACCGAGAAACTAGTAATTGATTCTGTTTATTCAAGTAAGTCACTACCATGGTTTCGGTAATGACTAGTAAGATGGTTTTTATTCCGACCCTAGTGGTCATATCAAATTGAGTCTGACTACACTAAGATTGTTACGTGGTTCGGAGAACCAAGTTCGAGGTAGCATCTGACTTAAGTCAGAAGATAGAAATCAATGCGACCAATAGCATCGCGCTTGTTAGTTGCTAGAGATGCTACATGCTAAAATGTGATTATATCACATTAGAACATGAAGGAAGATATATTCCATTCTGGAATTGGACTCTAAGAGACTTGAGTCTAAGCGTTGCATCATACGATGAGAGGTCATTAGAACATGACCCATCGGTCTGTTACAATAGATGAAGGAAAGTACTTATCCTAAGAAGAAGAAGGAGTCCTCAATAAGGAATTGCTTTGTAACTCGAAAGTTACGATTGAAAGTCCAACATAGTACGAAGAGCAGGTGCGGGATTGAGCATCAAGGTTATTGCTTAGGATGGAGAGATAACATATGGAGTCAATATACGAGTCCTATTTCGTTGATGATTCCGGTACGTAATCATCCTAAGGGGGGAGATAATTGTAACGCCCGTAGATCCGGGCTAGACAATTTAGAGACGATAAGCATCAAAAATGACTTTTTGATAATAGATTATTTAGAATGAATAATCTTAACGAAGTTGTAGTAGTCGTGGCAAGGTTTCCGAAAATATAAAGAATGCCGAAATCCGAGTTATAACGAAGAAGTTATGACCTGTCGAAGTTTTGCGACAGAACCGGCACGACACAGCGCGACGTAAATAGTGAATTTACGATAGAGCGATATTTAGCCTTAGTGATCTAAACGAAAGTCGTAGAGTTCGTTAAACCGAGAGCGTTCATAAAAAGAACGTCCAAATCTGACTTCGTATGAGGAAGTTATGATTTTTCTAAGTTTCAGCTTAGCAGTATGCAGCCCGAAGTTCGGATTTGAGATCGAGTGATTTCTAGACAAAACAATCTAAACGAGAATCGAAGATCTCGTCGATAATAGTACAACAGTAAAAAGACAGACGAAAACGGACGTCAGATAAAGAAGTTATGAATTTCTAACGAAGTTTTCCTGTCCCGGCCTATTAAAAATATATTATTAAAAATAAATTCAAAATTAGCCGACGAAGTCTAAAGGAAAGTTGTAGAGAATAGTCTCACCTACGCGTGGATATAAAGAACGTCGAAAACGGAGATCGTACGCGAAAGTTACGGATTTTACAAGTTTTGGGCTCAAATCTTGAGAATCGGTCCGAAATGAACGCCATGCGTTCCGAGGGAACGCCCCGCATTCGGAAATGCTGGGTCTAGGTTGGTCCACGTCGCCCACTAGTCCCATCCGGTGCACCGTCTGAGGCTGAGGTAAGCGCTGACTTCCGAAGCCGCTGAACGCGCTGCGTACGAGCAGGGAACGCCCAGCACTCCGGAACGCCCTGCGTACGAGGAGTCAGCCAGCCCTATAAAAAGGGTGCGAAGCTTCCTGGAATTTTGTTGCTTTCCACTCATTTCTTTCACCTCGAAAGACCGCTCAAGCCCCTCTAAACCACCACGAAGCCCCGGTATCATCCCGACACCCGAAGCGAGTCCCGAAGCCCCGAAGATCCCGAGAAGTAAAGTTTCCGAGCCAAAACTCTGCCCGCGAGAACCTCGGTTTTTGTGAAGATCTCTCGGTTTCACTGAAGAAATACTACTCTTAGAGTCGTAGTGCTGCCTGATCATCTTCTGCTCAAGTGAGTGTGTAGTTACTTTCTTCTAACACATAAATATGAAGTATTTACTATGAAATACGTGCTATGTGTTATGTATTGTTTGTTTATTTGTGATGGGTGTGGAATGGATGTTTTATACAGGTTTTTAATGATTTAAACCGTATAAGTATTTTATATCTACAAATATGTTGGGTAGAACATAGGTAGATGAAATATCTGGTGACTATGAGACGTAGTGCCTATTGTATAAACCTCGGTGACTATGAGACGTAGTGCCTATTGTATAAACCCCGGTGACTATGAGACGTAGTGCCTATTGTATAAACCCCGGTGACTATGAGACGTAGTGCCTATTGTATAAACCCTGGTGACTATGAGACGTATTGCCTATTGTATAAACCCTGGTGACTATGAGACGTACTGCCTATTGTATAAACCCCGGTGACTATGAGACGTAGTGCCTATTGTATAAACCCTGACAACTATGTGACGTAGTGCCTGTTGTATAAACCGTGGTAGCAATGGACTTTGTGCTGATTCCTTAGGTCAATCCTTAGGAACGAATGAAGGAAGGATAGTCGGTTCTTAGGGTAAAACCTTAAGAAATAAAGAAGATAATGGGGATGGGTAATTAGATTGATTGTTTGATGATTGAATATAATAATTATATTATTGTGGGTTGAAAACCCTATATGCTCACCAGGCTCCCAAGCCTGACCCACTCAGTTTTCTTTGTATTACAGGTAACGGCACAAGAGTATAAATTGGTGGACTTGAGGAGAGGTTTTGGATTATAGATCAGTAGTTATAAATAACTGTTGTAAGGTCTACTTTATATTGTTTACGCTTTTGGTCTGTATCGGAACATGACATCCCGAGATTTTGTTATTTAATGAAAATACATTTCTTTAAAGAAATGATTTGATAAATTCTTATCATATTTTGTTTTGGGAACAAATTCCGCAATTCTTTTAATCAAAGGATTACTCTGATTTTATTAAACAAAGCATAAACAAACCGGTCTTTTATGGCCGAGATTTTGGGGATGTCACAATCACCGCCCACACGAACTACTCACACCGACTCTGCAATTGGTTGATAAATCAAATGCTGCCCCACCTGGAGTATAGATCACATTCTATACCTATACTCGTAAATCCCAGCCATTGCACCCTGAACTCCGCGACCTAACCGCCTCGAACTCAACAATTACAAATCCGAAGAAAATCCCTAGCGATAATAAATTCTCTGGCCAACGGTCACATGTCGTGGATTCACTCATCCTTCCTTAGGCACATACCCATACATCGATACGGAAATTCTCAATCGCCGGAACTATCCTTACGAGCTAACCACCTCGAATTCACCATTACAACCTCGAAGAATTACCAACCACCACAAAGCCTCTGACCAATGGCCGCTTGCCGTGGTGACACTCATTCTTTCCTGAACACGTACAACATGTGTTATCTCGCTCTGCACCTCGCCTCGACCACCAATAACCCTGGTCTCATGTATCTGTACCGCAGGTCTCTATATCCAGTTCTCTAACCGCTCCTGAACAAATCTCTGATCCTCTTAATAAAATATCCGGTTCTCCCCCACTTAGGGTTTAAACCATCACCATTTGGCACACCAACAATCTATTCCACAGACAGTTTCACGAGGTACATCCCACTTACTCTTGGAAAGTACCACATATCACTCGATGATCTTCTCGATAGAGACCAAGCAACTCCAGATATTCCGAATCTCAGTTAAAATCCTCTAAAATTTCCCAACGTGTCATCCAAAATCTCATACTGACACACTACCGGACATCTCAACTGTCCCGTAGTAGCCATGACTCTCAGTCTGAACATAGTGAACTATCACACTCCTCATCTTCGACTCCCCAGCCATCATCCCATCATGAGAACAGAGATCTCACTCCCACACTCGATATCCATCCTAGAAAATGAGAGCTACTGCCCCGATATACTCCTCTTGATCACCCGACACTACTACTAACATATGCCCTACTATACTCAATATGGTATATCCTTGTCCTTGACCCTCTCAGTCCCCACTGATGACCCTCTCATGCTATAATATTACCTTGCGGCAGACATACTGCCCCGATACTCTGGTGAAAAGATCGCAACCAATGCTACCCCACAGGGTTTACCTCCAAGCTCAGAAACCGGAAGCTCAATATCACTTCTACTTCTCACAAAAACGAAAATAGTGCAACTCTGGTCACAGAAAGTGACATCTCCACTATTGGCCGATTGCTCAACTCAGACCGCAACTCTCCATAAGGCACCATCTCTACTCATCCCTGAGTCTTGCGACTCTAAATGGCATCTCACCGGTAAAATCTCCCGGAAGCTAACTCAATTTCCCTCCCAAGGTATGCTCTATTGAGACAAGCTCAACATGGCCCTCAAGCCCCACACTCTATCACATATGATCCCAGTC
This sequence comes from Lactuca virosa, assembly GCF_052849685.1. Taxonomy (NCBI): domain Eukaryota; kingdom Viridiplantae; phylum Streptophyta; class Magnoliopsida; order Asterales; family Asteraceae; genus Lactuca; species Lactuca virosa. The sequence goes on along the minus strand of NC_136432.1, from coordinate 43,194,154 downwards.
TAATCAATCACAACTGGATAACTGGTAAAACCCGAAGCACTAACCGCCACAAATCATTGTACTCAAACCATGTGATCATCTCTCGACCTGCCACGAATCATGGTACCAGAACCATGTTACCTCCTCTCAATCTGCTACGAATCATGGTACCCAAACCATGTTATTTCCTCTCAATATGCTACAAATCATGGTACCTGAACCATGTTATCTCCTCTCAATCTGCTACGAATCATGGTACCCGAACCATGTTATCTCCTCTCAATCTGCTACGAATCATGGTACCCGAACCATGTTATCTCATCTCAATCTGCTACTTATAACCTCTGGAATTCTCCCTATTTCAAGTATGGGTCCTCTACTTTCAGTAGTACGAGCCCATACTACCTGCCACATCTACCCATACTTTCCACACGGATCGTCCCAGATTTCCTAAGTAGCTGCTCAAATTTCTCGATCACCAATCTCGTCATACGCGCTCGCCTCCGACGTATACTCTTCCCCAAACAGCGTACTCATGGGACTCAAATTACTCACTAGGCTCCCCTAAGTTCTTACACTTCTCTGCCATCAAATGCTAAAGAACTCCTTATAATGCCAGCCATCTACCTCCTGAATATCGTCATATTCACTCGGTAGTTAACTCCCATTATCAAGAGTTCCACAAAGCACAAAGCAAGCAGCATTCGGGCATCAAATAACCTCCACCGATACTAACACACCACTCGAGCACACAAATCCACTTGCTCTACTCACGACTCAAAGGCATCACTGAACTCAGGCTGTCTCACCTCTCATGGTATCTAATTACTCTTCTCAATAGACTCCTCAAATGCTCATCTAGGTATCTCTCCTAGATTATCTCTCGACTCAGAACTCCCTTACTAAATGATTCCTGCTAGATACTCTTACTCAGCACGTACTCAAGGCACATAACATATAGCAACAATCCCTAGGCTAAGGCATCACAAATCAGGCATCTCTAGCGCTAAACATGAATTACCTAGCCTATCCTCTAGCATGCATAATGATATCTCATAACATCTCATCAATATTTCATAAAGTAAACAATTTTTGGTATTTTGGGAAATCACCGTTCAGGCTCTGGCTGATTGTACACACTGCTCCTTCTCGTTTTTCTCTTAGAAACTCTTACTCGTTTTAGAAAAATCTTTTCTTTTGAAAACTTTTCTCAACTCCTCAGTTTGAGTCCAGGCATACCCGAAGGTGCATCCGAATCCATCAAACCAAGGCTCTGATACCAACTTGTAACACCGTAAATTTTCGAATAAAATTTTCATTTAAAATCTTAATATTCTCATAACACATTTCACAAAAATCTCGTTTATTTAATCTACAAATCGCGACTCCATAATTATTTGATTAAAAACCAGAATCCCCAAAACATAACTTTATCAGTGGTGTGTACAAAAGCCGATGCCTTCCTGTGATCCTGAGAAAACCTGAAACACATAACACACAACACGGTAAGCACGAAGCTTAGTGAGTTCCCCAAAATACCACACACACAGCTCATTATCCACTCGAGGCTATATCACTGTAAGACCCTCCGGTCAATGTGTCTCAGTGGGACCCTCCGGTCCCATACTCAGGTGGACCCTCCAGTCCTAACTCTGTAAGCTCAACATAATATACAACATAAATCACAAAGACGTAATGCACGATATCACAACACTCAATATAAGCACATAAGATACTTTGGTCACACATATGTTACTACCCATAGTATAGTGAGAAGACTCACCTCGAAGCAAGCAAGCAGTTATCCTCATACTTGAATCTCGAACTAGCCACCGCCTAACACATAAGGTAAATATCTCTAATCAATACTCGAATTCTCAACTCTAAGTAAACCAAAGGTTACTCTTTCTCTCTCTACTCGGGAAGTGGGAAAAAGACCATTTTACCCCTCCATGGTCTCCATTACTCACGATTGACCCAACCCTAAAGTCAACAGAAGTTGAACTCGAGTCAATAGTCCTTGTTTGACCTGACTCGTCGAGTGCACTCATGCAACTCATTGAGTCCACTCGTATCCTCAGAAGTCTCGTGAAGGTTCCACTCAGCTCGTCGAGTTGACCCCCAACTCGACGATTTATCGCTTGGCCGTGAACACCGGTACAGACCCGAACCGACTCGTCGAGTCAGCTCATGGACTCGGCGAGTTTACTCAATCAAATTTCCTATTCAGACGTTCAAATTCAGATCCATTAGTCCAAACCCTAGATCTAGCCTCCAAAGGTCCAAAAGTCACGTAAAATTTTGATCTTTATGACCATGCATGGCATATATTGCTTTAAATGCCATCACAACTCCAACAAGGGCACCAAAACACAATAACTCTTTAAATGACTGAATAAAGATTAAGCCTTTGGATCCTCTGGACCTCACAAGGTCTAGATCTGAAGTCTAGACCTAGAAAGGGACTCCATGAACTCATATCTCAACAAAAAGGTGAGAAAAATCCATATTCATCAAAAACATGAGATCTAATCACCACAAGGAGAAAGGTGAGAACTTTTTACCTTCTTCAGAAGCTTTTGGACTAAATAACACTGATCCACAGGCCCCCTTCTTGTTCCTTGATGAATCCTTCCCTCCTCTTCAAAAGAAATGTACCAAAAGACCCCAAAATTAGGTCCTTTCACACTCTCTTGGTCAAAAGGACGTTAGGGTTTACTCTTAGTGAAGGTGAGCCGCAAATGAGGCTATAAATGCCCTTAAATAGGTCCCAAATTCGGGGATTTAGGGTTTCACCACTCAGCGTCTACTCGGCGAGTCGACTCTCGGACTCGTGAAGTAGACCACTAATCCCTCGTGGCAAACCGCGACTCTACTCGACGAGTTAGACTCGCAACTCGTCGAGTCACTCAATAAACCTCAACATTAAACACATGAAATAATATACCTGGGAGTCTGGATGTTACACTATTAGTCAAGGATCTGATGATTTTCTACATACTTCACTAAAATCAAGCATATACGGGATGAATTAAAAGTCATACATGAAATTCCTAATTGTACATGTGGATCTTCTAATGCAATCAACAAGTTTCTGGAAGAACAAAGGCTTGTTGAATTTCTTATGGGACTTAATGATTCATACAGAGCAATTAGGGGGCAAATTTTAATGATGTCTCCACTTCCAAGTATTTCTACTGTTCATTCCTTATTGATTCATGAAGAAGGGCAAAGAGAAATTTCCACTAATCCTAATCTTGTTGTCGATTCTATGGTTATGAATGTTAATGCTCATAATTCCACTTATCAATCATCCAAGAAGTATTGTTCTCACTGTAAGAAGGCATGACATATCAAATCTCAATGTTACAAGTTAATTGGTTTTCCCAATAATTTCAAATTCACAAAATCAAATAAGGCTGGCTCTACATCTCATAATATTGTCGACAATACTCAAGCCATCACTTCAGATCAATACAAACATCTTTTAGAATTACTATCCAAGACCAACTGCAATGATTCTACTCGAGTCAATTTTGTTCTTACTGATGGTGCTATGGATACGTTAGGCAATTTCATTGATTCCAATGGTGAACACGTTACATATGCTTTCAATGTGGTTCTTGGTTCAAATAAAGCACATTCAACATGGATAATTGATTCAGGAGCATCTGATCATATTTGTTGTGATAAAACTTTGTTTTCATTAGGGGTGAGCAAAAAACCGAACCGCAAACCAAAAAAACCGAAAAAATCGCATAAACCGAAACCGAAATGAAAACCCATGGTGCGGTTTTTAGTTTTGCAAAAACCGAAAATACTCGGTACGGTGCGGTTTCTAGTCTCGCAAAAACCGCAAAAAACCGAACCGCACCGCCTATATATATATATATATATATATATATATATATATATATATATATATATATATATATATATATATATTTGTAAGAACCAAAAACTTATGACAATTAAAATTTCTATAAATATAAATATTTATCTTATCTATCGGATGATAATTGTATATTTTTAAGCATACAATCAGTGGTATTTACAATAACAAATAATGTTTATGACATTTTTTAACATTTAAATATGAAAAATACTAGTGATGATAGTATCATTTTTATGAATACATTAATTGATATTATTGCATGTACATGTGAAACAAATATTGTATTAAATTCGTATTATGTTCAAGCATTAGAAACATGTTGGATGAGTGGTTATGTAATTTGATTTCAAACCAAGAGGTGGTGGTATCAGTTCATCTCCAAAAAATGATTAGCACTCCTCATCTGAGTCAAAGTAACTCGCCGAGTTACTTGAGTTTTAGTAAAAAGGCAAAATGAAAACCAAAAAAAAAAAAAAAAAAAAAAAAAAAAAAACTAACAAAAAACCGCAAAAAAAACCGAACCGCAAAAAACCGCAATAAAAAACCGCAAAAACCGAACCGAATAAAAACCGAACAGTGCGGTTTCTAATTTTCAAAAAATCGAAGTTGCGGTTTTCGGTTCGGTTTTGGCCAAAAACCGCACCGAACCGCACCATGCTCACCCCTAGTTTTCATCTCTAAACAAATTTTCAAGATCTCATCTAATTGGTTTGCCTAATGATCAGTCCATTAAAGTTTCTCAATATGGCAATGTTCCTATACATGATAAAATAATGCTTTCACAAGTGTTATATGTTCCTGATTTCAAACACAATCTTATATCAGTTTCAAAGGTCACTACACAACTTAAAGTTTGAGTGATTTTTACTGATGACGGTTGTGTTATGTAGGCCCCTTTATCCAAGAATAAGTTCATCACTGGCAAAAGGATAAATAATCTTTACATAAGGAATTACAAGATCTTGAAGAATCCTGCTTCTATAGATGATTCTATCAAAGGTTGTATGGCTTGTAATAAGATTGATAATAATGGTCTTTGGCACTATAGATTAGGTCATCTACCAATCTATAAGATGAAAACCTTGCCTTTAGTTTCCAAAGATTGTAATGATTCGTCTTTTGAAACTTGTACAATCTGTCATCAAGCAAGACAACACAAACTGTCTTATACAAATAGTGATTCACATTCTCATAAACCTTTTGATCTCTTGCATGCTGATGTTTGGGGCCCATACAAAGTTGATACTTACAATGGTTTTAAGTACTTCTTAACCCTTGTTGATGATTATTCAAGATGCATGTGGGTTCATTTGTTAAAACATAAAGGATCTGCTTTTACTATTATTCAAGCATTTATCAAATATGTTCAGAATCATTTTAACACTACTGTTAAAGTCATAAGAACATATAGTGCTTTTGAAATGGGATCAAGCAATGAAGGTGTCCAATTTTTTCAAGAACATGGCATTTTTCATCAGAAATCTTGTGCTCATACACCTCAACAAAATGGAATTGTTGAGAGAAAACATAAACATCTTTTAGAAGTGTCGAGGGCATTATTTTTTCAATATGGTCTTGGTAAAGCATATTGGGGGGAATGTGTTCTCACTGCAGCTTATATCATTAACCGAATTCCTTCAAAGGTTATTGATAATTTCTCTCCCTATGAAAAACTTTTCAAAAGGAAACCAGATCTTTCAAATCTAAGATCATTTGGATGTCTTTGTTATGTCTATACTAATTCTCAATAAAGAGACACATTTATGCCTAGAGCTAATGCATGTATATTTGTTGGATATCCTTTTGCACAAAAAGGGTATAAAGTTCTTAACTTCGATACCAGGGGTATTTCTGTCTCTAGAAATGTTATCATTATTGGAGAAAATTTTCCTTTACACACAATTGGTGATTTCAACAACAATGTTTCATATTTTCCTGTTGCTTTTGATGACCAAAATGATTCTCATAATGATCATTTTCCTTCTTCATCAAATGATCTGATGCTAATGCCATCTGTTTCACCTAATCATGTTATCTCTGAAGCTCCACAGCAAAACAATGATCAAGGTCAATTACAAAGGACATCCAGAGTATCTATCATGCCTTCCCATCTTAATGATTACATTTGCAATAATGTTCGTTCACATAGTGACTCTTTTAATGATTGCAGTCATACTATTACAAATTGTTTCATTCATGATGAAGTTTCATGTGATCATTTCATCAATCAAGTTGATTTTTTGGCTTTCAATGTTCAATCTAAAGTCGTTGAACCTCAATTTTATCATCAAGCTAAAGGGAATGAGCTATGGGAAGAAGCAATGAAAATGGATTCAAAGCTTTACATGCAAATAATACTTGCGATATTGTCCCACTCCCAAAAGGCGAAAGACCCATTTCATGTAAGTGGGTATATAAAGTAAAATACAGAGCAGACGGATCAGTTGAGCGATATAAAGCTCGCCTTGTGGCAAAGGGTTTTTACACAGAAGGAGGGCATTGATTTTCATGAAACATTTTCTCCTGTTATCAAGTTTAATCTTGTCAGAAGTTTGATAAATCTTGCAGTGAAGAAAGAGTGGAAAATTCATCAATTTGACGTGAATAATGCTTTTCTTCACGGAGACTTACATGAGGATGTCTATATGAAGTTACCACCTGGCATGGATACATCTTCTTCCTCAATGGTTTGTAAGGTGAAAAAGTCATTGTATGGACTAAAGCAAGCTTCACGTCAATGGTATGACAAATTGGCATCAGCTCTACATGATAAAGGTTTCATTCGGTCTAAAAATGATCATTCCTTGTTTACAAAGAAAAATGGTGAATCCATTGTTATTGTTGTTGTATACGTTGATGATGTTTTGGTTACCGGCAACAATGAAAAGGAAATTATTGATCTAAAAAGACTTCTTCATCACCGTTTTCAAATCAAGGATTTGGGAATTATAAACTGATGGGTTTTAGGCATAAGAACAATCCTATGTGCTCATCCAAACCCTAATGCTTGGATCTAGGTTTCTCTATTGTACATGCATTGAATCCAAGACTTGCAAACCCTAATCTAGCATACATAATTCGAAAATTAACTTAATACATCAGATCTAGATGTTTACCTCTTCAAAGATTGGCTTAGATCTTCTTTTCTTTTTCTCTTGAGCTTAGAGTCACAATTGTAACTCCTCTAATGGATCACAAACACCTCAAGCAAGAAGGCTACTTTGAGAGAGGAGGGAGGATGCTAATTTTCGGCCCTAGGGTTTCTCTTGGGAACAAGTGGTCGAAATTTGGAGTCTTGGGGTCTCATTTATAGTGCAGGCTGCTAGGGTTTCAGTCTAAACCCTAATGGATACCTTAGCCACCAAGTAGCCCAAGGAACCTTCTGGAATAAGGCCCTTGGACGAAAATATGATGATCATAATTTCGTTCCCCCTTAGTCCATTAGGTTTCCCAGCCCAAAACTCAACTATCACACATTTGACAGTTTATGCCCCTTTATTTAATTAATCTCTTTTAGTCACCAAATTAATTCCTAATTAATTTATGACTAATACTAATTAAATAAATATGATTTCTCCTTTAATATATTATTCTTATAATATATTAATAAACCATAATATCCTCTCTCTCATATCAAATTACCTTGTCAAGTTGCTTTGGTGAAGGCAACCTAAAAGGACCATGCATAACTGGGTCAAGTACATACCAAATATAGTTACGGGCTTAGACACTAATCCAACAGTCTCCCACTTGGATAAGTCTAGTAACTATATCTCACATACGACTTCAGGATCTGGTTAGCAATCGTAGCTCTTATACGCTTCTGTCAACTCTGATCAAAATCATGTCCTTCAGATAAGGGATCGTATAATCCTCTGCTCTAGATATCATGCTGACAATACTTATTGTCCAGCATTTTGTTTCTCGATCTCTGATTTATTCGACATAGAATTTAGTTGAACACATCAACTTCATTCTGACCGGGCCCGACACATAAGTCAAACTAAATCATCGAGTGGCCAAGATATCGCTTTTATTCTCTTAGAATAAAAGGTACAGAAAAGCTTCGACTTATATGCTTTTATCATTTACTAGGTAAGTCACACACAATAATGCGTTTTATAACATCAAGTTACTGATGCGTTTTTGCATTATCAATGCATAATCAACTAGCAAACAACAACCATATCTCTAGATTTAAAGATTATATGATATTATCATCTTGCGATCACTTATGATAACTTTCATGAAGTGATACTAGCAAGTGCGGGTTTATTCCAATGCTCAAAACAAATTTCATAAGCACTCATAAACTTCGTAGCAAACCTTTGCTATGTCTAAAACCTTTCAGACAATCTACAAACAAATTTATGACAATATTCTTTCATATCTACTTCCAACATATGAGCGATTGTGGACTGTTCGAACAATCTTATTATTCAGGAAGTCAAAACATGCAAAATTGGAAATAACAGATAAATAATCAACACAAGATAGTAACTTTCTTATAAATAACACACCTTTATTTAATCATCAAAATGTTGAATACAAAATTATTCATTACAAATTTCCTACCTATCTAATCTAAACTAATATCGTCCTTTAGTCCAACGCTCCTAGCATGCTTCAAATGCTTAACCCGACTCAGTCCCTTCGTAAGGGGATCTGCTGGGTTATCTTCTGACGATACCCTCTTCACAATGAGGAGTCCCTCTTCTACCCGATGTCTAATGAAATGGTACTTCCTGTCGATATGTCGAGATCTGCCATGATCCCTTGGTTCCTTGGTCAAGGCAACCGCTCCTTCATTATCACAGAAAATTTCCATGGGCTCCTTTATGGATAGCATAACTCCAAGGTCTCCTATGAAGTTCTTCAACCATATAGCCTCCTTTGACGATTCGCTTGCCGCAATGTACTCTGATTCGCACGTTGAATCAGCTACGGTCTCTTGCTTGGAACTTTTCCAAGTCACTACTCCTCCATTCAGGGTAAAAACCCAGCCTGACTGCGATCGGTAATTATCCCGATCCGTCTGAAAACTAGCGTCAATGTACCCTCGCACCCTTAAGTCATCACTCCCACCAAGGACTAGAAACCATTCCTTGGTCCTTCGTAGGTACTTAAGAATATTCTTGATAGCAATCCAATGCGCCCTACCAGGGTTCCCTTGATATCTGTTGACCATGCTCAAAGCGAAGGCCACATCAGGGCGAGTACAGGTCATAGCATACATAATCGAGCCAACTGCGGAAGCGTAAGGTACTCGGCTCATATCAGCTATCTCTGCCTCTGTACTTGGGCTCCGAGTCTTACTCAGTTTGGTATTGCATTGGATTGGTAACTCCCCTTTCTTGGAATTTTCCATACTAAAACGTTTTAGTACCTTTTCCAAGTATGTATCCTGACTGCGTCCTATCAGTCTCTTACTTCTGTTTCTCACTATGCTTATTTCCAGTATATATGCAGCTTCTCCGAGGTCCTTCATAGCGAAACACTTCCCAAGCCAGGACTTGACCTCCTGCAAGGTTGGAATGTCGTTTCCTATGAGTAGTATGTCATCGACATACAATACGAGGAAGCTCACTATACTCCCACTGGCCTTGACATACACACATGACTCATCTTCGTTTCGCAGAAAGCCAAATTCTTTGACCTTCTCGTCAAAACAAATATTCCATCTGCGAGATGCTTGCTTTAATCCATAAATGGATTTTTCAAGCTTGCACACCCTATTGGGATGCTTCGCATTGACAAAACCCTCTGGCTGATTCATGTAAATATCCTCAGCCAACTTCCCATTTAGGAAAGCGGTTTTTACGTCCATCTGCCAAATTTCATAATCATGAAACGCAGCTATTGCGAGCATTACCCTAATAGACTTTATCTTGGCAAATGGCGAGAAGGTCTCATCATAGTCAACTCCAGGAGTTTGAGTAAAGCCCTTCGCCACCAATCGCGCTTTATAAGTATGCACTTTACCATCCATGTGTGTCTTCTTCTTGAAGATCCACTTGCATCCGACTGTCTTACGACCCGGTACATTATCAACCAAATTCCAAACTTGGTTGTCATACATGGACTGAATCTCGCTGTCCATTGCCTCTTTCCATTTAGCAGACTCTGGGCCTGCCATGGCTTCCTTGTAGCTATTACGTTCGTCCAGATTTACTAGTGTACTATCACTAATAAACATATCCCCGTCAGTAGTAATATGGAAACCATAAAACTGGGTTGGAACAATAACTCTACTCGAACGTCTAAGAGGTAAGGACTGGTCAATTGGTTCAACAGGAGTTTCCTCCTCAGGTTGAACGCCAGTGTCAGAGGTTCCTTCATCTCCTGACTCTTGAAGCTCTTCAAGGTCAATCTGACTCCCACTGTCTCCTTGACTTATGAGTTCTCTCTCTCTGAAAACTCCTCTCCTAGCAACAAAGACAAACAACATTGTCACTTGGTCTATAGAAGAGATAGTCAAAAGACTTCTGTGGATAGCCGATGAAATAACACTTCTCACTACGAGGTTCTAGCTTGTCGTGAGTCTCTCGTCCTACGAAAGCTTCACAACCCCAAACCTTGATATGTGCTAACGAGGGAGCTTTCCCTGTCCACATCTCGTGAGGTGTTTTGGCAACCTTCTTGGTGGGAACTAAGTTAAGGATATGGGCGGCAGTCTCTAAGGCATACCCCCAGAATGAGATTGGTAACGAAGCACGACTCATCACAGAACGAACCATATCCAACAAGGTTCGATTACGTCTCTCAGCCACACCATTCAATTGTGGCGTTCTAGGAGGCGTCAATTGCGAAACTATTCCACATTCTTTTAGATAGTCGTGAAACTCAAGACTTAGGTACTCTCCTCCTCGATCAGATCGAAGCATATTGATTTTCCTGCCCAGCTGATTCTCCACTTCATTCTTAAACTCTTTGAACTTTTCAAAGGTTTCTGACTTTTGCTTGATCAAGTAGATATATCCATATCTACTATAATCGTCTATAAAAGTCACGTAGAAGCGACAAGCATACCTTGTGGTGGCTCTAAAGGGTCCACATACATCTGTATGTATGAGATCCAATACACCCTCACCCCTTTCACATGTACCAGTAAAGGGTGACTTGGTCATCTTCCCAAGTAAACAAGATTCACACACGTCATTGTCCCTAAGGTCGAATGACTCCAAGACTCCATCCTTTTGGAGTTGGGCTATGCGTTTCTTGTTAACATGGCCAAGGCGACAATGCCACAAGCATGCTTTGTCCAAACTTGTGGACGAATCAATATTCAAAACATCATTTCCTAAATTATCTATAACTAACACAGATTCATAAATCCCATTACAAGGTAATGCATTGAAATAAAAGACACCATTCAAATAAGCATTAATAGAACCATTACTATTATCAAATGAATATCTGAAACCTTGTTTAAACAAACCATGAAAAGAAATGATGTTTCTTGCCATATCTGGCGAATAGCAACAATTATTTAAATCTAGCCCTAACCCATTACTCAACACTAAGGAATAAACTCCGATCTTGGTTACTGGTGAAGACTTCTTGTTTCCCATGATCAAGTTTATCCTTCCATGCTCCACTTCCCTACCTTTTCTTAGCCCCTGCAAATCAGAACAAATGTGGTAACCACATCCAGTATCAAGGACCCATGAAGTAGCAAGTGATGAGTTATTAGATTTAATTAAATACATACCTGCAAAGGTGGGCTTTATCTTCCCATCCTTAATATCCTGCAGATATTTAGGGCAGCTTCGTTTCCAGTGGCCCTTCTGGTGGCAATAGAAGCACTCTGCTTCCTTGGGGTCAGAAGAGGGCTTAACAGAACCTGCTTTGGTCCCACTAGAAGAGGAACCATCTTGGGTCTTACCCTTATGGTGGCTCTTAGAAGGAGCCTTCCTCTTCTTTCCCTTTCCTTGGCCAATTGCCAACACAGGAGCAGCTACAGTAGAGGATGATGCAATAGATTTGTCCTTGAGGTTGCTCTCAGCTGTCCTCAGGAGCCCTTGAAGTTTACTCAGGGTGACATCTTTTTTGTTCATATGGTAGGTCATTCTGAACTGGTTGTAGCAGGAAGGCAAGGAGTGGAGGATGATGTCGATAGCCAAATCCTCATCAAACTTAACATTAAGTTTGAGAAGACGATCAACATACCTTTGCATTCTTTGCAAATGAGCAGTTAGGGATTCTCCACTCCCCATCCTAGCGGTGATCATGTTGGTGATGATCTCATAGCGCTCTTGCCTCGCGCTCTGGTGGTACCTGTCCAGCAAATCTTGGTGCATCTCATATGGATACATGTCCTCATAGGACTTTTGGAGTTCGAGGTTCATGGTGGCCAACATGATGCAATGAACTTTCGTTGCATCACGCTCGTGGGCCTCAAAGGCGGCCATCTCTTCAGGAGTAGCTTCTTCTGGGTTGATCTTTTCTAGCTTCTCGTCGAGGACATATTCTTTGTCCTCGTAGCGAGTTATCATGCGAATGTATCTCATCCACTCGTTAAAGTTCGAGCCATCAAATGTCACCTTTTGACATAGGTTCATCAACGAGAATGACCCAGAAGTGTTGTTGTTTTCGTTTGCGTTAGACATCTGAAATAGAAAGGAACAAAGTCTGATTAGAAATGAATCCCCAATTAAACACCCAAATGAGAAATTAGGGCTAGGATCCAACAACATTATTTACAACTTAGAAAAGGGATTCCGTAATCTAAAAGTAAGTAATTTGAAGGTAAGCGAATGACGATTCACTAATTCTCACCATGAAAAACGAAAAGAAATTAAGTTTTAAATGTATTTGAAAATTCCTAAATTTCTTTTGAGATTCATTGAACATTTCAATGGCATGTTTAAATCTCGATATGCACTTCAAATTTGCGACTGGGATGCCGAGGATCGCAAACAAGTTTGTGAATAACCATGCGAATCAACATGGTGCACTCAATGTCTTCATCACCTAATCAATGTGCTGGTTAGCCACGCACGCTCCATTGATCTATGATAAAACATCTAGCCACCCTTTGTCACCAATGTCAATCCCAAATTAGTGTGCCGGTTAGCCACGCACGCTCCACTAACGTTTGACAGGGGTACAAAGTGTAATTCCATGGAATAGCATCATTTTCAGATTTTACCCTAAAGTAACTAAGATGGGAATTTGAAAAACATTGTAGTTACTTTGCAATATTCATTATACTTATAATGAGGAATTAAGTGCCCTATCCTATCCGTTCGGCTAACAACCCTCCACCAATCAAGCAAGCGGTGAATGTGAGTGTACACCCATTAAGCGCCATTTTATAGGCATCAACCTTATACCCACCTTATAGACTGGCTTCGTGAATGAGGCCTACTAGCGATAAGACTAGCTTATTCTTATACATATATATTAATTAATCTTGTAATAATGTAATAGTATAGGGTTGAATTTTAAACTTGTAAAATTCTAAGGATTTGAAATTTAAATCATTCAAAATTAAACTTTTAATCATAAAATTTAAATTTCAAAACTTGAAGACAAGTTTTGAACTTTTCAAAACACAAGGGATCAAATAACAAATAATATAAATTAAACAATTCATTTTATGATTATCTATATTTGACCTAATCCAATTTTAGTCACAAGATAATTACCAAATAATTCAAATAATCCATATTTATCATATAAAGAAACTGTTATTCAAAAGATTTGAAATTATCTTTTGTTTTGGCAGGGATAATCATTCAAATATAATAAAATTCGGATTTTATCTTCAAAAACGATTTAGGCATTAATCCCATGACAAAACAGCAACAAAATCCCGAAATATCCTCTGCCTGATGCACAGACTCGCCGAGTCAGTCCTGGACTCGCCGAGTCGGGCCAACTCGCCGAGTCCAGATACTGACTCGCCGAGTTGAGTCGGGCAGAGGCAAGAAAAACGATTTTCAGCAATTAAACAGTTAAAGCATCACATACAACAGAAACCAATCAAGGCTCTGATACCACTGATGGGTTTTAGGCATAAGAACAATCCTATGTGCTCATACAAACCCTAATGCTTGGATCTAGGTTTCTCTATTGTACATGCATTGAATCCAAGACTTGCAAACCCTAATCTAGCATACATAATTCGAAAATTAACTTAATACATCAGATCTAGATGTTTACCTCTTCAAAGATTGGCTTAGATCTTCTTTTCTTTTTCTCTTGAACTTAGAGTCACAATTGTAATTCCTCTAATGGATCACAAACACCTCAAGCAAGAAGGCTACTTTGAGAGAGGAGGGAGGATGCTAATTTTTGGCCCTAGGGTTTCTCTTGGGAACAAGTGGTCGAAAATTGGAGTCTTGGGGTCTCATTTATAGTGCAGGCTGCTAGGGTTTCAGTCTAAACCCTCATGGATACCTTAGCCACCAAGTAGCCCAAGGAACCTTCTGGAATAAGGCCCTTGGACGAAAATATAATGATCATAATTTCGTTCCCCCTTAGTCCATTAGGTTTCCCAGCCCAAAACTCAACTATCACACATTTGACAGTTTATGCCCCTTTATTTAATTAATCTTTTTTAGTCACCAAATTAATTCCTAATTAATTTATGACTAATACTAATTAAATAAATATGATTTCTCCTTTAATATATTATTCTTATAATATATTAATAAACCATAATATCCTCTCTCTCATCTCAAATTACCTTGTCAAGTTGCTTTGGTGAAGGCAACCCAAAAGGACCATGCATAACCGGGTCAAGTACATACCAAATATAGTTACGGGCTTAGACACTAATCCAACATAAACTTCTTTTGAGGATTCGAATTTATTCATACCAATGATGGTATCATTATGCATCAACATAAATACATCAAGGAATTATTGGATACTTACTCTATTCATTCTTCCAATCATGTTACATCTCCACTTCCTAGCAAACTTAAACCACTTTACAACAAAGAGAATCCCCTTCTTGATCCTACTGAATATCGATAATTAAGAAGAAAGCTTAACTTCTTGTTACACACTAGACCTAACATTGCTTTCACAGTTCAATTTCTTAGTCAATTCAAAAGTTCACCATGTCAGAGTCATAGGGATGCAACTATTAATGTTTTGTATTATTTGCAAAATACAATTCATAAAGGTCTTCTTTTGAATAACAAGCTAGATTTCAAGCTTAAAGCTTTTTGCGATTCAGATTGGGCAGCATGCCCAACCACTCATCGATCTGTAAGTGGATATTTCATAACTATGGGGGGAAGTCATATTTCTTGGAAGTCAAAGAAGCAAGCCACTATTTCTCTTTCATCTGCTGAAGCAGAATATCGATCCAGGCGTCGTGTATGTTCTGAGTTGGCTTGTTTTAGTCGATTACTTTCAGAGTTTGATATTTTTGAAATTACCCCTATTCCTCTTCGTTGTGATAATATGGCTGCAATCTACATCGCCAAGAACCCAGTCTTTCATGAATGCACCAAGCATATCAAGCTTGATTGCCATTTCGTTCGTGAGAAATTACAACGTGGATTGATTTCTTTGAGTCACACTTCTATAAAGCAACAACCAGCTGATATTCTAACCAAAGTATTTTCTGGTTATGATCATGGTGAACCAGTTTTCACGTTGGGTATGATTGATCATCCTCCTCCAACTTGAGGGGGGTATTGGTGTAATAACCAGTTTGACTTTAGTTGACTTATATTAACGTTAGATATGTAACTATAGTTAATTGTTGTGGTTAGTGATTAGTTGGAGAGTGGTTAGCTGGTACTCTCTCTTGTATATATGTTTGTACAGTTAGTATTTTCCAAGTAATGAGAAATGATTCCAATTTTCATTTTCAAAGAAAATAACAGCACACACATTCAAATCCATCCATAGTTCTTCTTTAGATCTTCACCATTGTTCTCCTTCCTTCTCTATAGTTATTTCAACAAAATCTCTTGTTTTGATTGTTGTTCCCTTTCCCCATAAAATATGCAGTCGTTTCACGTTTTACATGTACTCTGTTTGCTTTTGTTAACAACATTAATAGGAGCTCTGAATTCCTACAAGCCAGATTGTCCAAACAAGTGTGGGAGCGTCAGGATTTTTCCCCCTTTCGGGATTGGAAAACGCTGTTCTGCCAACGAATGGTATACGGTTGACTGCAACTCGTCAACACCATTTCTACCTGCACTCAACAACATGGAGCTTTTGTCTGCCATGGGGCTGCGCTCGCTCGTTGTTAACATGTCTGGAGTTCAAGCTGATTGTAAGAATCCAGTCCAAGAAAGGAGTATTGTCTTGAAGACCGGTCATGGCAAAAGCCCACACATATTCTCATGATCAGATAACATGTTGGTGTTTGAGGGGTGTGGTAGTGGTGCAATAATAAATAGGAACAAGTGGAAACAAGTGATATACACTATACCTTGCGCCCCTTGACCAATAATTCTATCCATTTAAATTGCTTTTTGTTTATTCATTTATTTGTTCTTCAATCTAAAATTTCATGAACAGACACTTCATCATATAATGCTTTTCCACATAAGCTTTCATAAAAAGCAATTTTATAGGCAGGGGTATTAATTTTATAGCCAGTGGTATTTTAGGAAAATTACCTTCTAAGTAGTTTTGTGTTAGATTAGGAGTCTAGTTTTATTAGTATAAATAAGTCTACTCATTTGAAACCCACCTCACAGTCATCTACCATCTCCAATAACAGTCCATCTCCTATACCCCCACCTTCACACCCAATGCTCACTCGTAGCAAACAGGGTATTTTTAAACCCATCTGTAAATTAAATTTACACGTCGATACCTTATTTACAGGCTTTTAAGGATCCAAATTGGCTTAATGCCATGACTGATGAATATACTGCACTTATCTCTAATATCACTTGGGTACTTGTTCCAAGACCACTTGATGTTAACATTGTTAATTGTATTTGGTTGTTCAAGAAGAAACTTAATGCAGATGGCTCCTTATCAAGCTATAAAACGCGTCTCGTAGCTAATGGTCATAGTCAACGACCTGGTATTGATTGTGACGAGACATTTAGTCCGGTGTTCAAGTCTGCTACCATTCGTACAGTTCTTAGTATTGTTGTCACACATTAGTGGCCTATTCGACATCTTGATGTTAAAAAACGTGTTCCTACATGGTCATCTTCAAGAAATAGTCTATATGCATCAGCCTCCGGTTTTTCGTGATCCCTCTCGTCCTGACTATGTTTTTCTGCTTCAGCGGTCCTTATATGGTATCAAGCAAGCACCTCATGTTTGGTTTCAACAGTTTGCCACCTTTATTTCTTGCATTGGTTTTGTTCACAGCAGATGTGACTCCTCTTTATTCATTTATCGACATGGTACTCACGTGGCATATCTGTTACTATATGTGGATGATATTGTCCTAACAGGCTCATCGACTCAGCTTCTGTCTCGCATCACTTCTCTATTGAGCATTGAGTTTTCTATGACAGACCTTGGGGATCTTCACTATTTTTTGGGCATCTCGACCTCTCGCTCGGCTGATGGGTTGTTTTTATCTCAACAACAATATGCTATTGAGATTCTTGACAGGGCTTCCATGACCAACTGTAAATATGCATCTATTCCGGCTGACTTATCAGCTAAGCTTGATGGCACTGGTACTCCTGTTGCTGATCCTACCTTATATCGATGTTTGGAAGGCACGTAACAATATTTGACATTCACTCGACCTGATATCACTTATGCGGTTCAACAGATTTGTTTATACATGCATGACCCGAGGGAACCTCATTTTACTGCTCTCAAGCGCATCATGCGCTATATTAGAGGTACAAAATATCATGGTCTTCGGTTATTTACCTCTCCCAGTCGCACGCTCATTGCCTATTCTGACGCTGACTGGGGTGGATGTCCTTTCATGCGTCGATCTACATCGGGTTATTGTGTCTTTTTAGGACACAATATTCTCTCCTGGTCATTCAAACGTCAGAACACGACTTCGCGGTCCAGTGTCAAAGCTGAATATCGGGGTGTTGCTAATGTTGTGGCGGAAACTTGTTGGCTTCGTAATCTTCTTATTGAACTTCACTATGTGTCGGACAAGGCTACCATTATCTACTGTGATAATGTTAGCGTTGTTTATATGTCATCCAACCTGGTTCAACATCAACGTACGAAGCATATTGAAATTGATTTGCACTTTGTTCGAGACAAAGTTGCCACCGGACATGTTCGTGTTCTTCATGTTCCATATTCCTCTCAGTATGCAGATATTTTTACGAAGAGTCTTCCGTCACCATTGTTTCTTGATTTCCGGTCCAGTTTGAACGTTCATGATTTTTCTCCCCGTTCAAACTGCGGGGGGTTGTTAACGTAGCCTTATTAGTTTATTTATCCTTCATTCTTTTGGCCAGCCCTTGTGTGCTGTGGCCCATTTTCTATACCTATGTACTCTTTGTGTATATATATATATATATATATATATATATATATATATATATATATATATATATATATATAGGGCTAGGTTATAATGTGGATGGACAATTATTGTGTGGACGTGTGGACAGTGCGATTCTATGAGAATTACTAAGAGAATACATTGTTTAGTAATGCGAATACGTTCAATCTTACGAAAATATCGTCACTTTCATGCATTCTCACTAATTCTTATTCATTTTTGTTCTCACAAATCATTTTTCACTCATTATCATTCTGACAGAATACGACTCAATAAACATTCCGACAACATTCTGACATAATGAGAATAATAATAATGAGTCTATAATAACCTTATATGCGATTTAATTAGTGAGAATGTGTGATAATGACAATAGTTATGTAAGATGGAACATATTCATATTATTAAACAACATATTTTCTTTGTCATTCTCACAGAATAGCATTGTCCACACGCCCACACAATAGATGTTCATCCACATTTGAACCTAGCTCTCTCTTTCTCTCTCTCTCTCTCTCTCTCTATATATATATATATATATATATATATATATATATATATATATATATATATATATATATATATATATATATATATATATATATATTGTTTTATTGAATGAGAGAGCGTTACGGGGAATTCTATCAATAACACTTATCTTTATGTTAATTTAATTAAGTTTTCCAGCAAATAATCCTTGCATTCTAAGCAATAAACACTGCTACAAAATAACACATAGAATACTGTTAAAATGACATATAGAATACGGTTTTGCAGCCGTACTCTATAAGGGGGTTTCCTATTCGAACATGTAATACAATACGGTTGTAAAACCGTACTCTATAATCATCATATAGTACGGTTTTCTAGATAATACAATACGGTTGCAAAACCGTACTCTATAATCATCATAAAGTACGGTTTTTTTTATAATGCAGTACTGTTGCAAAACCAATACTCTATAATCATTATAAAATACGGTTTTAGGGTTTTTTAAAAGTAGCCTTATTCTTTAACGAAACACATTGAATATTGTTTTTTCAATGTAACCGTACTTCTTATAAAATATCCTAAAGTATAGTTTCTTATTGCCAAAGGACAATCTAAATAAATATATTTCATAAATTAAATACAATAATTACACTTTTCTATAAAGATCTTGGAGGATTTAGAGGCACAATTACAAGTTGCTAGATCATCAATTGATCCATCTTACAGTGGTTAAGGGTTAAGGCTATTGTCCATCTTTATTGCATGATTTCATTTTCTTAATACATTGACTAGTTTGTATTAAATTTGATTTTAACTTTTGTGTTAACTTTGAATGGTTTGTATACATAAAGATTGTTACTTTTTGTATTGAGGAAACAAAAAAAATTAAAGATGTTTAGGTGTTTGGATCAAACAACAACGTGAAAATATGCTTGTTTTTTTAGGGATGCGTTAGAGACCATGAGGGCAGAATAGGTATATTGGTGAAAATATGGTTTAGTTTTTTCTTCAGTCGTCTCTTTATCAATTTTCATTGAAAAAACTAACAAAAACCAGTTTTTAGCGCAGTGGATACATCACAAGTTGTGAGGAAGAATGTAGTATTTTCTTGTTTTTCAATGGTGGTTTTTTGTTTTAAAATACACATACATACTATTATATATGTAAATAAAGTCATGTTGATTATGAAAACAGTATTCTATTTGATTTTGTACGGGTTGTTTTTTGTGAACAATACTCTATCTCTAATATGATACGGATTCTTATACAACCGTATTCTATTAAGAGTATTCTATTTGCCACTTTGTAGTAGTGAAAATTAAGTTGTCTTTATTTTGTTCTTATTTTCCTAGTTCTGTCCCCTGTTGCTCGTTTTTTTTTAGGCATCATTCAAGGTTTTTTACCTTACAGTTGTATAGGTGGACAAGTAAAAAGCTATTATTTTAATATAAGATTGGGTCTTATTGATAAACATGGTCTTAGTCTCTTCCATTGCACCTAAAGTAAAATTAACAACCAATGAATTATTATGATTATTTGTGAAAATGTGTAGTTTTTATATTTGCCTCCTGTTGGGTTTAATCTTCACATAAGATGTTATTTTTAGTTTTATTTAGTAATTGAATAAAAGATAGTAGTTCATGGGTTGAATGGGTCATGTGGACCAAGTCTTTTGGGGCTTTTAGAATGATAGGTTTAGTGCTGGAAAAGAGGAAAACGTGTGCTTGTTTTTGGTTAGTTCATTTAGGTTTTGTAGGCTATAAAAAGCCTTTAGTTTTCTGAATATTAAAGCAGCTGTTTTGAGTCATAAACAACTCTCCTTCTTCTTATTCTGTTGCTGCAGTGAAGTGAATATAAAGGCCTGATTTCCAACATTTGGTATCAGAGCCTAGGGCTCGTTTAGAAGAATCAGGTTTGAGAGTCGGTGGCGAGAGAGGAGGAGCAGCCCTTGGCTGCAGGGCTCAGAATGAAAGAAGATGATGGTTGCAGGGGCTGAACCAATATATTGCTGCTGCAGTCAAGACCGCCAGAAAGAAGAAAGAAAGAAAGAAAGAAAGAAAGAAGATAGAAAGAAAGAAAGAAAGAAAGAAAGAAGATTGTGACATGCAACCTGTTGGCTGTTGCTTTCTGCAGAAAGAAAGAAATACAGAAAAAGGATCAAATGAGGGTGGTTCTCGGCTGTGGTGTATTCCGGTTTCTGATGTGGTGTTAATGGCTCATAATGGTGTTGACAGATGAAAGTCCGGTTGTGGTTGTTCGATCCCAGAGATAGCAAAAAATGGCTGTTGAGGAAGAAAGCAAGCAACACGATGAAGTAAGCAGAAGGGTTCTCAGCAAGAGAAGACCAAGAGAGCAAGAAAGAAAGCAAGCAAGAAAAGCAAGACGGAGCCTAAGTATGTTCTATGTTAGAAAGCAAGAAGCAAGAAAAGAAAGTAGTCTGTATCAAGTAGCAGACAAGAAAGAAAGCAAGAATGAAAGATAAGCAGCAAGGCAGATCATGTTTGTTAATCAGAAGAAAGATGCAGCAAGTTTGTTGTTTGTTAGCAGGTAAGAAAGAAGAAGCAAGCAGCAAGTGATTAACAAGCAGGAGAAGGCCGATTGCAAGCAAGATTATAGCAAGAGAAGCAAATATCAAGATTGTCAAGATTAAGGGGGTGAATGTTGGGTTTAATCTTGACATAAGATGTTATTTTTAGTTTTATTTAGTAATTGAATAAAAGATAGTAGTTCATGGGTTGAATGGGTCATGTGGACCAAGTCTTTTGGGGCTTTTAGAATGATAGGTTTAGTGCTGGAAAAGAGGAAACGTGTGCTTGTTTTTGGTTAGTTCATTTAGGTTTTGTAGGCTATAAAAAGCCTTTAGTTTTCTGAATATTAAAGCAGCTGTTTTGAGTCCATAAACAACTCTCCTTCTTCTTATTCTGTTGCTGCAGTGAAGTGAATATAAAGGCCTGATTTCCAACACCTCCTTCCTTTCAGGTTTGAGCATAAACTTGGGGTTACTTCTTCTCACGGCGATTGGTCATGCTTCATTCAAATTAGTGAAGAAAAGTAAAATCAAAAGAAAGAAAAAGAAGTGTTTTTAACGCAATGGAGGATTGCTCCTCCAACAACAAGAAAGAAATACCGGTATAGCTGGCCACAGAACCATTCTTTTCACTGAAGAGGAATTAGAGAAGGCCACAAACAATTTCAATGTGGATAGAGTTATTAGTGAAGGGGCCCAAGGTATTGTATATAAAGGAATGTTAACCAATGGGAGGACTGTAGCCATCAAAAAGTCCCAAGTTGTTGATCTGCGCCATGTAAGAGAATTCATCAATGAGATGGCAATCCTTACACAAGTGAACCATAGAAATGTGGTCACACTACTTGGATGTTGCTTAGAGACGGAGGTCCCACTACTCGTCTTTGAATTCATCTCAAATGGTAGTTTGAGTGACCTCATTCATGGAGCAACCTCCACCCCTATATATCATATGGATATGAAGTCAGCCAACATACTTTTAGATGAAAACTATAGAGCCAAAGTAACAGATTTTGGAATTTCAAGGTTTCTGACAACCTATCAAACCCACTTGACTACCCAGGTGAAAGGGACGGTTGGTTACATGGATCCACACTACTGCCAAACTGGCCGCTTCACAGAAAAAAGTGATGTGTATAGTTTTGCAGTGGTTTTAGTGGAAATATTGACAAGAAAGAAGGCAGTTATGACTATACCTGATAGTTAATCTAGAAGTTTAGATGCAGAATTTATGTTGGCCATGAATGAAGATCGCGCCATGGATATGTTCGATGCAGATTGGCAACGAGGGTTCTATAGATGAGTTAGAAGCCATATCAAAGTTGGCAAACCAATGCCTTGATTTTAGTATAAACAATAGACCTAGAATGCTAGAGGTTTTCAATGAGTTAGAAGCCATTCAATTGTTACCTGTGGCTCGCTAGAGGAACAGGTGATTTTCTTCCTGGTGGTTTGATCAATTCAATGTTATGAAAGTTTATTTTTTTCCTTTTACGTTGTACTGCTTTGATGCTAATTTATGTTCTAGCTAGTTCTTGGTTTTTATTTTTTAACTTTGACTAATCGGTCCAACAAATAGCTTTTATATTTTATATAAATGAAAGAAGATATTTTGTCATTATCACTTTTTACTTCTTTTCAACAGAAAATATAGAAATAGTAGAAAATATATTTTCTAAATATCACTTTATAATTTTATTGGTCCAAAGATTCAAAAAGTAGCAACGTACTTCTATTTGTTCATGTGTTATAGCATTCTACTTTCAAGAAATTGCTATCAAGTCATGGTAGTTTTAATAATATAGCCATACAAAAAATTTAAAAGTAGTACATGATGTGCTTATTTTTAATATAGTAAAAAAAAATACTTTTTGTTGGTTTCTGCACACGTGTAGCATGCTTATGGTTGCATGTGAAATATATCTTATAAGATATATTGAATAATCTGAAAGGTAAGAAGTGAGGAAGTGCTCTTTTATCTTACTGATGTTGGGTTAATCTTGATGGTTCGGATAGAGTACGGGTCAAGTTGGGTACGGGTCATGTGCATGGGTTATCAATATTCTGCATGTTAATGACTTGGTCTAGAGTTGACCGAATTTGTTGGACTTGAAAGTGAAGGGTGGAGTTTGTTGCTACTTAGAAGGAATACTTGGGATGATTATGAGAATGTGTTTTTATTGTTGTGTTTATTATAAATAGGTAGCACTAGTATATGTATTAAAGAGGGTAATTAGTTTTCTTGAAAGTAATATAAACAATTGCTGTTTTGATCGGTGTTCAAAGAGTGATTGAGGGCCTGATTTGTGTTCAAAGAGTGATTGAGGTCCTGATTTCCAACAACTGATGCTTTTATTTAATGATTAGGATGAAGGGGACATGGGGTTGAATCCTGAAGGTGAAGATGTGGTGGAAGGTCAAGGGGGAGCGGAGGTGGGTAGTGATACTGATGGTGTAGCCCTCTTCCAAGTTGAGGTAAAAAGTTAATACCTGTTTTATTTTTATTTTTTTTGTAGCTAAATCCCTTTAAATTGATTAGTGTTTAGTTTTCTTTTTAGCTGTGTTTTGGGGTGTTAATGTTTGTTAGGTGCATGCTGCTTAACACCGAGCGGATTATCGAAAAGGCTGTTGATGGAGATAAGGATTATCTGAAACATGCTCTTTTGCTTTTTCTCAACTTTATTTCTGCTTCTGATCATTTTATTTTCATCATGGTGAGTTTTCGTTCCACTTTATTTGTTCATTTTCTTTGAGCTATTGTGTATTGGATTTAACATTTACATGGCGTTATTGTGTGTTTCGCTGTTGAAGGTTTTGGCACAGAAAGAGCATGGTGTAGTTTATGATCGGAAATTGAATTCCTGGGTTGAGTGTTCGACATGGCACAAGAAAGAGAAATGATTTTGAAGTTCTGCAGTCTAGTGGTTTAAGCCAGATAGAGATAATATGAAGGAGGAGTAGAGGATCAACATAATGGAGGATAATGATGTTGCGGAGTCGATCAGAGTGGGAGAAACCACTATCAACAAAAAAAGATAATATGAGCAATTATTCTTTTATTATTCATCTTTGGTAAATGTTATCGATTTTTTAATCATTTTTTTTTTAAATTTAAACAATAAATTAACCACATCGTATATCACCGGTTATTGATTTAAGATGTCCAGAATTAGTATATTCCAAAGAAAACTGATTTCAATGTTTATTATGTAAATATGGAAACTAATACTTATGTTTCTATCTTGACATCACAGTTTCCGGTGGCAGAGCAAAAACAAAAGCTAGCATGTGTATTACTGTTAAATTCTTATACTAAGTAATATTATTTAAATAATCAGTATAAAATCATATATAAAATAATATTTTCCAAAAAATAGATTTGAAAAGTCTTTTTGAAATTTCACACCCATCTATAGATTCTTTTTACGACACCGGTTTTATATTTGTTATAATTTTAACAAGTGCAATGCCATCACAACCACCTACAAATATTTCACTTGGCCCATACGATTGTGAGACTATTGCGGAGTGCAAAAATTTTTGTTCAAATTGGCAAGGGTCTCTTCCGATATGAGTGAACCGTATTTGTGGCTGTATCGAACTATCAAGTAACAGAGTTGCCAAAAAAACACTTACACACTGATAGCTTTGTACAACTTATTAGATCGATAAATGATTAAATGGAGATTAATTTAATTTTTCATCTTTCATCCTTAACAAATGTTTTAGTAATTGGTTTTTTTCTTTGATGCTAGCAAAATTATATTTTATCACAAAATAAAATTTATTTATTATTTAACAACATACAAATATCAATGATAACACACACACACACTCACACACACACACACACACACACACACACACATATATATATATATATATATATATATATATATATATATATATAATAATATTTTAAAATTAGAATACTTTTAATACTCTAAATAGCTGCCATTCTGTCAATATGATTTGGTTAATGAAGACACCCGCTCTTGTTCTTGCAAGAGATCAATTACTTGAGTTTGAATATAACAAAACAATTTCAGAATGTAAAACTATTACAAGAGATCAATTACTTGAATATGTTTCAAATAACCTAAAAGATGTCGAAGATTAGTGATATTCAGTTTTATTTTTTTTATCAACGGATCGACAATACTTATTTAAAGGTTTCAAACTAATTTTTTTGTATTTTGGGATGAGAAAATAGACATACCCAGTTCAAACAATCATGTAAAATATGTTTTGTTTTTGAATTATATAAAAAAACACTCAAAGAACCCTAGCAAGGAGCTAAACACCAAGACAAATTTTACATCAGAACGTTTAGAATTAAGTTTTGAAGCCATAATTGAGCATTGAAGCCATAAATTCAAACATATGCGGAATCATGTAAAATAAGTTGCGATTATAGTAGTAATATTATGGAAACTGGTAACGGATATCAAATTTGTTAAAACGGAATCCAACAACTTAGGCATTACAACCTAGCATTAGGATAATTGTTTTAGAGGTAAGAAATCCCAACTACCTACATATTTATAAATGTAATCACTACATATTTATAAATGTAATCACATATGATTTATTTTATTTTATTTTATTTTATTCCATAATAGTCTAACAGAACACAAAGTTTTTGGAAGAATTTCATATATTTTTTTATTAAACATCAAAATATCTTCGACCTAATTTCTAAATATTATATCTATCATTTATAAACTTTAAAATATCATATTTTTCAAACCTAACTTTTAAAGAATATATATAAAAATTAAATGCTTGTAATCTGTATTTTTTAATAGTTCGTTTTCTTTAAATTAATTTTATTTCTTTAATCTGAATAACATTTTGTTTTAATTTCTAATTATTGCAATTGCCAAAATGGTTGCAAATTCTAAATACTTTAAAAAAAATAATAGTTATTTTAATATTTGATTATGTTTTAAAAAGAATTATTGCTAAAATTATTTCTATTTTGGTCAAACTTAATCACTTACTATGTTATAAAGAGAATGAATTATACAAATATAGAATTTTATATAAAATGGAAAAATATAACATTTATATTAATTATTCAATCTTCAAATGTTAATTAGATATCATTAAAGTGATCGTTATACATCCATTATGGACTCCTATATATAACTTCCTACATATAAGAATAAACCATAAGAAACCTACCTTTGAAAAATGAAGAGGATTTCATTCACAATAATATGGGCAATTATTCTTTTATTATTCATCTCAGGTAAATGTTATTGAGTTTTTAATCATTTCGTTAAAATTTAAACAATAAATTAACCACATCGTATATCACCAGTTATTGGTTTAAGATGTCAAAAATTAGTATATTCCAAAGAAAAATGATTTCAACGTTTATTATGTAAATATGGAATCTAATACTTATGTTTCTATCTTGACATCACAGTTTCCGGTGGCGGAGCAAAAAAAAAGTTAGCAGGTGTAGTACTCTTAAATTCTTATACTAAGTAATATTATTTAAATATTCAGTATAAAATCATATATAAAATAAAATTTTCCAAAAAAAATAGATTTGAACAAGTCATTTTGAAATTTCACACCCATCTATAGATTCTTTTTACAACGTCATTGCTAATCTTTTTATTTATGAAAGCAAGAGGTTGTGTTTTAAATTTTACTGTTAATCCCATTAGAGGTAACACAAGTTTTATATTGATTATAATTTTGACAGGTGCAATGGAATCACAACCACCTACAAATATTTCACTTGGCCCGTACGATTGTGAAACAATTGCAGACTGCAAAAAATTTTGTGAAAATTTTCCAGGGTCGCTTCCAATATGTGTGAAACATATTTGCGGCTGTGTCGGACTATCAAGTAACGGAGTTGCCAAAAAAACACTCACACACTGATAGCTTTGTACAACTTATTAGATCGATAAATGATTAAATGGAGATTGATTTAATTTTTCAACTTTCATCCTTAACAAATGTTTTAGTAATTGGTTTTTTTCTTTGATGCTAGCAAAATTATATTTTATCACAAAATAAAATTTATTTATTATTTAACAACATACAAATATCAATGATAACACACACACACACACACACACACATATATATATATATATATATATATATATATATATATATATATATATTATAATAATATTTTAAAATTAGAATACTTTTACTACTCTAAATAGCTGCCATTCTGCCAATATGATTTGGTTAATGAAGACACCCGCTCTTGTTCTTGCAAGAGATCAATTACTTGAGTTTGAATATAACAAAACAATTTCAGAATGTAAAACTATTACAAGAGATCAATTACTTAAATATGTTTCAAATAACCTAAAAGATGTCGAAGATTAGTGATATTCAGTTTTATTTTTTTATCAACGGATCGACAATACTTATTTAAAGGTTTCAAACTAATTTGTTTATATTTTGGGATGAGAAAATAGACATACCAAGTTCAAACAATCATGCAAAATATGTTTTGTTTTTGAATTATATAAAAAAACACTAAAAGAACCCTAGCAAGGAGCTAAACACCAAGACAAAGTTTTACATCATAACGTTTAGAATTAAGTTTTGAAGCCATAATTGAGCATTGAAGCCATAATTTCAAACATATGCGGAATCATGTAAAATAAGTTGCGATTATAGTAGTAATATTATGGAAACTAGTAACGGATATCAAATTTGTTAAAACGGAATCCAACAACTTAGGCATTACAACCTAGCATTAGGATAATTGTTTTAGAGGTAAGAAATCTCAACTACCTACATATTTATAAATGTAATCACTACATATTTATAAATGTAATTACATATGATTTATTTTATTTTATTTTGTTTTTATTCCATAATAGTCTAACATAACACAAAGTTTTTGGAAGAATTTCATATATTTTTTATTAAACATCAAAATATCGTCGACCTAATTTCTAAATATTATATCTATCATTTATAAACTTTAAAATATCATATTTTTCAAACCTAACTTTTAAAGAATATATATATAAATTAAATGCTTGTAATCTATATTTTTTAATAGTTCGTTTTCTTTAAATTAATTTTATTTCTTTAATCTGAATAACATTTTTTGTTTAATTTCTAATTATTGCAATTGCCAAAATGGTTGCAATTTCTAAATACTTTTAAAAAAAATAATAGTTATTTTAATATTTGATTATGTTTTAAAAAGAATTATCGCTAAAATTATTTCTATTTTGGTCAACCTAATCACTTACTATGTTATTCACTTACTATGTTATAAAGAGAATGAATTATACAAATATAGAATTTTATATAAAATGGTAAAATATAACATTTATATTAATTATTCAATCTTCAAATGTTAATTAGATATCATTAAAGTCATCGTTATACATCCATTATGGACTCCTACATATAAGAATAAAACACAAGAAACCTACCTTTGAAAAATGAAGAGGATTTCATTCACAATAATATGGGCAATTATTCTTTCATTATTCATCTCAGGTAAATGTTATTGAGTTTTTAATCATTTCGTTAAAATTTAAATAATAAATTAACCACATCGTATATCACCGGTTATTGGTTTAAGATGTCAAAAATTAGTATATTCCAAAGAAAAATGATTTCAACATTTATTATGTAAATATGGAATCTAATACTTATGTTTCTATCTTGACATCACAGTTTCCGGTGGCGGAGCAAAAAAAAAGCTAGCAGTTGTAGTACTCTTAAATTCGTATACTAAGTAATATTATTTAAATATTCAGTATAAAATCATATATAAAATAATATTTTCCAAACAAATAGATTTGAACAAGTCATTTTGAAATTTCACACCCATCTATAGATTCTTTTTACGACGCCATTGCTAATCTTTTTATTTATGAAAGCAAAAGGTTGTGTTTTAAATTTTACTGTTAATCCCATTAGAGGTAACACAGGTTTTATATTGATTATAATTTTGACAGGTGCAATGGAATTACAACCACCTACAAATATTTCACTTGGCCCGTACGATTGTGAAACTATTGCGGACTGCAAAAAATTTTGTGAAAATTTTCCAGGGTCTCTTCCGATATGTGTGAAACATATTTGCGGCTGTGTCGGACTATCAAGTAACGGAGTTGCCAAAAAAACACTTACACACTGATAGCTTTGTACAACTTATTAGATCGATAAATGATTAAATGGAGATTAATTTAATTTTTCATCTTTCATCCTTAACAAATGTTTTAGTAATTGGTTTTTTTCTTTGATTCTAGAAAAATTATATTTTATCACAAAATAAAATTTATTTATTATTTAACAACATACAAATATCAATGATAACACACACACATATATATATATATATATATATATATATATATATATATATATATATATATATATATATATATATATATATATATATATATATATATATATGTACCATTTTATAAAGGGTATATAGTTGAGGGTCCCACCATTTTTAAGACAATGTCTTAAAAAACAAGGGGATAAGATCTTGACCCTCCATTATAATCCAATGGTCTAAATTACATCCCACACACTCACACGGATCGACCTCATGGCTCTAATTAGGCGGTCAATTCAAATTTTTTTGAAATCACAATGAACCCAAAAGGCGTCTCTCAGTCTCTCTTCATTCAACACTAATTCTTCCCCTAATAAGAAACTTTCATCGTTCTCAAGAAACTCACCTCGAGATGTTAGCGAAAGGCATCACACCCCCATGAACTTTCAGATCTTTCACCTTCAGATGCTCTCCAAATCTTCGTGATCTATTTGTTGTTAAAATTTCAATCTTGTATATTTAGTTAATTCTTCGATGTTGAGTTTTTGTTGTAGCAGCAGATGAGTTTTTGAGGAAGAAACAGATCTTAAACTGGTTAGCGTGAGATGGAAGATGAAGATAGAGGTATAGATCAACTCTTTTGATTTTAGTTTTTTTCGGTTACTTTGTTAGTTGATTTTAAACCTTTCTTTTCTCTCCCAAACCCTAATCTCAGCACCAATAACCGCATCTAAGAGATACTCCTATGGAATGTCTGTACAAACACATACGCAACAAGGGGGATCAAACACGGAAGGAGAAAAAAGATAGAAAGTTTAAGCAGAGGCCAGATTGGGTGATTTTGAATTTGGTGAGAAGTTCTAGGAAGAAGATTTTCCCTCAAACGATACCTTTATCGATCTGTAAACCCCAAAACATCTTCAATCTGAAAAATCAAAAATGAGTACCACCAAGGTCTCTCTCTCTCTCTCTCTCTCTCTCTCTCTCTCTCTCTCTCTCTCTCTCTCTGAACCTTCACTATCTACACATCTGTTTTTAACTATGTATGTGTATCAATGTCATGGATTTGGATCTAAATCTGGACACCAGAAACATCAGTTTTATCTCTATTTGATTTAGGTTTTATTTGGATTTACAGGTACGGTTTGCACAACTTAGGCATGGCCATTTTGGTCAACGAATGAATTACGAGTAAGTTGTAGAAGGAGGAGGAACAACCATTGATGCAGTAAAAGTAGGTAATTTTTTTTTTTAATTTGTATAATTCTTTGTTTTATGGGTATGGGTGTTTGTTTTTCATTTTTGTGCGTTTAAGGGAAAAGACCTAGCTCATGTGTATTTTTTTTATTCTAGCACACCAGGTGTTTGCTGAAATGCCTACGTGAATCTATATGTCAAGAATCAAGATGATGCAGCTAACCCATTGTAAAATCTTTGATGTCGATTCAGGGTGTCCCACTCTACCTGATGTTTTTTTTTTGTCAATTTCCAAGGGTCAGAGAAGTGTTTTTCGGTTTTCAAGGGTGAAGAAGTGTTTGTTGTTTAAGAATCATGAACGTAGGGTTTTTGTTTAGGCATTATAAGGTAAATGTTTTTATAAGCAATCTCAACTCCATGTTCTTTTTTCAGATCTGTTTTAGGGTTGAAATCAGTAGAGTATGTATATTGTAATATTCTCGATAGATAAGTGAAGTTGTTTGGGTGTTTGAAGGTTAACAAGTTACAAAGGGTTAGTGACGTTTGTTTCATTCCATTGCTCCATTTCAATTCACTTTCACTTATTTTTTTCTGAATCATTTTTTCTTCATGGGTTTATATGATTCTAATGTTTCCAGGTCAGTGTGGTGAACAAGTGACATAAAGTTTTATGTTGGCTGAAAGTAGATGGGAAGATCATCTGATTAATGTTGCCAATCAACACGACTAAAGTGATTTTCAGGATACACAGGGTACCTGAAGATTTTTGCATCCATGATGATGATGCTGATTAGCACGCTTTTGGAAGAAAGTTATTGGCTGTTTTGTTTGTATTTTGTGTTATAAATTTATGTGATGTTATTGCTGAACAATTGTTAGCTTTCTTTGTTTACTAATTTTGGATCTATGATTTTTTTTTTGTTTTGTATTTTTATTATTTGTAAATAATGGTTTTCCTAAGCTGTAATTTCTTAATTTTGAGATGATAAGTGAATTGGTCTTGATATCATGTTTAAATCAATCAGGGTTGGTCTTTTAAATGAGGGAAGAGTTGTAGACTTTGTTGGATGACTTATTTTCGGCAGTCTCAACTGTGTAAGGAAGTATCTTGAAGAAATGGGAGGAATGAGAAACAAGTATCTAATCGAATATTATTTTGGTTTTCTTTTAAATTGAGGGCATCTGTTGATGTTTAATTTGTTGCCAAAATGAAAGGAGGTCATAAATTGTATGAGATTGTTTATAGAAAAGTAATAAATTTGAAAGATTACTTAAAGGTTGAAAAGAATCAAATGGCCTAAAAAATTAAATGACCTTGAGTTCCTCGAAGATGACATTTTAAATAGAGTATTAAAAGTATTCTAATTTTAAAATATTATATATATATATATATATATATATATATATATATATATATATATATAGAGTATTAAAAGTATTCTAATTTTAAAATATTATATATATATATATATATATATATATATATATATATATATATATATAATATTTTAAAATTAGAATACTTTTAATACTCTAAATAGCTGCCATTCTGCTAATATGATTTGGTTAATGAAGACACCCGCTCTTGTTCTTGCAAGAGATCAATTACTTGAGTTTGAATATAACAAAACAATTTTAGAATGTAAAACTATTACAAGAGATCAATTACTTGAATATGTTTCAAATAACCTAAAAGATGTCGAAGATTAGT
Source organism: Lactuca virosa (assembly GCF_052849685.1). Classification (NCBI taxonomy): domain Eukaryota; kingdom Viridiplantae; phylum Streptophyta; class Magnoliopsida; order Asterales; family Asteraceae; genus Lactuca; species Lactuca virosa. The sequence goes on along the minus strand of NC_136432.1, from coordinate 43,161,632 downwards.
GATATTCCGTTTTATTTTTTTATCAACGGATCGACAATACTTATTTAAAGGTTTCAAACTAATTTGTTTGTATTTTGGGATGAAAAAATAGACATACCAAGTTCAAACAATCATGTAAAATATGTTTTGTTTTTGATTTATATAAAAAAAACACTAAAAGAACCCTAACAAGGAGCTAAACACCAAGACAAAGTTTTACATCATAACGTTTAGAATTAAGTTTTGAAGCCATAATTGAGCATTGAAGCCATAATTTCAAACATATGCGGAATCATGTAAAATAAGTTGCGATTATAGTAGTAATATTAAGGAAACTAGTAACGGATATCAAATTTGTTAAAACGGAATCCAACAACTTAGGCATTACAACCTAGCATTAGGATAATTGTTTTAGAGGTAAGAAATCTCAACTACCTACATATTTATAAATGTAATCACTACATATTTATAAATATAATTACATATGATTTATTTTATTTTATTTTGTTTTTATTCCATAATAGTCTAACAGAACACAAAGTTTTTGGAAGAATTTCATATATTTTTTATTAAACATCAAAATATCTTCGACCTAATTTCTAAATATTATATCTATCATTTATAAACTTTAAAATATCATATTTTTCAAACCTAACTTTTAAAGAATATATATAAAAATTAAATGCTTGTAATCTATATTTTTTAATAGTTCGTTTTCTTTAAATTAATTTTATTTCTTTAATCTGAATACCATTTTTTTTTAATTTCTAATTATTGCAATTGCCAAAATGGTTGCAATTTCTAAATACTTTTAAAAAAAATAATAGTTATTTTAATATTTGATTATGTTTTAAAAAGAATTATCGCTAAAATTATTTATATTTTGGTCAAACCTAATCACTTACTATGTTATAAAGAAAATGAATTATACAAATATAGAATTTTATATAAAATGGTAAAATATAACATTTATATTAATTATTCAATCTTCAAATGTTAATTAGATATCATTAAAGTCATCGTTATATATCCATTATGGACTCCTATATATAACTTCCTACATATAAGAATAAAACATAAGAAACAAACCTTTGACAAATGAAGAGGATATCATTCACAATAATATGGGCAATTATTCTTTTATTATTCATCTCAGGTAAATGTTATTGAGTTTTTAGTCATTTCGGTAAAATTTAAACAATAAATTAACCACATCGTATATCACCGGTTATTGGTTTAAGATGTCAAAAATTAATATATTCCAAAGAAAAATGATTTCAACGTTTATTATGTAAATATGGAATCTAATACTTATGTTTCTATCTTGACATCACAGTTTCCTGTGGCGGACCAAAAAAAAAAAGCTAGCAGGTGTAGTGCTCTTAAATTCTTATACTAAGTAATATTATTTAAATATTCAGTATAAAATCATATATAAAATAATATTTTCCAAAAAAATAGATTTGAACAAGTCATTTTGAAACTTCACACCCATCTATAGATTCTTTTTACGACGCCATTGCTAATCTTTTTATTTATGAAAGCAAAAGGTTGTGTTTTAAGTTTTACTGTTAATCCCATTAGAGGTAACACAAGTTTTATATTGATTATAATTTTGACATGTGCAATGGAATCACAACCACCTACAAATATTTCACTTGGCCCGTACGATTGTGAAACTATTGCGGACTGCAAAAAATTTTGTGAAAATTTTCCAGGGTCTCTTCTGATATGTGTGAAACATATTTGCGGCTGTGTCGGACTATCAAGTAACGGAGTTGCCAAAAAAACACTTACACACTGATAGCTTTGTACAACTTATTAGATCGACAAATGATTAAATGGAGATTAATTTAATTTTTCATCTTTCATCCTTAACAAATGTTTTAGTAATTGGTTTTTTTCTTTGATGCTAGAAAAATTATATTTTATCACAAAATAAAATTTATTTATTATTTAACAACATATATCAATGATAATATATATATATATATATATAATATTTTAAAATTAGAATACTTTTAATACTTTAAATAGCTGTCAATATGATTTGGTTAATGAAGACAACTGCTCTTGTTCTTGCAAGAGATGAATTACTTGAATTTGAATATAACAAAACAATTTTAGAATGTAAAACTATTACAAGAGATCAATTACTTGAATATGTTTCAAATAACCTAAAATATGTTGAAGATTAGTGATATTCGTTATTTTTTATCAACGGATCGACAATACTTCTTTAACGGTTTCAAACTAATTTGTTTGTATTTTGGGTTGAGAAAATAGACATACCAAGTTCAAACAATAATGTAAAGTTGTAAACTATGTTTTGTTTTTGAATTACAAAAAAAATAAAAAAATAGCTAGCAAGGAGCTAAACACCAAGACAAAGATTTACATCAGAACGTTTAGTATTAGTTTTTGAAGCCATAATTGAGCATTGAAGCCATAAATTCAAACATATGTGGAATCATGTAAAATAAGTTGCGATTATAGTAGCAATATTATGGAAACTGGTAATGGATATCAAATTTGTTAAAACGAAATCCAACAACTTAGGCATTACAACCTAGCATTAGGATTATCGTTTTAGAGGTAAGAAATACTAACTACCTACATATTTATAATTATTGGGTAATAACACATGTCTTACACTGTTTAGAAAACAAATTATATTATATAATAAGCTATACAAATTTTTTAATAATACCGTTGCAAACAAATATTAATATATAATATTTGATGTATATGGGTATGTTATAATGATTATGTATAAATAATATTTAAAATGGTTAGTAAAATTAAAGAATTGCATTTAATTTATCATTAACAAACACATTAGAAAATATAGCAAAGTTATATGCACACAAAAGGAAAATTAAGTTTCAACTAAAAAAACATGGGAATCAACCCCATGGTCCCCCATAATCCACCCAAGGATAATTGATAAGTACTTGGTATTGTCTGTTTGTTTTGTAAATGCTTACTTTTTATGGTATTTGGTATTGTTTGTTTGTTTTGTTGGTGCTTACTTTTTATGGTATTTGAGACCATGAAATGAAATGTGTCAAAGTTTGTATGAGGGATATTTTTGGTGTATTTTGTATGGTATTTGGGACAAATGGAATTGAATACGGTATTTGACAAAAAAATGGATATTTTTAAATTTTTAAAATTTTATTTTTCAATAAAACAAAATTCGTTAAGGAAAAACGACAAAAATCCATCGCTAAATAGGTTCGTAGGTATTCTGTAGGTAAAAAGTCAATTTTTGTCAAACTGGAATTTCACTGCTAATTCGTAGGAAATCCGTAGCTAAACATTAGGTATTCTATAGGAAAAAAATCAATTTTAGTCAAACTTGATTTCCATTGGTAATCTGTAGGAAATTCGGAACTATTTGTTTCTTTAGCTATTATGTAGAAAAAAAGTCAAATTTAGTCAAATTTAACTCCCGTCGGTAATCCGTAGCAATTCTATTTCGTAGGTATTGTACCTATGGAAAAAGTTGTAGTTATTGCGTAGATAATCGGTCGCAAATTTTTATCCGTAGGTAAAACTTATCCACAAGTGTTTATGCTACATGCCTTTTTCCGTATCATATTCGTCGTGTAACAACTGTAAAAATTAGGTCGATGGGTTGATGACCGCAAACAAATTTTAACATAAGACCTAATGAACGAGATATTCTTACAATTATAAATGTATATTCTAATACTAAGGATTTTTTTATGTAAATTATTATTCGTATATAACTTTATATATGCAAATAAAATCATTAATATGTGTACATGCATGTTAATGTAATAAAGGAGTCGGTTCATGAAAATACTTATATCTATGCATGTATTATATGTAGATACAAGTTATGGATGGACCTTATAATCATATGACAAAGGGTATAACAAAAAAATGAAACATAAAATACATATGTATACCTAAATAGGTAGCAATACTCGAAAAATGCAACATGTATACACCAGAACTACTTCTTTTCACTTTCCACTTCTTTTAAATACTAGTTGCACTTATACCACTTCAAATTACCACCAAGTTAGGGGCTAAAACTAAAGTCAACACCTATGGGTACTTTCCCTCTTCCCTCATACGAATTCTAGTCCTTTCCCTAGTGATTTTCATGCACAAGTATACTTATAGTACAAGTATTATGAAGGGTTGGTTGCATTGCTTTTATTAGTAAACAAAGAAGTATTCAAATGATGAAAATAAGGACAAATGGAGTACTTAAAATGGCTCACACACTGTTTCTCACACTCCCTCACAATCCCTCGGCAATGCAGAACTCCAAACCTTTAGTAGAGAACTCAGCCAAGAAACAATCCTCTCTCTTCCTTCTCTCTTTCTGCCATCGAACTGAAGCAAAAACACCTCACCGGAGGTGTTTTGTTGGTTGTTTCCGGCGAGAAAAGGGCAGCACCCCTCCGGTTTTCTTCCCGGTTTTGCAGCGCATCGAGCCAGCCAAACCCTCTGTAGTTGTCGTTTTCTTCTGCCCACCTGTTTCTCTCGCTTGCAGTCACTGAAGCAGGAAGAAGAAGGGGCGACAAGGCTGCCGGAGCGACCTCCTGCCACCCTGTTGCCATCGACAGCCACCTGGGTTGTTTTGGGTGCAACAACCGGGTCTTGAGTGAAGCAAAGATTCTTCTGAACTCTCCCTCTAAACATGAGAATCACCCACCAAATGTGAGTCTTTATGGCCCATTTTTTATGTTTTCAATCACTTTGGGGGAGATACATACTTGAATTTTTATGATAAAAATTGATGTTAAGGAGTTCATAATATGAATGTATGTGTAGTTTGTGTCACAGATTACAAATCACAATGGTTATATATGTCACAAATAACTGTCAAAAATATAAGGATATGCTAAAAACCATATATTTTGTATCCGTTAAGTTAATAGGTCTTATATATCATGAGATATCAAGATAAGACTTGTAAAAAAAAATTATGATTTGGAAAAGAGTTCAAGTTTTTCTATGAAAACCGGTATAAAATGATGTATTTTAGTAAATCAAATACATTATAGGATACCAAAAACGATAAAGCATTTTAGTGGGCAAAATGACAATTTGACATATTAGCTTTAGTTGGGAAATGATCAAATAAAAGTATACATAAATCGTATAAGCTCATATTTTGGGTAAGAAAACAACTCACAAGTATATATATACTAAAGTATAATACGAATTCCTATTGTATATGTATTTTCTATGATTAAGGTTCCTTCCGAAGGAAAATAATATAATTTTGACAAAAATAAAGTTAAAATATAACAAAATTGAGTTAGCGTGATAAACGGTCAATACTCGCATTACCGGTATATTTGAGTTAATCGATTATGTGAATGGAATGATCTCACGATCGATTGAAATATGAAACTACTCAAATTACAACCGACACAATATTCGAACGCTAAGTTAAATTCACTATTTAACTATTTTCACTAAGTTCTAAAAATCTTAATAATCTAATATTCGAGTTAGTGACCATAGCAAGCAACAGATTGGTTGTCCGATGAAAAGTGTCATGGAGTTTGGGGTTAGATCACGTGTGTGTGTGAGGATTTTCGAAAGGGGTGAAAGATGGAGTTTTATGTTGGGGTGTTTTCGTCCCTTATGATCAAAATCCTAGAATCAATCCCTACGCTATAATTGTTAATCCAGGAGGGGTCTTATACTGTAAATCTATGCACATGGTATAGATTTATAATAAAGAACTTTGGTGTTGATTTATTATGTATGGAAAGATTTATGCGGGTCGATATTCCCCGTCTGTGGTTGCTAGCTACAACTTCGTCTGACGAGACAACAGGCGTCAAGTATTTCTTTCTTTGTTACTTTACGGCTATTTTGAAACGTTAGTAATGATCCTGATTCCTCTTTTAATTGTGCCCTTGTGGTCCGGAACGCCAATAGTGTCGGTTATAGGATAATTTTAGATTGGATAGACATATTCTGGAGAAACATAAGACTATGGTGAGATAATCCTCTCAATTTGGACCGGATGTCTAAGATTGTTTAAATTAGTAACTAAATCTTTATTATGACATAACTCTTCGTAAACGGATAGGGTCCAAACAATAAATTTTCTAGGAAAAACTAAACCTAGTCGTTGAAATCATATGAGTAGTAAAAAAATATTTTTATAACTTACCGGTTGTTAAAAAGTATTTCGATTTATTAAAAATACATGGAGTCAAAAGAAAACCTATAAAGCTCACCAACATTGTTGACGTATTTTCAAAAGACTAAACTGCACAAATGGTCCCTGTGGTTTGCTTAAAATTGTCACTTTTGTCCAAAAAGGTTTTGACTAGCACTACAGGTCCAAAGTTTTCATTTTGTTGCTAGTTTGGTCCAGCTTGCTTTGAACTTTTTCATAATGATGATTTTACCCTTACTTTTTTCTTTTTTAGTTTTTTATTTATTTAAATATTTTTCTATTCAAAGGAAAAATAAAAAAATTGCATTTTCTATTTTATTTTTTATAATTTTTTATAAAGGAAAATAAATAAATAAATAAAATACTCTCTCTCTCTCTCTCTCTCTCTCTCTCTCTCTCTCTCTCTCTCTCTCTCTCTCTCTCTGGCATAAGAGCACAATTCCTCTTCTTTCATCGTAACAAAAAAAATCACTTATCTAAAGAAAATAATTAATCACCATAGCAAGTCCTGAATCCCACCCTTCCATACATCGATTCATCACGAGTTCATCATCTACATGTACGTTTTGCTTTTTTGCAACCCCTGCTTGTAATTTCTATTGGTTTAGACTAAAAGACTTCAAAAATCACCCCCTTTCCCCTTCGATTTTGGTTTTCAGGGCTAAATGAGAAGAGTACATGGAATCGGAGATGGAGAGATGGGGTTGTTGTGCGCCGATCGAACAAACCCACACACATGAGGGTTTTTGTGTGTTGGTAATTAAATCAAACATACTTGTTGTTCAAAATCGATCTTCCGGTGAAAGGAAAAGGGCGTCAACGGTGAAGAAGGCGCTAGGCCTCAGATTTGTGCAGATGACGAACTTTCGATCTGTTGATTGGTCTCCGATCTTCTGATTCGTCTTACCACCTCCCTATTATCATATATGTAAGAGAGATAGCGCTCCAACTTAGATGTGTGAGAGATAAAGAGAAGAAAAATGGTGTTACTGTCGGATCTAGGATGACGCCATTGTTTTACAGATGTAGGTGTTGACCGACGGTGGCGGTAGTTGTTATGTTTGCAGGTGGTTGTATTGGTTACTGATAAGTGTGTGTAAAAGATGAAACAGATCTGGAAGATAAGAGAGAAAAAGAGATCGACTGAGAAAGTAGTGGTGACTGAGAGAACGATGGCTGACAGTAGTGACGACAGTGGCTGACGGTGGTATGCTAGCGTTCATATCTTCCGACAAATGGTGGTGCGTCGCCGTTTATATGAGAATGGAAGATGGGGTTGTAGATTTTAGGGAGGGGAGAGAGAGAGAGAGAGAGAGAGAGAGAGAGAGAGAGAGAATATTTTATTTTTATTTTTATTTTTTATTTTTTTTAATTGTTGTAATAAAAGAAAAATGAAAATTTAAATAACAAGGGGCAAAATCATCTTTATAAAAAAGTTCAAACCAAATCGGACCAAACCCACAACAAAATGAACAGTTTGGACCTCTGGTGCTAGTCCAAACTTTTTTGGACCAAAGTGGCAATTTTGAGCAAACCACAGGACCATTTGTGCAGTTTAGTCTTTTCAAAATGTATGTATCTCTGGGTATTCAAAGTGGCCGGAAGAACACCTACCTGGTGTGAGAATGAAGGATTTGGTTTCGAAAATAAATAGTCGGCTCTATGGTAGCCTTTTGTCTCTTTTGTGCCTTGCAGGAACTTGTATTTCGCGTATAACGCTTATGGATTTATTAAACAATGGAGTTATATAAATCTTGGTATTATTTCAATATATGTTGTTTAATGTGATTCAATATGTTGAGTCTCAACCCCGACGTTTCCGTCGTTGGTCAGGGTGTGATAGATTGGTATCAGAGCTAACGACTATAGCGAATTAGTACTTTCCTTAAAAGAGCACAACTATAGTCTAAGGACTTACTCTAATAGCTCTAAGTATTCCTAAACCTATATCATCTTGCTAATGGACTTACCCCTATAAGTCTACAATGCAGTACGCGTAGATTCTCTCCCTAGAATTACGATTCTATAATCAGGATTATTCCTATAAACCTACAAGTAATATGTATAAATTAATAATATATAAACAAATTAAAAATTTAGAGAAATAATACAAAAGTTTAAAGGTCAAATAATCAATTAGGTTCTCTAGTACATAGGTCGTACCACAACTGAACCTAGTTGTGCACCTAAGTTTTATTATGGTAAGATTCTATGCACTATTGAAACTAATTGAATTAGTTGATTTCTTAAACGATTGGGAAAAATGTAAATATAATGAAAAATTAGCTTATAAACGCTTAAAACTATGTAAAATATCTGTAAAATATGTAGACATATATATATATATATATATATATATATATATATATATATATATATAATACTAAAGACAAATAAATTTCTTTATAGGAGGAATTGCCAACAGTGGAATGAGAACGAGCAAGAGGTGGACTTGCCATACCATCTGTCGGGGGATCCCTATTTCCCTACTCCACATGTCGAGAGGATGCTGATACTGATTGAGGATAGCGAGCCCGAGGAGGACCCTAGCGAGGATCCAGAGGAGATGGAACAGGATCCCGACGAGGACCGTAGAGAGGATCCAGAGGAGATGGAACATGAACCCGAAGAAGAAACGAAGTCTGAAGCATACGAGTCTGCAGGGGATGTGACCCTTATAAAAGCAGAACCTGTTGCATCACGACCACCTATCTCTTACTACCTTATCTCTTACTACCTTATCTCTTACTACCCGGGCTCAAGGATACCTCGTAATCGGAAACACGCACATAAGACCATTTCCATGTGTGGAGGCATTAAGAAGAAACCTAGGATGCGAGTTCCCAAATTTCAGAGTCTCACAGGGAACTTTCACCCATACCACATTGCCCCTGTCGAGCCTACATGGAACCTTGTGCCCCAAGTCTCTCGTGAAACATAAGAGAGGAGGATCCATGATCCCGCTTGGATAGCTGATGTAGTGAATGAATGGGCCAGAGATCAGGGGGGACCCATCAGTTTGAGGCAGGGCAATATTCGGGGACAAAACCCCCAACCACCACTGAGGAGGATATTTTGTCGCTCTTGTTTAACCATACCATGCAGCTGGGCCACATGGTTGAGTCTATGGGTGACGAGATGTATACTATCGGAGGCAACGATGTCCTACGAGCCAGACAGATAGAGGAGATGAGAGCTCATGGGGGACGAGACCAAGAGGACATGAAGAGAGATTGAGCCAGAACTCAGTTTATGTATGACTTTATGGTTACTGAGGAGATTCGTAGGCTGGAGATTGAGGGACAGATCTAGGCGGCTCTAGAATGGGCCGTCGAGGCGGACGCTAGAGCTAGAGGAGTGGCGGAACATCTAGGGACTGTGGAGGAACAGATCCAAGAGATCTTGCATATGTTGTCCCGCAACTTTGGTTTGGGATAGTCTGGTTTGAAGCGAAGGTCGGTTAGTGAAGGCTTTTGGGCAAGTCATGGGTGATTGCCAATTTTGATATAAAGATTCGGATATGTAATAGGAAAATAGGTCGCTTAGTGACCCTCAGATAATATAAATTATGAGGTAAGGGGGAAGGGATAGCAGGGATTCTTTGAAGTCTTGCAAATTTTCATGTTATTGAATTGTTGTAGACATGTTAAAGTTGTCGTCCTTAGCATGTAGTTATTTTGTTGTAATGTAAATGAATGTAAACCACTAGAACAGTATGTGAATATAATGAAGCATATATTATTATTATATTTTGTGTTGTATTATTGTGCCAATTGTTTGATTGCATTTCGAAAATAATTGTAACCTATTGTAAATAATTGAAAATATGAACGATGAAACGCTTAGAATCGAAATGATCAAATAGATCAACACCATGCCACCAAGAAAGAAGAGCGAACGATTGAAAAAGCGACCCCAATCCGTAAGGTTGGAAGCAACGGTTCCACCCACAACATCTCGACCCAAGAGAGGCTGACCCAACATGAGGCCAACAGAAATTCTGGTTATTGAAATGCCCACTAGCGATGCACCACCACCATCAACACCTCCCAAGGCAGGAATCCCTCAAACAACAGCGGAGTTGGAGCAACTAATCTCAAACCGCCTTGTGATCGCTATGGCAAACACATGGAGCGCAAACGCAAGAACTCCCATCGTAGAAATTGAAGAACTCGAGACTAGGCTAGGAAGTAGTTCAAACATTAACCTAAGGGAAACTTGAAGGGTCTGCACCTATAAGGACTTCATGACCTGCAAGCCCAAGTACTGTTATGGAAATGAAGGTGTAATCGGTCTTACCAGGTGGTTCGAAAGGATGGAGTCTTTATTTCAGATCAGTTACTGCGCTGAAGACAGCAATGTGCGCTTTGCTGCCTGTACTTTCATGGATGCATCACTGTCTTGGTCGAATGAACAAGTTAAGACACTGGGCATCATCCCTTCCAACTCCTTGTCTTGGGGAGAAATGAAAACCTTGCTGATAGAAGAGTACTGTCCCAAAGACGAAATTCAAAATCTGGAAAACGAGCTATAGAACCTAGAGATGAAAGGCTCAGACATTAAAGCCTACACAACCAGATTTAATGACCTTGTTCTATAGTGCCCATTATTGCTAACCCTGAAACATGTGAAGATTGAATGCTATATTTGGGGCATGTCTCCCAATATTAAGGGTATGGTCATGTCTTCAAGACCTACAATCTTTGAGAGCGTTAAGAATATGGCCAAACGACTGAATAACAATGGAGTCAGTCGGGGAAACATAGAAGCCAGAGTTGAAACCCCAAAGTCTGAACCAAACAAGAAAAAAAAATTCTAAAGGAAAACCAATTCCATACAAGAAACCAAGAAGGTCTATACGACAACTCCAATAGTAACAACAACACTTGTACCACAAAGGAACCATGTAAACAAATACCCAAAGTGTAACATTTGTGATAGAAACCACCTTGGAGAGTGTTACCATTGCACCCGGTGCAACAGGAAGAGCATACTATAAACTTCTGTAGGAACCTTACGAGCAAAGGAGGAAATCAAAATTTTGGAACCAGATCTGGCAATGGGGAAAAAAGAGTATGTTATGAGTGTGGAGAGAAAGGTCACCTCACACAAAACTGCCCGAAAATGAAGAACAAAGGTGGAAATGCTCGTGGGAGAGCATTTGTGATAGGGAACAGGGACGCTATTCAGGATCTGTCTGTGGTGTCTGGTACGTTCCTTATCAGTAACTTGTATGCTACAATACTTTTGACTCTCGTGCCGATAAAAGTTTTATAACTCCGTCTTTTCAACAACTTTTAAATCACGACTCTAGTAAATTAGAAGCAACATATGAAGTAGAAGTAGCAAACGGCCAGATAGAAAGCATTACTAAAATCCTAAGGGATTGCTTGTTAACCCTAAACGACCACACTTTCCATATAGATCTCATGACTATTCCTATAGGAAGTTTCGACATTATCATAGGAATGGATTGGCTTGCTCCTCACCACACTGAGATTTTGTGCTATGAGAAGGTCGTACGATTAACCTTACGCAACGGAGAAATCATGACCATTTACGGGGATAAGTCTGGACAAAACCTTAAACTAATTTCTTGCACAAAGGCACAAAAATATCTACATAAGAATTGTTACGCCTTTCTGGCTCACATAGTGGATACGAAGAGTGAAACAAAAGAATTAAAGGACATACCATAGGTATGTGATTTTCCCGGTGTTTTTCCCAATGATCTATCTGGATTACCCCCAAACCGGCAAGTCGAGTTTAGAATCGACCTAATCCCAGGCGCCATACCACTAGCTAAGTCACCCTACAGATTGGCTCCCTCCGAGATGCAAGAACTTTCAAGCCAGTTGCAGGAACTTATGGACAAGGGTTTCATAAAACCAAGTTTCTCACCGTGGGGAGCCCCAGTCCTGTTCGTCAAGAAGAAGGATGGATCATTCTGAATGTGTATCGATTACTGAGAACTAAATAATTTGACGATAAATAATCGATACCCACTCCCTAGAATCGATGATTGATTTGATCAGCTGCAAGGGTCTAGCTACTACTCCAAGATTGACCTGAGGTCTGGATATCATCAACTCAAGGTATTGGAAGCAGATATACCAAAGACCACATTTAGAACTCGGTGTGGTCACTACGAGTTTCTTGTCATGCCCTTCGGCCTAACGAATGCCCCAGTAGTGTTCATGGATCTCATGAACCGTGTTTGCAAGCCTTACTTGGATAAGTTCGTGATTGCATTCATTGACGACATCTTGATATACTCACAAACAAAGGAGGAACACGACTAACATTTACGATTAATTTTGGAACTGTTGAGAAAGGAGAAGTTGTATGTCAAGTTTTCCAAATGTGAATTTTGGATAAAAGAAGTGCATTTCTTAGGGCATGTCGTTAGAAATAAAGGAATACATATGGATCCCACAAAATTGAAGCAATCAATAATTGGGAGGCACTAAGGACGCCAACTGAAGTGCGCAAATTTCTAGGCCTTTTTGGCTACTATCGGAGGTTTATTGAAAATTTCTCCAAAACAGCCAAACCTCTCACTGCACTAACACATAAGGATGTGAAGTTCAACTGAGAAGACAAGTAGGAAGCTGAATTCTAGAAATTAAAACATATGTTGTGCAGTGCACCGATCCTGTCATTCCCTAATGGAACAGAAGATTTTGTCGTCTACTGTGACGCATCTCATCAAGGACTGGCTTGTGTATTAATGCAGAAAGGCAAGGTGATTTCTTACGCTTCGCGACAACTAAAATGCACGAGGTTAACTACACTACTCATGACCTTGAGCTAGGAGTTGTGGTATTCGACCTAAAGATCTGGAGACACTACTTGTATGGTACCAAATGTATAATTTTTATAGATCAAAAGAGCCTACAACATATCTTCGATCAAAAAGAACTCAATATGAGACAATGAAGATGGGTCGAACTACTAAATGATTACGACTGTGAAATTCATTATCATCCGGGAAAGGCTAACATAGTGGCGAACGCTCTGAGTCATAAACAACATGTCAAACCTAGGCGTGTACGTGCACTGACCATGACCATTCATTCCAATCAAAGTATGCAAATACGAGAAGCTCAACTCGAAGTTGTAAAAGAAGAAAACATCACAAACGAAGCCCTGCGAGGAATGGATAAACCCGGGCTTAAGGATGACGGGACGCGATATTTCATGGACCGAATCTGGACACCCAAGTTCGGAGAAATCAGGAGTATAGTCATGGACAATGCTCACAAAACAAGATATTATGTCCATCCCGGCTCTGACAAGATGTACCGGGATCTAAAGAGGTATTGGTGGCCGAACATGAATGCAGAAATTGCTACGTACATAAGCAAGTGCTTGACCTGCTCAAAGGTCATGGTCGAGTATCAAAAGCCCTTAGGATTACTCCAAAAACTGGAGATACCAGAGTGGAAATGGGAAATGATCACTATGGACTTTATCACTAAACTGCCCAGAACACTGAGTGGTTTTGACACTATTTTGGTAGTTGTGGATAGATTGACCAAGTCCACCCATTTACTACCAATCAAAGAGACGGATAAGCTGAAAATCTGACTTAAACCTACCTTAAGAAAATCGTCAAACTTCACGGGGTGCTAATCTCTATCATTTCTGACAGAGACAGTAGATTCACCTCACGATTTTGGCAGTCCCTACAAAAGTCCTTGGTTACGCGTTTAGACATGAGTATGGCTTATCACCTTGATGGTCAGAGTGAACGAACCACCCAAACCCTAGAAGATATGCTCTGATCCTGCGTATTAGAATTCGGAAACTCATGGGATATTCATTTACCCTTGATTGAGTTTTCTTATAACAACAACTATCACTCCAGCATAAAATTCGCACCATTTGAGGCTTTATACGAAAGGAAATGTCGTTCACCATTATGTTGGGCAGAGGTTGGAGATACTCAATTGGCCAGAAAACTTTATGGAGATACTTTATGGACCGGACCTGAAATAATCCACGAGATGATTGAGAAGATCGTGAAAATCAAAGAGCGATTGAAAACTACGCGTAGTCGTTAGGAAAATTATGCGGACGTAAGGCGTAAGCCTTTGGAATTCCAGGTGCGAGACAGAGTTATGTTAAAGGTTTCACCTTAGAAAGGAATGATTAGGTTTGGAAAGAGGGGTAAACTAAAACCACGATACATAGGGCCCTTTGACATTCTTTAAAGATTTGGCCTTGTGGCTTGCCGCCTCAAATTACCTCAGCTGGAGAAAGTACACGATGTATTTCATGTCTCAAATTTCAAAAAGTGTCTGGCTGACGACACCCTTGTCATTCCTCTCGACGAGATCCAGTTAAACACGGAACTGCACTTCGTTGAAGAACTGGTTGATATTATGGAGCGTGAGTTCAAGAAATTGAGACAAAGTCGCATTCCTATCATGAAAGTGTGTTGGAACTCTAAAAGGGGACCACAATTCACTTGGGAGCGTGAAGAACAAATGAGGAAGAAATAACCCCAATTGTTCGAAGATGTTTCACCTGGCAGTTGAATTTCGGGACGGAATTCTTCTAACGGGGGAGATTGTAACAACTATAAAAATTAGGTTGATGTCTGTCGGTTGATGACCGCAAACAAATGTTAACATAAGACCTAATGCACGATATTCTTACAATTATAAATGTATATTCTAATAATAAGGATTGTTTTATGTAACTTATTATTTGTATATAACTTTATATATGCAAATAAAGTCATAAATATGTGTACAAGCATGTTTATGTAATGAAGGAGTCGATTCATGAAAATACTTAAATCTATGCATGTATTATATGTAGATACAAGACATGGATGGACCTTATAATCATATGACAAAGGGTATAACAAAAAAAATGAAACATAAAATACATATGTATACCTAAATAGGTAGCAATACTCGAAAAATGCAACATGTATACACCAAAACTACTTCTTTTTACTTTCCACTTCTTTTAAATACTAGTTGCACTTATACCACTTCAAATTACCACCAAGTTAGGAGATAAAACTAAAATCAACCCTTATGGGTACATTCCTTCTTCCCTCACACAAATTCTAGTCCTTTCCCTAGTGATTTTACTGCACAAGTATACTTATAGTACAAGTATTACCGGCGAACTGTGATTCCTCATCTACATTCTTCTTCATCTGCTACTCCCTCAAACACATATCTGGGATGTTCATGGCGGCTAGGGTTTCATGGAGACTGATCTCATCTCACGGCGGCGTTACAGTTTGGACAGGCGGTGTAGCTAGGGTTTCCAACGGTGGTGATGAAGATCGGAGACGTGATAACTGGGGCGGGTGTGGTGGTTCATAACGGATGGGTGGTCGTCGGTTTTCAGAGCTCCAAGAAATCTGAGCTCTCTTTATCCCATCGTCGGCAGAAGAAAAACTAAACCCCACTGCCTTCTTCATTTGCCTGATTTGCCCATTATCGATGTTACAACATCTCACCATCATTTAATGTTGGTGGTTTTAGTGTCACCATGTCATTTTAAATAACTGGAACTAACATGTGAGCTAAGGGGCTTCATAATTTGTACTCTAATATATGTACGGGATTGTGCGGAGTGCACACATGTATAAGATCGAACTAGAAGTCGGTTCGACGACTAGTCGGGGTCCGAGGGCAGCGCCCCTGGGTCCGAGGTTTCCAAAGGGGCAGCGCCCCTTTGGCGGGGTCTAGGGGCGGCAGACCTAGCGTGGTCCAAGGGGCAGAGCCCCTGGCTGGGGTCCCGCTGAGGTTGATTATGGTAAAACTAACGAAACTCGTTAGTTTTGGTAACCCTAAATCCTCATTAGATCCGGATTATTCTGAATTGCTTCCAAAGCAACTAATGACGGCCCAACCCTAATGAAACGCTAATCTCATTTAATATATAAACGGTTCTTTCTTCTCAGAAGAAGGTTACGAATTTTAGCTCTCGTTTTCATCAAAACTCTCACAGAATCTCTCTAGCAAATTGGCTTACGATTTCTGTGCCTAGAATCGTAAGTGTCCAATTGGATTATCCTAGGCTGAATTTCTTGCAACCCAGGCATAGGGTAGAAATATCAGTTCGTAAAGTGTTCTCACGATCCAAGTTGATATCCAGATCTCCACTACAAACCCTAGATTTCTTACATTTTAACTTGCAAAATCCATATGAAGAATGGGGAAGAAGAGAGAAAGAGGGAGATTTTTATTTTTATTTTCTTGTTTTTTAGAGAGAGAGAGAGAGAGAAAGTTTTATTTTTATTTTTATTTTTATTTTTATTTTCATTTTTTTAATCTGCAAATCAGAAAAACAAATAAGAAAAAAGATAAAATCATATTAACAGGGGCAGATCCGTCATTTTGAAAAAAATCAGAACAAACTGGACCAAAGTGGCAATTTTCGACATACCACAAGGACCATTCTTGCAGTTTAGTCCTTTTTTTTTTTGGTGTAGCGAAAGTTCGAACTTGGATGGTCAAAGTGGGTTTAGAGGGTGTTTGGATAAATTAGCTTATAGTTTATTAGCTTAGAGCGGTGCGAGAAAGCAGCTTTTGCAAAAGTGTTTGGATTAGAAATAAGCTATAAGTTATAAGCAAGGAGGGGATGATTTTTAAAATTAGCTTATTTGGCTTATCCCCACCACAATAAGCTGATTTTTAATGTTTCCTATAAAAACACTTAAACTTCGCTTGTGGGGATAAACAATAAGCTATAAGCACTCTCTTTTTTCCCTATCCAAACACCCTCTTAATCGGATATATGGGTGTTTTTCTCAAGTTTTGTGTTAGGATTCATAAATTGTATCAGCATTTGCTTTTGCTATTATCATTTATGAAGACATCATCACACATGTGTATTATGTTTTCATCAGAGGAAATTGTGAATGACGGTTGGATTTCCTTATTGCTGCTTATAGGGTTAATTTATCGTACATTAAAAGTGTGCTTATGTTGCTTGTGTTATTCACTGTGTACCGGTGTAAACCTCTCCTTTCAAAATCAAGTTTTAATCAATACTGGTATTTTTATTGATAAACGTGCAGGGATAAATATAAGCAGCCACAGAGTTGGGAGAATGTTAGTCATGTGAAGGTTTGAGTGGTATTGTTTGTATTCTTAAATCTTGGCGACATGTTGGACGGATGGACTAACTGTCTATTTCGGTAAAAATTAAAATCTTCTAAACAAACTCCTTCATTTCATCATGAATGTTTCAAGTGTTTTAAATATAAATTGCAAATATAAAACCAACTTCATTTTTTGTTGTTACGTTCTCCGTTCAATCTCGTAGATTTACATCTATATATAAAATAGAAACGTAAATATAAAAAGAGTAAAATACAGTTTTGGTCCCTGTGGTTTGAATGATATGATACCCAAATGAACATTGCTATTTCTTGCATTTGTCCTATTTAGGAATCAAATGAAAATATGACATTGTGGTTTTGATATACAAATATCTTCATTTAATCAAATAAAACAATATTAATATCGGATATTTTTCATAAATACACATTAAACTTAATATTAAAAATAAATCAAGTTTTAAGAAACACGTTTAGATTATAAAAATGGAATTCAATAATCAAAAATTGCATCAAAATCATAGTGCCACATGGACTAACAATCATTTTGAATATTATTGCTTTATTACTTAAAACACCTATTTTTTCATAATTTCAATCATATCTTATATGAATATATCATTTTATAAATCCTGAAACTCTGTTATTAACAATTTAAGAATAGATGATGCTAATAGTATTATATTTATATAAACTAATAATATAACTATTATTGTACATGTCATTTTATAGTGTTTTACAATTTATAGGCAATTTAATTACTACACTGAGTTTCAACTAAGTACATCGTAATATTCCTATTTGTCATAAAACAATCCAATTGAGTTTTTCAGGTTACCTATATATTTCTTATCTTAATTAATATATAACTTGATGATATTAATTTGGGTAGACATGCCCTACTTGTGTTTACAAAAGCGTATTTCACTAAAGGATTAAAAAAAAAATCTTATCCTAAAAACTATAAGGCAATTTACTACGGAAAAAAACTGAAAATATGTTGTTATTATTGGTTAAACAGAAATAGGATGCTATTACTTTCAAAAGTCTTACATAGGCGGTATTTTGTTACAAATCAAGGACTGTTAAGTACATTGTTATTCATTTCTTTAATTTCCATTTGATACCCTTTAATGGTATGGAACAACATCTAACATTTTCTATTACTTTCAAATCTCTTACATTCAATTACATGACTTTTATGTTCTATAATAACCAAAACAAGTATTTCACTACTTAGGAATCATGAATCTCAATTCAAATACATAATGGAAACTATAAGGTTCTCTATCCTGAGATTCCATCATCAATTTCAAAGTGTATTAACAATCTGGGAATTAATTTAGAAAAATAAATAAATAAAAAGAGATTGTGGAGTTCCATATATCTTAAACAACAGCTACACAATCATTTTTTTGTGAAATAAAGCTTCTTTGGTGTTTAACCTAACCTTCAATGACCAGTTCCATTGTTTATAAATAGTTTAAGGATCCCAATATAAATTATCAATTCTAGTAGGTATAAATATATATTTATTTCCAATAAAAACATATTGTGTACATATAAATATAAAAATACCTATTTATATGGTTTATATTGTATAAAATATAAAATTATATGTATTTGTACATATGACTAAGTATTACTGTATTAGTATGCATTTATTTCATATTTCTATGTATACGACATGCATTTATGCATATTTATATTGGTGCTTGCTTACTTTGGTTCGTTTTTAATGTATAAAATTCGTTTTTAAATGTATACATATATTCTCAAATGTATATATACGTTTTTATACATGTATAGAATCGTTTTATTATGTGATTCTACATTTATAAAGACGTTTTAAACATTTTAAAGACGTTTCTATACGTTTATAAGGTCATTTGATACATATAAAAAACGTATTTATGCATATAAAAATTGTATTTATAAAAAAACATATTATGTATTTATAGAGGTATATATGATAACATTTGTGTAAAACATTTATAAATAACTGGTTTATACAATATTGTGTCATATAAATAAGTGGTATATATGATAACATTTGTGTAAAACATGTATAAAAAAACATATTATACATATTATTTATTTATAGAGGTATATATGATAATGTTTGTGTAAACCAAAAAAATAGGTGTTTTCATATTTATATCATATGCATTTACATATGCTTATTCATATGCCTATAAAAATGTATATGTCATATACTTATTCTTATATGCATAAGCATATGCATTTACATAAGCATAATCATATGTATTTATTTGCCTTATGCATATATTTATTATTATGCATATGCATATATTTATTATTATGCATCTGTATATGCTTATTCATATGTATATGCATATACTTATTCTTATGCATATACATATACTTATGAATATGCATGTACATATTTATTCATATGCATATGAATATGTAAATGTCATATACTTATTCCTATGCATATACATATGCATATACATAAGCATAATCATACGTATTTGATTTCTTATGCATATACTTATTCTTATGTATATACTTATCCATATGCATGTGCATGTATTTATTCTTAGGCATATACTAATTATGAATATGCATGTCATATATTTCTTCTTATGCATATGCATATGTATATACATAAGCATAATCATATGTATTTAATTCCTTATATGTATATACTTATTTTTGTGCATATACTTATTCATATGCATATGCAAGTACTTATTTTTATGTATATGCATATACATATAATTATTCATATACATATGCATATACTTATGAATAGACATATACTTATTCTTAAACATATATCATATTATGCATATGCATATGCATATAGTTATTCTTATATGAATATGTACGTCATATACTTATTTTTATTCATATACATAAGCATAATCATATGTATTTAATTACCTAATGTATATATTTATTTTTATGTATATGTATATACTGGTTCATATGCATATGTAACATCCGGAATTCCAGGTATATTAATTATGTGTTTATTTTTAGAGTTATTAGGGCGACTCGACGAGTTGTGAGTCTAACTCGTCGAGTAGAGTCGCGGATGGCCACGTGGGATTAGTAGTCTACTCGACGAGTCCAAGAGTCGACTCGCCGAGTAGACGCTGAGTGGGAAACCCTAAATCCCCGGGTCTGGGGACTATTTAAGGGCACTTATATCCCCATTTGCGGCTCACCAGTTACCCTACACCCCTGAGAGCAAACCCTAATCACCATCAGAGCTAGAGAGTGAGTGAGGAGCTAATTTGAGTGGTTTTGTGCATCCTTTGAAGGAGATTTGGAGAGCTTGGTGTGTTTGATCAAGGAGGGGCTATAGATCCAGAGTTCTCCAGTGGTTAGCTTCAGTGCAAATGTAAAAACCTCCTATCTTGACCTTTCCTTTCTGAGATCTTACTTTAGGGAGATTTTGAGGGTTTTCTCCCATCCATTCTTGGCAATGAGTTATTTGAGCATATCATGAGGTTGAAACCTCAGATCTGGACTGTAGAAGGACTTGAGAGACCAAAGATCCAAGCTTTATTGGGCTAGAGTATAACTTTTGTGCATCTAGCCCTTGTGGGAGCATGTTTTGGCATTATGAGTCTTATATGTCATGTTTAAACGTAAAGCTTGCAGCTTTACGTGACAACCGACCCTTAGGATGGTAGATCTAGTGTTTGGAGGGATGGATCTGTCTTAAATCGTCTGAAAGAGGAATCTGATCGAAGGGACTCGCCGAGTCCATGGCCTGACTCGACGAGTCGGTGAGGGTTTGTCCTGATGGGTTGATTGTGCGATAACTCGGCGAGTTGGGGGTCAACTCTATGAGTTGAGCTGGACTTTTTGAGACTTCTGAGGATACGATGGACTCGACGAGTCGCAAGAGTGCACTCGACGAGTAGGGTCAAACATTGACTTTTGACTCGAGTTTGACTTCTGTTGGCTTTGGGGTTTTGGTCAACATGAGTAATAGAGACCATGGAGGGGTAAAATCGCCTTTTATCCACATCAAAGAGTTAGAGAGAGAAAGAATAGCCTTCGGTTATTTGAGTCGTGAAAAGAGTATTAATTAGAGATATTCATCCTTTGTGTTAGGCGGAGGCTAGTTCGAGATCCGAGCGCGAGGTTAATTGCTCACCTGCTTGCGAGGTGAGTCTTCTCACTATACTTTACCTAGAGTGGTATTTATGTGTGACCGGAAGGTCTTATGTGCTTACTTGAGTCGTGCATTTATCTGTGTGATATATATGCTATACTATGTGTTACTGAGACCGGACCGGAGGGTCCAACGAGCTATGGGACTGGAGGGTCCCAACCAGACCGGACTAGAGGGTCCAACGAGCTATGGGACTAGAGGGTCCCAACCAGACCGGACCAGAGGGTCCAACAAGTCATGGGACTGGAGGGTCCCACTAAGACACATAGACCGGAGGGTCTTACAGTGTTATAGCCTCGAGTGGCTAATGTGTTGTATGTGGTATATTGGAGAACTCACTAAGCTCCGTGCTTACCGTGTTGTGTGTTATGTGTTTCAGGTTCTTGTCAGGATCGCGGGAAGGCGTCAACTTGATTGTACACACATCCGAGTTGGAGATATGTCTTTGGAGGATCCTGGATTTGTGATAAACATTTTTTAAAATGTGTTGATAATTTGTTACTTGTGAGTTTTAAGAAAATGTGACAGGTGGTTTATTGTGTTTTAAAAATGAAAAATTTGGTTGAAAATTTACGTCATTACAAGTTGGTATCAGAGCCTTGGTTTGAGGGATTCGGATACACCTTCGGGTGTGTTTGGACTCAAACTGAGGATTTGTGAAAGATTTTCAAAAGAGATAAATTTTTCTAAAATGAGAGATTTTAAGAGAAAACGAGTTGGAGCAGTGTGTACAATCAGCCAGAGCCCGAACGGTGATTTCCCAAAATACCCTTACTTTTGTGTTATGAGATATTTATGAGATATTTTATGAGATATTATACATGCTAGAAATAGGCTAGATATTACTTATTTTTTTACTAGAGTTGCCTGATTTGTGATGCCTTAGCCTAGGAGTTGCTGCTATCTGTGATGTGCTGAGTAGAGTAGTAAGATACCTTGAGAGGTAGGATTGCCTGAGTCGGCAATGTCTTTTGAGTTGGGAATAGAGCAAGAGGAAGTATATGCCAGAGTGGCTCTATGTGTTAGTGGGGGTCATTCGATGCTCGGATGTTGATTGCTTCGTGCTTTGTGGAACTCTTGATGATGGGAGACAGCTACTAAGTGAATATGATGATATTCAGGAGGTAGATGGCTGGCATCATGAGGAGTTCTTCAGCAGCTGATGGCAGAGAAGTGTGAGAACCTAGGAAGAGCCTAGGGAGTGAACTTAGTCAGATGAGTACGCTGACGGAGGAGAGTATTCACTGGAGGGCGAACTTGCGTAACGGGATTGATGATCGAGAAGGTTGAACAACTACTTAGGAAATCTGGGACGATCTGTGTGGAAAGTATGGGTAGATGTGGCAGGTAGTATGGGTACGTACTACTGAAAGCAGAGGACCCATACTCGAAACAGGGAGAATTCCAGAAGTTCTAAGTAGCGGATTGAGAAGAGAGAACATGGTTCGAGTACCATGATTTGTAGCGGATTGAGAAGAGAGAACATGGTTCGAGTACCATGATTTTGTAGCGGATTGAGAAGAGAGAACATGGTTCGAGTCCATGATTGGTAACAGATTGAGAAGAGAGAACATGGTTCGAGTACCATGATTCGTAGCGGATTGAGAAGAGAGAACATGGTTCGAACAATGTTTTAAAACCCGGGATTTTAGTTGACCTGGTGTGATGACCGGTTCACGGGTCAACCGGTTCAACCGGTTGAACCGCCGCGTCAACCCGGTTTATGGTCTTTTTCTATTTTTATATATTTTTACTTTCATGCATAATGCATAAACATATAAAACCAATAATTTGATGTCCACAAAGTTTAAACATTGAAAAACATTGAAGAAACCGCAAACGGCTCGTTGTTTTGGCGTTCGCTACTTGTATCCAATTATCCAAGCCCATATTAAAACGGGTCAATCTGGTTTAACCGGTTCAACATAAGCGGTCGAACCGCGGTTTAGGGGAAACTCGACCGGTTCGATCCGATTCGTATTTTTACAAAAAACCGGTCCCAATTGACCCACCATCTACCCCGGGTCACAGTCCAACCGGTTGAACCATATTTTGTGTTATGTGTTATGTGTTTCAGGTTCTTGTCAGGATCGCGGGAAGGCGTCAGCTTTATTGTACACACATCCAAGTTGGAGATATGTCTTTGGAGGATCCTGGATTTGTGATAAACATTTTTTAAAATGTGTTGATAATTTGTTACTTGTGAGTTTTATGAAAATGTGACAGGTGGTTTATTGTGTTTTAAAAATGAAAATTTTGGTTGAAAATTTACGTCATTACAAGTTGGTATCAGAGCCTTGGTTTGAGGGATTCGGATACACCTTCGGGTGTGTTTGGACTCAAACTGAGGATTTGAGAAAGATTTTCAAACGAGATAAATTTTTCTAAAATGAGAAAGAGTTTAAGAGAAAACGAGTTGGAGCAGTGTGTATAATCATGTAACGCCCGTGTTTCTAGGCTAGGCATTAATATTGACGTAATAGTCTAGGTTAACCTTTGTAACTCATTTTGAAGAAATGAAGAGGAATTATGTGATTATTATGTGAATTATGTGTTTTATGCTTAATTATTAGGATTTAATTAATTAAGAATAAAAATGAGCGTCGAAAATAAATATTAGATAAACCCGATATCTATTAAGAAAGTTGTAGTGATCGTGACAAGGATTCTGGATATATAAAGAATACCGAAATCCGAGTTATAACGAAGAAGTTATGACCAGTTGAAGTTTCGCGACAAAACCGGCACGGTGCCGAATGACGTAAAAAGTAAGTTTTTGATAAACTACTTTTTAGCCTTAGTGATCTAAATGAAATTCGTAGTGTTCGTTAAACCGAGAGTATGCATAAAAAGAACGCCCAAATCTGACTTCGTATGAGGAAGTTATGATTTTTTTAAGTTTCAACTTAGCAGTAGACAGCTAAAAAACTCGAATTTTAGATCGAGTGATTTTTAGCCGACACAACCTAAACGAGAATCGAAGGTCTCGTCAATAGTAGTACAACGGTAAAAAGACAGACGAAAACGGACGTTGGATGAAGAAGTTATGAATTTTTAACGGATTTTCTGTCCCGGTCTGTTAAAAATAATAATATAAAAATTAAAGTCAAAATTAGCCAACGAAGTCTAAACAAAAGTTGTAGAGCGTAATTTTACCTACGCGTGCATATAAAGAACGTCAAAAACGGAGCCCGTATGCGAAAGTTATGGTTTTTAGAAGTTCGGGACACAAAAATCGAGAAAATCCCAAAATCCGAGAGATTTTGCATGGTCATGCTTCGGCCACGTCACCTTCGCTCGTAGCACGCCACGTGTCCGATTAGCTGAGTCATCCGAGGCCACCTGGCGAGGCGTGTCGCGTTCTTCTCGAGTCCGAGGTTCGATCCAATTAGAAGTT
This sequence comes from Lactuca virosa, assembly GCF_052849685.1. Classification (NCBI taxonomy): domain Eukaryota; kingdom Viridiplantae; phylum Streptophyta; class Magnoliopsida; order Asterales; family Asteraceae; genus Lactuca; species Lactuca virosa. The sequence goes on along the minus strand of NC_136432.1, from coordinate 43,136,821 downwards.
GCCCCGTGTCCGACCCGCGTGTCGCAACCCTCGCATCCGAAGCGCAGGTCCAATCTGAAGTCGACGCGTGTCTTCACGTGTCCGAGCCTCGCACGAGCTACCTGGAGCCTCGCATGCAAGCCATCTGGATCCACCTGCCCTTCGTTGCTGCTGCCACCTCCCCCCCTCGGTCCGAAAACTCTCCCTATAAATAGAAGGGTGCGAACCCTCCCGGGTAACTTTGGAAATTTGCCATTTTTCACCCCTAATTTCATATTTTAGCTATTTCAACTTCCCCCGAAGCCCCGGGATAAATTCCAATGCCCGAAACACGCCCCGAAGTTCCCGAGAAGCCCGAAAAATTTATCTTTTCGGTTTTGAAGTCCAACCCTCGCAGAGCCCGGTTTCTCAATAAAACTTCCGGTTTTATTAGAAACGATTGTTTCAGGAAACGAAGTGTTGCCCGATTATCGTTAAATCAAGTGAGTGTATAGTCACTTTCATCTTACACATAGATATGAAATATTTTATATAAAATACGTGCTATGTGTATATATGTTGTTTGTTTATTTGAGATGGATGTTGAATGAATGTTTTATATATGTTTAAAATGATTTAAAATGTATATATATTTTATCTTCAAATATGTTGGGTAAAACATGGGTAGATAAAGAATGAGGGATAAAAGTACGGTATAGATGTACGTTAGTAGCTATGAATTTAGTACAGTATAGATGTACGTTGGTAGCTATGGATTTAGTACGTTGGCAGCTATGGACCTAGTGCCTGTTGTATAAACCTTGACGACGATGTGACTTCGTGCCTATTTGACATAAATTGTTGAGGGAAAACAATGTTGTCACCCCGATGTTTGCCTTATTTGACATAAATTGCGGAGGAAAGCAATGTTGTCACCACATTGGTTGTCTTGTTTGACATAAATTGCTGAGGAAAGCAATGTTGTCACCCTATTGGTTGTCTTGTTTGACATAAATTGCTGAGGAAAGAAATGTTGTCACCCCATTGGTCGCCTTATTTGACATAAATTGCTGCGGAAAGCAGTGTTGTCACCCCGATGGTTGCCTTATTTGACATAAATTGCTGAGGAACCCCCGAAGCAATGTTGTCCCCCTAATGAAAATCCTTAGGCTAGGTCCCTTGTGATAGTTATTTTAGGGACGTAAAGTGAGGATAACGAGAATGGGTAATTAGGGTTATTTTTAGTTGATGAAATTAATAAATTTATGGTTGATTGATGAACTTAATAAGTTTATTATTTAATGTGGGTTGAAAACCCTATATGCTCACCAGGCTCCCAAGCCTGACCCACTCAGCTTTTTATATTACAGATAGTGGACCCCGAGCATACTCGGATGATGATGTGAGATTTTTGGATTATAGGTCAGTAGTTGTAAATAACTGTTGTAAGGCTTCTAATGTCTTGTTTATGCTTTTGATCTGTATCGGAACATGACATCCCTAGGTTTTGATACAAAATGAAAATATATATATTTCTTAAAGAAAGGTTTTGATAAATTTTATCATGTTTTGTTTTTGGGACAAATTCCGCAACATCTTTTAAAAGGATTACTCTGACCTTATTTTAAAAGCATAAATTAAATCGGTCTTTTCTGGCCGAGAAATTAGGGGATGTCACAGTTGGTATCAGAGCATTAGTTTAAGCGAACTAGGAATTTGTAGGATTTCTAGACTTAAACTTAGAATGCTAAGTGATGATTGTGAGATGAGTGTCTACCATATTTTGGACACGAGCACTAGTTTATTTTAGGAAAGATGCCTAAAATGTTTTTATGTGCTAAATGCTATATGTTTGCCATATATGCCATTATTTGTTCGGATCTATGGTCTGTTGCCGACTGGATCTGGAAACCTTATGTGTGTAGGATTCTAAGCGTACGATTACGATATTAGAACTAACATGTAAACGTTTCGGAGTGATAAGGAGAATTTAAATATCTATCGAGGAGAAAGATCTAAATTCGCCTTATTTGGCATATAGATCGAAATGGCAAGAACTCTAAGTGGAGCTGGAAATGCAAACAGAAACCAACAACCTCAACCCCAAGTGATGGAACAGGTGCCTATAGCAGGAGCTGTACCAGAACCCATCACCATGGCTGGAGTACAAGCCATGATTCAGACAATGATGGCTAAACAAAGGGAGGAAATGAGGCAAATATTGCTGATTTATGGAGGATTACAGTCCGAATTGAGCAATCGGCCGATAGAGAGGATGTCACTTTCTGTGACCAGAGTTGTGCTATTTCCGTTTCCCGTGAGAAGCAGAAGAGATATTGAGACTTCTGAGCTTGGGGGTAAACCCTGTGGAGTAGCATTGGTTGCGATCTTTCACAAGAGTATCTGGGCAGTATGTCTACCGCAAGGTAGTATTATAGTAAGAGAGGATCATCAGTGGTGACTGAGATGATCAAGGACAATGATATACCCTATTTGAGTATAGTAGGGCATGTGTTAGCGGCAATGTCAGGTAATCAAGAGGAGTATTTTTGGGGTGGTGGCTTTCGTTGTCTAAGTTATGTATCGGCTATAAGAGTGAGGTCTCTTGCTTTTATGATTATTCCCGCGTTGGGAGGCTGATCGAGGAGTCGGTGACGAAGTGCGTGATAGCGCATTAGTTCCGGACCGAGAATCAGGACTAACTCAAAACAGTGAGGTACCCGGCGGTGTGTCGGTCTGAGGCTTCAAGATGACTAGAGGCAGTCACGTTGGGAGGATTTCGAGATTTTTGGTCAGAGACAGGATATTTGGAGATTGCTTGGTTCCATTGGGAAGGTCCTTGAGTGATTGCGTAGTACGTTTCAAGAGTTAAGTGTGACATACCTGGTGAAACAGTCTACGGAATAGATTGTTGGCATGTCAATCGGTGATGGTTCGAACCCTGAGTGGGGGAGAATTAGGTATTCTATTGAGGGGATCAGCGATCCGTTCAAGTGCGGTTAGAGAATTGGTTATGGAGATCTACGGTGCGGACACATGAGGCCAGGGCTATTGGTGGTCGAGGCGAGGGCAGAGCGAGATAATGCATGTTGTATGTGTTAAGGAAAGGATGAGTGTCTCCACGACAAGAGGGTCTTACAGTGTTATACCCTCGAGTAGCTAATGTGTTGTATGTGGTATATTGAGGAACTCACTAAGCTTCGTGCTTACCGTGTTGTGTGTTATGTGTTTCAGGTTCCAGGATCGCGGGAGGGCGCCAGCTTGATTGTACACACATCCGAGTTGGAGATATGTCTTTGGAGGATCCTGGATTTGTGATAAACATTTTTTAAAATGTGTTGATAATTTGTTACTTGTGAATTTTAAGAAAATGTGACAGGTGGTTTATTGTGTTTTAAAAATGAAAATTTTGGTTTAAAAATTACGACGTTACAGCTGCATATATGATTATCTTTATGCATATAAAGGCATTAAAAATGTTTTTTAAAATGTGAATGTGCATATGAACATATTTTTTTCAAATGCACATATACACAAAAAAATATGAATATGTATTAAAAATTTATTTTTTTGAATAAAAATTTAAATATAAATTTCGAAATATAAGGAATAATTTCGCTGATTTGAAAAAAATATATATATATTTCTTATTTTTAATTTTTTTTTCAAATCAACTAAACTATTCCTTATTTTTCAAAATCAATATTTTAAAAAATGCATTTTTGATGCATATTCATATTTTTTTGTTCATATGCACATTTAAAAAAAATGTAGATATTGTCCATGCATATAAATTCCTTTTTTAAATATTTTTACAATTCTCATAGATATGCATATGTACATGCACATATGAAATTTGGTACCTAAAATCATTGCAGATAAAAAAGTTTGTTGGTTTCTGTAATTTAGTTCTCCATTGATCTTGCGTCTATATACAAAGAGAGTTAATGAACATTATTTTGCTTTATGTTTGTAAAAGGAAGTCTGGTATCATTGTTTTATTATTTATAGTACATACTTAATTCTTTTATTTTTGTTATTTAAGTTGTTTATATATATATATATATATATATATATATATATATATATATATATATATATATATATATATATATATATATGGTGGCACTCTCTTTATTTGTTGTTGAAAAGAAATAAAAAGTGATACTAACGGTATTTTCTTCATTTACATACATTTACATATATATATATATATATATATATATATATATATATATATATATATATATATATGGTGGCACTCTCTTTATTTGTTGTTGAAAAGAAATAAAAAGTGATACTAACGGTATTTTCTTCATTTACATACATTTACATACAGTAAAAAAGTATTTGTTAGATCAATTAGTCAAAGTGAAAAAAAAAACTACGAGTTGCAATGAGAAATTTTATAGTAACCAACAAACTTTCATAACATCAAGAACTAGGTAGAACAGCAATTAACACTAAAACAATACAACGGAAAAGAAAAAAACAAACTTTCATAACATCAAGCCACTAGTAATAAGCTAGTTGAATTGCATAGTCGATCTTTGTTCCCTCTGAAAATACTTGTTCCTCTAGCGAGCCTCATGCGACAACCGAATGAATTCCAACTCATTGAAAACTTCATGCATTCTAGGCCTATCGTTTGCACTATCCAAGTATCGATTTGCCAACTTTGCTACGGCTTCTAACTCACTTATAGAACCTTCATCGACAACTTTTAAACATCGAAAATAGACATGGCACGGTCTTTATTCACGGCCAACGCAAAATCTGCAACTAAACTTCCATATTCATCATCAGATATAGGAAAAACTGCTTCTTTTCTTGCCAACGGTTCCAACAGGACAACTGTAAAACTATAAATGTCACTTTTTGCTTTGAACCTGCTCCTTTGGCAATACTATGGATCAAAGTAACCAAATGCCCTTTCACTTGGGTACACAAGTGAGTTTTATTTATTTATATAAACCTTGAAATTCCGAAGTCCATAACTTTAGCTCAATAATGTTCATTCAAAAGTATTTTAGAAGACTTCAAATCTCTGTGATATATGGAAATTAAGGTCGCCGAATGTATATGAGAAATTGCATCAACAACCTCTATAGCTATTTGTAGTTACTGGTTTAATGCGAATGAGAACATATCGGTTTCATTATTAATGAGGTCACTCAAACTACCATTTGAGATGAACTGAAAGATAACAAGTGGGACCTCGGTCTCTAAGCAACATCCAAGTATTGTGACCACATTTATGTGGTTTACTTGCGAATAAATAATCATCTCATTGATGAAGTCTTTTAAATGGCGTAGATTAACAACCCTTGACTTTGTAAAAAATAAACTAGAAAAATTTCTGGTGTATAAAGGAGAAACGAAACAAAGAATAAAATAGGTGAAGAAGTTATTGACTTGCACACAAAGTTTTTATTAAAACGTAAGTACTTAAATTGAAAATAAAACTAATGACCCTTGACACCTATTTTATACTAGAAGAAATTGAAACCTACTCAAACTTCTAAAACAATAAAATAAAAGACTTTGACTCCTAATCTAAAACTGGGAATTAATAAAAGGCAACTTTCCTATACCACAACCAATTAACCCAACAATCACCCCCTTAATCAGATTTGTCATACGAGCCACTCGTCGTTCAAAACAATGTCGACTCCTCTTCGATTAGACTCGTTTCTTCTTTTTCCCATTTAGGACACGCGTTTTTATAGTGACCAAGCTCACCACATTTGTTAACGTGACTTTTATCCCGGACACGTTCATTACCATCTCGACTTTTCCCGGACCCCCGACCTCTTCCCCGGTCACGTCCAAAGTCATCCCGATTTGAACGTCCATTGCCACAATGCTTACAAACATGTGACTTTTCCTCACTAGCCAACAACAACCCACCTTGAGTGTCCTCCACTTTCTCGGTTCCTCTTATACGCTCCTCATATGCCTTCAATCTACCAACCGCTTCATCAAATAACATTGAATCCAACTCGAAACATTGCTCTATTGAAGCCACGATTTGAAGAAACGACTTAGGCATCGAATCTAGTAACCTTTTTACCAAATCACCTTCTTCAAGCTCATATCCAAGACTCCTTTCTTTTGAAGCTAAACCGGATAATTTTGTCACAAAATCATCAACCGTTTCACCGTCCTTCATGCGTAAACTTTCAAGCTCCCTTTTTAAGGTTGCAAGTCGAGCCGTTCTCACCCGATTCACTCCCAAATACCGTGTTTTTAGCCCATCCCACACTTGCTTTGGGTCGGTGTAACTCGTCATTTGCAACACCATATCTTCGGGTATCGCTTGAAACAAAAAGGCAAGAGCTTGTTTTGACTTCTTTTGATCTGGTGTTTTATCTAACGTCTTCGGTTCGACCGTCTCCCATATGCCATGTGCATCCATAATCGACTTGACTTTGACCGCCCACACCGGATAATTCGTTGCAGTCAAAACTGGAACTTGATATGTCAACGAACCTCCTTCTTTAACCAACGGCATCCTTTTCTCCTTAACCCCGACTTCTTTAATCAAGCTTGTTCCGAGAGCACTCTTCCACCGGAAAACAAGACAAGGTCACAACCACCTTTACCGTCTTGCGTCACCCGCAAAACGAACCGAATCAAAGCCACCCGCTTTGACATCTTCACGTCCGTTTATTCTGCACCTCCGGTTAGTCTCTCACAAACCCGATTAAAAGAAACCGGGGTTGATTGTAATTAACCTCGAATCACACCCCCTTCAACGAAACCGCTCTTTGATACCAAGTGTAAAAAATAAACTAGAAAAATTTTTGGTGTATAAAGGAGAAACGAAACAAAGAATAAAATAGGTGAAGAAGTTATTGACTTGCACACAAAGTTTTTATTAAAACGTAAGTACTTAAATTGAAAATAAAACTAATGACCCTTGACACCTATTTTATACTAGAAGAAATTGAAACCTACTCAAACTTCTAAAACAATAAAATAAAAGACTTTGACTCCTAATCTAAAACTGGGAATTAATAAAAGGCAACTTTCCTATACCAAAACCGATTAACCCAACAGACTTTTTATAGCTACAATTCTTCCATTAGTTAGCAAACATTTATAAACTAAACATTGGACTCCTCGATCAAGAACTCTACCTACATTAAAATTGTCGATGACCTTCTCCAATTCGTCAGCAGTGAAAAGAATGGTTTTGTGAGCAGTTAAACCAATATTATTTTTTTCTTGTTGAACGAGCAATATACTTTAATATGTCTGTAAATAAATATGATTACAATAATCTGGTCTAGGATAGGAATCTTGTCATTAAAGCCCGGCCATGGCAAAATCCCCTACATATTTTCCGGATTCCAATAACATGTTCTTTGAGGGGTGTGGCAGTCTTGCTATTATGGAAAATAGGATTGTTGTCGCTTGATGTGTTACAACTTGTGCCAATGACTCTATAAACAACAGTGGTTATTGGAGATATGCACTCCGTTATGACCTTAAGTCATTTACCTTCGATCTAACAGGGTCGGAGAGGCAAGAAAATAGATATAAAATTTGTAGGCATGCCTTCTTGGTAGATAAATATTACGTCACAAGTTTTCTAGCCCGTCTATTTTCAAGGACGACACAAATGTTCTGATATCACTTACGTGGAGTTGCAACTATACATGTAGTGAGGTCTTGATTCCATTCTCTTTTGGTATTGAAAAATGTTTTGCTTGAACCGAGTGCTTTATTGTTGATTGTAACTCGTTAAGAGTTTATCTCTACCTGCTTTCAACCACTTTAAGGTGTTAAGTTTCAACTCAAGCTAACATACAATTATTGTTAATGTCCCCAATCCTTCTAATTGCCAAAATACAATCCAGAATAGCAAGCTTCTCCTAAGCAAAACTTCCTTCTGTTTTCCTAGTTTGTACAACATATTCGTAATTGAGTGGTGTAGCAATGTTGCCATCATGGAGAAGGACGGGACTATTATTCAACTTGCGATAATGGCAATGACACTGCTAGCGACACAAAAAAATGATTTGGCATCGTATGTTGCCAAACTATGATTCCTTATAATCGCAACTCATTTACTTTACATCTAACAAGCTTGAAAAGGCAAGCAGATGGAACTTGTCGGTTACGACAAAACTTGTGTGGACACGCAACCTTGATTTTGAAGTTCCAGTAGACTACCAAATTTGTAAAGCAAGTAGGGGCATTATTATTACGCCTACCAAGGTTAGGTCTTGGATTGTCAGATTAATAGAAGCAAAATATCACTAGGTGTTATTCTAGGCACGCAATTTTGGACTGCATTCTGTTGTTGAACAACCACTGATAATAGTCCCATCATTCTCGATGATGGCAGCATTGACACACCCTCAACCACATATATATTATACAAACTGGAAAAATGAAAAGGGGTATTCCTTAGGAGAAGCTTGTTATTTTGGACTGTATTCAGACAATCAGAAGTCTTGGGGACATTAACAATGATTGTATGTCCGCTTGAGTTGAAACCCCAACACCTCCTAGTGGTTGACAGCAGATGGATAAACTCTTAACGAGGTACAGTCAAGAATAAATCACTCGGTCCAAGCACAATATTTTCCAATACTGAAAGGGAATGGAATCAAGACCGTACAACACATATAGTTGCATCTGCACATAAGTGATCAAAACATTTTTGTGGTCCTTGACAATAAATGATGGGTTAAAAAAACTTACGGCGTAATCTTTATTTACCAAGAAGACATGCCTACAATTTCTATCTCCATTTTTTTGCCTCTCAAACCCTATTAGATTGGAGGTAAGCAACTCAAGGTCATAACGAAGTGTAGATTGGCAACAACCACTATTGTTTATAGTGACATTGCTTCAAGTTGTTACATAGTCAGCAATAACGGCCCTAGTTTCCATAATAACAATACCGCCGCACCCTTATAGACCAATGTTATTGGGTCAAAAAAATATGTAGGACTTTAGCCATAGATTATCCATAGGACAAGATTGATGTCCTAGACTGGATTTCTTGCAATCGGTTTTAATTACAGCATATTAAAAGATATTGTTCCTTCAACAACAAGAAAAAAAAAATATTGGTTTAGTTGGTCACAAAATTATTCTTTCACTACCGAGGAATTAGAGAAGGCCACAAACAATTTCAATGTGCATAGAATTCTTGGTCAAGGAGGCCAATGTATGGTGTATAAAGGAATGTTAACTAATGGGAGGACTGTAGCCATTAAAAAGTCCAAAGTTTTTGATCTACGCCATAGAGATTTCATGAATGAAATGGTAATCCTCTCACAAGTGAACCGCATAAATGTAAAAATGTGGCCACACTACTAGGATGTTGCTTAGAGAAAGAGATCCCACTACTCGTCTTTGAGTTCATCTCAAATGGTAGTTTCAGTGATCTCATTCATAATACAACTGATGAGTTCTAATTCTCGTTAAACCTACGACTACAAAAAGCTACAAAGGTTGCTAGAGCAACTTATTTATTCAGCAACCTCATTCATATATATCCATTCATATATATCATATGGATATGATGTCTTCTAACATTCGGACGAAAACTATAAAGCTAAAGTTATTCAGGTTTATATCAACATATCAAACTCACTTAAATATCCAAGTTAAAGAGATAGTTGGTTACATTGATAAAGATTACTACCAAACGGTCTAATTCACAGAAAATTGTGATGTTTATAGTTTTACGGTTATTTTATTGGAACTGTTGACAAGAAAAAATACAGTTTTGGCTATATCTGATTTTGAATCTAGAAGTTTAGTTATAGAATTTATGTCGTAAATGAAGATATCGTAATGTTTATGTTTGATGCACAAATTGTTGATGGGGGTTTTGTAAGTGAGTTGGAAGCTATAGAAAAGTTAGCAAGGCGATGCTTGGATATTAGTGCAAGCATTAAGCCTAAAATGCACGAAATTTTTAATGAGTTGGAAGCAATGCGGTTGTTGCATGTGGCTCGCTAGAGGAACGCGTGATTTTTAGAGGGAACAAGGATCGGCGATGCAATTCGACTAGCTTCTTCCTAGTCAAGTTTGTTTTTTCCTTTTCCATTATAATGCTTTAATGCAATTTTTTGTTCTAAGTAGTTCCTAGTTTTTATTTTTTAATATAGTTGTTTCAAAGGAAAAAAAAACCGAAACAATACCGAGTAAAGAAAAGGCAAGTACAATTTAAGGCGAAATCGACCTCTCCATAGTAAAATGTTTTAAGTTTCAAGATATGTTATAAGTTTTGTGCATATGACGTGCATGTATCTTTTGCGTAATATTTTTAGATTAGAATTTTTCCCCCTAGACAATGATTTAAATATTTTGTTGGTTACGATGAAATTACTCATTACTCGTATTTTTTCACTTTGACTAATTGATCCAACAAATAGCTTTTTAATTTTATATAAAGGAAGGTAGATCTTTTGTCATTATCACTCTATATATATATATATATATATATATATATATATATATATATATATATAAAGCATACATAATAGTAGGGACCACACATTTTAAGACCAAAGTCTTAAAACAATGAGATAAAATCTCATCCATTGAATAAATTTGCATGGTTAGATTTAATAGTTGAGCTGGTAATCCATGTGAAAGGAAATAAACCAATCAAACATAAGCAAATTAAAAAACTAGGAGTATAAATTAAAGAATCTCAACATTTTTGTCCAAATGATTCTAAATAAGCTATCATATTCTAAAAACCCTAATTCCCCCACTATGCCACTATCATTTGCAGCCTCCATCCGACTGCCGCCTTGGTCGGCCACCTCTTTCACCATTAGCTCGCCGATTCACTTCCTTCGCGATGATAGTCTCCTACAAAACAAGATCATCACTATGACCACTAACTCCCCCGTCGTCACCTCCCCGTAACTCTGCTGTTGAACAAACAGTACCCTCACTAATACTCTTCAGCTCTATTTTTCATACACACCTTATGTCCTCGCTTTAACTTCACCATAATCCAAACAATCTATCTGTAAACCGCCCCACCACACTTTCATCATTACAACTCTTATGACCAAAGCACTTTAACCATTACATCATACACGAAATGGTTCTTCTTTTCCACTTTGTTTGTTCAGATCTATAACATTATTGAAAGTAAAACTCTATAACAGATATATCATCTCTCTGTCTCTATCTTTCTTTCCCTATGAAGCTGACTTTCTTTTTAGATTTTTTAGCAAATCTATTCATCTAAAACCTTATATTCGGGTTTGTATTTTTTTATATATTTAGTTGAGTTGCGAGTTTTTTGATTTTTGCTCAATTGTCTTTGCTGATTTGTGTATGTTTTGTATTTTTATAGGATGAAGGTTTAAAGATCAGAAGCACTTTGTTCAATTATCTCTACATCCCACAAAATTATCTATTGTTTTTAAGTGTTGAAATTACATAGATATCTGTAATCGTGCTTTTGCATTTTTGTTCTTGATTTAATGTGTACTTTTTTGTATATAATTGAAGTTGGACTTGAATCTTTTGATAGATGCGAAACTTTTATATATTTTCGAATTTTTTTTTAAAAAGGACTATATATCATATTATTATCTACATGTTTTGTAAATATGTTGGATAGTTAAATGTTTTCTGTAGATTTGACAACGGCTAAAGCATATTAATTTATGGTACTTTCTATATAAAAATAATGAGTAAAAGGCATAAAACCCAATAAAAAAATATTAGAGATTGACAATTCTCACAAAATGAGCAAAATAGAAAGATCGGCAAAGCCTAAATATTTCTACAATATTATAAAAGATATATGTTTTATAAAACATCATTCATCCCACCGAGATTATCTCTGTGGAAGATTTTTATACAGTAGAACACTTTGTATTCCAACTGGAAATGAAATCTACACTTAAAAAAAATAATAATAAGTACCCTACGCTTGTAGTTGACATTGGGACTTAAAAAAAATTAATACCCTGCAAATGCACTTTACTTTGGGCAGTGAAAAAGCAAACATATACATTTGTAATTAATCGAGAAGATATAACCCTAATACCCTAATTTCGTTATTGTATGTTGAACATCAAAGACTAATCGTAAAGTAAAATCTTAATACACATCTTATAATAAATCAAATAGAGGCTTTATAACAAAATAACAATCGGAGATGATGGTCAGCACCTAAAGTACAACTATCTCCTTTAGATCAGTTTAGTTATGTATAAATATAAATCGAATTTTGTTATAACATGAAAAGAACGAACACTTTCTTTCGTATATTCATATTATTTAAAATACTATTAGTAACATGAAAAGAATGAACAGTTTCTTTCGATGCAGGGACTATACTAGCCCCGTTGAAAATGTCTGTTACCCGAATTATCCGCCTGATTTTTTCGCATATAGGGTTAATTTTTTTGGGTATTCGGGTAACCCGATTTTTTTTTCAGGTCGGGTATACGGTATGTTTGTTGGGTTTCGGGTATACCCAAATTATTTTAAAAATTCTTTTTATTTAAAATAACTATCATTATTATAAAGCGTGTACTCTATAGCAGATATTTGATCACGTTTAAACTAACAATCATTATTGTAAAACAAAAATCTCTTTTGTTATGACAGTATGATACCAACAAATAGTCACATTCCCATCTAAGTTTCTACTATGATTACAAATTGTCACCTTCCCATCTAAATTTCTACAACTCACAAAAACACAACAAAATATTAAGAACGATCTACCTCTTTAAAAAAATCAAATAAATTTAATTATATTTGTTGCACCACCCCACCCCCTTAAACCATAAAACCTAAAAATAATTATTTGTGTCATTGAAAAGGGAAATTAAATGTTGTTTAGAACTATTCCTCGTAGTGAAACTAATCTCCGTTGTAAAACTATTTGGCAAATTTAAACTATTCCTCATAAAATTTAGTCTAATTTGACGAAAGATGACTAATATAATTGAGCAGCTTTAGCTCAACTGAAAACACGAACATCAAAATTCATAAAAGTGGAACCCAACGAAAAAACTAAAACTGAACCGAAACAACCTGAATTCGAACCAAAAAAAAAAAACGAAAAGAGTCCCTAGACCGATCAACGACCGAGACACCCGAAATAGATTGAAGACAAACAATTCGTTGGCCAAGAAAATCTAAATAATCGTTGGAATGAAACTATTTGCCGCCCGCTGCATCGGGCGGGTACGCTACTAGTATATATATATATATATATATATATATATATATATATATATATATACACACACACACACACAATATACTGTATGTTTAATAAAAATCAAAAGTACATTGTTATTTGTGGCATTTATCCACATTTGGGTGGTAAATGCATGAATTACCAATGTACTGAATTGATTACTAACAAATACCATTCTACATTGAATGCGCACCTATTTGTTTCTGTTTGTTGCAATTTATTTTTATTTTTTAACAAAAAACCAAAGTACATTGGTATTTGTGGCATTTATCACATTTGGATGGTAAATGCATGAAACAGCAATATACTTTTAAACTGAACCTACCATAATTATAAATAGCTCAAATGTCACAATTATTTGTCTCCTACTCTCCTGTCATTTTATTTTATAGAACCCTATTTGTTTTTTTTTTCTTTTTTTTTTTTTTTGTAAACATACACAAAATGTTATTTGTACCATTTATCTATCTTTAGGTGTTACATGAATGAAATAGCAATGTACTTTCATGATTACTAACAAATACCATTCGACATTGAAATAGCAATGTACTTTCGATTTGCCTATAATTCAAAGTGATCTTATTTATTTATTTTTTACCAAACTTTAACTTAAATAACAACATACTTTTAATTTACCAGTAATTCAAACTGATCATTATTATTTGTGGGATTTTTCCACATTTTGGTGTTAAATGCACTAAATAGCAATGTCCTTTTTGATTTACCTATAATTCAAATTGATCTTATTTATTTTCTTTTAGCCACACTTAAACTAATATTCTTTTCTATAATGTAAGTATCATGCTAATAGACAAAAATGGGAAGTAAATTGCAAGTTTTTACAATTACCCAAATAATGGAAAAAATACAAAATATAGAAGTATACTTTCATTTTTTTGTCTAATATACTACTATCATTCTTTTCATTTTGTCATTTTTTTAGTTATGCATTTACCCCTTTTTCATCCATTTCTGTAATTTCATGTACTAAGGACCTTTAATGCATTTTTTTAAAATGTACACAAAAAAACACCAAGATAGCAATATACTTTCATTTTTATTTTTATTTTAATTAAAACATCATTGTTAATTAAAAGCAACATACTTTCAAGTATGATCTAAAGTCAAAAAAATGTTTTAGAAAAGGCAACTTTACTTGAAAGTAAATTGTTATTTATTGCATTTACCCCAATCACGGAAATGCAAAAAAATAGCAATCTACTTTCATTTTTTTGGTTAATTATAATATAACTGTTTTCATTTTTCCATATTTTCTTGTGTGTATTCTTCTATATTATATGTGTGTTATGTTATTGTGAAGACAAAATTGCAAGAATAGTCCATGTGGTATGTCAAAACTAGCAAGTTTGGACTCGCAAGGGTGGTCCAGAAGTTTCATTTTGTTGCGAGTTTAGTCCAAAATTTTCAAAACTTTTTTTAAAAATCATAAGCATACTTTCATAGCAACATTTCAGAAAAACAACCAATCAAAAAATACTTCATTTGCTGGAAAGAAGAGAAACAAGAGAAACAGCAAAAAACAAGATTTCACATCAATGTTTTTCACATATTTCAGCAACATTTCACAATAAAAACGAAGAGAAACAAGAAATCAGCAAGATTTCAGAAAAAACATAGAGAAACAAGAGTTCACAGCAAAAAAAAAAAAAAAAAAAAAAAAAAAAAAAAAAAACACGAGATCTGATTTCAGAAAAAAGAAAAGAAAAAACAAGTTTTCTATGAAATCACTGGATTCAGGGAAACATAAACTTGCAAAAATCAACAGTTTCAAAAAACGATAACATCTGAGTAATCACTGATTTCAAAAGTCGTTCGTGTGTGTGCATCGATGAGAATAAAAGAGTGGTGGCGTTATTACCTGTAGAAGTCGTCGGATGTAGAGGCGGAGGTACTGTGGCGTAGAAGTCGGAGCTAGAGGCGGAGAGGACGCCAGCGATGGCTGGGAGGGAACAGCAGCAGATCGATGGAGGTTTGTGTGTGCGCGTCGATGAGAAGAAAGGAAGTGATTTCAAGGAAGAAAAGCGAAGACTAGGGCAGTTTGTTTTTTTTTTTTTTTTTTTTTTTTTCCCGATGCTGAGTGAAGTCATTTTTAAGAGGCATTCTACAAATGTAGATGTATATTATATGAGGGTACAAAAAAATGTAGATGTATATTATATGAGGGTACAAAAAGGTAGAATTTTTAAGAGGTTTATTTAATTTTTCAAGTAAGAGGTAATAAACGGGGCCTAAAACAGCGGAGAATCAATTCATACCCAACCTCATCCACATAATCAAGTATTATTGCTTGTTCTTGGTCAATTATGTCACAAAACTTCCAAATTAAGGTACGGAATTGATTGTTATTATTCATTGAAGTTCAATTCTTGTTGTTCATCATAGTACCAAATTGATTTTGTGTTGGATTTCCCTTTTTTTTTGCTGTTCCTCATGTTACTCTTTTTATTGTTTGTTGTTCATCATGTACCAAATTGAAAATTATGCCCATGTTCTTTGTTGGCTTGTTGGTAGTTTGGTTGTTTTGAGTGTGTGTATCTTGCTTAGTTTGCTGAAGTTTTGTAGGCATTTTCCTGTGTTGGGGCTTTTTTGTATGGTTCCTGTTTATTTTGACCATTATGCCCCTGGTTGGTTTCTTAGTCGGTGGCTGCCATTGTGGTCTATTGGAGTTTGCTATAGTGTTGTGTGTGAAAACTTTGCCCCTATTCTTTGTTGGCTCATTGGTGCTTTGCTAAGCTTGTTTCTAGATCACGGTTTCAAAGCCACTTCACCGTTTCAAAGGCTTTTTTGCTCCTCTGGTGTTATTTTTAAGTTGATTGTTATTTTTTGAAGTAGTCTCACAAGTTGGTTGCTTTATTGCGTGTCTGGTGCTTTGGTGTTGCTTTAGTTCTCCTGTTATTCATTTCATTGTTTGTTTTCTAGTGGTCCTCTTTAGTTGTCTCAACTCTCTTGTATTTGGTCCAATTTCATGTTGGTTTTGTTTTATCTTTAAATCAAAATCTTTGCCGTTAAAAAAAACAGAAATTGAAAATAACAAAGTGTGATAAATTAATATGCAAATCATAATGTAATATTATATTGTTGTTTGAGAAAAAAACATGGTAGAAAAAAATATTTACATTTCCTTGTTTGTTACAACCAAAATTTGTGTGAGGAAGGAGGTTGTGAACGTAATAGAGGCGATGTGAAGGAGGGTTATAATTTTGAGGGTGTATAGGTCATTTTAACTTCAATAAGTTAAAAAACTCTTATAAAAGTCAGGTCACCTTATTTATCAAAAGCTTCTTTTTTTACTTGTTACAAAAAGTCATTTTAAAAAGTGCTAATTTGATATTAAAAAAAAAAAGGCTTGATAACTCAATAAGTTATTTCCAAAAGCAATCCCAAACACCATCTATCATCATGTATTTGTTGAAATGCTTGAAGCCTAACCGATTCTATCCCTGTGATTTTGATTACAATTGTTCATGTTAAGGTTGATATTCTTGTATGAGTGAAAAACTTGGTATGTATTTAAAAGTTTTATTGTCATGTAGCAATGGAAACTAATTCATGTCCTTGGTATGTTCGATTTGGAAGTGTGCTTAGACCATCCCGAATGTATACCACAAAGGGTTTTGTGCACTAGGTGGCCATGACCGTGGGCATACTAGCTTGAACCTTCATGGTGTAAACAGAAGAAGATTAGATAGGAACGTAATATTCAAATATTTAAATGTTGTATAGATAAGGTTTATCTCTTGGAGTTATCTTTGTATGTAACCTGCGTATATATATCAGATAGGCCTACGGGTCTTTTGTGTGGCAAATACATTTGTTGATTTGGTATCAGAGCTAATCCTAGGGCTCTCATTCCCATCTCCTCTTTCATCTTTGGCTGCTGGTAACCCCTTTCCAGTCTCGCCATGTCTACTTCTGTTTCAAACATCAACTCCTCTAAGATCGCCACAGCTATCACATGTAAGCTAAATCGATCGAATTTTCTGCTTTGGAAAGCACAAGTGGTGCCCATTCTTAAGGGTGTTCAACTATTCGGTTATCTCGATGGCTCAATTAAATCTCCCCCTGCCAAAATAACCACAGGGGCTGGCGCTGAAGCACGGGAAACAGACAATCCCGAGTATAACTCGTGGATGGTGCAAGATCAAGCAATTCTTGGTGGTCTTTTGTCTTCTATGACAGAAGAAGTGCTAGCTCAACTTACCCGATGCACAGAAACTTCAAGTCAATTATGGATTGCTCTTCACACTATGTTTTCAGCACAACATAGAGGTAACTCTATACAAATCCGCACTCAACTATCAACAACCAGGAAAGGAGATCTGAGTGCAGCTGAATATTATCAAAAAATGGCAACACTTGCTGACACGATGGCGAACATTGGCCATCGCATGACTGATGAGGAGGTTATTGGCTATATACTAGCCGGACTAGGACTAGGTCACAGTGATCTTTTCACTGCCATCACAGTCCTCAGTGATCAGCATAAGGTAACCTTACCTGAGTTTTACTCCTATCTAATAGCTCATGAAGCACAAGCCACTGCCACCAACAACATGACTGAGTTCACCTCTTCAGCAAATAGCGTGACTTACCAAGGTTCACATCAACCACGACGAAACTCAAATAACCCCAACAATAACCAACGGTCTAATTATCGTGGGGCAGGATCTAACAGAGGCCGAGGACGTGGTCGAGGCAGGAGTAATGGTGGCCCAAGATGTCAAGTCTGTTTCATACCCGATCACAGTGCACTCAATTTTCGAAACAGGTTTAATCATGCTTATCGAGCTGATGACTATCGTGGGGGTAATAATGTCACTACAAGTCCTTACAATGGAGATCAAAATTGGTATATTGACACTGGGCTACAGATCATCTCACCAGTGATCTAGATCGGCTTTCTGTCCAAGAACGTTACAATGGCAAGGATCAAGTACAAGTTGCAAATGGAACAGGTTTGAACATTTCTCATATTGGTCATTCTAAAATATCCGGTTTAGGAAACCTCTTATTCTCAAAAATGTTTTGCGTGTCCCAAATATAAACAAACATCTTCTTTCTGCTTACAAGCTTGCTTATGATAACAATGTTTTTATTGAATTTCACACCAATGCTTTCTTTGTTAAGGGCAAACTCACGAAGAAAATCCTCGTAGTCGGTAAAAGCAAGGGTGGTCTCTATCCGGTGCCATTTAAGCAATCTTCAACACCTCACCTTGCTTCATCTAGTGTTCTTGTCTCATCCTCTCAGTGGCATCGGCGGCTTGGTCATCCGTCTTCAGCAGTAGTCAAGTCTATTTTGAGGTCTAATAATTTAGGATGTTCTTTTGATAGTAATTTTTCTGTTTGTGATGCTTGTCAAAAAGGGAAGAGTCATCAACTCCCGTACAATAATTCTATTCGTGTTACTTCTTTTCCACTTGAGTTGGTTCACACGGATGTTTGGGGACCTGCTCAAGTGTCTAGTGGTGGTTTTAAATATTATGTGAGCTTTGTCGATGATTACAGTCGTTATACCTGGATATATCTCATTAAAAGAAAATCTGATGTTGAGCAAATTTTCTATAATTTTCAAAATCATGTTGAACGACTTTTTAATAGTAAAATTCGTGTTATACAATCCAATTGGGGAGGTGAATACCACAAACTCCATCAATATTTTCAAAGATTAGGTATCTCCCATCGTGTGTCCTGCCCACACACGTCTCAACAAAACGGTATAGCCGAGAGAAAACATCGACATGTCGTCGAAACAGGTTTAGCTCTCCTAGCTCACTCTTCTCTTCCTTTGCGTTTTTGGGATGAAGCATTCTTGACTGCCTGTTATTTGATAAATCGACTACCTAGTCGTGTCACAAACAATCTTGCACCCATTACCCGATTGCTTAAAATCACTCCTGACTACTCGTTCCTTCGGAACTTTGGGTGTGCATGTTGGCCGAGTTTACGTAAATATAACACGCGCAAACTTGAATTTAGATCAAAACTTTGTGTGTTTCTTGGTTACAGCTCAATACACAAAGGTTACAAATGTTTAGATAGAAACACAGGTCGCATCTACATCTCTCGTGATGTTGTCTTCGATGAATCACGTTTTCCATTTGCTGATTCATCTCATACATCTGTTCATGTTCCAAACTCAAGTGTTGTGTCATTTCCTCAATCTGAACCGGCTGTTTTAAATGATCATATGACTAACCATGATTTATCTATGTTGTCCACTAATAACTACAATGCAGCTACAACTCCATTACCGTCGATCCAGGGCTTCCAAACCAATGAAAACATTGTTCCAACTCAACCAAATGTGACACGAGATCCCCCGACGCCACCCTACAACCGCTACAGCTTCGGTTCCCTCTGAACCAGTTTCTCCTGTGCAGTCATCACCAGCAGCTACGGTTACTATTTCGATCCCAACAACTGCAGGTGCTGTCACTCGTGGTCAACTGGGCAAAGTGTTTCCTAAAAAGTATAATGATGGAACCATCCTTTATAATCCTAATAGGAGAGCATTTTTCACTACTCCCACTTCTCATAAGCGAGCTCTGTCTAATCCATCTTGGTACGAAGCAATGAAAACAGAATATGGTGCTTTGCATGCAAACAAAACATGGGTTCTTGTTCCCAGGCCTTCTGGTGTCAATATAGTTGGATGTAAATGGATTTTTAAAGTTAAACAAAATCCAGACGGTTCCATTGACAAGCACAAAGCACGTTTGGTTGCTCGCGGCTTCACTCAGCGATATGGTATTGACTATCAAGAAAAGTTTAGTCCCATTGTCAAACCCGCAACGGTAAGACTGATTCTCTCTTTGGCTGTTTCTCGCAAGTGGCATCTGCGCCAAGTCGATATCAACAATGCGTTTCTTCATGGTCTTCTACATGAAGACGTATACATGAGTCAACCCCCTGGATTTGAAGATTCCAATAGACCTCATTATGTGTGTAAGCTTCAAAAGGCGATCTACAGTCTTAAACAATCGCCTCGTGCCTGGTTCTCCCATCTCAGTGAAAAACTGCATCACCTTGGTTTTCAATCCTCCAAGGCTGATACTTCCCTTTTTCTCTTCAATCATGGTGGAGTTGTTATTTACATGTTGGTCTATGTCGACGATATAATCATTGTCGGTTCATCAAAACAAGTGGTCGATAAGCTTGTCTGCGCGTTGTCTTCCTCATTTCCACTTAAAGATCTCGGTCGTTTAAATTATTTTCTAGGGATTGAAGTAGTTCACAATTCAGGGGGAATCACATTGATTCAACATAAGTATGCCACTGATTTGCTATATCGTGCCCACATGGAGAATTGTAAAACATGTCTGTCACGGAAAAACTAGCTAGTAACTATGGAAGACCACTTGCTGAAGAAGATGTGTTCAAATACAGAAGCATGGTTGGGGGTTTACAGTATCTCACGCTAACACGACCTGATATCTCCATTGCAGTAAACAAGGTATGCCAATACCTTTCCAAACCTACCGATCTGCACTGGGAAGCCGTCAAAAGAATTTTGAGATATGTTAAAGGAACTGTATCTACCGGGTTAAGAATTAGACAATCAAACTCCACGTTATTAAGTGTGTTCACGGATGCAGACTGGGCAAAATGCTTAGATAATCGCAGGTCTACCGGAGGGTATGCTATATTTTTAGGTCCAAATTTGATCTCATGGAGTTCTCGTAAGCAGCCAACTGTATCACGGTCAAGCACAGAGGCTGAATACAAAGCTTTGGCAAACGGAACAGCTGAAGCAACTTGGATACAATCATTACTTAAAGAATTGAGAGTTCATCAGCCAAGAGCACCAGTGTTATGGTGTGATAATTTAGGTGCAACATATTTGACAGCCAATCCAGTATTTCATGCACGAACTAAGCACATAGAGGTTGATTTTCATTTTGTCCGAGAGAAGGTAGCTATGGGTGCACTGGATGTCAGGTTTATTTCTTCCGGAGATCAAGTAGCTGATGGGTTTACTAAGCCAGCCACTCGAAACATGTTGGAAAGATTAAAATACAATCTAAACCTTGAAACGGTTACGATTGAGGGGGAATGTAAACAGAAGAAGATTAGATAGGAACGTAATATTCAAATATTTAAATGTTGTATAGATAAGGTTTATCTCTTGGAGTTATCTTTGTATGTAACCTGCGTATATATATCAGATAGGCCTACGAGTCTTTTGTGTGGCAAATACATTTGTTGATTCATGGTCCGGCGTGCTCGTGGTCCATTGTGATGGTAACCACGGATTAAAACGGCCAATCAAAATGTCCTCGGCCTTTGACTTCCCTTGACCACCATTAACAGCTTGTTTCAATATTTTTTTTTATTTTTTGCCTAATATTTACCTATTAATATCACCACACACCTTTATATATTTCACACAACACCTTCTTATATATCACACAATCATTCTCTCTTTTTATTCACATTCACACATTTGTGTTACTTGATCTTTCAAAAACCATGGCTCCCAGATAGATGAATTGGTCGGAAGAAGAAGAAGAGAACTTAGCACAAGCATAGGTGTTAGTTTCGGAAAGACGAAGATAGTCAAATGTCTAGATATTTTTGGGGAAATGTTCAAAGCGTTTTCTATGGATTAATGGGTTGTCAAAGTTGTACTGGTTAATGTGGCCATGAATCAATACGAAAACATAAACCACATACGTTTTGCACATCTCAAAACTTAGCAAAAGTTAAAGAATTCCTCAAAATGGAAAAATATTGTTTAAAAAAATAGGGTTAAGGGTAGTTGTTTGTTTTTGCATTTTTTATGTTTTTTTGTATTTTTTTTTTAGTTGTCGTTTTTTTTAAATTAATGTAATGTCTTTTTTTATTGAATAAAAAACTAGTTTAAAAAATATATATGTTTTTATTGTATATTCATTGTATTTTCGATTTAAATTTAATTAAAAAATGATTTAGAGTGGTGTGTTAGTTGTAGACATCTCATGATTTTAGTGGCACCCGGGTATTGTGGATGACCTTATTGTTATCGTTATGTACAATTGTTATCATATGATCACAATGCATAAAAAATGATGTTATTATATAACTTTTTTTTTTCAAAAATATTATTATAAATTATTAAATAATTTGTTATTTGTAAAAAGAATAAATAGTCAAAAATATATAAGAATGCCTTTTTGGTCAATTTTTTTCATATATAAACAATTTTTGTCAAACAATGGTAAAAAGTGTTTATCAACTAATAGTGTCTTCCCTACGCCGCACAAACTAATTCAAACATTTTTCTTAAAACTTATTTTGATATCGGATAAGTTAATAAACAATTTCTATCAAAAAATGGTTTTCGTTTTCAAACAAAAACCAAACACCTCTAAATAAGAGAGAGAGAGAGAGAGAGAGAGAGAGAGAGAGAGAGAGAGAGAGAGAGAGAGAGAGAGAGAGAGAGAGAGAGAGATCATTTATATGATTTACTCTTAAATTTTATTTTTATCATGACTAGTGAATTCCGGAATAACAACTGTGTTTGAATGAATTGAAACATATTACATACACATATTGACTGTCACGTGGCACCAAGACTTTGGAGACATGTCATCACAGTCAATGCCATTGCTCAAACAATTTATAACACTTTTACCCATACACACACACCCTTATTAGTTTTAAACAGAAATGTGTATGTGTATAGGTGTATCTTACACTATCTATACTCACATACAACTTATGCGTGCATAAAGATAAATACCCATACATATGGAGTTTTTACATATATGGAGTTTTTATATACATATAACAATGTGTGGTGAACGCCTCAAGTTTTTACGGTGTATACTTGTTTTTATAAATATCTTCTCTTTTGTTAACTCCTATCAAATTAATGAATTATACATCAAAAGCCCATGAAAATTTAGGGTGTTATGTCGTTCAATAAAAAAACATGAAGCTTCCAACTTCCAAGAACATCTTCTCCGTCTCTTTCAACAGAAGCATAGAGAACCAAGCCAAATAATCTTCATAAACATGAAAGAAAGCTCAAGCCCAACCAACCATCTACCCACCTGAGGCCAAATCGAGGCAACAATATGATAAGAAAAAACAAATGATTCACATACTCCTCCACCTCGCACATCGGAGATCACACCGGGGAAATATCCAAGACTCTTTTTCTTTAGTAGGAAGTTTATTTAGAGACAACCTCTATCCAATCTCAAAGCATGCAATCTAGGAAAATGATTTTTTTAATGTGAATCTCCCACCTAGACTTCATCCTAGAAAGACAACAAAGAACCATATACAATTTTCTTTTTACAAAAAGCTAAGAGGTTCGCACCTTTGTCTCTCGGTTATTATAAGCCTTAAGAATATTCAACCAAATAGTATTAGAATTTGTCATCGGAATGGGTAAGTCGGTATAGGCATGATCACCGTGAACTTCTTTAATGACTTCGACCCACATAAAGTTTGGATTGGGTTTGGATTGTTACGAAACTACCACCCTCATTTAAAGAGAAGAGCTTGGTTAAAAGAGAACAAACGTCCAATCCTGAAGCCACCATCTAACTTTGACGCCATAACCTTGCGCCAACTTATTGAAGTCATTTTAATTATCCTTCAATGTACCAACAAGAAAAAACTTGCTACGCAAAGATTCAAAAGTAGTGATAACGGAAACCATCATTTTAAAGAAAGACTTAAAGTATTGTTAGGAGAGTATCACCCAAAACTATACAAAAGAACAACAGAAAGAAAACCGGATGCGGCATGTTTTAAACACAGTTTCCTTAAAACAAATTTGTCTTATATGGGTGTTTGTTTCCCAGGATACAACAGCAGTAAGTGACTCTTCTAGGTCACCCGAACCCTCACTTGGCCCGGAAAATACATTGGTTGCCACAAGGGTTGGAAAACGAAGCAGAAGCGTTAGAGAGGAAAATAAGTATTTCATTTCATTTGGTGTGTTCAATCAGTAGCCTAAGAATGTATGTATACTCGGAATAGAGGTAAAAAATGTAACTGATGAAGAATTAAAGAGCGTCATTTAATTAAGAAATCAATTCAGAAATCTAATTATTAACGGTATTTAATTCGGTTTAATTCGGCTCTGTAACTGTTAACTGAAAAAGAAATAATTTCAAAAAGGTCCTTCAACTTTTTTGGTCGACTGGTAGTGCATTTGTACCTGCAGGACATGCGCTCGCACACAAGTTTAGTGGTTGTGACCCGATCATCAGTTATCATATGGCTTACGGCCGTGGGGAAGAAATAATTTGGCCCTTTTGGATGTGGATACTATAGATTAGATGATTCCAAGAGTTCAATTGTCACACCCCCAAACCGGAACGACGGAAACGTTCGGGGGCGGAGGACGTCATATACAGTATCACAACAATTGAATAATAGTAATCAAAGCAACAACAACCATTATATCAATAGTATAATGTTTACATTGTATTCAAATCATATATGACTCACTCCAAAAGTAAATAGCAGAGTAAAGACTTGAAGCTACTATGCTCCGTTGGAAATGTGATAAATGAAAGTGGTTCACGGTTGGAAATGTGATAAATGAAAGTGTTTACGTCTAGAACACTTATATAAAGGGTGTTACGGATTGAGCTTCTAGAAGAGGGGGGTGTTTTTGGATTTAATCCAACCGTGAACACCTTTGGAATTAAACTCTAACCGTGAACACCTTTTGATTTAAGGTTTTTGGACCGTGAGCTCTTTTGTGAATTAAACCAACTCCGTAAACCTTTTGTTTTAGAAAGTATTTGGACCGTGAACATAAGTTCCCAAACCGTGAACTACATTCAAGAATCATTCTTGGCCGTGAACCTCAAGATCTAGACACTTTTGGGCCGTGAACACTTCTATTGTGTGTAAAAATATGTTTTAAACCTTGATATTTTACCAAGTGTTGGATTATACCTTCCTATTTTAGCTTAGGTTCCTTTCTACACTTCTTTGTTAGCTCTATAAACAAGCCCTAAGGCTATAGAGGACATCATGCAATCAAGGTTGTAATGTGGATTACACTAGTACTTGGTTAGGGTTTAGACCATGCTAGGTCTAAAATTTCGAGTTGTGACATCATCCCCCCGTTAGAGGGAATTTCGTCCCAAAATTCAACTCCTAATTGGTTACTTATGAACTAGGAAAAGAGGTGGGTATTTCGGTTCTATGTAATACTTGCGTTCTTCAGTGAATTTAGATCCTCGCTTGGTGTACCAGCGGATCTTCACTGTTGGGTCTGTTGCTCTGATCGGTAGAGAGTGTGTAGGTTTAACTTGCTTAGTTGTGTTTATCCAACTGGTAGGATGTCCACTCGTAGTTCTGGGCCGCTTTTTTCCTGAAGTTCATGGTAGGACTCATACCTGGTCATTTGTCACCGCCTCGTTTATACAAGTCATATATAATTAACATTGATAAGACGGTCAAATGGGTGACTCTGCCTCAAATCCACAATCAAACAAGAAACAGGAGATAGGGCGGAAACACACATCCTAAGTCTGCAGAATCTTAATTATATACCACCCTCGCGTATACACTTAACTGTGATAGGTTAACCGTATTTATTTCTAGCCTCTGTGCTTGAACTTGACTTGCTGCATATGTGGTATTCGGGAAAGGTCGGTTGAGACTACTTCGGGAAGGTTACGAAAGAATATAATACTCCTCGCATGAGTACTTCGGAGGTTCGAAGCGAGAGACGATTCTGAGGTTCGTATCTAGTTTGTCGTTATGAGTGACGGGGGTTTCGTTAGTCGGTCGGTTTAAGCGAAGGGTCTTTTTGTAGCACATGCAATTGGTATGGTGAGGACCAAGCCAAACCATGTCGAATGACGACATCAGAACTTCTTAGTGAAACGTGTGTTAAGTTGATTCGAAAGAAACGTTTGTTAGCGCAATAGTGCATCTTGTGTGTACGCAATAGTGCCTTCTGTATATACTCTCTAGTGCTTTCAGTTTTATCCTCGTTATTGTTACTGTGAACATTTTGTACTATTCTAAATAAATGCTAATCGTAAGAGTGTTCTGATAGATGGTTATGATACTTCAAATTATGATCCCAATCTGGTCCCTCTATAATCGCTTGTTGTCTACAAGTCATATATAATTAAGGTCTAGAAGACAGTAGACTGAGTGACTCTGCCCTAAATCCACAACCAGACAAGGAATAGGAAATAAGGCGGAATCACGCACTCTAAGTCTATAGGTTCTTAATTATATATGGCCCTAATGTTTACACCAAGTCATTATAGCTTACATGTAAGGGTATTTAGTTTCTATATAGACTATGTGCTTTGTTTGGGCGAGGAAGTAATTTATAATTAGGATCTAGTTGGTAACGATTTTTGTGAAAATGTAAGTTTTTTTTAAAAAATATTTTTATTTGGAAAACGTACCTTTGTTCTCAGGTGGTTCCGGGATAGTCTCTCCTGCGGTAATTATCAACACTCTTCCATCTTCGCCGAAGTTCCTTGCCATTGGACAATCTCTCCTATAGTGCCCCATTTCGCCACATTCGTAGCAGGTCTGACTTATTCCCTCATATGGGACCTGAGAGATTGGTCGTGCCGGTGCCCTGCAGAAGCGGATAGTGTGTCCCCTCCTAAGACAGTTCTTACAATACATCTTTCGGCATGCTCCAGTATGATGGAGGTTGCACGTATTACATTTAGGGAGGGTTCCAGCATATCGACTGCCGGGTGCTGGAGTGGATGGTGTCGTGGCAGCATGAACCGCAATCATCTATTGTCTATTTGAGGGCTATTGTGTTGACTGCCTTTTCTTTTTGCTCCCGGATTTTTGCTTATCGACACTCCCCTTGGATAACTCCGGAACGGGGGTCATTATGCCTTGGCCGACTCCATGGTCCACCAGTGTTCGAGATAGATGTTTGGTACTGTCGAACGTAAGGGGTTTCACAGCTATCACGTTCCCTTGGATTGGAGGAGGTAGTCCCCAAATGTATCTCTCTACCTACTTGCTCTCCGGGGTAACCATCCCAGGGCATAGTGCAGCTAAATCGCTGAATCTATCGGTGTAGGCTACTATGTCCGAGCCTGTCATGGTAAGGTTCCACAGCTCTTGCTCTAGCTTTTGTATCTCGACCATCGGGTAGTACTCTTCCAGCATCTTCTCTTTTAGATTTTCCCAGCCCACCGCGTTGGAAAACGAAGCAGAAGCGTTAGAGAGGAAAATAAGTATTGCATTTCATTTGGTGTGTTCAATCAGTAGCCTAAGACATGTATGTATACTCGGAATAGAGGTAAAAAATGTAACTGATGAAGAATTTAAGAGCGTCATTTAATTAAGAAATCATGTAACGCCCCATTTCTGGTATGTAATTTTAATTTAAGTATCTCCATTTCTTAAGGGGTACTCGACGAGTCTGTAGCCCGACTCGTCGAGTAGAAGCGGGATGAGCTCGCGATTTAAGTTGGCAACTCGGCGAGTCCATATGTTGGGACTCGGCGAGTCTGCCTGTCTGGATGAAGCCCTAATTTCAAGGGTTTGTACCCTATTTAAACATCATTATAGCCTCCCACCCCAGCCTCCAGCACCTTTAGAGCATTTCCCCTGTAAACCCTAGCACCCATTGTTGAGCTTGAGTGTGTTTGTGCTAGTTTGGAAGCTTTGGAAGAGAAGGAAGGAAAGAAGGTCCATAGAAGAGAAAGGAGATCCAAGAGTTAGCTTCCATCTGTTTCTCATTCAGGTAATAAAGTTATTACCTTGTGTATTCCTCCATTAAACCCTCTTTTATGCTTGTTATGTCTCTCTTGGAGCCTTTTATGATTCAAAACTTGAGATATGGGCTCTCCTTTGGATGGAAACCTTAGATCTGGACGTTATTGAACTCCAGGAGCTCATTATAGCCACCTTTATGCAATCATGGCCTTGTTCCAAACCCTAAGTGCTTAGTATTTGATGATTTTGGGTATTTTAGCCTTATACTCTTGTGCATGCACGTAAAGTTGGAAACTTTACATGTAAAACCAGTCCTAGAAGCTCAGATATATGATTTGGAAGCACTGAAATCGATTAGAATCGACTGTATAGTAATAGCATGCTTGGGACTCGGCGAGTTGTTCTTCAACTCGGCGAGTTGTTCTTCAGACTCGACGAGTTGTTCATACGACTCGGCGAGCCACAGACTGGACATGTTCATATGATGAAGGAGAACTCGACGAGTTGTTCATACAACTCGGTGAGTCAGATGAAGTTAGACTCGATGTTAGTATCGAAGAAGAACTCGTCGAGTCCTTGCCAAACTCGACGAGTAGAAGCGAGTAGAGGACTAGAATGGATGATAGGGACTCGGCGAGTTGGCGGCCCAACTCGGCGAGTCCGGTCAACTGGAAGTTGACTTTGACTAGGAAGTTGACTTGACCAGGGGTAAATAGTTATTTTTACCATGAGATTAGTAATCAGTATTTGATTTAGTGTTTATGGGATTTATAGCCGGGGAGTTCCGGAGCAGCAGTCAGGCAGTTTCAGATTTAGCATCTCGGCAGCCAACGTTACGAGGTGAGTTTCCTTCCAGTAGGAACGGGTCTACGGCCACAATACCGGCCCGTTTAGTTAGCAGTAGTTCCGGACTTCGGTCCGATGCAGTAGTTCAGTGTGCTTGATGTCTATGTGATTCAAGCATGTCTTTGTGTTAAAACAAAAATTTTTGGGTTGTATTTTTGGGATGTTACAAATCAATTCTAAAATCTAATTATTAATGGTATTTAATTCGGTTTAATTCGGCTCTGTAACTGTTAA
Organism: Lactuca virosa; assembly: GCF_052849685.1. NCBI lineage: Eukaryota > Viridiplantae > Streptophyta > Magnoliopsida > Asterales > Asteraceae > Lactuca > Lactuca virosa. Next base: position 43,107,880 of record NC_136432.1, on the reverse strand, counting down.
CTGAAAAAGAAATAATTTCAAAAAGGTCCTTCAACTTTTTTGGTCGACCGGTAGTGCATTCGTACCTGCAGGACATGTGCTCGCACACAAGTTTAGTGGTTGTGACCCGATCATCAGTTATCATATGGCTTACGGTCGTGGTCGCACACAAGTTTAGTGGTTGTGACCCGGTAGTGCATTCCAAGAGTTCAATTGTCACACCCCCAAACCGGAACGGCGAAAACGTTCGGGGGCGAAGGACGTCATGTACAGTATCACAACAATTGAATAATAGTAATCAAAGCAACAACAACCATTATATCAATAGTATAATGTTTACATTGTATTCAAATCGTATATGAGTCACTCCAAAAGTAAATAGCAAAGTAAAGACTTGAAGCTACTATGCTCCGTCTTCTAGGAACCTGTGCGAGTACCTGTCTACTAGTGCCCTGATAATACAAGTGGTTTTGAAAGAGTGTCAACATTAAAGTTGGTGAGTTCATAAACGTTTTGTTTTAGAAAACAGGTTCTTTGTTTTTTGTAAAACATGATGTGTTTCTCCAGAAAATCCTATATTTGCTGATTTAATGAATGATAACTAAAATGACTCGTACTAGTTCCTTCTACGAGTACTTAGTGTATACCAGTCATATACAATCCAGATCGAACAAACAATCGATTGTGTGGTTCTGCCCCAATCCCACAACCAAACAAGGAACAGGAAATGAGGCGGAGTCCACACATCCCACTGTCTGTCGGATGCTCATGTATATAATCCTGACGTACTCACTAGGTACTTACAGAGTTAACTGTATTAGTCCTTTAAAGTATGTTGAAAGTGTTCCTTAAGAAAATCCTATATTTTCTTAATATGAAATATGATAATACAAGTTCCTTCTATGACCACTTAGTTTATACTAGTTATATATAAACCAAAACCGAACGGACAGTTGACTGTGTGGATCTGCCCTAAGCCCACAACCAAACAAGGAACAGGAAGTAAAGCGGAAACCACACATTCCACTGCCTATCGGATATTATTCATACATAACCTTGATGTATAAACTAAGGAATTATAGAATTAACAATGATTGCTCGTTAGCTGAATGGTAAACAGTTTGCTCGTAAAATACTGATGTTCGTCCTAGAAAATCCTATATTTTCCATAAAAGTGAGTTGTTGTCTTAAGTGTTCCAAAGCTGAAAAGTACAAGTATCATCCCATACTTAAAGTGTAGCTTTATTATTGAATAAAACTAGCCGAAAACATGTTTGTTCTGTAAACTGGAAGTGATGTTAATACCCTCCTGTGATCACTTAGTACTTACGAGTTATAGAAATCTAGATCGAACAGACAGTCGATTGGGTGATTCTGCCCTAAGCCCACAACCAAACAAGGAACAAGAAATGAGGCGGAAGTCACACATCTCACTGCATGTCGGATGTTAATTTCATATCACTCTTGTGTATATACTAAGTAATCACATAGTTATTAACCCTGGAGACTGTTTGTTAAGTATATTATTACATGAACGAGTTGTTTTTTATCCATGTGAGTTCTTATAACCATACCGATGGACGTTAAACCCTATGACGTACTTCAGACGTCGTAAATGTTAATGACGTTTGTCACCCATGACGATTGTAGCTAATAGTCTGGGCGCGTGATTATCAGTCCCGTATAGATCTATACACAAACTCACGCTCTCCCTCCAAGAGACTCTGGTTCCTAAGGATAGACTTCCCTTGGTACTTAGATAAGTACTCGAAGACGTGTCTCACAATTTGGTTCTCTCAACGAATTCACGAATAATACAATGAAAAACCCTTTTTGTTAATAACATGTATCCTTGTAAAAGTAGTACATTTGTTCCATAGTTTATAAGTTTGTTTCCGTGTTAAAATTTGTGCTTGTAAAGTTTATATCTTAACATGTTTTGTAAAATTGTTCGTAAGTCTAGTAGTAACAATGTTTGTCGTGTTTAGTAAGTTCCGCGTTCAAATGCATGTTAACGATAATAAAATATAATAAACAAAATTATATTTTTAAACACAAGATTACTTGTGTTTTGCTTGTATCCCCCCCCCCTCCTAAAAACATTAAAAAGCTTGGAAAAATATGGGGGTATGAACTCACCTCTAGTGCGTGTGCTCGATCGGACTAGAAGTGATCGTAACTGCTCCTCGGGTTAGAATACGTGACAGAAGTCGTATCCTAAAAATAATAATTATACCTGATGTCGTATTTAAATTAATAAGATATTAATTTAAATAATAATTTAATTATATATGAAGGACTTACAATTAAATTGGAATTAATTGGAAATGTTGAAATGTGTTTTGGTTGCAAAATAGGGGTTTACGGTTGGGAGAATGGGTTTACGGTTGGATCTTGGATTGTGATGAAGATTTGAAGATGATATGAAGGTTTGAAAGTTCTTGGTGGGGATATATGAAAATTTGAAGATTCTGGGCGTAATCTCTTGAAGATTTAGAGGAAATGGGCTTTTCATATTTGAAGATTGAGAGGATTTTCAAAGTGGTTCACGGTTGGAAATGTGATAAATGAAAGTGTTTACGTCTAGAACACTTATATAAGGGGTGTTACGGATTGAGCTTCTAGAAGAGGGGGGTGTTTTTGGATTTAATCCAACCGTGAACACCTTTGGAATTAAACTCTAACCGTGAACACCTTTTGATTTAAGGTTTTTGGACCGTGAGCTCTTTTGTGAATTAAACCAACTCCGTAAACCTTTTGTTTTAGAAAGTATTTGGACCGTGAACATAAGTTCCCAAACCGTGAACTACATTCAAGAATCATTCTTGGCCGTGAACCTCAAGATCTAGACACTTTTGGGCCGTGAACACTTCTATTGTGTGTAAAAATATGTTTTAAACCTTGATATTTTACCAAGTGTTGGATTATACCTTCCTATTTTAGCTTAGGTTCCTTTCTACACTTCTTTGTTAGCTCTATAAACAAGCCCTAAGGCTATAGAGGACATCATGCAATCAAGGTTGTAATGTGGATTACACTAGTACTTGGTTAGGGTTTAGACCATGCTAGGTCTAAAATTTCGAGTTGTGACATCATCCCCCCGTTAGAGGGAATTTCGTCCCAAAATTCAACTCCTAATTGGTTACTTATGAACTAGGAAAAGAGGTGGGTATTTCGGTTCTATGTAATACTTGCGTTCTTCAGTGAATTTAGATCCTCGCTTGGTGTACCAGCGGATCTTCACTGTTGGGTCTGTTGCTCTGATCGGTAGAGAGTGTGTAGGTTTAACTTGCTTAGTTGTGTTTATCCAACTGGTAGGATGTCCACTCGTAGTTCTGGGCCGCTTTTTTCCTGAAGTTCATGGTAGGACTCATACCTGGTCATCTGTCACCGCCTCGTTTATACAAGTCATATATAATTAACATTGATAAGACGGTCAAATGGGTGACTCTGCCTCAAATCCACAATCAAACAAGAAACAGGAGATAGGGCGGAAACACACATCCTAAGTCTGCAGAATCTTAATTATATACCACCCTCGCGTATACACTTAACTGTGATAGGTTAACCGTATTTATTTCTAGCCTCTGTGCTTGAACTTGACTTGCTGCATATGTGGTATTCGGGAAAGGTCGGTTGAGACTACTTCGGGAAGGTTACGAAAGAATATAATACTCCTCGCATGAGTACTTCGGAGGTTCGAAGCGAGAGACGATTCTGAGGTTCGTATCTAGTTTGTCGTTATGAGTGACGGGGGTTTCGTTAGTCGGTCGGTTTAAGCGAAGGGTCTTTTTGTAGCACATGCAATTGGTATGGTGAGGACCAAGCCAAACCATGTCGAATGACGACATCAGAACTTCTTAGTGAAACGTGTGTTAAGTTGATTCGAAAGAAACGTTTGTTAGCGCAATAGTGCATCTTGTGTGTACGCAATAGTGCCTTCTGTATATACTCTCTAGTGCTTTCAGTTTTATCCTCGTTATTGTTACTGTGAACATTTTGTACTATTCTAAATAAATGCTAATCGTAAGAGTGTTCTGATAGATGGTTATGATACTTCAAATTATGATCCCAATCTGGTCCCTCTATAATCGCTTGTTGTCTACAAGTCATATATAATTAAGGTCTAGAAGACAGTAGACTGAGTGACTCTGCCCTAAATCCACAACCAGACAAGGAATAGGAAATAAGGCGGAATCACGCACTCTAAGTCTATAGGTTCTTAATTATATATGGCCCTAATGTTTACACCAAGTCATTATAGCTTACATGTAAGGGTATTTAGTTTCTATATAGACTATGTGCTTTGTTTGGGCGAGGAAGTAATTTATAATTAGGATCTAGTTGGTAACGATTTTTGTGAAAATGTAAGTTTTTTTTAAAAAATATTTTTATTTGGAAAACGTACCTTTGTTCTCAGGTGGTTCCGGGATAGTCTCTCCTGCGGTAATTATCAACACTCTTCCATCTTCGCCGAAGTTCCTTGCCATTGGACAATCTCTCCTATAGTGCCCCATTTCGCCACATTCGTAGCAGGTCTGACTTATTCCCTCATATGGGACCTGAGAGATTGGTCGTGCCGGTGCCCTGCAGAAGCGGATAGTGTGTCCCCTCCTAAGACAGTTCTTACAATACATCTTTCGGCATGCTCCAGTATGATGGAGGTTGCACGTATTACATTTAGGGAGGGTTCCAGCATATCGACTGCCGGGTGCTGGAGTGGATGGTGTCGTGGCAGCATGAACCGCAATCATCTATTGTCTATTTGAGGGCTATTGTGTTGACTGCCTTTTCTTTTTGCTCCCGGATTTTTGCTTATCGACACTCCCCTTGGATAACTCCGGAACGGGGGTCATTATGCCTTGGCCGACTCCATGGTCCACCAGTGTTCGAGATAGATGTTTGGTACTGTCGAACGTAAGGGGTTTCACAGCTATCACGTTCCCTTGGATTGGAGGAGGTAGTCCCCAAATGTATCTCTCTACCTACTTGCTCTCCGGGGTAACCATCCCAGGGCATAGTGCAGCTAAATCGCTGAATCTATCGGTGTAGGCTACTATGTCCGAGCCTGTCATGGTAAGGTTCCACAGCTCTTGCTCTAGCTTTTGTATCTCGACCATCGGGTAGTACTCTTCCAGCATCTTCTCTTTTAGATTTTCCCAGCCCACCGCGTTGGAAAACGAAGCAGAAGCGTTAGAGAGGAAAATAAGTATTGCATTTCATTTGGTGTGTTCAATCAGTAGCCTAAGACATGTATGTATACTCGGAATAGAGGTAAAAAATGTAACTGATGAAGAATTTAAGAGCGTCATTTAATTAAGAAATCATGTAACGCCCCATTTCTGGTATGTAATTTTAATTTAAGTATCTCCATTTCTTAAGGGGTACTCGACGAGTCTGTAGCCCGACTCGTCGAGTAGAAGCGGGATGAGCTCGCGATTTAAGTTGGCAACTCGGCGAGTCCATATGTTGGGACTCGGCGAGTCTGCCTGTCTGGATGAAGCCCTAATTTCAAGGGTTTGTACCCTATTTAAACATCATTATAGCCTCCCACCCCAGCCTCCAGCACCTTTAGAGCATTTCCCCTGTAAACCCTAGCACCCATTGTTGAGCTTGAGTGTGTTTGTGCTAGTTTGGAAGCTTTGGAAGAGAAGGAAGGAAAGAAGGTCCATAGAAGAGAAAGGAGATCCAAGAGTTAGCTTCCATCTGTTTCTCATTCAGGTAATAAAGTTATTACCTTGTGTATTCCTCCATTAAACCCTCTTTTATGCTTGTTATGTCTCTCTTGGAGCCTTTTATGATTCAAAACTTGAGATATGGGCTCTCCTTTGGATGGAAACCTTAGATCTGGACGTTATTGAACTCCAGGAGCTCATTATAGCCACCTTTATGCAATCATGGCCTTGTTCCAAACCCTAAGTGCTTAGTATTTGATGATTTTGGGTATTTTAGCCTTATACTCTTGTGCATGCACGTAAAGTTGGAAACTTTACATGTAAAACCAGTCCTAGAAGCTCAGATATATGATTTGGAAGCACTGAAATCGATTAGAATCGACTGTATAGTAATAGCATGCTTGGGACTCGGCGAGTTGTTCTTCAACTCGGCGAGTTGTTCTTCAGACTCGACGAGTTGTTCATACGACTCGGCGAGCCACAGACTGGACATGTTCATATGATGAAGGAGAACTCGACGAGTTGTTCATACAACTCGGTGAGTCAGATGAAGTTAGACTCGATGTTAGTATCGAAGAAGAACTCGTCGAGTCCTTGCCAAACTCGACGAGTAGAAGCGAGTAGAGGACTAGAATGGATGATAGGGACTCGGCGAGTTGGCGGCCCAACTCGGCGAGTCCGGTCAACTGGAAGTTGACTTTGACTAGGAAGTTGACTTGACCAGGGGTAAATAGTTATTTTTACCATGAGATTAGTAATCAGTATTTGATTTAGTGTTTATGGGATTTATAGCCGGGGAGTTCCGGAGCAGCAGTCAGGCAGTTTCAGATTTAGCATCTCGGCAGCCAACGTTACGAGGTGAGTTTCCTTCCAGTAGGAACGGGTCTACGGCCACAATACCGGCCCGTTTAGTTAGCAGTAGTTCCGGACTTCGGTCCGATGCAGTAGTTCAGTGTGCTTGATGTCTATGTGATTCAAGCATGTCTTTGTGTTAAAACAAAAATTTTTGGGTTGTATTTTTGGGATGTTACAAATCAATTCTAAAATCTAATTATTAATGGTATTTAATTCGGTTTAATTCGGCTCTGTAACTGTTAACTGAAAAAGAAATAATTTCAAAAAGGTCCTTCAACTTTTTTGGTCGACCGGTAGTGCATTCGTACCTGCAGGACATGTGCTCGCACACAAGTTTAGTGGTTGTGACCCGATCATCAGTTATCATATGGCTTACGGTCGTGGTCGCACACAAGTTTAGTGGTTGTGACCCGGTAGTGCATTCCAAGAGTTCAATTGTCACACCCCCAAACCGGAACGGCGAAAACGTTCGGGGGCGAAGGACGTCATGTACAGTATCACAACAATTGAATAATAGTAATCAAAGCAACAACAACCATTATATCAATAGTATAATGTTTACATTGTATTCAAATCGTATATGAGTCACTCCAAAAGTAAATAGCAAAGTAAAGACTTGAAGCTACTATGCTCCGTCTTCTAGGAACCTGTGCGAGTACCTGTCTACTAGTGCCCTGATAATACAAGTGGTTTTGAAAGAGTGTCAACATTAAAGTTGGTGAGTTCATAAACGTTTTGTTTTAGAAAACAGGTTCTTTGTTTTTTGTAAAACATGATGTGTTTCTCCAGAAAATCCTATATTTGCTGATGTAATGAATGATAACTAAAATGACTCGTACTAGTTCCTTCTACGAGTACTTAGTGTATACCAGTCATATACAATCCAGATCGAACAAACAATCGATTGTGTGGTTCTGCCCCAATCCCACAACCAAACAAGGAACAGGAAATGAGGCGGAGTCCACACATCCTACTGTCTGTTGGATCCTCATGTATATAACCCTGACGTATTCACTAGGTACTTACAGAGTTAACTGTATTTGTCCTTTGAAGTATGTTGAAAGTGTTCCTTAAGAAAATCCTATTTTTCTTAATATGAAATATGATAATACAAGTTCCTTCTATGACCACTTAGTTTATACTAGTTATATATAAACCAAAATCGAACGGACAGTTGACTGTGTGGATCTGCCCTAAGCCCACAACCAAACAAGGAACAGGAAGTAAAGCGGAAACGACACATTCCACTGCCTATCAAATATTCTTCATAAATAACCTTGATGTATAAACTAAGGAATTATAGAATTAACAATGATTGCTCGTTAGCTGAATGGTAAACAGTTTGCTCGTAAAATACTGATGTTCGGCCTGGAAAATCCTATATTTTCCATAAAAGTGAGTTGTTGTCTTAAGTGTTCCAAAGTTGAAAAGTACAAGTATCATCCCATAATTAAAGTGTAGCTTTATTATTGAATAAAACTAGCCGAGAACGTGTTTGTTTTGTAAACTGGAAGTGATGTTAAGACCCTCCTGTGATCACTTAGTACATACAAGTTATAGAAATCTAGATCGAACAGACAATCGATTGGGTGATTCTGCCCTAAGCCCACAACCAAACAAGGAACAAGAAATGAGGCGGAAGTCACACATCTCACTGCATGTCGGATGTTAATTTCATATCACTCTTGTGTATATACTAAGTAATCACATAGTTATTAACCCTGGAGACTGTTTGTTAAGTATATTATTACGTGAACGAGTTGTTGTTTTATCCATGTGAATTCTTATAACCATACCGATGGACGTTAAACCCTACGACGTACTTCAGATGTCGTAAATGTTAATGACGTTTGTCACCCATGACGATTGTAGCTAATAGTCGGGGCACGTGGTTATCAGTCCCGTATAGATCTATACACAAACTCACGCTCTCCCTCCAAGAGACTCTGGTTCCTAAGGATAGACTTCCCTTGGTACTTAGATAAGTACTCGAAGACGTGTCTCACAATTTGGTTCTCTCAACGAATTCACGAATAATACAATGAAAAACCCTTTTTGTTAATAACATGTATCCTTGTAAAAGTCGTACATTTGTTCCATAGTTTATAAGTTTGTTTCCGTGTTAAAATTTGTGCTTGTAAAGTTTGTATCTTAACGTGTTTTGTAAAATTGTTCGTAAGTCTAGTAGTAACAATGTTTGTCGTGTTTAGTAAGTTCCGCGTTCAAATGCATGTTAACGATAATAAAATATAATAAACAAAATTATATTTTTAAACACAATATTACTTGTGTTTTACTTGTATTCCCCCCCCCCCCCCTAAAACATTAAAAAGCTTGGAAAAATATGGGGGGTATGAACTCACCTCTAGTGCGTGTGCTCGATCGGACTCGAAGTGATTGCAACTGCTCCTCGGGTTAGAATACGTGACAGAAGTCGTATCCTAAAAATAATAATTATACCCGACGTCGTATTGAAATTAATAAGATATTAATTTAAATAATAATTTAATTATATATGAAGGACTTACAATTAAATTGGAATTAATTGGAAATGTTGAAATGTGTTTTGGTTGCAAAATAGGGGTTTACGGTTGGGAGAATGGGTTTACGGTTGGATCTTGGATTGTGATGAAGATTTGAAGATGATATGATGATTTGAAGATGGTTTGAATGTTCTTGGTGGGGATATATGAAGATTTGAAGATTATGGGCGTAATCTCTTGAAGATTGAGAGGAAATGGGTTGTTCACATTTAAAGATTGAGAGGATTTTGGAAGTGGTTCACGGTTGGAAATGTGATAAATAAAAGTGTTTACGCCTAGAACACTTATATATAAGGGGTGTTTACGGATTGATCTTCTAGAAGAGGGGGTGTTTTCGGATTTAAGCCAACCGTGAACACCTTTGGAATTGAACTCTAACCGTGAACACCTTTTGATTTAAGGTTTTTGGACTATGAACTCTTTTGTGAATTAAACCAACTCCATAAACCTTTTGTTTTAGAAAGTATTTGGACCGTGAACATAAGTTCCCAAACCGTGAACTACATTCAAAAATCATTCTTGGCCGTGAACCTCAAGATCTAGACACTTTTGGGCCGTGAACACTTCTATTGTGTGTAAAAATATGTTTTAAACCTTGATATTTTACCAAGTGTTGGATTATACCTTCCTATTTTAGCTTAGGTTCCTTTCTACACTTCTTTGTTAGCTCTATAAACAAGCCCAAAGGCTATAGAGAACACCATGCAATCAAGGTTGTAATGTGGATTACACTAGTACTTGGTTAGGGTTTAGACCATGCTAGGTCTAAAATTTGGAGTTGTGACATCGATTGTGTTTCAGAGCCCAAGGGTATAATCGTAATTTGGGCAATTCGGGTCTTTATGAATTTTGGGTTGTTGTTCGGGAGGTTTTAAGGCGGGCTGATTTATTAGAAGTGTAGGGCTTCTCGTCACCTTTCTGTGGATATTAAGTTCATCGGAAACGGACTTGGAACGAAGAAGTTAGGGCCAAGTGAAGTTTTAGGGTTTTAGAGGTCCAATGAGTATGCGGGGCGTACTCATTGTGAATACGAGGCGTACTCATTGTGAACGCAGGGCGTAATGGGTGAGATGGTCGCGGATGGTCCTTGAGTACGTCGAGCGTACTAAGGGGTACGCGGGGCGTACTCCATTCATCACCAAACCCTAATTTTGGGGGTTTACCCCTATATAAGCATCATTTTATCCTTCCACTGTGTAATTTAAGTCAGCCTCCATCCCCTTTAGCATACATTGAAACCCTAAAGTGCCTTAAGTGAGTTATGGAGCTTGGAAGAGGGTTTATGGTGGCTTATGTAAGAGAAGAAGAAGGTTGAAGACTCATTTCTTGGAAAGGAGCTTAGAGATCCAGTGTTAGCATCTTCTTTTCGTGACATTGGAGGTATAAAGTCCCTATCTTGTCTACTCATTGTATAGATCTCCTTTTGGGGTTTGTTATGGTTATGTTAGCCTCTTTTGGTTGGTCCTGGTGAGCCAAGGTTGTTTCAGAGACTTAATCTTGTAGATTTGGAAGTTTTAGGTGTCCAAAAGGCATTAAAATGTGTTCTTTATGGTTTATTTGATCTCATGCATGTGTTAAGACCTTTATTTAAGCTCTAGAGCCCTATTGAGCCATACATGTAAGTAAATTTGCCAACCTTACGTGATAAGTCATCCATACGAATATAGAGCAAGGACTTAAGTGGTTAAGGGCTTATTAAAGAATATTGGGGTTCAGGGGAGTACGTTGGGTGTACCCATCTGGTATGTTACGTGTACTGGCCCCAAAGGGTGTACTTTGGGCGTACCAGCTGAGTACGTGGGGCATACTCGGCCTGTTTGACTTTTCTTGTTTTGTTGACTTGTTTGCTATGGAACTTTGGCCAAAAGATTGACCAAGGTTGACTTTTGGATTTTTTAGGCCTTTTAGGATATTGGGCCTACTCAGGCTAGGCCCATGATGGGTTTGGGCCCAATTTGGATAATTGGGCCATATTTGGGCTTTGGGTTATCAGGTCAATTATTGACTAAAATTGTATTTATTGTTAGTTGGCGCAAGGTTATACGGTTCGGCGGTGAGAGCAGTGATTTGAGTATTAGCGGGTTGAGGTGAGTTTTACTCACTATATTCATGGGTCGAAGGCACCAAGGTCGGCTCGTCGGTTTAATATACTGTTATCCTGTGTTATGCTGAGTGTGGATCTGATATGCATGATTATGCTAGTTGTCGATATGCTGGTCTGGTAGATCTGTAGGTCTGCTTGTGATTTGTATGTATGATTATCGATATATTTATGGGCATTGTGTTGGGTTGAGGTCGTACCGCTTTGTGTTGTAGCCAACAAACCCTGGAGCATTCCAGATATGAATTGAGGGTCGGGTAAGGCAAACCAGACTCATACTGAGGGTCGGGTAGGGCAAACCAGACTCATACTGAGGGCTCAGTAGCATTTGATATATGAGCTGAGGGCCGGGTAGGGCAAACCAGAATCATACTGAGGGCTCAATAGCATTCCAGATGTGAGCTATGGCCCGGGTAGGGAAAGTTAGACTCACACTGAGAGCTCAGTGGCATTCCAGATACGAGCTGAGGACCGGGTGGTATGCCAGACTCATACTGAGGGCTAAACATTAGTATTCCAGTCCGATGACAGAGGGAGTAAGCCAGACATAAGCTGTGGGCCCCGAGGGCAAGCCAGACTTATGTTCTGGACTCGTAAGCAAGCCAGATATGTGCTAGGAGCCTGATAGGCAAGCCAAACTCATACTATGGGATCAAGGGTAATGCAGACTTTTAGCGATGGACCTATTGCATGCTGTTATTTTGTATATGTTATCTGTTTGTGTGTCGGTATTTTGGGGGAACCCACTAAGCTTTGTGCTTACAGTTTTGGCTTATAGTTTCAAGTACTTCAGAGAATTGTGTCAAGGAGAAAGCGTGACCGTACACATCCTAATTTTATGTCATTGATCTTGGGAGACACTGATTTTAAATAATGTTTTTGGAAACAATGTTTTTGGTATACACTTCTATTAGTAAATGGGTTGTTTTGAAAAGCTTTAATTGGTTGAAAATTTTGGGGATGTTACAAGTTGGTTTTAGAGCCTTGGTTTGGGTGAATTGGAGAAACACTCGTGTGAATCCAGTCTTAAACTAAGAAAAAAGATTTTAAAAGTGATTTTCAAATTGTTTTCAAAATAATCAAGGAGGATGCGATGTGTACGATCAGCCAGAGCCAGTAAGTAGACCCCAAGTTACCACACTATTATTTGATCTTGTGATATGTTAGAACTGATGGGTTTTGAGCATAACAACAAATCCTTTGTGTGCATGCAACCCTGATGCTTTGGATCTAGGTTTTCTCTAATTGAACATGCAAACTTTGAACACAAAGAAGAAACCCTAGGTAGCTAATACAATTTTCGAAATTTATATTAACTAGGGTTTGATTACATACCTTGATTTTTATACTGTAATAACAATGTTTCCCTTGTAGATCTTGAAGCTTGAGAACTTAGGTGTTGTTTGTTTTTTCTGAGGCAAAATGTCTGCAGTCTGCGGACCACATCTGTAGACCTCTGCAGTAGAAGAGGTGAACCAAACGTCTGCAGTCTGGAAAAAGAAGATTGTTTGTTTTTTTAATATCTGCGGGCTACTAAAATAAACTGAAATCTAAATAAACTGATTTTTTTAAACTTCAAAGTGATTTTTTAATATTTTTATGACTTTGTTATAAATAATTAACGGATCTAGATCAACTTTTATGTATTATTGTATAAAAAATAAAAATAAAAATAAAAATGGTATGAATTAACGTATATATTTGATAAAAACCAACAACCTTGGTTGTAAAGTTATAACTAAACATTATAATTAGTGATCAAATAATTTGATACATAAATGAATGGAAATAAACTTCGATTTTTTCAATTAAATCTATTAAAAATATACCATAAATATTTTCTCGAGAAATTGATGATACTGTATTAAAAAAAAATTTACAAAATTTGGCAAAAAAATATAAGAATATATTATGATTTTTCTTCATATTTATATAAACAACTTCAACGACTATTATTGTATTAAATCTTTATTTATAAATTTGTCAAAAATATCATGTTTGTATCGTCGAACGTTTTTTTTAAGTTTTGTAATTTTTTTTCAAATTGTTTATCATTAATAAAGTTGGAAAAAATATAAATTAAAAAAAACTTAAAAAAAATGAAGATATATATGTTTTTTTAGGCTAGAAGATCTCTGAAGATGTTAGAAGACTCAGGTCCACATCTGCGCCAAGAAGAGGGCGCGCAGACATTTTTAGGTCGGCAGTCTTCAAAAAAACAAACGGTCTGCGAAGACTAATGTCTGCGCGTGGTCTGCACGGCGCAGACAGAAGAGACCACACAGATCTGCAGACAAAAAACAAACACTACCTTAGTGTCACAAGTGTAACACCTCTAATGGCTCACAAACACATAATGCAAGAGAATGATACGAGAGAGGAGGAAGTAGATCAAAATTTTGGTTTCTGCTTCTAAGAAATAGTGGCCAAAAATTCAAGGCTAAAGGACTCTATTTATAGTGCACCAAAGATGCTATGGATAACTCTAGTCTGAATAAAATATCATTATTTCAAATATGGTAATTATCCACCTCCTTTGATTATCCATATATGATAAGATATTCTAGAAACTCTAGAATAATCTTACATATATATTCATTAAAATCGTCCACCCTTCCCCTCGGAAGGTTTTGGACCCTTTTACTCAACTATTGAATAATTGCACTTTTAGTCGCTACACTTTTAATTAATTCCTTTAATCTCAAAATTAATTCTAAATTAATTTCTAATTAAATATTAATTAATAATATGATTTCTAATTAATATATTATTCTCATAACATATTAATGAATCATTTATTCCAATTTATTAATTAAATTAATAAATCCTTCCTCTTCCTCTATAAATCATCATGTCTAGTTGCACGTGTGAAGGCAACCCAAAAGGACCATGCTACTATCAATTCAAGTACATACCAATTATAGTTACGAGCTTAGACACCTAATCCAACAGTCTCCCACTTGGATAAGTCTAATACCTATAGTTGCAAATATGACTTCAAAAACTGATAAGCAATCTTAACTCTCAAAGCTTTTGTCGAACTCTGACCTAGTCAGTCGCGTGTCCTAAGATAAGAAATCGTATCATCCTCCGTTCTGCAAGATATCATGTGAACAAATGACATGGAACAGAATCATTCTCATTGTTCAACAGTTTACTTCCCGATTTCTGATTTGTAATGACGAAGAACTTACTTGAACACATCAATTCAGTCTTGACCGGGGCCGTCATATAAGTTAACACCAAATCATCGAGGGGCCCAAGATATTGCTTTTCCCCTTGGGGTAAAAGGAACATATAAACTTTCACTCATATGCTTATACTATTTACTCATAAAACCGTACACAACAATTCGTTTTATAACATCAAGTTACTGATGCGTTTACGCATTATCAATGCACATCCAGCTCGTAAACAACAACTCATATATCTTGGTTTAAAGATTATACGATATTATCATCTCAGAATTACTCATGATAAATTCCATGAAGTAATTCTCTGAGCGTGGGTTAATCCAATACTTAAATCCTTATTTCAAAAGTACTCGCGAATGTTGCAGTAAACCATTGCTATGTCTAATCCCTTAGACAATCTATAATCCAATTCACGACAGTCTTAATTCACTACTTACTTCCAAAGTATGGTCGACTGTGGACGTTTTGAATAATCCAATTATTCTGGAAGTAAAACATGCAAAATGAAACACAGTGATAAACAATTGAAAAAAGATAGTAAACAATACACATAAATAAATCTCCATTACTTAATCATCAAATGTCAATTACATTTATTTGTTACAAGTTTCTAAATATCTATATAATCACCAAAACTAATATCATCCTTCAAACTAATGCTCCTTGCATGCTAAATGTGCTTAATCCTACTCAGACCCTTTGTGAGGGGATCAGCATGATTCTCTTCTAATGATACCCTCTTCACGACGAGGCTTCCTTCTTCTACACGATTTTTGATAAAGTGATACTTTATGTCGATATGTCTAGATCTCCCATGATCTCTTGGTTCCTTGGTCAAGGCAACCGCTCCTTCATTATCGCAGAAAATCTCCATAGGCTCCTTTATGGCTGGCACTAGCCTAAAATCTCCGATGAAGTTTTTCAACCATATAGCCTCTTTTGACGCTTCACTTGCCGCAATGTACTATGATTCACAGGTAGAATCAGCCAATGTTTCCTGCTTGGAACTTTTCCAAGTCACCTCTCCTCCATTAAGGGTAAACACCCAGCCTGACTGAGAACGGAAGTTGTCTCTGTCTGTCTGGAAGCTGGCGTAACTATACCCGATAACTCTTAAGTCATCACTGCCACCAAGCACAAGGAACCAGTCCTTAGTTCTTCACAGATACTTAAGAATGTTCTTGACCGCTATCCAATGAGCTTTACCCGGATTTCCCTGATATAGACTAACCATCCTCAAAGAAAAAGCCACATCGGGCCGAGTACATGTCATAGCATACATGATCGATCCAACGGCGGAAGCATATGGAACTCGACTCATTTCTGCTATCTCAGCATCCGTACTCGGATTCTAAGTCTTACTCAGTTTGGTATTACTCGGGATAGGTAACTCTCTTTTCTTGGAATTCTCCATGCTAAAACGTTTTAGCACTTTATCCAAATATGTGCTTTGACTAAGTCCAATTAGTCTTCTACTCCTATTCCTCAAAATCCTCATTCCCAGAATATAAGCAACCTCTCCTAGATCCTTCATAGCGAAACACTTTCCAAGCCAGGACTTAACTTCCTGCAAGGTTGGAATGTCGTTTCCTGTAAGTAGTATGTCATCAACATAAAATATTAGGAAAGTTACTATACTCCCACTAGCTTTGATATATACACAAGATTAATCCTCACTTCTAGAAAAGCCAAACTCTTTAACTTTCTCGTCAAAACAAAGATTCCATCTACAAGAAGCTTGTTTCAATCCATAGATTGATTTCTCAAGCTTACATACTCTATTGAGGTACTTAGCATCCACAAAACCCTTTTGTTGACTCATGCAAACATCCTCAGCCAACTTTCCATTAAGGAAATCGGTTTTGACATCCATCTGCCAAATTTCATAATCATGAAATGCAGCTATGGCTAGCATAACCCTAATTGATTTAATCTTAGATACCGGCGAGAAGGTCTCATCATAGTCAACCCCTGGGGTTTGAGTAAAGCCCTTCGCAACTAGTCGAGCCTTGAAAGGGTGTACCTTTCCATCCATGTCAGTCTTCTTCTTGAAGATCCACTTGCACCCAATTGTCTTACGACCTAGTACATTGTCAACCAAGTTTCAAACTTGATTGTCATACATGGACTTGATCTCGTTGTCCATTTCCTCTTTCCATTTAGCAGACTCAGGGCCCACCGAGGATTCCTTGTAGTTAGAAGGCTCATCCAAATTTTCTAGTGTACTATCACTGATAAACATATCACCGTCTGTAGTTATATGGAAACCATAAAACTCAGGTGTCATTCTAACTCGAGTGGAACGTCTAAGAGGTAACGATTCGTCAATTGGTTCAACAGGAACTTCTTCCTCAGGTTAAGTGCTAGTGTTAGAGGTTCCTTCATCACTTGACTCTTGAATTTCTTCAAGATCAATTGCACTCCCACTATCCTCATTGTATAAGAGCTCTCTCTCACGAAAGACTCCCCTTCGTGCTACGAAGACCACGTTCTCACTAGGTCTTTAGAAAAAATATCCAAAGGACTTTTGTGGGTAGTCAATGAATATAGATCGCTCACTTCGAGGTTCAAGCTTGTTGTGAGTCTCTCGTCTAACGAAAGCTTCACAACCCCAAACCTTGATATGTGCCAACGAGGGAACCTTCCCTGTCCACATCTTGTGAGATGTTTTAGCAACCTTCTTTGTTGGGACTAAATTAAGAATATGGGCGGCAGTCTCTAAGGCATACCCCCAGAATGATATTGGAAGTGAAGCTTGACTCATCATGGAATAAACCATGTCCAACAAGGTTCGATTATGCCTCTCAGCCACAACATTAAGTTGTGGTGTTCTAGGAGGTGTCAATTGTGAAACAATTCCACATTCCTTGAGGTAGTCGTGGAACTCGATACTTAGATACTTACCACTTCTATCAGATCTGAGTATCTTGATCTTCCTGCCCAATTGATTCTCGACTTCATGTTTGAACTCTTTGAACTTTTCAAAGGTTTCTGACTTATTCTTGATTAAGTAGATATATCCATATCTGTTATAATCATCAGTAAAAGACACATAGAATCGATTTCCATCCCTTATGGTGGATCTGAAGGGTCCACACACATCTATGTGTATAAGATCCAGCAATCCTTCACCTCTTTCACAAGAACCAGTGAAAGGTGATTTAGTCATCTTTCCAAGCAAACAAGATTCACATGTATCGTCTGACCTCAGGTCAAACGATTCCAGCAATCCATCTTTTTGGAGTTGGGAAATGTGCTTCTTTTTGACATGTCCAAGACGACAATGCCACAAGTATGCTTTGTCTAAACCATTAGACGAATCAATTTGTAACACACTATTTCCTAAGTTGTCTACAACCATCATAGATTCATACACGTCATCACAAGGTAATGCTTCAAATAAAATACACCATTATAATAAGCATAAATAGAACCATTCTCATTATCAAAAGAATATCTAAAACCTTGTCTATATAAACCATGAAAAGAAATAATATTCCTTGTCATTTCTGACGAGTAGCAACAGTTGTTCAAATCTAAACTTAACCCACGACTAAGCACTAAAGAGTAAACACCAATCTTGGTCACAGGTGTAACGCCCGTGTTTCTAGGCTAGGCATTAATATTGACATAATGGTCTAGGTTAACCTTTGTAACTCATTTAGAAGAAATGAAAAGGAATTATGTAAATATTATATGAAAATTATGTGTTTTATGCTTAATTATTAGGGTTTAAATAATTAAGAATAAAAATGAGCGTCAAAATTAAATATTAGATAAAGCCGATATCTATTAAGAAACTTGTAGTGGGCGTGACAAGGATTACGGATATATAAAGAATGCCGAAATCCGAGCTGTAACGAAGAAGTTATGACCTGTCGAAGTTCCGCGATAAACCGGCACGGTGCCGAATGTCGTAAAAAGTGAGTTTTTGATAAACTACTTTTTAGCCTTAGTGATCTAAACGAAACTCGTAGTGTTCGTTAAAGCGAGAGTAGGTATAAAAAAGAATGCCCAAATCTGACTTCGTATGAGGAAGTTATGATTTTTCGAAGTTTCAGCTTAGTATTAGACAGCTAAAAACTCGAATTTTAGATCGAGCGATTTTTAGCCGACACAACCTAAATGAGAATCGAAGGTCTCGTAAATAGTAGCACAACGGTAAAAAGTCTGACGAAAACGGACTTCGGATGAAGAAGTTATGAATTTTTAACAGATTTCCTGTCCCGGTCTGTTAAAAATAATAATATAAAAATTAAAGTCAAAATTAGCCGACGAAGTCTAAACGAAAGTTGTAGAGCGTAATTTTACCTACGCGTGCATATAAAGAACGTCAAAAACGGAGCTCGTATGCGAAAGTTATGGATTTTAGAAGTTTTAGCGCGAAAATCGAGAAATTATTTAAAATCCGAGAAATTTCGCATAGGCCACGTCACCTTCGGTGTAGGAGTGCCACGTGTCCGAAATCAGTGAGTCATGCGAGCCACGTGTCCGAAATTGATGAGTCACCTCGCATGAACAGTAGCCACGTGCTCGCTTCTGATTCGACCGAAGGGAGGCCCAACCGAAGCAAGCCGCGTGTCGCTCTTGTTCCGATCTGCTGACGAGACCGAAGCGATCCAATAAGGATCCGACGCGTGTGCCTCGGTGGCGAGCCCTCGCATGCGAGACGTGTCTGCCTCCGGATCCGACAACGTGTCCGAGCCTCCTGCTGCCTCGTGTCCTCGGTGCTGACTCCTTTCTCTCGGCCGACTTCGGATCTCACCCTATAAATAGAGTGCTTGCGAGATCTTCCGGCTACTTTTGGAAAATGGGCATTTTTCACCCCTTTTTCAATATTTTAAGCATTTTGACCTCCCCCGATGCCCCGAGATCATTTCCAACGCCCGGAGCACGTCCCAGAGTGCCCGAAGGCCCGAAAAATTTATTTTTTCGGTTTCGAAGCCCGACTCTTCGCAGAGCCCGGTTTCTCAATAAAACTCCCGGTTTTATTAGAAACGATCGTTTTAGGAAATGAATTGCTGCCCGATTTTCATTAAATCAGGTGAGTGTATAGTCACTTTCACCTTACACATAGATATGAAGTATTTACCTTAAAATATGTGCTATGTGTAAATATATTAATTGTTTATTTGAGGTGACTGTTGAATTGATGTTTTATACAAGTTTTAAACTGTATATACATTTTTATCTACAAATATGTTGGGTAAAACATGGGTAGATGAATTAGATGATGTGTGATGAAATAAAAATTGATGAGAGGTATCGATGTTTAAGATGATCTAGTCATCTAGCAGAGTATAGACAACGACCACAGACTATTTTAGATAGCCCAGTGGAACGTTAGTAGACTTGTAATCGGTACGTATGTTTGAACTATATGTTCATTAGGTATTTTTGAACTATGTGTTCATCCATTAATTCTTCCTTTTGACACTATTACGTGTCGGGGTACGAGAGCCTACGGGAGTAATTTATCAGTATTTTCCCTATACTTTTATTTGGAAGAGCTTTGGAGTCTTTGTTCTTTTATGAAGTGAACGGACGAGCTTCATGAGTTAGTGATATAGATCATGAGTTAAATAGTGGGTGTGTGATGAAAAGTGAGTTGGATAGATGAGATGATCAGTGATATAGATCATGAGTTGAAAGTGAGTGGTGAAATATGGGAAAAGCTTTTACCCAGATGTTGGCGTGAGTGGTGCAATATGAGAAAAGCCCTTACCCAACGTTGACCCCCGTCATTCAGCAGAGTAGGGATGAAAACCATGGACTGTTCTAGACGGTCTGCGGAACACTAGCAAGCTCGCAACCTGTAGGTGTTAATGGACTACAGTGTTCATTCGCTGTACTCTAAGACCCCCGTCATTCAGCAGAGTATGGATGACAAGCATGGACTGTTTTGACGGTCTGTGGAACATTAGCTGGCTCGTAACCTGTAGGTGTTAATGGACTTGAGTGTTCATTCGCTGTACTCTAAGACCCCCGTCATTCAGCAGAGTATGGATGACAACCATGGACTGTTTTGATGGTCTGTGGAACACTAGCAGGCTCGTAACCTGTAGGTGTTAATGGACTTAAGTGTTCATTCGCTATACTCTATTCCCCTCATGAGTGCCTTTAGGGCAAGTAAGGCTGGGGAAAACCCCTTAGTATGTTCATCATCTGTATGGAAAACCCATTGACATGTATTGCGGGGGGGGGGGGGGGGGAACTCCCGTGGGAAATACCGTCGATGAATAAGAGCTATGGACTAGCACATGGTGACGATGTGACTTCGTGCCTATTTGACATAAATTGCTGAAGGAAAGCAATGTTGTCACCTTGTTGGTTGTTTTATGTTAGGATGTATTGTTTGACATAACTTGCTGAGGGAAAGCAATGTTGTCACCCCGATGTTTGTTTTATTTGACATAACTTGCTGAGGAACCCCCAAAGCAATGGTGTCACCCCTTGTGAAAATCCTTAGGCTAGGTCCCTTGTGATAGTTGTTTTAGGGACGTAAAGTGAGGATAATGGGAATGGGTAATTAGGGTTATTTTTGGTTGATGAAATTAATAAATTTATTATTGACTGAGAACTTAATAAGTTTATTATTTATTGTGGGTTGAAAACCCTATATGCTCACCAGGCTCCCAAGCCTGACCCACTCAGTTTATTTGTATCACAGGTATCGATACGAAGTTGCTTTACACTGAGAGATTAAAAGAGAAGTAGATCACTAGTGTAAATGAATGTAAGTTTTGTTTATGCTTATGTTTTTGTATTGACAATGACATCCCAATGGTTTAAGTGAATAAAATACATTTCTTCGGAAATGATTTGATAACATATTTATTATGTTTTTCTGGGAATAAATTCCGCAACACTTTTAATCAAATGATTACTCTGAAATTATTTCAAAAGCATAAATTTAAACCGGTCTTTTCTGGCCGTGAATTTGGGGATGTCACAACAGGTGACGATCTCCTATTGCTCATGATCAGGTTCATCTTCCCATGCTCCACATCTTCACTTCTTCTTAGTCCCTGCAAGTCAGAACAAATATGAAAACCACATCCCGTATCTAGGACCCAAGAATTTGAATGTGATGAGTTTTTATATAAAATAGTGTAAATACCTGCCAAGGTTGGCTTAAACTTGCCAACCTTTATGTCTTGTAAGTACTTGGGGCAACTTCGTTTCCAATGCCCTTTTTCATGGCAGTAAAAGCAAGTGGCCTCTTTAGGATCAAAGATAGGGGGAACTTCAAAACCAGATTTGCCTTTGGAGACACTGCTAGACAACCCCGCTTGGGACTTTCCCTTCCAGTTCTTCTTGGGAGAAGCTTTCCTCTTCTTTCCCTTTCCTTGCCTTATTTTCAGGATATGAGCAACAGTAACAGGAGTGGAGGCAATACTCTTTCCCTTCACTCCACTTTCGGCAGTTCTCAACAAGCCTTGAAGTTGACTCAATGTGGTCTCTTCTTTGTTCAAATGATAGGTCATAATGAACTGATCATAACAACTAGGCAATGAGTGCAAGACTATGTCAATAGCCAATTCCTCATCGAAGTTCACATTGAGCTTCAAAAGACGATCCACGTATCGTTGCATGCGTTGCAAATGGGTCGTGATGGACTCTCCATCCTTCATCTTGCTTGTAATGAGGGACTTTACTATCTCGTATCTCTCTTGACGAGCTCGTTGATGGTATTTCTCCATCAAGTCCTTGTTCATCTCATACGCATAGTAATCCTCATATAGCCTTTGTAGCTCAGGAGTCATAGTAGCGACCATAATGCAAGATACTTTGGTGGCATCATTGCATTGTCTCCTATACTCAGCTAGTTCTTCAGGAGTAGCCTTCTCTTTATCAATCTCATCAATTTTCTTCTCGAGCACATACTCTTTTTCCTCGAAATGCAAAGCCATTTTGATGTTGCGCATCCAATCATTGTAGTTGGAGCCATCGAAAATGATCTTTGAGCAAATGCCCAAGAGAGAGAAGTTGTTGGAGGAACCAAAAGCGTTGTTGGAAGGTGACATCTGAAAAAGAAGAAAGGATAAGTTTTGATTAGAAAGGGAAATCCTTAATATAACACCCAAATGAAATATTAAGGCTAGGACCCAACACAATAATTCACAATTCAGAAAAGGGACGCCGTAATCTAATTGTAAATTATTTGAGGTAGGTAAATAACAATTTACCAATTTCACCACCAACGAAAATTTTTAAATAGATTAAGTTTTAAATGAAATTCCTATGTCTTTTGAGATTCATTGAAATATTTAATGGCATGTTTAATCTTGATTATTCCCTTTCCATTTGTGACTGGGATACTGAGGATCATAAACAAGGTGTGAATAATCATGCAAATTAGCTTTGTGCTCTCGATGTCATTTATCATCTAATTAATGTGCCGGTTAACCACACACACTCTATTAATCAATGATAATTTATGAGCTACCCATTTCCACCCTTTATTAGTCCATATTAGTGTGTCGGTTAACCACACATGTTCCACTAACGAATTTTATAAAGTGCAATGTGCAATTTCATGGATTAACATCAAATTCACATTTTCCTAAAGTAGGGGTGTGCGCGGTGCGGTTTGGTGCGGTTTAGAGGCAAAACCGCAAACCGCGCCGCATATGCGGTTTGAGTTATTTAGAAACCGCAAACCGCACCGCGAACGTTCAAAACCGCATTATGCGATGCGGTTTGGTGCGGGCGGTTTATGCGGTTTACATGCGGTTTTGCGATTTGACTAATTATTTACTTTAAATTTAATGATAATACGATCATTGTCATCACTAACGGCTCACTAATTGGTCATTAAACAATTTGGTGGTCAAATAATTGTGGTCATTAACTACTTATTAATATACATAAGTTAATAAAACATAGTGACCATAAAATAATGGTCACTGAATCTTAGTTGAAAATAAATTTGAGACAAAAAAAACTATGGTAACTGCGTTAAATTTTGGATTAATTAAGATTACATTTTAAAAACTTAAGATAATGTCACTAATTTAAGACATGTCAAAATATTTTCGAATATACATATATATATATATATATATATATATATATATATATATATATATATATATATATAAAATTATTAATTGATTTTATCAATGCGGTGCGGTTTAAACCGCAATTTTGTAATCTTAAACCGCAAACCGCACCGCATAATGCAGTTTAACAAAAATACAAACCGCAAACCGCACCGCGAGTGTTTTAAACCGCGTTATGCGGTGCGGTTTGGTGCGGTGCGGGCGGTTTATGTGGTTTGTTCAGTTTATTGCACACCCCTATCCTAAAGTAACTAAGATTGAGAATTTTATAAAACATTTAGTTACTTCATATACTTCATTATACTTATTAATGAGAGTTTAGTGTCCTATCAAACCCGTTCGGCTAACGACCCTCTACTTGTCAAGGAAGCGGTGGGTGAGAGTGGACAGTCATTCAATCGTCATTTTATAGGTAATTTCCTTATACCCCCTTATAGACTAGCTTCATGAATGAGGCCTACTAACGATAAGACTGACTTTTCTTATACATAGATATATATATATATATATATATATATATATATATATATATATATATATATATATATATATATAAATATTAACTTTTAATTTTACAATATATATAAGGGTGCATTTTAAACTTTTAAAATACTAGGGTTCTTAAATTTAAAATTTCAAAATCAAACTATTCAATTTAAATTTTAAATTTCGAAACCAAGGATGTATTTTTAAAACCTTTCAAAAATACTAGGTTAAATTTTTTAATAATTAAATTAACAAATTAATTTTTATCTTTATCCAAAAAATTCAACCCAATCACGAATTCATAATAAGGATACAAAATTACTAATTAAAATATCCAATTTTAAACAATTAAAACGAATTTAAGATAATTATCCTAATCAATCCATGAAAGACTTATCAAAACAAAAAATATGGGATTTGACAGTGCAACTCGTCGAGTTAGGCAAATAACTCGTCGAGTTGCATGTCCAAAAATCAACTCGTCGAGTTTGATGAACAAATGTTGATTATGTTCCCTTCTCTTTAAGACAATTCACAATTGCATCATATTCAATAGAAAACTAAACCTAGGCTCTGATACCACCGATGAGTTTTGAGCATAACAACAAATCATATGTGTGCATGCAACCCTGATGCTTTGCTTCTAGGTTTTCTCTAATTGAACATGCAAACTTTAAACACAAAGAAGAAACCCTAGGTAGCTAATACAATTTCGAAAATATATATAAACTAGGGTTTGATTACATACCTTGATTGTTATATTGTAATAACAATGTTTCCCTTGTAGATCTTGAAGCTTGAGAACTTAGTGTGACCGAAAATGATATGAGAGAGGAGGAAGTAGATCAAAATTTTGGTTTATGCTTCTAAGAAAGAGTGGCCGAAAATCCAAGGCTAAAGGACTCTATTTATAGTGCACCAACGATGCTATGGATAACCCTAATCTAAATAAAATATCTTTATTTCAAATATGGTAATTATCCACCTCCTTTGATTATCCAAATATGGATAACTCTAGAATAATCTAATATATATTTATTAAAATCTTCCACCCTTTCCCTATGAAGGTTCTGGACCCTTTTGCTCAACTAATGAATAATTGCACTTTTAGTCCCTACACTTTTAATTAATTCCTTTAATCCCAATATTAATTCTAATTAATTTCTGATTAAATATTAATTAATAATATGATTTCTAATTAAGATATTATTCTCTTAACATATTAATAAATCATTTATTCCATTTTATTAATCAAATTAATAAATCCTTCCACTTCCTCTATAAATCATCATGTCTAGTTGCACGTGTGAAGACAACCCAAAAGGACCATGCCACTATCAATTCAAGTACATACCAATTATACTTATGAGCTTAGACACCTAATCCAACAAGAACAACATGCTAGTGATAGGCTAGGGATCTTCAGGAATTGCATAATAGAATTACCTGATTATATGATGTCGTATCTCTTATAGAATCCCTGATTGATTGTTGTATGAATCTTTCACGTGTGAACTGGCTATTGCATGAATACGCTAAGTCACATGCTACGTGGTTTAAATGATCTTAGGATAAGGGATTTGGTCCTGCTGCGCAACTCTTGTCTGAGTCCAACCGTTGTGGGATTGAATCTTTTAGCCTAAGATTGTTTAAACAGCAGGGCATGTGATTGTATTCATGCGATAGTCATTTGGCACCAATGGAGGGTCTCGTGGCAATTAGTGGTAGGGTGAGTTGTGTGGGTTCAGCCATACAATTGCGTTATTGAGTGAGGGTGGGGCGAAGGTGAGCCCGAGATGTTGGGAGTAATTTATGAGTAGGTCTTAGAGGACCCGATGTGATCCTTGAGGAAAGTATTAATAGGTGTGGAAAGTAGTATTGGGCCCGTACTACTAGAAACACTGGATCCATACACGAATCGAGGAGAGTTTCAGAGATTCTAAGCACTGGTCAGGGAGGATAACATGGTTTGATTCCATGATTCGTGGCAGTGTTCCCGTATCTGTCGATCTTTTGATTATGGTTGCTCTGGCGTTAGGATGAGGCTGGTAATTGTTTTGGGCCTCAGTGGCGAGATCGTTTTGGGTTGTTGGTGTAGATCTGGATGAGTTCGTTGGTTTGGGGTTTGCAGATGGATGTGGGATGGTTAATTGATGGATTGGAATGTTGTTATTTGTAGACAGGGTTATTCCCTTTCAGTTTTCCAAGTTCAGAGAAGGAGTGAGCAGGCTCGTGACTTCCAGAGTTAGAAACGGTGGTACTTGATGGGTTTTGAGCATAACAAACAATCCCTATGTGTGCATGCAACCATAATATTCTTGGATCCATATTTTCTCTAATTGAACATACACATATTGAACATCAAAAGGAAAACCCTACGAAGCCTATAATATTTTTGAAATTAACTTCTAGGGTTAGTAAATATACCTTTGATAATTATATAGTAATAACAATCCAAATCCTTAGTGTTGTTGAAGCTTCGAGAGCAAGAACCACAAATGTCGTGCCTCTAATGGTTCACACCCAACACTAGCAACAAGATGAGAGATGAGAGAGGGGAAGGATCTTGAGAATTTCGACTATCTCTATAGGGAATAGAATGGTTAAAATCCCTAAGGGTATGGGGTCTATTTATAGTGTAGATAAGATGCCCTGGATAACCCTAATTTGAATATAATATTAACATTTCAAATTAGGTAATTATCCACCTCCTAAATTATCCACATGGGATAATATAGAACCCTAAAAATATCCTCCAAAACCATACACCCCTTTGGGGATGGTTTTGGAACCTCTTGCTCAACTATTGAACAATTTCACTTTAGCCCCTGCACTTTTAATTAATTCCTTTAATCTCAAAATTAATTCCAAATTTATTTCTGATTAAATATTAATTAAATAACATGATTTCTAATTAATATATTATTTTCATAATACATTAATAAATCATTTATTTCAATTTATTAACCAAATAATAAATTCATCCTCTCTCTCCAAAAGTCATCCTGTCTAGTTGTTAGTTTTGAGGGCAACCCAATAGGACTGTGTTACTATCAATTTAAGTATATACCAATTATAGTTATGGGCTTAGACACCTAATCCAACATTCTCCCACTTGGATAAGTCTAATAACTATAGTTGCCAGTATAACTTCAAAACTGATTAGCAAATTGTAGCTCTCAAAGCCGTTGTCGAACTCTAACCCAATCAGTTACGTGTCCTAAGATAAGTGATCAAATATTCCTCCGTTCTACAAGATATCGTATGGACATGAGACATGGATTATAATCAATATCTCTATCCAAGAGTTGTTTCCCGATTTCTGATTTATGACGATTGAAATCTGACTACTAATTGAACATATCAACTCAGTCCAGGCTTGGCCAAGCGCTTAAGATGTCATCATCAAATCATCGAGGGGCCCACATATATCGCTTTTTCTGTTAGGGCAAAAGGAACGGATAAACTTTGATTTATATGCTTGCACTATTTACTCGTCGAATCACGCACAACAATACGTTTTATAACATCACGTTACTGATGCATTTACGTATTATCAATGCATTTACGTATTATCAATGCACAACTGACTTGTAAACAACAAATCATATATCTTGGTTTCAAAAATATAAGATATTATTGTCTCAAAATTACTCGTGATAAAATCCATGAAGTAATTCTCTGAGCGTGAGTTTATCTAATACTTAAAATCCCCATTTTCCAAGTACTCGTGAACATTACAACTAAACTATTGCTATGGCTAATCCCCATAGACAATCTACAATTCAATTCATGACAGTCTTGATTCACTACTTACTTCCAAAAGTATGATCGAATATGGATGTTTGAATAATTCAATTATTCAGGAAGTAAAACCTGCAAAGTGAAACACAATAATAACCTAATTAACTATGGTCTCAAAACTATTGAATATAAATAAAACTCTTATTATTTAATAACCATATTAATTAGACTTTATTAATTGTATAATGTTTCGATTAATCAACTAAACACTTGAAGTAAACATCAGTCATGCAATGTTATAAACATGCATACTATGTCTTTCTATGGTCCTTCCTTTATGAACAAATCGATTGGACACTATTCCAATGATGCTTATTTCACAATTTCAAATTCTTGTTACTACTAAATGTGTTAGAATTCAACCTTACATGCAATATCCTTTTGTGATGTCGAAGCTTCGAAGTCACGGAGACTTTTCCAACGATATTACAAAATGTTCCATTGAAACTTTGTTACTTAAAACAATTTCATGGTAACGAAGCCTCAAATTCAAGATACAATTCTTGAACACTTTTTTTTTTGCATTAAGGTTCCTAACTCACATGTAGATTCTAATCATCAACTCCCACTATGGAAACATTTCCATATTCCCATATGACTATCAATTCTGAACAAGAGTCACCTCCACTCAGAATTATGTCAACATGGCCCGCCCAAATTAGTACTATACTTCCAACTGTACACAAGCAAACAATCTTTTGGTACAACCTCAGAATGTTCTTGACAGTTATTCAAATTTAGTCACACAAAGTTCTAATCCCTTTTCCCTCTCAATGCCCTAGGCATTTGGAAAAATCAGAAGAAGTGAATATTATAGCATATGTAATCAATCCTATATCCAAAACATTTGAGATTCGATACATAATTTCTTACATAAAGCCATGATATCTGATTAGTCTCTTGCTATAATATTTCCATATATTGAATTTCCTATGTTGAATCATTTCAACACGATATTCGTATATGTCCATGACTAATTTTTATTAAGCCTTTCAATCTAAACTTTTAGATTTGAAATGAAGTATGAATGCCCTCTCCCCCAAATCTTATTATAGCGAAACAATTTCCAAATATTGCAACTTGCAAATTGAAAACTTTGTTTCCTACAAATAATATTGCCAACTTGCAATACCTAGCGTAATAATTATGCTTCCACTAGCATAACGCTTATGATTTCACCTGCATAACAATTATGCTCCCACTAGCTTCGACATGTACCCAGAAATCACCTAGACTTCCAGAAATCAAAATTATTGACTTTCTTACAAAAGTTCAGAGTTCTGGAATGTGATGCTTTGATCAGTTTTCGACTAGACTTCTCAAGCATATACACCTTCATTAGATATCATATATGTGTGTGTGTGTTCAAAACCCTTTCAGAACTTATAGCTATTTCTCACAATTCGAACTACGAAAAGGGATGCCATAATCATATTGCGAATTTGAGAACACAATTAACACAACCACTAACCAAAATTATATTTATAAAATCTTTAAAATCTACTAGCTAAATTGTTTCCTCATAATCATTTTCATGAATTAGAGCGAAACCTTTTGCCACTTAGTTTTTAATGGTGTATACGTTCCTATCCATGTGAATCTATCATTTCCAACGTACAATCATATGATAAGGTTTATGACAAATCTCAAATTGAGCTTTCATGGATTGAACTTGCTTGTTCTTAATTTCTTGCCTTCTGGTAGCACAAGGGCCTACTAGCGCTTCCTATTTGGTATAATTATAAAATATGTATTTACGTCGGTCAACGATTATAACCTTTTAAGAATAACTGAAAGATAATTATTCGAGTATATGTTATATGCGTGGACATTTGACAAATATTATATAATATTTGTGTATATTTTAAAAAAACTTAGTAAATATGGCTAAAACAAACGTTAAAAATAAAAAGATTATTCAGGATAAATAATCTTAACGAAAGTTGTAACGAACCTAAAATTACAAATTATATGTTATAAGATGTATTTGGTCTATATACATTTAAGGGTGAACCCAAGTAGTGAAACGATAATTTTTCCGTTATACCCGTTTTTCGATAATAATTGACCAGATACTTTTTACGACGTTAGTTGTTGTTTATAAATGATTTGGATAAAATTTTATTATAAAGGGTATAATGATTTTATTAATAAATAGTTAAGGGACTATAGTGTAACTTGGAGGATATATTATGTTAATACAAGAATAATTGAGGGGACCATAAATGTAACTATAATTTGTAAATTGCAAACCAACATACGTGTAAGAAATATCAGAAAGGTACATATTAAAATGATACGTGTCCATTGTCTACAAATATCCGTACGCTTTCATTTTGGTGTCAAATTTCGAAGTGTACGTGTCAATATTTCTAAATGACTAAACATTTTTAGGCGGTTTAAATTTAGTATAAATAGGAAGATCTTATACTATTTTCAATCATAAAAAAACAATATCAACGAAAGTCTTCAAAGAAAAATAAGAAATTATTTATGGGATAGCACTTCATATATTCGAGATTTTCGGCAAGATAATAAGTTGGCAGACAGTGCTGAGCTTAAAGCCACGATAATAGTTAGTCTCCACTAACTATCCAAGTGAGTGCATAGTTACTTTCAATTTACACATAGATATGAAGTATTTTAATTGCTTAAATGCTATATGTGCTTTTATTTGTGTTTACAATATTTGTGCTTAATATGACTTTACTTTGTTAAATTATATTTTAATAAAGTACTAATTTATTTATTTTATCGTACTTAAATCATATTGGATAGTGAAGGGTCGTGAAAGGTGAAATAATAAAGGTGGCGTGTTGACAACTAAGATACCGATGCGTCATTGGTGAATTGTCATCTAGCAGAGTATAGATGACGACCACGGACTATTCTAGACAGTCCAGTGGGAACACTAGCAGGCTCGCAACCTATAGGTGTTAATGAACGGTGTTCATTCGATGTACTCTATCCCCCCTTGGTTGCCTTATTGACAAATATCGCTCAGGTATTCCCGGAATGATATTGTCTACCCGTTGCTATAAAGATCCTTTAGGATAGTTCCCTTGAGATCATCATTTTAGGGTCAAGGAGTGAAAATAATGGGAACGGGTAATCGGGTTATTTATTTGGTGTGGTGTGTTTATATTTAAAAAGATTTTAAATATTATTATTGTGGATTGAAAACCCTATGTGCTCACCAGGCTCCCAAGCCTGACCCACTCAGTTTCTTTGTATCACAGGTAGCGGCGTAAGAGCACAGGTGTGATGAGTTTAAATCTAACGAGAGATTTAAAGGAGAATAGGCCAATAGAATAATAAATTGTTGTAAGGACTGTAATATTACGTTTATGCTTATGTTGTTGTATTGACCATGACATCCCAAGGTTTTTAAATATAAATAAAAATACATTTCCTCGGAAATGCTTTGATAATGATATTGTCATGTTTTTGGGAACAAATTCCACACTATTATTCTTTTTAAAAGAAATACTCTTATTTAAATAAGCATGAACAAATCGGTCTTTTCTGACCGTGAAATTGGGGATGTCACAGTTGGTATCAGAGCATTAGTTTAAGCGAACTAGGAATTTTAGGAAATTTCTAGACTTAAACTTAGAATGCTAAGTGATGATGGTGAAGTGTGTGTCTAAAATATTCTAGGTTGTATACTTGAATTGACACAAAGCACTAGCTTACTTTAGGATAAGATGCCTAATTTGTTGTTATGTGCTAAATGATTTGTATTATAGCCTGAATTAGGTTGCCTACCTAACTTGCTATTACTTGATTAGACTTAAGGTCTATTGCCGACCATGATTTTAGAAATTTTATGTGTTCAAAGTTCCAAAGGTTTAGTTATTGTATTAGAACTGGCATGTAACTTTTTGGAGCGATGAGGAGGATATACATAACTAAAACCTTCCCTATCATATATACCCGCGTCTCAGAACGTTGAACAACTGCTTTGGTATGCAGAACGTCATGGTGAGAACTCGTAGTGGATTGGGAAATGGTAATGGAAACCAACAGCCTGAGCCTGAGCGTGCACCAGTCGCCGAACCTGCTCCAGAACCTATCACAATGGCAGGAGTTCAGGCAATGATACATGTCATTCTAGATCGAGAAATGGAGGAGACAAGGCATCTACTTCTAGAGAATAGGGATGAACCTAGTGCACCAGTTGTGCAACCAGAACTGAATGAGGAACAGTCAGAAGAAGGAAATTATAGTAGAACCGTTAGTCAAGCCGAACCACAAGTGGTTAGGAGAAACAACCATGATGAAGGAATTGAAAAGAATGGATGCAAGTATAAATACTTTACAAGTTGCAAACCGTCAACTTTTACAGGGAAAAAAGATCCAACCGGAGTTATGGATTGGATCTCTGTGATGGAGCTAGCTTTCATAACATACGGTTGCAAGGGCAA
The DNA here is from genome assembly GCF_052849685.1 of Lactuca virosa. NCBI lineage: Eukaryota > Viridiplantae > Streptophyta > Magnoliopsida > Asterales > Asteraceae > Lactuca > Lactuca virosa. The sequence continues at coordinate 43,075,751 of NC_136432.1, read as the reverse complement.
ACTACAAACCACTTATGTTGTGCGTCAGTTTAGGGGTGGGGCTGTTCGTTGGTGGAACACTTTGGGAAAGACCCTAACCCCCAATGAGCCACTACAACTGACATGGGAAGAATTCTTGGTACACTTCAAACTTAAGTTCTGCTCATCCCAAAACATTCTAGAACTGGAGAACCAGTTTTTGACACTGAAAAAGGGCAACATGTCCATTGCTGACTATATCAATGCCATCACGGACAAGATGGAGTTTGCTTTGCGCATCGTCCCCGACGAGCTAACAAAAATCGATAAGTATGCAATGGGACTACCATGGGAGTACACCGTGCCATTACGTCAGGCACTTACTCTTGAGGCGGCCATCTGGGCTGCCAAGTCTGTTGAAGAGATGATTAAGGGAAGAACCGTTGATAAGGCTGAAGTTGGCGAGAAGAGGAAGTTTGAGGGATCTTTTAGACCCAATAAGAATAGTAGATTTTTAAAGTCCAAAGACAGGAGACCGGGGGCAATAATGAATCCAAGTGGTGTGAGAAATGCAAGAAGAAGCATTTCAGGAAATGCAGTGGAGAGGTGACCTGCTACAAGTGTGGCAAGACTGGTCACTATTCTAAAAACTGCCCGCTTGCTCAAAGCGTGTGATACAAGTGTGGGGAACCAGGGCACGTCTAGATGAACCGCCCAAAGAAAAATGAACCTGCAAAGACAAATGTGACGCCAAAGCCAAAGGCAAGAGCATTCCAGATGACTCACAAAGAATGAAGCAGATGTCGCTTCAGGTGCATTTCCAGTGAATGAATTACCTGCCAATATTTTGTTTGACTCTGGAGCCAACTACTCCTTTATTTCACATAAATTTGGTGAAAGAATAGCTTTGCATGTAGAAAGACTAGATAATGCTTTAATAGTCAAGGTTGCTAGTGACAAGTTTTTACCTGTTAGCCATCGCGTGAAAAACATCGTCATTGACTTGAATGGGAATAAGTTCCACGAGGAATAAAATCCCATATGCTTTAGGTATAGGATCGATTTCATATGTTATAATATTCACCTGTTTTGATTTTCCAAATGCCTAAGGCATTAAGAGGGAAAAGGGACCAGAACCGGATATGACTAAAGTAGTTAAACAACTGTCAAGGACCATCCAAGGTTCATTAAGGATCAGTTGCTTAAGGACAGTTGGAAGTATAGTGATGGATGGACCATATTGACATTATTATGAATAGACATGACTCTAATAAGAATGAATTGTCATATGGAAAATATGGAAATGTTTCCATAATGGGAGTTGGATATTAAGAATCTATGTGTAAGATTAGAAACTTTCATGCAAGAAGGATGTTCAAAGGAATGTAATTTGAATATGAGACTTCAATTCCATGGATTTGTTTAGTAACAAATCTCCAGTGGAATATTTTGTAATATCATTGTCCAAATCTCTGTGACTTCGGTGCATTAACTTTACAAGAGAATCATTGCATTTAAGTTTAGACTCTAACACATTCTAGTAGTAGCAATAATTTGGAATTCTTACACTTATAAGAAGGATTTGAAATGTGAAATGAGCGTCATATGGAAATGTTTCCAATTGATATGTTTCACAAAGCTAGGACCATAGGTAAACATAGTGTGTGTGCTTGGAGCATAGCAGAGATATTGTTTTAATTCAAAGTATTAAGTTGATTGTTCGAAACATTATACAATGAATATTGTGTAATCAATATGGTGATTAAATAATAAGTGTTTTATTTAATTTCAAAAGTTTTGAAACCATATTGGATTAGATTATTCTTGTGTTTCACTTCGCATGTTTTACTTCCCGAATAATGAGACTATTCAAACATTCACACTCACTCATACTTTGGAAGTAAGTAATGAGGTAAGACTGTCATGGATCCGACTATAGACTGTCTAAGTGTTTAGACATAGCACAAGTTTGCTGCAGTGTTCATGAGTGCTCCTGAAATAAGAATTTGAGTATTGGATTAAACCAACGCTCACGTGAATCACTTCATGGATTTTATCACGAGTGATTGTGAGACGACAATATCTTATATTATTGAAATGGAGACATATGATTTGTTGTTTACGAGTCGGTTGCGCATTGATAATACGTAAACACATCAGTAACTTGATGCTATAAAACGTATTGTTGTGTGTGATTCGATGAGTAAATAGTACAAGCATATGAGTTAAAATTTATCCGTTCCTTTTACCCAAAGTGGGATAAAAGCAATATATGTGGGCCCCTCGATGATTTGGTGATGACACCCTAAGCGCTTGGCCAAGACTGGACTGATTTGATTTGTCCAATTAGTCATTCATCATAAATCGAAAATCGGGAAACAGAACTTGGATAGAGAGAATGATTATAATCCATGTCTGATTTCTATAGGATATCTTGTAGAATGGAGGAACATTTGATCCCTTATCTAAAGGACTCGTTACTGATAAGATCAGTGTTCGACAACGGCATTTAAGAGCTACGATTGCTAATCGGATTTGAAATTGCATTGGCAGTTATAGTTATTAGATTTATCCAAGTGGGAGACTGTTGGATTAGGTGTCTAAGCCCATAACTATAATTGGTATGTACTTGACCCGATAGTAGCATGGTCCTTTTAGGTTTCCTTCACCATAGCAATTTGATAGGATGGATTTTTGAGAAAGAGGTTATTTGTGATTTATTAATATATTATATGGATAATATATTAATTCAGAAATCATATTGATTTAATTTGTATTGATCAAAAATTAATTTGGAATTAATTTAGTGATCAAAAGAGACTGATTAAATTAACGGGGACTGATTAGGTAAATCAGTAATACTTATAGTTTGGGCTAATGATCCATGTTGATTAGGGATTGACTAAATCTATGTGAGAGTCTGTGACATCCCCAAATTTCTCGGCCAGAAAAGACCGATTTAGTTTATGCTTTTAAAATAAAATCAGGGTAATGTTTTAAAGGATGTTGCAGAATTTATCCCCAAAACAAAACATGATAAAAATTTATCAAAACATTTCTTAAAGAAATATATATTTTCATTATATATCAAAACCTCGGGATGTCATGTTCCGATACAGACCAAAAGCATAAACAGTATAAACAATACCATATAGGCCTTACAACATTTATTTATATCTACTGGCCTATAATCCAAAATCCCTCGTCATCGTTCAACTGTGCTCTTGTTCCACTACCTGTAATACAGAAAAACTGAGTGGGTCAGGCTTGGGAGCCTGGTAAACATATAGGGTTTTCAAGCCACAATAAATAAATTTATTATGTTTAAACATCAAACAATCAACCAAATTTCCCATCCCCATTATCTTCTTTATTCTTAAAGATCTTAAGAATCATATGTCCTTCATTTATTCATTCCTAAGGGTTCTCCTAAGGAATAGGCACGAAGTCCATCGCTTCCCAAGATTTATACAACAGGAACTAAGTCCATAGCTGCCAAGGTACTAAATCCATAGCTACCTATATTCATCTATACGGTACTAAATCCATAGCTACCAACGTACATGTATACCGTACTAAATCCATAGCTACCAACATTATTCATTAGGCGCAGCTGCCAATAACATCATTTATTCTCTATTAGACACAGCTGTCAATGTTATCCTTTAGGCGCAACTGCCAGGATATTTAGCTTACAATTGGTGAACACTTAAGTCAAAATACTTGGTGAACACTCTGTTCGAAAATACTTAATGAACACCTAGTTCAAAAACACCTAGTGAACACTCAGTTCAAAAATACCTAAAGAACATCTAGTTCCCACAATGTGATAATAATGTATATCTCAAACCTGCAAAACCACTATTATTATTAACACATATATATCATATTTCTAAAACAATCTATCCCATCCCGTCGATCCCCACATACTGATCCTATACAATGATCTTAAGAGATCTAGCCTAAGGGATCGATATGAAAAACAAACTGACAAAGCTGCTTCGGAAATTCCCTGGCAGCAAACGAGGATAAATAAAGACATCAAATGAGGGGAATGGAATAAGTTTCACCACGAAACTTCGTTTGTAAAAACCACAAGACAATTAAGTCAGGGGTAGTTATCTAGATAACTGTGCCTAGCAGTGGTCTGACATCGTGATGTATTTTACCCCCAGACTCACCCTATCCGGCATCAAACTTTGCCTAGCAGTGGTCTGACACCGTGAGGTATTTTACCCCCAAACTCACCCTATCCGGCAATATAACACCAGACATACCTGGTAGTGGTCTATTACCGACACACTTTATTAGGCAGTCTATGAAGTTCCCTCAATTACCTCGTGAAAGGAAACGCTGACACATGAAGCTCGTCTGATCACTTCATAAAAGAAACGAAGACTCCAAAGCTCTTCAAAATAAAAAGTATGGGGAAATATTAATAAAGTACTCTTGTACGCTCCCGTACCCCGGCACGTGATAGTGTCAAAAAGAAGAACTTTGCACATGATACCTATCGGATGAACACATAGTTCAAAAATATCTGATGAACACATAGTTCAAAATCACCTAATGAACACATAGTTCAAAAATACATAATCCGTACTCCCAGATCTAAAATTTACCTCTTTACCTAATCCATACTCCCGGATCAGGTATGTTTGATCCATACTCTCGAAAAACACCTACATATAACGAGTCTGCTAGCGTTCCATTGGACTATCTAGAATAGTCTGCGGTCGTTGTCTATACTCTGCTAGATGACTAGATCATCTTAAACATCGAGACTTCTCATCAATTTTTATTTCATCACATATCAGCTATTTCATCTACCCATGTTATACCCAACATATTTGTAGATAAAAGTACATATACAGTTTAAATCATTCTAAACATGTATAAAATATTCGTTCAACATCCATCTCAAATAAACAATCAATATATATACACATAGCACGTATTTTATATAAACTACTTCATATCTATGTGTAAGATGTAAGTGACTATACACTCACCTGAGAAGACGGCGGTTGGACAACACTTCGTCCCTAAAAACAATATTCTTCGATGAAACTTGGATGTTTTCTCAAAAACCAAGCTTCACGCGGACAAAGTTTCGGCTCGAAAACTCTTTTTCTCGGGATCTTCGTGCTTTTCGGGGCTTGCTTACGATGCTAGGATGATATTCTAGGCTTAGGGGTAATTTTTGCAATATTCAAGAAAGTATAGGGGAGAGAGAATGAAAATTGTAACCTAAAATCGGATGGCATCGTCCGCTATTTATAGTGGCTGAACTCTGAAGTTACGTTGGGCGTAAATCCAAGGTACGCTGGGCGTACTACTCAACGGTGCTCGACGTGGGGCGTAAGCCTTCGTATGCTGGGCGTAGGGTGATGCGTGGCATCAGACGTGTCGAACCTGCATGAAACGTGTCGTATGAAAAGAGGGTGTTTGTCACACCCCCAAACCAGAACGGCGGAAACGTTCGGGGGCGGAGGACGTCATGTAAGTATCACCACACTTGCAATATAGTAATCAAAGTACAAACAACCATTGCATTAATAAGTATAAGTTTTACATAAGTGTTTAAACATTACATATTCAAACGTCAAAGTAGATACAGTAGAAGACAAGAGTCGCAGTACGGTACTAGGTAGTCTTCTCAAAAGCTTCGGGAGTGTACCTGTCTACTGGATTCCTGAGAATACAAGTTATTTTGAAAGAGTAGATAAGCATTTAAGCTGGTGAGTTCATAAGTATTTTAGTTCTATGAAGTATACTCTAAGTTCTTGGAAAAGTTCGCTGGTTCCTCCAGAAAATCCTATATTTCCTGATGTGATAAAATGATAATCTCAATAGTTCCCTCTGCAATTACTTAGTTTATACTAGTTATATATAACCTAATATCGAATGGACAGTTAAATGGGTGAATCTGCCCTAAGCCCACAACCAAACAAGGAACAGGAAGTAAGGCGGAAGTCACACATTTCACTGTCAATCGGATATTACTTATATATAACTCTGATGTATAAACTAAGGAATTATAGAATTAGCCACTAAAGGTCCTTTATGTTATACTAGTCTAAAGAGAGTGAATGACTAAGTTCCATCTAATAAGTAGTTTTAAATTCCCATAAAACCGTTCTGATAAGTAGTTTTGAATCCCCATAAAACCGTTTCTGAATAGTAGTTTTAAATCCCCATAAAACCGTTTCTGAATAGTAGTTTTAAATCCCCATAAAACCGTTATGATAAGTAGTTAAAAATAAAATACCGATGAATAACTACCCTAATATTAACCTGGTTAATTAGGGTTTTAAAATGTGATAAAGTTGTAACCATGTTGGACTGGAATGAACACGACGACCTACTGGTGTCGAAACTGAATATGTGACATTTGTCACCCCATGGCTGGTGTGCCGGACTGTAGCTAGCAGTCGAGATGTGGGATTGTCGATCCCGTATAGATCTATACACACAATGCCCGCTCTCCCTCCAGGAGATTCTGGTTACAAGGATATAACATAGCAAGTATTTCTATGTCCTGATGACATACCATCACATTTTAGTTTGAGTAAAGATCGAATTATATCCTTTTCTTGATAAAGTAGTTTAGACCTCGTATACTTATTTAGAAAAATAGATTTCTCGTTTGTTTCTAATTTAGTTTGTATTATTACCCCGTGATTGCTAACCCTGATACATTATATTTGTACCTCTGTTAATGCAAACCCGGTATGATGTATTATTACCCCGTGATTGCTAACACTGGTACGTTGTATTTGTACCCCTGTTAATGCAAACCCGGTATGATGTATTATTACTTCTTTAATATATTATCCATATACTAAAAGTATTATACGTATCCTGGTGTAGATAAATGAATTGTTAGTACTTTCCTTTCCTAATATACTCGGAATGAAAAGTATACAATCGTGAATCATACTTGTATATTTAGTTTTGAATCATAAATTATACCTATTATAATTTATACGTTCTATCTGATTAGCATGATCTCTCCTGAATGTACCCCTTTGCTCAGCATGATACAAAGGTAATGATACCGACTGAAGTAACCTTTTATATTCCCATATGTATAATGTATATAATTAAGAAGGAAACGACCTTCGGACAAATAACCTCACCTCAAATCCACATCCAAATAAGGAAAAGGAGATAAGGCAACTCATTAGTCCTAAGCCCTTTAAGTTTTATTTATATACTTATACATATATGAACATGATATTGATAATTATAATTTGAAATAGTTTATAAAACCTTTTTCAAAGAGTTTAACAGTATTAAAAGAGTTTTAACAGTATTTCAAAAAGAGTTTACATGACTTTAAAGATTTAACATGACTTTAAGTCATTTTGGAAGTATTTGGCAATCCTTACAAGCATAAGGAAATCCTTTGTGTGATTGATATCACATACAATTATTAACACAATTTATATTGTGTTCAACTTGTATTCCCCCCTAAAAAGCATTTAAAACCATTAAAAAGGTAGATTATAGGGGTATGAACTCACTTGATAAGTGGTGATTTGGGCAGCGTTTCGTTTCTATAAATGATCTTTCTCGAAGAAACCGTGAGTTTTCGTTTAAAAACCGGGCTTTACGCGGGCAGCACTTCGACTGGAAAGAGGTTAGCTTCTCGAGAATTTTGGGGCTTCGGGGCTTGCTTCGGGTTTTGGATATGATACCGGGGCTTCGGGGGGTTGTAAAGAAGTTTAAAGGGGTGAAATATGTGAAAAAGGGTGAAAAATGGTGTAAAAATGAGTTAAGAACCGGAGAGTCTCGCATGATATATATAGTCCGAAGCCTCGGATCCGAAGCAAGGAGGGTGCGACGCGTGTTCGGACAGGTGGAGGCAGGTGGCAGCTTCGCATGCGAGGGGGAGGCCAGGTGTCGGAAGCTTCACAGGCGAGACGTGGCTCGCTTCTGATGCTCCACGGACGCGAGGCGCGTCGGTTACTCATTGGACCGTGCCTTTGGTCGAATCAGCAGTGAACACGTGGCGACACGGGGTGGTCTCGCATACGAGGTGACGTGTCTGGATTGTGGCCATGCGAAAATTCCCGGTTCCCAATTATTTCTCGGTTTTTGAGCCACAAACTTCCGAAATTCATAACTTTTGCATACGAGCTCCGTTTTTGACGTTCTTTATATGCACGCGTAGGCGAGAATATACTCTACACCTTTCATTTAGACTTCGTCGGCTAATTTTGATTTATTTTTAATATTATTATTTTTAACAGACCAGGACAGGAAAATCCGTTAAAAAATCATAACTTCTTTATCCGACGTCCGTTTTTGTCTGTCTTTTTACCGTCGTACTACTTATGACGAGACCTTCAACTCTCATTTAGGTTGTGTTGGCTAAAAATCACTCGATCTTTATTTCGAGTTTTTAGCTGTATACTGCTATACTTAAACTTAGAAAAATCATAACTTCCTCATACGAAGTTAGATTTTAACGTTCTTTTTATGAAAGTTCTCGATTTAACATAATCTACAACTTTCATTTAGATTGTTATGGCTAAAAAGCCTTTTATTGAAAATTCACTTTTTACACTAAACAGTGTTTTGCCGGTTTTGTCGCGGATCTTCGATTGGTCATAACTTCTTCGTTATAACTCGGATTTCAGTGTTATTTATATTTTTGGAAACCTTGTTACAATCTCTACCACTTTGTTCATTCCAATTAAGATTATTGAACAATTTATTTTTGACCTAAATTTGATTGGTGTTACAGTGTTGACGTGGCCGGCTCTGGATACACACACGAGTACGCTGGGCGTACTCTTGTACGCGGGGCGTACACAGATTTTCCAAACTTCAAAAATTCATATCTTTCGCATATGAGCTTCGTTTTTTACGTTCTTTATATCCACGCGTAGGTGAGACTATGCTCTACAACTTTCGTTTAGACTCCGTTGGCTAATTTTGACTTTATTTTTAAAGTTATATTTTAACAGGCCGGGACATGAAAAGTCCGTTAAAAATTCATAACTTCTTCATCCGACGTCCGTTTTCGTCTGTCTTTTTACCGTTGAACTACTATCAACAAGATCTTCGATTCCCGTTTAGGTTGTTTCAGCTAAAAATCACTCGATCTAAAATTCGAGTTTCGGGCTGCATACTACTAAGCTGAAACTTAGAAAAATCATAACTTCCTCATACGAAGTCAGATTTGGGCGTTCTTTATATGCATGCTCTCGGTTTAACGAACACTACGACTTTCGTTTAGATCGCTAAGGATAAAAAGCATTTTATCGTAAATTTACTTTTTACGTCACAGAGCGTCGTGCCGATTCTGTCGCGAAACTTCGACAAGTCATAATCGTTATAACTCGGATTTCGGTATTCTTTATATCTCCGGAATCCTTGTTTCAACCACTACAACTCTCTTCATAGTTATCAGATTTATCTAATATTTATTTTCGACGCTTATTTTTATCCTTAATCATAATAATTAAGTTTAAAGCACATAATTCATTCTTATTACTTCAAAACGAGTTCCAATGGCTGACCTAGACTATTATATCATCATTAATGCTTAGCGCAGAAACACGGGCGTTACAATTCTCTCATCTTTAAAATGATTTTGTCCCCGGAATCATACATCAGCAAACAAATGCGGATAGTGACTCATCATGTCACTCTCCGTTTCCCAGGTGAGATTTGGCCCATCCGTATGTTTCCATTGCACAAGCACTAAATCGACCATCTTGCGTCGCAACTTCTTAGTCTTACGGTCAACGATTGCCTCTGGTTCTTCGATTAACCTCTTGTTTTCATCCAACCTTAACTCAGAAATTGGAATTATGTCGGGAACTTCTCACATGAACTTCCTCAAATAACACACATGGAAAGTGTTATGAATATTATTTAGTTCTTCTGGAAATTACAGCTTGTAAGCTTGATTCCTAATCTTCTGAAGAACTTTAAGTGGTCCAATAGACGTTGGACTCAACTTTCCCCGAACCACGTAACATACTCATCTTATTCGGACTCGATTCGATATGACCTCAAGAGTCGGAATATCAATCGTCTTCTTAGTCATTACCGAAGCGATGGTAACGACATACATGAACAAAACGGAATCAATTACTAGTGCCTTGGTAACCTTGTGACTTTCCCTGATCCAAGTGTGAGTCCTGTGTTTCCAGTAGTATAGGCCCTACTACTATTCACACATACTCATATGGGTTATTGGATTGATTAAGGCCTAATCATGTGAATTAGGGTTTCCAAGATGAAACCCTAGGGATTCCACACTAGAAATACTAACCCTTACACTCCCAAAATCGGCACTTGTGTTCCAAGATGAAACCCTAGCCGTTTTTGGTGCCTCCTAGCCTCACTCTCATAATCCTCCATTTGCTTTAGGTGTTTGTGACTTATTAGAGGTATCACACTTGAGGTACTAAGCTCTTAAAAGTCCAAGTTCTACAAGCTACAACAAAGTGGTATTCATCAAACTTAGTTTTATGTTCTAACACTCCAATTGTATGCTAGTTTGGGTTTATGCTTTGGATGAAATGAAATTGCATGTATAACTTGATAAAACTTAGATCCAAAGCATTAGGGTTGTATGTGCACCATAGGATTGTTATAGTGCTCAAAACCCATCAGAAAGAAGGAAGTAGAACCACCTTGGAAACTTGAAGAAGCTTTGGATCCGAGATCTTCACCTCTTTAGCAACCTCCAAGAAGTATAAAGTTTCAAACTTGGGCTGTATTTCCTTAGATCTCGCTAAGTTCTTGATTCATGATAATTTTTTCCTAAGTCTTGACCTTTTTAAGTATGGCATGCTTCAGTTCATGCTACCTGTCCTTTCAGATGTTTTGAGGGGTTTATAAGCATAAAAATAGGGTTCTTGCTATTAATCCTTCTCCATGCATGTGTTTGTTTGTCTTAATGGGTTAAGACGATGGGGTTTTTAGCATTTAGCACTTATTGGCCATGCAAGACCATAAAGTTGGAAACTTTATGGTAAAGGATGATATTTGGGACTTGTATACTCAATTTGGTCGTAATAGCTTAAGTATTAAGCTTTTAACTCGTTAAGAAGAAGTCCGGTTGCATACGTTGGGCGTACCCTTTGGTACACTGTATGTATGCGGTTCAAGCTCCGACTCCTCGGACGGTGAGTACGCACCGCGTACATCCGAAGTACCCCCCACGTACGAGGTCTGAGTTGAATTGACTGATTTTGTTGATTTTGACCGATTTTGACCAAGGGAATTTTGGGAAATTGTTATTAATTTAGAATGGGAAATGTTATGATTATTAGGAGCCGGGTAGAGCCGGTTTTCAGAGTAGAGATTCATTCAGACTGTATTCAGACTGCGATGTGAGTTTTCCTCACTATACTTATGGGTCGAAGGCATCGAGGCCGACCCATTGGATTAGATATCCTGTTTTGTTGTATGCTGTTATGCGGAGTTATGTGGTACTAGTTATGTGATTAGACTGGTAGATCTGTAGGACTACCTGTCTTTGCTGTTATTGATTGATAATGTTATGTATCGATATGTTACAGTTTACTGGGTTGAGGCAGACCAGCTGAGACTGAAGGCCAAGATACCCAGGTTGGTCCGGATAGACTGAAGGCTTGCGAGGCGCTCACTGAAGGCCTAGAGAGCGGTCCAGATAGGCTGAGGCCCAGTGAGGCGGTCCAGTCATGCTGAAGGCTCTGTATGCATGTTGTTGTTGGTTATGTTATGTGGCGGTACTCTGGGGGAAATCACTAAGCGCTGGCTTATAGTTTTAGTTTTGTTTCAGGTAATTCTGAAGACCGTGGCAAGGCGAAAGCGTGATCATGCACATCCTTCTGTTTTATGTTATCTAAATTTTTAGGCCACTCTAATTGTTGAAAAACACTTTTGAAACAATGGTTTTGTAAACATTATGGATTGAATTGTTGTTTTTGAAAAGTTAAAATTTGTAGTATTTTTGAGATGTTACACAAGGTCCTTCTGGGTTGCCTTCAACATCTTGTAACTGAAAGAAATGACATTTTGGAGAGAGAAAATGATTTATTAGATTATTATATGATTAATAAACTAATTGGAAATTATGAGGAAATGATTTGTCAATATATTATGTGATTAATATATTAGTTGAAAATAGATAATTGAGTTGTTAATTTATTATATGATTAATAAATTAATATGAAATCAGTTAAAACTAATTAGTTATTAATCAAAACTAATATGGAATTAATTAGGGATTAATTAGAATTATTTAGGGTCCAAGATTTGAATTGTAATTGTTCATAATTGAGAAATGAAAGAAAATTCTAGAACCTATAAAGTGATGAATGAAATTTGGAAGTAATCTAGGGTTTCTGTATATTTTATTATTCAAATATAAGGTTTTTCTTGTCTCATCCACACTATAAATAGGACCCCACAGGTTATTATTTTCATTCATACCTTTTGTGACAACCCGAAATTTCTATCTTGTAAAGCCAATCAATTCAATCAAAAGTCAAACTTGTTTCTGTTAACTTTTAGCTTTGTTAAGGGTCTGTTGGAGAGTTCTAAACCTAGTACACTCTAGTATTGTGTGTTAAGAAGTATTAACTTGAAATCATTGAGTTGCAATTGAGCCGGAAACACCTTCACAAGGTGTTCACGGCCGTGAACCCATGTCTGGCCGTGAACCCTTCTTCTTATACATGGTTTCCTTCATTATTCTTCATTTCTCACATCTTCAAGTCAAGAACTCTCATTTCTCTCTCAAGTATCATCAAGGATATCCTCCTTGATTTTCAAAAGTGTAAGTGATTCTTCCCTTCTTACTTGATATCATTCTTATTCAAGTGAAACCCTTTTATTTCATCCATGAATTCAACTCTTTTGGGTTTAGATCTTCAAATTACCAAGAACACCAAGAACACACACTTGTTCTTTGGGCCGTAATCACCCTATAAGCTTCCAAACCATAAGTATCTCTTCCATATACTTGTTATCCATTAGAAGCTCTTGATTTCCAACCAAGAAACAACCACTTTATGCATGATCTTCAAGAGTTTACGGCCGTAAACCCTTTATTGGGCCGTAAACCCTTCATAGATCATATGGTGGCTGTGAACCCTTCAACCCATGGCCATAAACCCTTCATAGGATAAGCCTTGGGCCGTAAGCACTTTATGTGTGGCCGTAAACACTTCTAGTGTGGTCGTGAACACCCTTTCGACAATCATTTGTGATTGTAACACTTCATTTCAAGTGTTTCCTAGTTCCTAAGGTTGTTTACCTTAGCATATTAGTTGTTATATACACTAATTATATACATATATGTGTCAATATATGCTTAATAGGATCCGTTTGTGCTCAAGACCTCACTTGGCATACTTAGCATCCTATATCGATCTTTCATTCGAATCATTTTATAAACGGACATCAAGTCATCAATAACCATTCAAATGGTTAAAACTCTTTTTATATGATAAACTGATTATCGTTTTACAAAACTCTTTTAAACATATATATTGTGAAAATCATGTCTATATAGATATAGTTATATAAATAAGGTTGAAAGGGCTTAGGACTGATAACTCGCATTATTTCATGTTCCTTGTTTGGTTGTAGACTTAGGGTATCGGTTGTTTGTTCGAGTGTCGTTTAAATCTTAGTTATATATTATGTATATGTATGTAGATATAAAAGTTCTTCCAATCAGTTCGATACCTTTGGGTAGCAAAGGTGTACAAACATGATCAGTCATTCAAACAACAATACTAGTAAACTATAATAGGTATAGTTTAAAGGATTACTACTTACTATTTCTAGAAGATTGAAACTTACAAGATTCAGTTCATATATGAGTCAGTTCAAACTTACTATAACAAGAACAGAAAGAACATACTATACACTAGAACAGAAGGAACATACTATACACTAGAACAGAAGGAACATACTATACACTAGAACAGAAGGAACATACTATGCACTAGAACAGAAGGAACATACTACACTAATACAAGAACAATATAACATTAATCTGAGCCACTACTTCATGACATTGGCAATATACTGTTGTGTCACGTTTTGTAACCAGAGTCTCCTAGAGGGAGAGAATGAGTTTGTGTATAGATCTATACGGAATTGACCATCCTACACCTTGTTGCTAGCTACAGTGGGACCTGCAGGTCTACGGGTGACAAATGTCATACCATTTTCGATGTCTTTGGAACGTCGTGTTTTATACTAGTAAATCAAGCATGGTTATAATCTCATCACATTTTACCTTAATTAAACAATTTGGTTTTAAGGTAGTTAGTACATCTGTAGTTACTTTATACAATACTACTGTACATCTTCAATTTTCCCTTTACATTTATATAGTGATCTTCTCACATAAAAGGTAATGTAAAGTATTTTCTAGAAATGAAAGTCATATACTTGGGAAAACATACATCTTTACAAGAGAAAAAACATACAAAACATTCGGGTCTTGGTAGAAGACTACTTTCCAATTTAGCAGAAAATATAGGATTTTCTAGGAAGTATACAAACATTTACATCAAACACTTACAAACTTTACATCAAACAGTTACAAACACTTTTATTAAACTTACACAAACATTTGACACTAAAATACTTATGAACTCACCAGCTTAAATGCTGATCTACTCTTTCAAAATAACTTGTATTCTCAGGTCACCAGTAGACAGGTACACTGGACCAGGTTTTGAGAAGACGGAGCACATTCAAGACTCGTCTTTTATTTTGATATTTCTATTTTTGGTGTCTTACACTTACATTCAGAACACACTTGTATTAACTATATTATTAATGCAATGGATGATGTTGTTGCTTGTTTTACTATTGTGCACTGTTATGATACTGAACATGACGTCCTCCACCCCCGATCGATTCTGCCGTTCTGGTTTGGGGGTGTGACACCTTTCCTAGAAGGATATTTTGGCCGAAAATATCCCCTCTCCTCCCTTCTCTTGTGTTCTTTGTGTTAGGGTTTGGGTATGAGCCATGAGAGGCAGCCATACTTTCGGTGCTAAGGTTTCCAAGACCAACACTACAAGGAAATTGAAATGCTTTTTTACAACAACAAATCAAAGGTATGTAACCTTAACTTGATGAATTTTATATAACTAGGGGTTAAGTTAAGTTTTGTTATTCATTGTATGTGGCCTATCAAAGTGAATGACATAGATCTTTTACGCATTTTACAATGTTTTGAATGCTATCAAACCCATTAACATATTCTTCCAAGTGTACATTTAGAAAATCAGTTTTGACATACATTTGCCATATCTCATAATCATGATATGCAACTATGACAAGTAGTATCCTAATAGATTTGATCATAGCAACTGGTGAAAAGGTTTCATCATAATCAACCCCTTGGGTTTGAGTGAATCCTTTAGCAACAATTCTTGCTTTGAATGTGTGTAAATGTCCATCCATGCCAGTCTTCTTCTTGAAGACCCACTTACTCCCTACAATCTTACATTAGGGAGGTAGTTCAACCGAATCCCATACTTGGTTTTCTCTCATGGATTTCATCTTTGTGTTCATGGCTTTAAGCTATTTTTCAGATTCAGGATCTGCCATTGCATTTCGATAGGTGATAGGCTCATCAGCATTCATCAATGAGAAATACATATCTCTCGGGTTCTTGACGAGTTCAACCGGATCTGCGAATGCCTGTGTTTCAACAGGTTGAAGAGTAATTATCTTTTCATCTTCAACCATATCTTGTTCAGTACTAGTGCGAAATTGAGTTGCATCAGGTTGTGGTTCTTGATCTTCTTCGAGTTCCACACTCCTCCCATTTGCTTCATCCTTTAGAAACTTGCTTTCCAAGAACTCAACTTTTCGTGAAATAAAGATCTTATTCTCACTAGGGATGTAGAAGTATTATCCTAAAAAATCTTTAGGATACCCTACAAAGATGAATTTGGTAGACCTAGGATCGTGTTTGCTGGAAGCCTCTTGTTTAACATAGGCTTCACAACCCTAAACTTTCATGTAAGATAGGGTTGGAGTTTTTCCATACCACATCTCATAGGGTGTCTTGTCTACCTTCTTAGTTGGTGCCATATTCAAGATATATGATGCGGTGAGCAAAGCATAATTCCAAAAGGAATAAAGGGAGAGTACTCCTGATCATCATGGATCAAACCATATCAAGAAAGGTCCAGTTTCTCCTCTCAGACACACCATTAAGTTATGGTGTTCTGGGTGGAGTAAGTTATGAGTTAATCCCACAACTCCTAAGATGATCTTGGAACTCTTGGCTCAAGTACTCGCCACCTTTATTCGAATGAAGGATTTTGATTATTTTATCGAGTTGATTCTCAACTTCACTTTGAAACAATTTCAAATGCTTCGTGCTTATGTTTCATCAAACACACATGACCAAATCGACTGAAGTCGTCAGTGAAGGTGATATAATATCTTTCACCATATCTTGACATTGTTTTGAAGGGACCACATACACCGGTGTGTATGATGCCTAATAAAACACTTGCCCTTTCACTAGTGCCAGACAAAGGGGGCTTTTTCATCTTGCCACATAAGCAAGACTTACATATGTCAAATGACTCAGTGTCATTTTCCCCCAATAGTTTACTCTTTTGGAGTTGGGATATGCGCTTCTTGTTTATGTGATCAAGGCGACAATGCCATAGATATGTTTGGTTTAAACCTTGTTTGATCCTTTTGGTGTTAACATGATAAAGGGACATATTTTTTAATGTTTCATCTAGGTTTAATTCAAAAATTCCATATATTGGTCTAGCCTCAAAATAGAATATTCCATCCAAGAAGTAATGAATATTAACATCAACAAATTGAAAATTAAAACCAGATTTCTTAAACGGGAAATTGATACAATGTTTCTAGTGAAAGAAGTAATCAAACGCACATTGTTTAATGTTAGATACAGACCATATGGTAAATATAAATCAAAATGTCCTATTGCTTGGACTGCAACCCGTGCACCATTGCCCACATGCAATACCATCTCATTTGTCTTTAGTTCCCTACTCTTTCTGAAACCCTGACACGAATTACAAATATGAGTTCCACAACCAGTATCAAATACCCAAGTGTTAGGCGAAAAAGTAAGCAGTACCATTTCAATCATGAAAATGGATATACTTAAAGGGGCTTCCCCGACCTTCTTCTTCTTCAACTCAGCAAGGTACTTAGGATAATTCCTTTTCCAATGCCCCACGACACCACACTTAAAGCATGTGTCATATTTAGCAACCTTTTCCTTCTTCTTTGGTGGTGGATTTTGGAGAGCTTTCTTCCCTTTTCCCTTGCCAGCTTGTGGCTTCCTTTTGAAGTTCTTGCTTTGCTACTTCTTCTTGACTTGCCCCTCCCGAATCATGAGCACTTGGGGGTATTCCTTGGGATTTTTTTCTCTGCATTTTTTAGCATCCCATGCAACTCATAGATAGGATTATCCCACCCATTCATGTTGTAGTTCATGATAAAAGTATCATAAGACTTTGGCAATGAGTTCAGAATTAAGTCTGTGGACAAGTCTAGTGGATATGGAGAGCCCAATCTCTCCAATTGATCCAAATGACTTTTCATCTTGAGAACATGAGTGCTCACATTCTCAGATTCCTCCATTTTGCAGGCATGAAGGGCTCGAACAATTTCAAATCTTTCAGTCCTAGCTTGCTGACCAAACATCTGCTTGAGATGTTCAATTATGTCAAAGGCAGTGAAGAGTTCCAGATCACGCTGAAGATCAGGAATCATTGTGGCAAGCATAAGGCATGATACATCAAGTGAATAACCCACATGATTAATCCATGCATCATGTGTAACCTTTGGGACAAAGGGTGGTTCTTCCGGGACTTGTGATTCAAGGACATAGTCTTTCTTTTCTTGTTTCAAAACGATTCTTAAATTTTTGTGCCAATCCAAAAGTTGGAGTGACCCAGGTTTTCTTTATCAAGCATTTATCGAATGTTCATTGGGTGGTGGTGTGTTATAGTAGTTGGTGGATCCATCTACAAAATTTTAACAAAGTTTTATTTAGTATTTAATTCCTTTAAAAACAATGCCCTTTTGTTTCCAAAAACATTATTTATTTAAAGTCTAGGATTTAAGTTATAAATTAAATAAATTGTTAGGTGACCTTTATCCCACTTACTCAATTTTAACAAGGTAAATAGCTTTTATTAATTACACCACTTGTAATTCTTAGATGTATGAGACCCTTAACAATTCATTTGTTAATTTGACATGTTTGGTCTCATCTATGCCTTGGAACACTTGCTTAGGTGACATTTATCACAAAAGGTTTCCAATCAAGTCATCCAAGTAGAGAAACTTGTATAATGGGTCTATAATTTGGTTATACAAACTGAAAAAATACTTTGGCCACCAAAAGATAACACAATTGGTTAGGTATCCTTTATCCCACAAGCATTATACAAATGGTGTGCAAATGTTTCTAAAGTTGGATGGCATAGACTTGCCTTTTAAAAAAGGGATTTGTATGTTTTATTATACTATTTTAAAACATGTTAAATCATGATAATTTCATGCATCCAATTAATAATGGTATCAATTTTCCAAAAAATCATTTTTAAGGTTCAAATATAAAACCCGCTTTTATATATTTTAACGCGGTTCAATTTTAACGATAATATCCAAATATTAAGTTTGAGTTTCAGCCATGTAAAACTTTATTATTTTATTTAATAAAGCTTCCTTTTATTATTAATATTTTGGTCATAAAGTCACCATTTTATATTCATAATTTTCCAATTTCAAGATTTACCGTTATAAACGATTTAATAAAACCGGTGTTTATTTTATAGTTATAACTTGTTGCATCTTATGTTGAAATTTTGTAAATTGAAAAACAAACTCCTTTTGATGTTTATTTTGTTCAAAAAATAATTTGAGTTTGTGAAAATCTAATTTATCAACCACACAAAATATTTGCATAAAAATAAACAACACAAGCATGCTTTTGACATAAACAAGCCTTAAACTAGATAACACTTTTGTGAGCCAACACAAAAGTGTTAAGTCCTTCCTAATGGACAAAAGGAACCAAATATTACAAGTTGTTCTTCATGTGATCTTCAAGCTCCTACTTTCAATGACAACTAACTTTGTTGCAATTTATAAGATTTTTATAAAGGTTATGAACTTTTATAAAAACCTTACAAAAACCATGACCTCCTCTTGTATTATTCAAAAATGGCCTCCATCTTTATCTTATTACATTTTTCATAAAATAAATCTAGTTTAAAGCAAATCTATTACATAAAAATGACAAGAATAATAAAAACTAGCTACTTTTAATATATACTTTTATGAATAAAAGAATATTACAAACCATTTTCAAACAAATCACATAAACAACACAAAATGGTCCAAGGCTTGTTTATGCACTCTAAAATACATATAAATATAAAACAACCTTTGTTTTTCTAAGACAACTTTAAGTGACAAAAAATGCAAATAAGTTTTTGTCACAAAAAATAACAATTAAAAAAGGTGTCAAAGAAAATATGTATGAACTTGTTTGTATACAAAACCAAGTTATCCATATTCTCCAAAAACTAAGATTCCATAAATCAAAAAATCTAACCAAACTTGCAAGGTGGCTCTTTGATACCAATTGTTGGGTTTTAGTTCAAAACTAGTTTCCAAAAACTCAAAATATTAGCAACGGAAGTCTTAAAAATTCGAACATAATGACAATTCACAACCCACCAAGGATCTTCTTGCAAGTAATTGAAAGATAAAATACACGACCATAGAAGGAAGAAGTAACAACAACCTTTGATGAACTTTGGGTCCTTTAGGGGAGGCTTGGAAGTTGAAGAAGATGGACGACTTTGAGACACCAGCAATTGATCAACTTGAAGAGAATGCTAGTTCTTTTTTTTTTTTACTATTAAGATTGGAAACAAATACCCAAGTATTTGATCCAAGAGATCAGGAAAACAAGTGACTTAATCTTCTTATCTTTCCTAGAGAGAATAAGAGAGTGAGAGGGAGAAGTTTCAGCAATGCATGCATGAATGAGAGATCAACTTGTAAGTAACTAGTCTTAAGTATAAAGCAAAGTCCTTAACCATTAGGTCTTAGCACTTTAAGACAACCATGTCCCTATGTCATCAACATGTCTTTCTTAGGGTGATCACTTTGATGGGTTTTGAGCATTCTAACACTTCCTAAGTGTACATGCAACCCTAATAACCTTGGATCTATGTTTGTCTAATAATCATGCAAAGTTGAATTCCAAGGTTATATTCCTATCTAGCATACATGGGGAACATTTTTAACTTGAATGAAAGATAGAATAACTTACCTTGTTGTTGATTATGATCCTTGAAACCTTGTGAGCCTAGCACCCCAAGTGTGATGCCTCAAATGCTTCACACAACACCAAATGCAAAGGAGTAAACTTTGAGAGAATCTTACACTTGCAAAATCGGCTCTAGCCCTCTTATTTCTTATGTGTAGCCTATTTTGGTGGAGAATGGGTTTCTTATATAGTGTTGACACATCTAGGGTTACACCATGTAAACCCTAATGTGTCATGACTCTTCATTTCCATGACCCATGGGTTTGTAACTCCAATGGAGCATCCTATGGGTGGAACCCAACTTGATAATCCATGGAGCCTCTTAGCCCACTATATAAGATATGGAAGATTTACATAATCTACCCATATATTTAATTAGTTATCTTTTGATCACTTAATTAATTCTAAATTAATTCTTGATCAAACTAATTAAATAATATTATTAATATATTAGAACTTATAATATATTAATAAACCATAAGTGTTATTTCTCTCATTTTAGTTTATCCAATTGCATGGTGCCATGCAACCCAAATGGACCATGCCGGGTCGGGTCAAGTACATACCAGAAATAGTTATGGACTTAGACACCTTATCCAACAGTCTCCCACTTGGATAAGTCTAATAACTATAACTGCAATACTTCAGGAACCGATCGGCAATCGTAGCTCTTTCAAGGTCTCTCGGAACTGAGAAGATGATGATACGCCATTTAAGATAAGTGATCATATAATCCTCTGTTCTAGATATCAGCCGGACAAATACATGGAACAATGTCTTACTTATTGTCCAGCAGTTTGTTTCCCGATTTCCGATTTGTTTGACAAAGAACTTAATTGAACACATCAACTTAGTTCTGACCGGGCCCGGTACATAGGTAAAAACAAAATCATCGAGGGGCCCAGATATCAGCTTCTAATCCAAGAAGGAACAGATAAACTTCGACTCATATGTTTGTTCTACCACTCATTGAATTATACACAAGAGCACGTTTTATAACATCGAGTTACCAATGCGTTTTCGTACAATCAATGCATAACCAACTCATAAGTAACAAATCATATATCTAGGTTTGAAGACTTATATGATATTACCGTCTCACGATCACTCGAGATAAATTCCATGAAGTGATTCCAGTGAGCGTGGGTTGAGTCCAATGCTCAGAACTTATGAGCACTCATGAGTGTTGTAGCCATGTCCAACAACTTAGACCTCTGCAACCAATCATGACAGTCTTGATTCATACCTACTTCCGACATATGACTGACTGTGGAGGTTCGAATAATATGATATACCAAACATAATTATTCTAGAAGTCAAAACATGCAAAAGAAATATAGTAAACGATCGACAAGAGATAGCAACAGTTTACTCATAAATAAAACACCTTTTATTCATCATCTAATGTCAATTACACTTTACAAATTTCAAGGTTATCTAACTACTAAATCTAATATCATCCTTCAGCCCTATGCTCCGAGCATGCTGGAGATGCTTAACCCGAGTCAGTCCCTTCGTGAGGGGATCTGCTGGATTCTCATCCGATGATACCCTCTTTGCCACGATGAGTCCTTCTTCTATTTGATGTCTGATGAAATTGTATTTTCTGTCGATGTGTCTGGATCTCCCGTGATCCCTTGGTTCCTTGGCTAAGGCAACTGCACTTTCACTATCACAGAAAATTTCCATTGGCTCTTTAATAGCTGGTACAACTCCAAGGTCTCCAATGAAGTTCTTCAGCCATATCGCCTCCTTTGCTGCCTCGCTAGCTGCTATATACTCTGATTCACAAGTTGAATCAACCACTGTCTCTTGCTTGGAACTCTTCCAAGAAATTGCTCCTCCATTTAAGGTAAAGACCCAGCCTGACTGAGAGCGGATATTATCCCTATCAGTCTGAAAGCTAGCATCACTATACCCTACAACTCTCAAGTCTTCACTCCCACCGAGGGTAAGGACCCAGTCCTTAGTCCTCCGTAGGTACTTGAGGATATTCTTTACCGCAGTCCAGTGTGCCTTGCCAGGGTTCCCCTGATACCTGCTAACCATGCTCAAAGCAAAGGCTACATCAGGTCGAGTACACGTCATAGCATACATGATCGATCCTACAGCCGAAGCATAAGGTATTCGACTCATTTATGCTATCTCAGCCTCAGTACTAGGGCTTTGTGTCTTACTCAATCTGGCATTACTCTGGATGGGTAACTCTCCTTTCTTGGAGTCCTGCATGCCGAATCTCTTCAACACCTTATCCAAGTAAGTACTCTGACTAAGTCCAATTAGTCTTTTACTCCGGTCTCTCAAGATCCTTGTCCCTAGAATATAGGCAACTTCTCTTAGGTCCTTCATAGAGAAACACTTCTCAAGCCAGGACTTAACTTCCTGCAGAGAGGGATGTCATTTCCTATGAGTAGTATGTCATCCACATACAATACCAAAAAGCTAACTATACTCCCACTAGCCT
The DNA here is from genome assembly GCF_052849685.1 of Lactuca virosa. NCBI lineage: Eukaryota > Viridiplantae > Streptophyta > Magnoliopsida > Asterales > Asteraceae > Lactuca > Lactuca virosa. The sequence goes on along the minus strand of NC_136432.1, from coordinate 43,052,997 downwards.
TGACATATACACAAGATTCATCTTCACTCCTAGAAAAGCCAAATTCCTTGACTTTCTCATCAAAGCAAAGATTCCATCTGCGAGGTGCTTGCTTTAACCCATAAATGGATTTCTCAAGCTTACACACTCTATTAGGGTACTCTGTGTTGACAAAACCCTCTGGCTGACTCATGTAAACATCCTCAGCCAACTTTCCATTAAGGAAAGCGGTTTTGACATCCATTTGCCATATTTCATAGTCATGAAATGCGGCTATGGCTAACAGAACCCTAATAGACTTAATCTTGGCCACTGGAGAAAAGGTCTCATCATAATCAACTCCCGGAGTTTGTGAGAAACCCTTTGCAACCAGTCGTGCCTTATAAGTGTGTACATTACCATCCATGTCGGTCTTCTTCTTGAAGATCCATTTGCACCCTACAGTCTTACGACCTGGTACATTCTCAACCAAGTTCCAAACTTGATTTTCATACATGGACTGTATCTCGCTTTCCATTGCCTCTTTCCACTTGGCTGACTCAGGGCCTGCCATTGCTTCCGCGTAACTGTTAGGTTCGTCCAAAACTATCAGTGTCTCATCACTGATAAGTGTATCACCTTCCGCAGTAATATGGAATCCATAGTAATGCTTAGGTGCATTCCTAACCCATGTGGAACGCCTCAGAGGTACAGACTTGTCAATTGGCTCAACAGGAGTTTCCTCCTCAAGTTGAGTGCTAGGGTTTGAAGTTCCTTCACCACTTGACTCTTGAATTTCTTCAAGGTCAACTTGCCTCCCACTGTCTCCTTGGCTTATGAACTCTCTCTCTCGAAGGAAAGCCCTCCTAGCTACAAATACCACATTCTCACTAGGTCTGTAGAAGAGGTAACCAAAGGATTTCTGTGGGTAGCCGATGAAAATACACCTCTCACTTCGAGGTTCGAGCTTATCATGAGTCTCGCGTCTCACGAAAACCTCGCAACCCCAAATCTTAATGTGGTCTAGTTTGGGTACTTTACCAGTCCACATCTCATGAGGAATTTTGGCAACTTTCTTTGTGGGAACTAGATTAAGGATATGGGCGGCAGTCTCTAAGGCATACCCCCAAAATGAGATTGGTAGCGAAGCTCGACTCATCATGGAACGAACCATATCCAACAAGGTTCGATTACGCCTCTCAGCTACACCATTCAACTGCGGTGTCCTGGGAGGTGTCAATTGTGAGACAATCCCACATTCCCTAAGATAGTCGAGGAACTCTGAACTAAGATACTCACCACCTCGATCGGATCGAAGCATCTTAATGTTCCTGCCCAATTGATTCTCGACTTCCTGTTTAAACTCTTTAAACCTCTCAAAAGTCTCTGACTTATGCTTGATTAAGTAGACATATCCATATCTACTGTAATCATCAGTAAAAGTCAAATAATAACGATTAGCATCCCTTGTGGCATGTTTGAAGGGCCCACACACATCCGTGTGTATAAGATCCAACAAATCTTCACCCCTCTCACAAGAACCTGTGAAGGGTGACTTTGTCATTTTTCCAAGTAAGCATGATTCGCAACTATCATCTGACTTTAGGTCAAATGACTCCAATACTCCATCCTTTTGGAGTTGGCCTATGCGTTTCTTGCTTATATGTCCAAGACGACAATGCCATAATGATGCTTTATCCAAGTTATTATCATTAACAGAATCAATACACAATACATTATTTCCTTAGTTATCAACCACAGATACAGTTTCATACACACCATCACAAGGTAATGCTTTAAAATAAAGAACATTATTAAAGAAAGCATTGATCGAACCAACTTCATTATCAAATGAAAAGGTGAAACCTTGTTTATACAATGCATGAAAGGAAATAATATTTCTTGCCATTTCTGGCGAATAACAACATTTATTCAAATCTAAACTAAACCCACTACTTAGCGATAAAGTATAAACTCCAATCTTGGTGACAGGTAAAGCTTTCCTATTCCCCATGATTAAGTTTATTCTTCCATGCTCCACATTCTCACTTCTTCTTAGTCCCTGCAAATCAGAACATATATGAATACCACAACCGGTATCAAGGACCCAAGAGTTAGAATGGGGTGAGTTATTAGATAAGATAGTGTAAATACCTGCATGGTTGGGTTTAACTTTCCCATCCTTCACATCTTGCTGGTACTTTGGGCAGTTCCGCTTCCAATGTGACTTTTCATGGCAATAGAAGCATTCAGCCTCTTTAGGGTCAGAAGAAGGAGTGACAAAACCTTTCTTGGTTCCACTTGAAGAAGAGCCATCAAGGGTCCTAGCCTTGGTACCCTTTGAAGAGCTCTTCCTCTTCTTCCCTCTACCTTTCCCGATTGCCAAAACCGGGGCGGAGTTTGGAGTAGGAGTGTTAACAACCGACTTACCCTTAAGACCTGTTTCTGCGGTCTTGAGGAGTCCCGGAAGTTTGCTGAGTGTGACCTCTTCCTTATTCATGTGATATGTCATGCGGAATTGATCATAGCACGATGGTAAGGAGTGCAAAATGATATCTATTGCAAGCTCTTCAGGGAAGTTCACATTAAGCTTCAGCAACCGATCCACATACCTTTGAATTTTCTGCATGTGGCTCGTGACGGATTCCCCGTCCTTCATCATGGTTGTTATGATAGAGCATATGATTTCATACCTCTCTTGTCGTGCACTTTGATGGTATCTTTCCATCAGATCTTGGTGCATTTCAAAAGGGTAGAAGTCCTCATAGGACTTTTGGAGTTCCGCTGTCATGGTGGCCAACATGATGCATGCCACTTTTGTAGCATCCCTTTCATGTGCCCGGAAGTCAGCGATCTCCTGGGGAGTTGCAGTGGTCTCATCAATCTCCTTAAGCTCCTTGTCAAGGACATATTCTTTGTCCTCGTAGCGGGTAATCATCCTGATGTTTCTGATCCATTCATTGAAGTTGGATCCATCAAAAGTGACTTTCCCACACAAGTTCATAAGGGTAAAGGAGCCATTAGGATTAGAGCCAGAAGCATCATTGTTTGAAGACATCTGAAAGAAGAGAACAAGATTAGTTTAGATATTAAGAGAGTCCTTAATAAAACACCCAAATATAATATTAAGGCTAGGATCCAATCACAATATATTATAACTTAGAAGAGGTATGCCGTAATCCAAGCTATAACATATTTGAAAAGTAGGTGAATGACGATTCACCAATTTCCACCATGAAAAACGAAATATAAATATTAGGTTTTTAATTGGTTCTTAGAAATTCCTAGATTCTTTTGAGATTCAATGAACTTTTCAAAGGCATGTTTCAATCTCGAGTGTGCCCTCCAAGTTTTGTGACTGGGATACCGAGGATCACAAAACGAGGTGTGAAGTAACCATGCAAATCACTTGGTACCCTCAAGGTTTATCACTCAATCGATGTGCCGGTAAACCACACACGCTCCACCGATGCTATGGTAAACCTTAAGTCACCCTTTACCTACCTTGTTAAGTCCAAGTTAGTGTGCCGGTTAACCACACACGCTCCACCAACGACTTAAACAAAGTGTAAAGTGTAATTTCATGGATTAGCACCTTATTCACATTTTCCTAAAGTAACTAAGATTGGGAATTTAATAAAAGCATTTAGTTACTTTATAATATTCATCATACTTTTAATGAGAATTTATAAGTCCTTGTCTTACCCGTTCGGCTAACGACCCTCCACCGATCAAGGAAGCGGTGGGTGAGAGTGGACACCCATTAAGTTGGCATTTGATAGGCAACAACCTTATACCCCCCTTATAGACCGGCTTCGTGAATGAGGCGTACTAGCGGTAAGACGACTTGACGTTATACATATATATATTAGTAACTTATAATATTATAAAGTATAAGGGTTGAATTTTAACTTTTAAAATTCTAAGGGTTGGAACTAAAGTTTTAATCAAGACTTTACATGTTCCAAAACATGAGGGCAAGTTTTGTAAACTTCCAAAACTTTTCATTTCTTATAACTTATGAATTAATTGAGTAATAAAAATGAAGACTCTTCATTTTTATAACTCTTGTGTTCTTTTAATGGCTTTAATAAAAGTGAGACTTTTGGTTTTCCATAACTTGAGGACAAGTTATGGAATCCATTAAAACACATTATGATCATGAATTAAACTACCATGAAGGTTACAAACAATTCCTATGATCATCTAATCTTCATAAGTTCAAGAACATGAATATGAACACTTTCAAGAATCAAAAATTACACTTAAAAAAAACTTGTAATTTTAATAATTGCCATTGTAAATGGATTAGCATAAACATTACACCATCTAAAACAAGCTTTAAAACATCAAAACAGTTTAGGGTAATGTTTCTAGTCCATTTCCAGCAACAAATGTGCAAACTTTCATACGAGCAGAAAACAGAAAAACGATTTTTTTTCAAGCTGTTTGCACACAAAAAAAAAACAACAAACAAACCTAGTCTCTGATACCACTGATGGGTTTTGAGCATTCTAACACTTCCTAAGTGTACATGCAACCCTAATAACCTTGGATCTATGTTTGTCTAATAATCATGCAAAGTTGAATTCCAAGGTTATATTCCTATCTAGCATACATGGGGAACATTTTTAACTTGAATGAAAGATAGAATAACTTACCTTGTTGTTGATTATGATCCTTGAAACCTTGTGAGCCTAGCACCCCAAGTGTGATGCCTCAAATGCTTCACACAACACCAAATGCAAAGGAGTAAACTTTGAGAGAATCTTACACTTGCAAAATCGGCTCTAGCACTCTTGTTTCTTATGTGTAGCCTATTTTGGTGGAGAATGGGTTTCTTATATAGTGTTGACACATCTAGGGTTACACCATGTAAACCCTAATATGTCGTGACTCTTCATTTCCATGACCCATGGGTTTGTAACTCCCATGGAGCATCCTATGGGTGGAACCCAACTTGATAATCCATGGAGCCTCTTAGCCCACTATATAAGATATGGAAGATTTACATAATCTACCCATATATTCAATTAGTTATCTTTTGATCACTTAATTAATTCTAAATTAATTCTTGATCAAACTAATTAAATAATATTATTAATATATTAGAACTTATAATATATTAATAAACCATAAGTGTTATTTCTCTCATTTTAGTTTATCCAATTGCATGGTGCCATGCAACCCAAATGGACCATGCCGGGTCGGGTCAAGTACATACCAGAAATAGTTATGGACTTAGACACCTTATCCAACACACTTTACATTAAACAAAAGCCTTAATCCTTCACTAGTCATACTAGTTTCGGCCATGGAGATAAAAATAAGACAAAATGTTTAAGATTTATAACTCAAAGTTTATAAAATATAAACTTTGTCTTTAGCTAAAAGTCAACAGGATTAAACTAGTCCAAAATGTTGTACATGACTTATTAATTCATTCCTTATGAAATAATATGTTACTTCTATTGCAAAATAATTATTTCTATGAAATAAATTTCCCAATTGATTATAAGAGTTTATGAATATTTATCAAAATCAATTTCTAATAAATAATCAATTGTATCAAATTGTTGTTAGTGTGACCCTTAATATCATATGTTAATTAGCAATATCATTATAATATGAATCTTGAGCATATTTGATCTTTCACCCATAACCTTCAATAAGAGGCTTAAACATTAATTCCCCACAACCTTTAGCTCGTTGAACTTTTTCTTAGCATCATTATGTAGATATTCTTCCAACCATGCACACGAGCCTTAACCTCTGAAGGAACATGCTCAAAGCTAGACTGTACTCAGTATTTTGGGCCAGAACCAATATGGGTTGGCGATAGAATGCGTTAATGATGTTGGGTCTAATATGCATACCTATGTCAGTAAAAGAAGTCACATTTGAAGTCAAATATTCCATGCTCACACTAGTAGTCTTATGTAGTTGTGAATCAGCTAAGACGGTGTATCCAAGAGGGGCGAATAGTGTCATATTTATTTTCTTGTTTTACAACGTTGAAATTATCTTGAAACTCTTATTATATTGTTAGTTACAAATCGAAAGGATCATCATCAAGTATAGGAGATACTATATCCTCCTCACCATAATTTCGATCACCCAAAATAATATTCTAATTGGTATCTAGTATCTCTTCCGATAGAAAACAATATTCTGAGTGCATCACTTTATCCTCATTACCATTTTGATTATGTTCATCTAGTTCAACAAAAGCACTATTGTTCTCTCACTCCTTAATAAAACCAAGGGAAATCCCTTAGTAAGAAGACTCCTGGTATCAATTACAATAGTATATTTGGCATCATCAGTAACATTAACAATGTCTTTAGTCTCCCTTTCGACCGTATATCCATGTGTATTTCATGTAGGACCATTTTTCACAAGCATCAGTTTCATTATTTTGTTGTTTCTCAACTAGTGATAGTTTAAGATTTCAATAAAACCGCACAAGGTTTGCAAACATCCTCAGCTTCCCAATCCATATAGTGTGATGCTTGGAAACAAAATAGTTCACATCATCCATATTTTATATAACGAACAAACTCAAAAGGCTTACTTACTATTTTAAGACAATCTCCTAGAAATGAAAACATCAATTACAATACCATATCTTATGCATGTATAATGTACTATAAACTCCCATATTTGGATTCAGGATTGATCACAAACACCTTGTCTTTATTTTAAAGGAATTGTAGCGCTTCTACCTAATAATTTATACATTTGGTGCATATTAATTTTTTGTTGGGGTGTAGCCCTTTTAGGGAAGCTACATCTACTTTAGAGATTCAACTTGAGGTTTAATTCGCTTGTCTTTCCTTTTTTTCATGACATCTTATTCTACATAGTCAAACAAAACTCAACCATGTCCTTTTCGTGGGTTTCATTATTTCTCGATGGTGAAGTGGAACTAAGGGGATTTATCATATGATATCTCATCTTAAGATGTCACACCTTGCTTCCAATGAACATAAAAGTCTGTTGTGGAAGGCTATTTCTATGTACAATGGATTGTTTATGTTTGTGGAAGAAGTATTAAAAGTGCTTGGTTAATGCATATGTGTAAATCGTATGAGTATACATGCAGTGAGTCATGCTTGCCACCACCTTGATGGCATCGTATGTTTTTCTCGTATGTCCGATTACATGACTTGACATATTATTGGCATTTTAAAACTAGCTATCAATGAGAATGAGAATGTTGTACATGAAGGGTTGGTGTTAGATGTTGAGCTCCTTGATCATGTATATCATAACCTTCAAAAGTATTTCTCATAGTTTTTGTATGGATTTCTATCATAAATTGAAAACATTTACTAATAAGGTGGTCACTCGTCCCGAGTGTGCTGAATCGTGGGTAAGGTTGTTACTTCTTCCCTGGTGCACTTTGCAGGTGTTCAAGCCCAAAAATTGACAGGAAAGTAGGTCTAGGAACGGAAAATCCTTACAAAATTGTTGTATTTTGAACTCTTTTGCTAAATGGGGGAAAAAGGACGATATTGTCACATTAGTTGAAAATTTGTTCAACAATATTGGTTTGGGGTCATCAGGCCAAGTAAAAGATCACTTTCAGAAGGAGATATCAAATGGAAACACCAACATCAAGCAATGACTCCTTAAGGTTGTTGATGGGAATTTTAAGTAGAAATGAAAGTGTTATGTTCCTTGGGTGTTGCTCCATACAATAGTGATACCGCCAAGTCTTTGGAGGCTAAACATCCATACAGGCCACTTCCATCCGTGTCGAGCACCATATTTTATGAGCCTCCCCTTGTTGTAGAGATTGAAAATGTCATTGGTTTGCATTAAAATGTTTCCTAAAGGAACTTCATGTGGTAAAGATGTCTTGAGAGCTCAACACATTTTGGATGTTCAATGTACAGAGTTGTATGTTGTAGCTACAAATCTCTTACGTGCAATCATTACAGTAGTTAATTTGTGTCTAGGGAAGATGTTCGTCGTGTCTAGCATATTCTATAGTGTCATCTCCTCTTACTCCACTCCTAAAATCTTGCAATGGAATCCAACCTATTCCAGTGGGCACTATATGGGGGCGTTTAGTTTCCAAGGTTGCCATGAAAGGTGTTGGTAAAGAAATAGCAAAGCACCTTAACAATTTTCAATTTGGGGTATGTGTGTTCCATAAATGGATCTTAAGGCTTATATATTTTGTTAGGATAACTTGGATTAAGAAAACATCTAGGCTAATCTATATAGACATTTCCAAGTAGGTGTCTATTAAGAAAAACGAATTTTCTTAAAATCTATTTTCCATAACTCATAATCATGATATGTAGCTATGGTAAACAATATCTTTGATTTAATCATAATTACTTGATAAAAAGTTTGATCATAGTCATTGACATGGGTATGATTAAAGCTTTTTATAGTAAGTCTTTTTGAATGTGCATAAATCTCCGTGTTTGTTTTCTTTCTAAAAGAATCACTTACTCATTCTAGTATTACTATATGGAGGAAGATTAATCAAGCCCATACTTGATTATTAGACATGGATTACATCTCAGTGTTCATGAATCTAGGTTATTTATCATGTTCAATATCTAATATAGCGTTTTGGTAGTTGATGGATTTGTCACAAACCATCAAGAAGAACTCATCAATGAGAGATTACATATTTCTCATTTTATAGATGATTCAAACCATATATGCAAAAAATGTGTGTTTATGAATAACTATTATTCATGTTCAATAATTTCTTGTAAAAACTAGTACCAACCTTAACAACATCAGGCTATGATTGTTGAGCTACTTCAAGTTCCATGTGCGTCCCACTTGTTTTGTCACTAGAAGCTTGCTTTCTGATAACTCAACTTTCATAGTAATATGAGAACTTATTCTTGGTCGGTTTGTATATATAATCTAAACAACCTTTTAGAGTATTTTACAAATATGTATTTAGTAGATTTTAGGTCTAGACGCTTTAGTCTAACATAGGCTTCAAAACCTTAAACGTTAAGTAAGATAAGGATGGATCCTTTCCATAATAAATCTTATAAAGTGTTTTAACTACTTCTTAGTTGGTGTTAGTATTCGAAATACAAGTGGTAGTGATTAAGGCATAGTCCCAAAAGAATAAAGGATGATAATTTCTACTGATTAGAAAGTAAACCACATCCAGTAAGGTTTAGTTTATCCTTTGTTATATCTAAGGCTTTAGATGGTTCTACTAATTTGTATTTCAACTTTATATTTGAAAACTTCAAAAAGATTTCACATTTATCTTTTATCATATGAAATATAATTAAAACGACTATAGTTGTTAATAAAGTTGATGATATATCTTCTACTAAATCTAGACATTCATTAGAACGGAATTCATACATCATAGTGTAAAGTTCCTTAATAATTATTTTTCTCTACTATTTAGTGAAAATATAATTAGTAATCTTTTATATATAAATAAGATTCACATATGTAAAATAAAATATATTATTTGTCTTCAAAGATCCATTTCTTGAAGTTGGAATATGTGTATTTTGTTTATATAATAAAGAAAAAAATATCATGGATAAGTTTGATTCAAATCAGATTGAGTCAAAAGTGCTTGCTTGTAGAACTTATTATTTAGAAACCATTGATATTTACTTTTTAATTCTATTAAGATATCTAGTTCTCAAAAACAAAATTTAATCATTTTAGAATATGAAGGTGATTGTTATGAAAAACGATTAAGTATATAATCAATCATCTAATCAACTAACCAATACATCTATTTAGACAGGCTAAATTCAAAACACACATTGTTCCAAAACAAACATTGTTTTACAATACATGTACTTTTTTTGTTCTAAGCATAAATAATAAACTCCAATAATGAAGTTTCAACTTACTTGTGCTCACCAGCTTACTCTTCTTGAATGTTTGTAAACATCTACAAATATTAGATTAACATAAAGTATCAAGTACTTGAGTGTTAAATGAAAATTATAAGTTCTATCTAATAGATACTTGAATTACTGGTCCGACCAGTATTTCTCAGATAAGAGGGACAATTCCTTTTCTAGTGTCTTATTTCTCGATAGTAGAAACAAGATCCATCTTTGAGGGCCTTTCTTGATTTCTTGGGCTTAGTGGTATCCTTTCCATGAACTATGGGCCTCTTAGAGCACACATGTCGACTCTCTTAGCCTTGAATTTTTCCAATGTTTGAATCAGCTCAAACCAAATAGCTTTTTATTTTAGGAATATCTGCTTCAGCAACATATGATATGCTTCTAAGCTCACCAAGACTTCCAACAAGCCTAAAATTACATTTCCCAATATGATGTCAGAAACGTCTTTAGCATCACAATGATGCTTCAACCAGGTATCATATTCAAGTTTGTTAGTAAGTGCAGGTTGTTCAAGAAAAGGGCCTTTAATAATATATAATTTATGATCTTTTTAAGAATATCTTACAACGTTCAATACCATTCTTTGAAATTATATCCATTGAATGCAATTATTTATTGTAGATCAGCAAGAGAAAGATGATGCATGGTAATGAGATCATATTTTTTTTTCGTCTACAAAATTTAACAGAATCCATTAATCTTTAATAATTAATACCCTTTAAGTTTCTAAAACATTAATTATTAATGTCTAGGATCCAAGTTGCAAAACAAATAAATGATTATGTATCCTTTATCCCATTCGTTGAATCAAACAAGGTAGATATTGAGTATCATTTATATTCTACTTTATAATTCCTAGCGTTAATAACTTATGTTAATAGACATGTTTGATCGCATCTATGTCTTGGATGTCTCCTTCTTAGGTGAGCATTATCACAAAAGAGTTTCGATCAAATCATACACATTGAGGAACTTGTGTAATCGGCCTATAACTAGGTTATAGAAATTGCGAATACACCTCGGTCATCAAGAGATAACACTAACGATTAGGTGACCTTTATCCCACTAGCTTATACAAGTGACGTGCAAGTGCTTTCAAAGTGGACTGCATAGATTTGAGTTTAATAGGGGTCTTTCAATGTTTTTATAATTCTAGTTTAAAAAACATATGATATCATGATTATTTCATGCATCCAATAATCCATGGTATACTTTTATTAAAACTCACATTTTAAAAATATTCTTTTATAGAATCCAATATTATATAAATGACGCAATCAAATTTTAAAATTAATATATAGTATTAAGTTTTGACGTTTGTGCTATAAAGAACATTTATAAACCTTTTAATAAAACCTCATTTTATAATTGAAGGTTTGGATTTTGATAAGTCTCTAAAATCCTAATTTTAAACATATAAAATTTTAATGGTCAAAATTTTCCGTTAGTTTTAAACGATAAAACTCATTTTATTTTTAAAACTTTTTTACCATCTTATGTTAAAAGAATATTTTCATTAAAACCAAAATTCTTTTATATTTAAAATATTATCTACCATTTTAAAATCTAATTTTATAAACATACATAATATAGCATAAAATAAGCATCACAAATCATAAAACATATGTGCATAAACCATCCATAAACAAGTGATATTTTGTGAGTCATCACAAAAATGTCAAGTCCATTCCTAAGGGACATAAGTGACCAAAACTTCTATGATGTCTTCATGCTTTCACTTGCTTCAACAAAACAACTTGTAACAAGTTCATAAAATTAATTTATAAAACTTTAATAAAATTAAGTGCATGAACTTTAGATCTTCAAAATGACCACAATCTTCATTCTTTTTATATTTTTATAGAAATAAACTATTTCTGAAACTAATCTATTACTTACAAAAATAAACAAAATGAACACTATCTATTAATTATTACATACCATATGAATAGATAAGTATTACAACCATGTTAACAAATCAACACAAACATCATCAGAAGAGATCCATGGCTAGTTTATGCATATCATACACATATACACACACAAAAATATACATAAAAAAACACTTGTTTTTCTAATACAACTTTTATGACTAGAAAGATGCATGTAAACTTCTAGTCATAAAAATAACAATTATAAACATTTTAAAGTTGTCATAAAAAATATGTATGATATTTTCTTATAAAATAAAATCATTCATGTTTTCCAAAAACAAAGACGATACCAAATAATCTAATAATCTAACTATGATACCAATTGTTGGGTTTTATTCAAAAATAGTTTAAAATAAACTACGAGATTAGCAAGAAAATGATTTTAAAATGAATAAACTTAAAACAATTTTAACCACCAGCGATCATTTTGCAAAGCATGGAAATAATAAATCAACCATAGAAGGAAAAACACCACAAACTTTGAAGACCTTTATTGTCATGGGATATTGGAAATTGATGAAGTGAGGCAAAAGCTGCAAAGTAGAATCTCTCTATAATGTATCCACCAAGAAAGAGTAAACCGCTTCAAGATGTTAGTCTTCACTTGTATATAAGCTTCTTAAGCCTTAAAGACCTTATAACAAATAATTTATAAGGATAAGTACTCATTAAATCACCAAATACCCAAGTGTTCTTAAAAAGATAACTAGAGATGGACAAAGGAGAAAATCTCAGATTTTAGAGAGAAAAAAGTGGAAAAGAATCAAGAAAGTTGAAATCCTTTAGTCTCTTTTTATCCATACACTTATGTACCAAGTCAAAACTAGAAATTAAATAAATCATGGTCCTCTTATGAAACACATGGCATAAAAGAAGCAAAACTAACACACAAACTCACCCATGCCATGCAACCTACGACCTCAAGCAAGGATGGGATGGGTTGTGTGTGTTTTAATCCATCTTAATTAACTAGAATTCGTATCTTCTATATATATAATACCTTTATATAAATGGACTTCAGTAGTTCCAAAAAGATGTACACAACATATAAATTGTAACATCCTGTTTCGAAAAGTTTCTTATTCCGAGATTATAGACAATAACTGGATCATGTAAAGGCCTTGGGCTTCTAGGGAATGGGGTTTATACCTTATTAGATTATGATAGTTTCGGATAAGTGATTAAAGTCTTGGTTTGTGTCTTGGAGTCAAAGGGTAAAATGGGAAAAGTGATGTTTTCTTTACAAATTAATGCTTTTAGTTCGGCATGTTTTAAGTCAAAAGTAATTACATAGGGTTGTGAGGCTCGTCAATACATTTTTGTGCATATAAAGAACGCCAAAAACAGAGTTGAAACAAAGAAGTTATGGTTGTTTGAAGTTGGAGTGAAATTGGGAGAAACCTCGTTCTTAGGAGGTGAGAAGTAATTCTCACGACGTGATAGTTCTCATGAGGTCAGAATATATATTCTCACCACATGAGAACTATACAACCCAAATCCCACGAAAATTTTAGGGTTTACAAGGTATTTAAAGGTAAGGATTTATGTTTTAGGGTATTTTCTTAGCCTCCATCATATCTAGAACCTCTTGGGAGAAACAATAGCCTCCGTTTTCAAGATTTGAGCCTCCCCGCCCCTCTCCTCTCTCATCCATTTTTTGGAGTTTTTGGTGGTTTTGGAGCGCTTTTTTCATGCAATATTTAACCTTGAAGCTTTGAAATAGAAGATCTTAACTTTCATCTACCTTCTAGACCTTTGTAAGTTATAAAGTTCCGAGATTTATTGCATTTCATTTTTAGATCTAAGTGTATTTGGTGTTTTGGTCCATTTTAATGAGTTTTGAGTGAGATTTAAGAATAAATTTGAAACTTTATTACTCTCTAAGGTCCCAAGAACATTGTATGTTTCAGATCTGGACACCAACACCTTTTGATCAATTTAGAAAGTTTTCTTGGACCTCATGGACTAGGAAAGTTTTGATCTTTTCCCTTTCAGCCATGCAAGTTATTTTGGTCATTTAGGCCATTTTAGTGTATTAAATTTTAGATGTTGAAAGCTTGATACATTATTATGGATAAAGTTGGAAACTTTATCTATCTAAACATCATGTTGATTCAGATATGAAGGGTGGAGACTTTGACTTAATGGATTTAGCTTAGAAAGATGCATTCTTGGTCCCTTTTAGACTTAAATTCTAGATCTTGGTTATTTGGAGCATCCTAATGGATAAAGTTGGAAACTTTATCCATGATGAAGCTATTTAGGAACAAGATATGAAGTCGTGGGCCTTGGTCTAAAGAGATTAAGCACTTAATAAAGATTTTAGCCTTCTGATCAGAACTGGCGATGTGACATAGGATATGTCACGACATGACGGTGTCCAGAATCATGATTGTTTTGACGTTGCATTATCACGACGTGATAATTGCATGCTTGATTATGTAATATGTCCATACATGTGATATGCTTATTGTTTCCCAAAATACCCATACATGTGATATGCTTATTGTTTTGGTATGAGTATCTAATAATTGCATGCTAGATTAGGGATAAGGATCTGCTTAGGATTTGCATGATAGAATGCTATGAGAGATGCCTTTATATGTCTGTTGATTGTGCTTTTGGAACTGTATGCTAGTATGGATTTCAGATTATTTGATAGAATGGCATGATTTAAGTGAGGCACAGTTTTAAATTGCTCAATTCTCGAATGTTGCCTGCTTTGTGCTTTTAGGGACCTCCAATAATGTTGGCTAACTATTAAGCGAATATGTTAGGTTAAATGTTGCAGGGATTAGATGATTTTATAATGTTAGGTTTAACTCTATTGCGCAGATCTTGTTTGAGTCTAACCGTTGTAGTGTGAGACCTTGCGGTCGAAGAAGTGTTTAGTGTGACAACCCGAAATTTCTATCTTGTAAAGCCATTCAATTCAATCAAAAGTCATACTTGTTTATCGCTATCTTTTAGCATTGTTAAGGGTTTGTTTGAGTGTTCTAAGTCTAGTACATTCAAGGATTGTGTGTTAGGATGTGTTAACTAAAGTTCATGGTGTTGCATTCAAGCCATAAACTCCATCACAAGGAGTTTACGGCCGCAAACTAGAGTTTACGGTCGTAAACTCTTGGCAGCCGTGAACTCTTCCCTATATCATATACTTCCTTCATTATTTCTTCACTTCTCACATCTTCAAGTCAAGAACACTCATTTCTCTCTCAAGTGTCATCAAGAACGTTCCATTTCTCTTCAAAGTTGTAAGTGATTCTTTCATTATTAGATGATATCCTTCTTGATCTAGTAAAACCCTTTGATTTCATCCATGAATTCATCTATTTCGGGTTTAGATCTTCAAATCATCAAGAACACCAAGAACACACACTAGTTATTTGGGCCGTAATTACCCCTTTAAGCTTCCAAAGTGTGAGTATCTCTTCTATCATCTTGTTATACATTAAGATCACTTGATTTCAACCTTGAAACAATCACATTTTGCATGATCTTCAAGAGTTCACGGACGTGAACCCTTCATGTGGCCGTGAACCCTTCATAAGATCATGGTATGGCCGTAAACCCTTCCTAAGAACAAGAATAGGACCGCAAACACTTCATAGATGCAAGTTAGGGCCGCAAATCCTTCTTAAGATCAAGTGTTTTGGTTATAAACACACCTTTGGCCGTAAACACTTAAGGTGTGGCCGTGAACTCCCTTAAATCTATCATATGTGATTGATACACTCCATTTTGAGTGATTCCTAGTTCCTAGGGATGTTTCCAATACAAGATTAGTTGTTATATACACTAATTATATACATATATGTGTTATTATATACTTATTAGGATCTGTTTGTGCTCGGGATTTTACTTGGCATACTTAGCATCCTATATCGATCTTACATTCAAATCACTCACTACAGGTGAGTTCATACCCCTAACTTATCTTTTAATCATTTTTAAATGCTTTTTTGGGGAGGGGGGGAATACAAGTAGAAAACAATATAGTTATAATATCAACCACATGTGATTTATAATTATCAAACAAGAGGATTTCTTATACTTCAAAACTGTATTATCAAACAAATCGTTTCAAATCATTTTATAAACTGACATCAAGTCATCAATAACCAATCAAATGGTTAAAACTCTTTTATATGCTAAACTTTATATCAAACTCTTTTAAACTTATATATTGTCAAAATCATGTCTATATAGATATAGTTATATAAACAAGGTTGAAAGGGCTTAGGACTGATAACTCGCTTTATTTCCTGTTCCTTGTTTGGTTGTGGACTTAGGGTATCGGTTGATTGTCCGAGTGTCGTTTGAATCTTAGTTATATATTATGTATATGTATGTAGATATAAAAGTTCTTCCAATCAGTTCAATACCTTTGGGTAGCAAAGGTGTACAAACATGATCAGTCATTCAAACAACAGTACTAGTAAACTATAATAGGTATAGTTTAGAGGATTACTAATTACTATTTCTAGAACAATGAAACTTACAAGAGTCAGTTCATACATGAGTCAGTTCAAACATACAATAACAAGAATAGAAAGGAACATACGATAACAAGAGCAGAAAGAAACATACAATAACAAGAACAGAAAGGAACATACGATAAAAAGAACAGAAAAGAACATACAATAACAAGAAACAGAAAGGAACATACATCATTTTACAAGAACAAGAAAACATTAATGTGAAACTACTTCACGGCTTAGAAATATACTTGTTAGGTCGCGTTTTGTAACCAGAGTCTCCTGGAGGGAGAGCGGGCATTGTGTGTATAGATCTATACGAGACTGGCAATCCCGCATCCCGACTGTTCGGTTTGGCCGGCAGGCCAAGGGGTGACAAATGTCACATCAGTTTTGACGCCAGCAGGTCATCGTGTTAAATACTCGTCAATCAGTATGGTTATAACCACATCACATTTTAACCTTAATTAAACAAATTGGTTTTAAGGTAGTTAGTGCTTCAGTAGTTACTTATTACAACATTACTGTACACTTTCATTTTCCCATTTCATTCATATAGTGATCTTCTCACATAAAAGGTAATGTAAACTATTTTCGGGTAATAATAGTCATATACTTGGGAAAACACTCACTTTTACAAAATAACAAACATACAGAACAGTCGGGTCTTGGTAGAAGACTACTCTCCATTTTAGTAGAAAATATAGGATTTTCTAGGAAGTATACAAACATTTACATCAAACACTTACAAACTTTACATCAAACATTTACAAACTTTACATCAAACATTTACAAACTTTACATCAAACACTTACAAACATTTTCTTCAAACTTATACAAACATTTGACACTAAAATACTTATGAACTCACCAGCTTTAATGCTGATATACTCTTTAAAAATAACTTGTATTCTCAGGTCACCAGTAGACAGGTACACCGGACCAGGTTTTTGAGAAGATGGAGCGTGTTCAAGACTCGTCTTTTATTTTGATATATATATATATATATATTTTTGGTGTCTTACAAATACATTCAGAACACACTTGTATTAACTATATTATTAATGCAATGGATGATGTTGTTGCTTGTTTTACTATTGTTCATTATTATGATACTGAACATGACGTCCTCCGCCCCCAAACGTTTCCGCCGTTCTGGTATGGGGGTGTGACATCTAGTTCCTATGGCATGTACTTATATTCATGAAGTAGTTAGTTGATATTAGTAAGGGTTCTTCAGCAGCTGATGGCATGGTGAGGTGGGAATCCTAGGAGATTCTAGGAAGCGCCTTAGAGGAATTGGTGTGTTGTTTAGCGGTGTATATTCGTTTGAGAGCGAGTATATGTGATTGGATTGGAAGATAGTGAACATGAGTAGTTATTTAGAGAATCTGGAACGATTCTTGAGGAAAGTGTAGTTACGATTGAATCGAGTAAACATACAAAATCAGAGTATGAAATGATTTAGAACAAGAGATCTAAATATAATATGTTTTGCACGTAGTATTGCTTGATTCGTTGAATACAAGAGGAAAGAGAAATGATTACAATCAGGGAAAAGTTCTTTTTCTCTAGAAGTATCCTTCCCATATTTATAGGGAAAACTGAAAGCACAAAAAATATAAGGACATTCGACATTTAAGCATCGACACTATAGTAGCCCTTAAAATAAAATACAATCCAACATTCGATATTACTGACTACAAATATAAATTCGACATCTCGCAACCTTTGAAACCCAACATTCTCCCCCTTTGTTAGAAGAGTCGAATCTAAGTCATTAACATATGGATTGCTTGATGCATCGAACTCTGAATCTCTGCATACCAGTTCATCACTTTCTTCAGTTCAGCCTTATCTCCTTCGTTGTTCTTCTTACAGTGATTCATACGAACAATCAGGTTCATATAATGTGCAGTAGTTTATCTTTTAACGTCACATGCTTGGAACAAAACTTCGTCTTATTTCCCTTTTTGATTTTACCAACAAAAATTATTCCAAGTGGCTTCAGACAAATCTCTCCATCATCATAAGGCTTCAAATCAGCTTTACTCTTCAATAATGATTGAGGTATAGTAATCTCTTTCCCAATTGTCAAAGCTAATTCGACATCTGTTAAGGCTAAACACTCGTAATAATTGTCAAAGAATAGATTGATATGAGCGAGACCCAACAGATAATCATCTTTACTTGTACCTTGAAGTTTCGTTTCATTGTTGACCTTAGGAATCTTTGCGACAGAGATTAAGTCATTCAGATTCATAAGAGGAAAATCAGCCACAGAAAAGTCGAAGTTGGTATTGTTTGCTCTGACCACATGAAAACGATAATTTTGAAGTACACCCTCAAATAGAACATCTTTGGTGATACTCAAAACTCAAACAATCTTTATAAGTGACCAAACTTCTTCTTCCTCTTTCCCAAGTACTGCATGAAATCGAATTTTCAGCTTCTTGAACTCTTCCTTATCATCGAACTTGTCAACAATCTGATATTGTGGAGTAACAAACATCATCTTGTTGATGGGAAAGTCCAACTGATTCATATCTGAATTCTCAGTTGCATAACTCTTCTTTGGTTTCTTTTCAAAATCATGCATCTCTCCATATGCTACCATAGCTTCAATCCCTTCATAGCTATGTAGTTTCCTTGGATCACCTTTGTCTATTGTTGGAGGATCATTTTGACGAAGCCTGAGAATACTTTGAATATGACGTTGTTTTTCCATTTTAGCTTCTTTTCTCTTTTCCTTCGACAATTCAACATGAACACCTTTCCCTTTGCCTTTATATGCTTCAATGGGTGTAGGTTTCGAAGATGAACCAAAACTACCAATAACAATCCCTTTTGATATAGGTCTTGTTGTTGTTTTTGTCGAAATAATTGGATCAATCATCTTTGGCAAAGTTGTAGGAATTTGAGTAGTTAGAAGTTTTCCCACAACCTTCGCATCACCACTTACATCTCCACTTGTCTTTACAAATGCTCCTTCACCTTTACTTATACCAACAACTTTTCTTTCTCCCCCTTGCACCCCTGTAACAACAGGTGGGGCATCCGTTGGTAGTAAGTTTAAGAGTTTTGAAAGTGGAGCCAATTCAGAATGAATTGTTGACTCAAGCAATCGAAACTTCTGAGTTACAAACTCAAGAGTGAACAAAGACGAAGAACCAGACTTTGAAACCATTTCCTTCAAATCAACCAGAAGCGAATCAATCTTCCCAAAAATCTTTAGATCAACTTCCGCCTTCTCATCTATCTTCGTTAGCATAGAATGATAATACTCAACAATTTTTGTGACTGCACCAGCAACTATATCGACCTTCGTGAGAAGAGAAGAATGAATAGTTGTAAAGTTGGTGATCTCCTTTTCCATGTCTGAGCGTAACTCTTCAATCTTTCGATTAACATCTTCACGAACAGTCTTCACATCCTGAAGAAATAGAACATGTCTTTGCTTGGCAAAGAATTTTAACTCTTTCAGTGCATCATTAAAGGTCTCAGATTGAACTTTGACCCATAACTCATTGTTCTTGTCAGACTGATCGAGTTTGTTTAGAAGACGAAGCCCTTGAGCTTTCAGCATGACATCAACTTCAATTCCAGAAACTGAATGTTTACCCCTGCATCAGCTTGAAGTTGGAACAAGGAATTAAGCTTGCGATTCAGAATCTTGAACGGTTTTCCAGACATCAGCATATGATCAGCAATATTTTCCTCTTCAGGATCAAATTCGATGTCAGCAAAAGAGCCTACAAATCCTCCATCATCGGTTTCATCATCATGAACAGTTTAGGTTCTTCAGTGGATTGAGATGGGAATAAGGAAGTAATGGGTTGGTGCCTAATGTTCTTGAATGTAGGAGAATGAGTAGATGTAGGAATATAGGATGTATCGGGAACAATGTATGGTGGTAATGAAACTGAAGTATCAATAATGGAGGTTTCGAAAGTAGATGATACAATAAGAGACTGGTTACATTGGGCTTCATTTTTCGATATCCATCACCCTTGTTGACATTTACGTATGTATCAGATACAATTCAGTGATGCCTAAAGTTCGAATCTCCTTATGAACTGATTTGATAGTCGAAACTTCGGGTGGTGTAACCTTTGTCTGCTCAGGAGTCGAAACTTTTAATGGTTCACCAGGATTGATGGGTGTGTCCACTGTACAAGTTTTCATAGTGCCATCAGGATTGCCAATCTCCTCGATATTTGACTTAACTAGAGAATCCCTCACTGGTGAAGAATTGCCCTTCTGTACATTGTGCAAAGGAGAATCGGGTACAACCTCATCATCCATTGAATCATCGAGAATTATTAATTTCCTCTGCTTCCTTTGTTTCTTTGAAATATTCTTAGCCATATCCACTGCTCTCATTTTCTTCGATTGTGGAGAAACAGGTGTGGGTATTTCACGAAATACAACACCCTTTCGACCCAATTAAGGCTTGCAAATAACGGATGGTGAAAAACTTCCAGATCGTTCAGGAGAATGGCGAGGTTTGTGAGCCATTTTCTTGAGTCTCTTTAACACTCCCGATTTCGAAGGTACCACCTCCTTCAAAGGATTAACAATTTCTGTAACAACTGGCTTGGAGCGTTTCTTCCATAGTTTTTCTTTGACAATAACCTTCTTTAGAGATTCCACCACTTTAGCAACCGGACTAACTTTCGAAGGACTTGGCTGAGTTTCCTTCTTAGATCCTCTTTTCCTCTTCGAAGGACCTTCACTTGACTTTAACAAAACCCCAGTTTCAATATTCGGATTGATTGTCGTTAAGTAACTCACCAAGACAGGATTAATAGGATCAACCTTTCGAAGCATTGCGTCTGGAATCCGAGCAACAGTTGGAAAAACTTCAGCATCATCTTTAAATAGTTGAGGGAAAATGAAATAGAGAGAACTCTGCAATTTCTTCATTCTATGGAACAAGAATACCCTCCTTCTCATAAGCATACTGAAGAATGAGGCTCCATTATCTATCACACGAAATGCCATCAACAACATTTGTGTTCACCACACTTTTCACAAACTCATTCCAAAGTTGAGTGGCATAGTCCACCTATAAATCATAGTATAAACCCGCGACCATTGCATAAACCTCCAATCTCCTTTTGTCTAACCCCACTGTTCGTCCAGTTAAACAACGAAGATATATCCCAAAGGAGAAATTCCACAGACATGGTAATCCAGACTTCTTGAACTCACTGATTTTGGTAAGAGGTGGTTGATAACCCATCTCGTTGAACATATGAATGATTTGGTCATTTTTGACCTTAACGAAGGGTTCAACATTTGGAATACTATGAATCTGAGCAAAATTCTTTTTCAACAGTCGGAATTTCTTATCATTCAACAGTTGAAAAGTGATTGTGTTCATCGTCTTGATGTATGTTGCCGTTGAACCAACAAGGGATAGCCAAGAAAGAGGAACGGAAAAAGAGTTGAACATCGCCTTGGAAAGAACAGAGTTTTGAAGAGCAACAATGACCATCTTTAATTCATCAGGATAAACTGTGACATCACTTTGAACCTGGAAGTTGGTGCTTTGGATCTTCATAATGGGTTGAGAAGAAACCTCTTCAGTGGTTTGTGATTGATGAGCAGCCATTTTTACGGTTTGGAGAAAACTTTGAAAAACAAAGAGATTAAAATCACAAATCGCCTGAGAATCGTTTTGTGAGCGTAAAGTTGGAATAAAATCCCCAATTCCCTTTTTATATGTAGACAAGATTTGAATTCCAAATGGTTGTCTTTATTAGAGTGACACGTTTCTCCTGAAAAATCGTACCAGTCGCCGAAAAGCACGCCATGTCAGGAAAAGTGATGAGTACTTTTCTTACAAACCCGCACAGTAACCAAACCGTCACATCAAATGTCATTTCGATGGTACTTAGTGGATATGAACCGTCAAAGACCTTCGGAATAGAGGTAGGGCTCTTTCACTTTTGGGTTGAAAAGCAAAGTCATTTGCTAGACTTGTGAAATCTTCAGCCTGAGTTGGTATTACTCAGAACCTCAAGGATTTTGTGAGTGCAATGTGTGCCAAAGAAATAGATAAGAAAGAAAATTTTGGATCTGTGATGTCGAAAATAAAAATTTCGACATAAAGGCAGTTAGATCCCAGGCAAAGATCACTTCGCTAATTATCAAGAGAGATAATCAACAGCTTATGTGGTTTCCCGTGAAGTACAATCGAATACTTATAGAGAAGTATCGAAGGGCATCTTTTTATATGGCTTCATGGGTTGGTTTGAAATTTCGTTACATACCACATCTAAACATAAGAGTGATACATTGTAAACGAAATTATTTGTTTGATCATTGTAGTCAGGGACAAGTATGGCTTGGAAAAATATTTGAAGTAACAAAGAATCAGATGGATACTTACACAAAAATCATATTCCACAAAACAAAATTATGTCTGAATCTTGTTTGGTAAAAATGTTGTGGGTTTCGAACATTTTAGCAAGACCACACACAAAGAAAGAATATGATTTTAAGTATCGAAATTTGGTACTGAAAAAATGTTTCATTAAAGCCTGGAACAAAGTTCCCCGTTAATTCCTTTATGAGTTCGAAAGTTTGGGTTTCACTTCCACCACGGTCTCATGATGTTAGATCATAAACACAGAGTTTTAATATATCTAGATCCTGATTGCTGTATACTAGAAATCTCTTAGACATATGTCATTGTGTGAGAATGTGAAAGAACTTTAGGATGAAAAAGGTTGGTTGAAAGATTTGAAAGTACCACTTCTATATATTGACCAAGCAGAAAACTCTAAACACAATTGAGTAGAGTATGGTAGCTCAATGACTAATAGGAATATAGCCTAGTTGGGAAGAATCCTTATAATGAGAGATCCATTAAGACTTTGAAACCCATTAAGTCGTGGAGGCTTGGGTCGACATGCTGCAGCATGCTTCTAGGGACATCCTAACTAGGACATAGTTTCGAAAGTATACATTTCCCTTAAGCAGTAAGCATGAACCACCAAAAATCTTCGCTAATACCTACACAAGAAAAGATTAACAAAAAGACAAAAATATTTTTGTATTTTTGATTTTTGAAAGAAACTAACAAAAATAACGAAAAATCTTTTTGGTATTTTTGATTTTTTTTTAAACGAAAGACAAAAAAATAAAAATCTTTTTGTTGTTTTTGATTTTGATAACAAAAATGAAAATCTTTTTGTTGTTTTGGATTTTTTATAACGAACCTATCATGCTTCTATACAAACTCAGATCAACAGCTGGTTTATCTAATGATGGACTAAGCCTTGTTCCAACAACCATTGATACTCTCAGCTTTGTGCTATTTGTCATTCCGAATTTTTCCCGCAGATTTCGTGTATACTTCTCTTGATTGATGAATATGCCTTCTCTGCTCTGATGAATGTTTAATCCCAAAAAATTGTTTATCTTCCCCATCATACTCATCTCAAAATGGCTTTTCATCAAATTTTCGAATTCTCGTGACAAAGCAGGGTCAGTAGAGCCAAAAATAATATCATCGACATAAATTTGAACAAGCATGAGATGATCACCAACTTTCTTTCGAAAGAGAGTGGGATCAACTGATCCTCGTTTAAATTTCGATTGCTTTAAGAAATTGGTAAGAGTTGCATACCTTGGTAAGAGTTGCATACCATGCTCTTGGTGCTTGTTTTAACCCATAAACAGCTTTATCTAGGATATAACCATGATCACGAAATTCTTCGTTAATAAAACCTAGAGGTTGTTCAACGTACACCGTCTCTTCGAGTTCTCCATTGAGAAATGCACACTTGACATCCATCTGCTAGACAACAAAATCCTTATACGCTGCATAGGCTAAAAATATTCGAACAACCTCGAGTCTTGCGACAGGGGCGAAGGTTTCCTCATAGTCTATACCTTCTTGTTGCGAATAACCTTTAACTACAAGCCTAGCTTTGTTTTGAACAACATTACCATTTTATCAGTTTTATTTTTAAAGATCCATTTTAAGCCTACAATAGAAACATCTTTCGGTTTAGGAATTAATCTCCATACCTTATTTCTTTCAAATTCATCAAGCTCATATTGAAAAGAAACAACCAAATCAGGATGTTCCATAGCAGCCTTGACTGATTTCGGTTCAATTTTTGAAATAAAAACATTGAACATACAAAAATCCTGGTGAGTATTGAGTACCTCATTCTTTGCACGAATCTAAGCCCTTGTTAATACTCCAGCTTGTGGATCACCAAGAATTTTTCCATGTGGATGATTTCGAGCCCAACTGTCCAAAGGAGAATATGCTGGATCAAAATCCAACGGTGCATCTTCGAATGGTTCATCATTTTCTGAACCTGCAATAGATACATTATTATTTGTATCATGAAAATTTTCGTTTTGATCATCATTTTGCTCCCCCTCGACAAAATTATATTCTTGATGCTCCCCCTCGACATCAGCATTCATTCTCTTATTCTCCCCTTCGAAAGTATGCTCCCCCTCAACACGAGTAGTCGAAGTCAAGTGCTCCCCCTCCACTTGATCAGTTTGTAAAACTGACAGACATTCGTTATAAACCGGAGAATTTGTTGTCGAGTGGTAATCAGCAAATTGTTGTATCACTGTCGAATCTGCAGAATGCTTCAATGCTTCAGGAATCTGATTGTCCTCGGCATGGATTTCAGCATTAATAGCCCTATTAAGAGTACAAAAAATTAAATCATAATCAAAATCTAATGAATTAACACTTTCAAATTCAGAATTTGATTCATTAATGATTGGTTTTTGTTCAAAACGTTTTTCAACACTTTTGACATAGTGATCATCGAATGTGAGATTAAAGGTTTTTTCGATCTTTCTTGTTCGCTTGTTGAGCACCCTGTATGCCACAGAATTATGAGAATATCCTAAAAATATTCCATCATCAGCGTTCGACTGAAATTTTGAATGATTATCCTTAATGATTTCATAAGGGGTGATATTGAATCTTCTATGAATAAAGTGTGAGATTAAAGGTTTTACATTCGGTTTCCTGTTGTTAATGATTTCATAAGGGGTGATATTGAATCTTCTATGAATAAAAGACTGATTTTGAGTAAAGCAAGCGGTAGATACAGCTTCAGCCCAGAGATATTGTGGAAGATTCGCGTAAGTCAACAGTGTTCTTGCTGCTTCGCAGAGAGAACGATTTCTCCTTTCGACAACACCATTCTGTTGAGGTGTGTAAGGAGATGAAAATTTGTGCGAAATACCTTTATCGGCCAAAAACGAATCTAGAACTTTGTTCTTGAACTCAGATCCATTATCACTCTTGATTTTGCAAACCTTTTTCTTCAAACTTAATTCGATGTGTTTAATAAACTCGATCATCACTTGAGCTGTTTCTGATTTCAAACGAAGAAAATATACCCAAGTAAACCTAGAAAAATCATCAACAATAACCAAAATCTACCTCTTTTTGTTGAGTGTTTCAACTGTCGAAGGTCCACAAAGGTCAATATGAAGAAGTTACAAAGGTTCGACGATCTTGGAATCAATCACAATAGGATGACCTTGTCTATGTTGTTTTCCTTGTTCGCAAGCAGCACATAAAGTATCATTATCAAATTTTAATACAGGCAAGCCTCGGACAAGATCTTTTACCACCAATTTTTTCAGATTTTTAAAATTTAAATGAGACAATCTTCGATCCCACAACCAGCTTATATCATAGGAAGCCTTTGAAAGTAAACAAACAGAAGGAACACCAACAATAGGTTTGATGTCAAGTGTAAACATATCTCCTTTTCGCTTTGATTTAAGAAGAACTTCTTTTGTTTCGATGTTGGATATGACACTTCCTTCCTCATTAAAGACTACTCGATTGCCAGTGCCCACAAGTTGCGTGTGACAACCCGAAATTTTGTCCGTTTCCGTTACGCGATTTCCGTTAATAAAATTTCGAATTCATTAACTTTTCCGTCAAACTTCTTGGTTTAGAAAATAATCTAGTTATATATAATTAAATTATTTACGAGTTGGAACCAAAAATCGCGTGGAAACCCGAATATCTCGAAAAATCAAACAATTCCGGCCTAAGTAGGGTTACGACCGTAAACTAGTTTACGACCGTAAACCCGTTTACGGCCAGTAAAGAGTGGACCCCACCACCGACCACAAAATCCCTATAAATATGAGACCCCCACCCTCATTTGAACACTTCTGGCCGAAAACTCTCTCCTTCTCTCTCTAAAAACTTTGACCGTAAACACCTAAAAACACCTTCAAACTTCGGGAAACATCGAGAAACACCGTTTGGAGTCACTTCGGAACGTCTGGAACACTTATCTCTTCGAAATCAGCACCATTGTTCTTGAGTTTATGGTCCATCTTCAAAGACCGTAAACCCTGTTCTTGAGTTTACGACCGTAAACTCACCGAGCCTTCAGAAACCGTAAACCCCAGTTCACGGCCGTAAACCCTGTTCACGGCCGTAAACTGTCTGTCGACCGTAAACCCTTGTTCACGGCCGAAAACACCTTTTAAGTGGTGCTTTTGGCTGAAAACCCACTTTCATCGATTCGATCAAGTCCCGGTAACATTCCTCAACCGAATACAAGTGTTCCTCTAACACTTTATCTAACGAAATCGCTAATTTAGATACATATATGTATTTATTTGATAATAGGATTTCCGTTAAGTGTCACGTGCAACAACTCGAGGATCTTCATTTCAGTCAGCGCTTTCACGCAACAACTGTGAGTTCATACCCCTACATTTTCCGTATTTTTAATGTTTTTAGGGGGGGATACAAGCTAAACATAAATGTTTTCAAAACTTATGCAAACCTCATACTTTAACCCTTTTGTATTGTGTTGAGCATAAGGGACGTTTTCACTCAAATTGCATAGTTTTCCGGACACGCTATTCACTATACATGCAAACTATAATCGGTATAGTTTGGGATTTTTCTAAACATAACAAGTACAGAAACTTTCACTACTAAACATATGCGCTAAGACAGAAACAGTTTATAGTTACACCACTACTTTATCATGGTTTTCATAACTGTAATTATCACTACATACGGTATACATACGGATTTTCACTATGGTAGAACACTACTACACTACATGTAAACTAGATTATACGATACTGTGAGGCGCTACTTCACTACTGTACCCTTAGGTGTACATGGATAAATCCTATCATAGTATAACCAGAGTCTCCTGGAGGGAGAGCATGAGATTTGTGAATAGATCTATTCGGGACTGACAATCCCACATCTGAACTGCTAGCTACAGTTAGGCGGGCACGCCTGGGATGTACAAATGTCATTTAACTCGACGCCTGAAGAACGTTGGAAAGGTCTCTAGTCATATCAAGTATGGTTATACGACTCACAATATGTATAAATCACCTTTAGTTTACAACTTGACACTCTTCAACAGTTTTATTTACACTAAATAGAACTAATACACACTACAACTGGAGAACTTTCAGGGTTTTCAAACGGAAACGAACATACAATGGTTTCACGCACGAAATACTATTACATCATGATTAGCATTAGCTAGTCACATGAAGTAATAATTTCGCATATCACTACAGTTTTCAGTGACAAGCATTCATGGTTTTATACAGAATTGAAAACACTACATCCTCATTAAAGAAAATATCGGATTTTCTTGGAACTATACAAACATTTTAAGAACTCATCAACGATTTTCACTACAAACCACCGCTTATGAACTCACCAGCTTTATGCTGATACTCTTTCAAACTGCTTGTATTCTCAGGAAATCAGTAGACAAGTACTTGCTGGATTTTCAAGGAACTGGAGCAATAAGAGTTTTATGTTTATACTATACAAAGCTATTGGATGTAATTCAAACTAAGTTTCAGACAAAGTTTCAAACTGATGTAAACATTTTTATTTAAGTATTCGTTGTAATGGTTGTGTTGCTATGATTGCTGTTATTCATTGGTTGTGATGCTACACATGACGTCCTCCGCCCCGGAACGTTTCCGCCATCGGTTTTGGAGTGTGACAGATTGGTATCAGAGCCCTTGTTTATAGCGAACTAGTATACCGAACCTTACGTGGTATACAACTATAAACACTAAGGGGCCTAAGTGCTCTACGCTAAAAGTATACTTTCAAAATATAAAATATTTTTTTATAAAACAAAAAGTATTTGGATGTTGGAACGCTGCGGTTAAACCTAGGCAGTTATGTAATCATGTCTAGGGTGAATATAGCCTGATCAACTATATTCAGTCGAGACATGACCAACATGTGTTTGGGAGTGACTATGGTGTTACAGCAGGCCTAAAACTTACCAAAATCATCTCACATAAAATACTATAGGAGTATCTTAGCTAGAGCCAAACTCAGTATACAGATTCACTCTAAGTGTTGCTACCTCTTCTTCCTTAAGCGATAACTTACTTGCGTTAGTAACCTTTCTGTGCTTATCGCTCGGTAGTACACTTTTATTATCAGGATGAGATATATTTTGTTTTATATATCTCGAGGACTTACTATCCTCTTCTTCCTGATTGTTTTCTAAGAACAAGATGCCTCCCCGACCAAGACCCATCCGAAGGAACGACGACACTCTGCCGCCACCACCACCCCCTCAGTTCGATCCCGGCATGTTCCAGGCAGCAGTTACCGCCGCCGTGGCTGCAGCAATGGCACAAGTGAATGCTGGTGGGGCTGGAGGTGGAATCGACCCACAGAAACAAGATGGAAGTCAGGGACATCAAAAAGAGTGTTCCTATAAGGACTTCATGACTACGAAACCCAAGTCCTTCGACGGAAATGGAGGTGTCATCGCCCTGACTCGATGGTTCGAGAAGATCGAATCCATCTTCGAAATTTGCGTCTGTTCTGAAGCAAACAAGGTGAAGTTCGCCGCCTGCACCTTCACCGACAGAGCCTTGACCTAGTGGAATGGTCGAGTCAAAACCCTAACCCTGCCAGTGGCTAATGCCATGGGTTGGGAAAGACTGAAGGAGCTCATGCTCGCGGAGTACTACCCGAGGGGCGAAGTGCAAAAGTTGGAGCACGAACTCTGGAACTTGAAGATGAAGGGTTCTGACATCGCTGCCTACACCGCTAGATTCTGTGATCTGGCTCTCCTCTGTCCGGGAATGGTCACCCCGGAAAGCAAGAAAATTGAAAGGTACATCTGGGGACTGACACAACCAACAAAAGGGAATGTCTTGGCTGCTAAACCGATTACTTTTGAAAGCGCCAAGGATCTGGCACAGACTCTGATCGATCATGGAATCGATCTGGATGAGGTGGCAGCTGTCTCCGATCCACAAAAGGAAAGCGGTGGGAAGAAGAAGAAGTTTGGTAACAAACGGAAGGGTCAGTCTTCGCAGGAGCCCTCCAAGAAACAACAAACAGTGGCAGTTCATGCTGTTACTGCTCCTGCTGCTGCTCCCACTGCTGTTCCAACCACCCAATCTCCTACCGGTGGTTATGCTGGAAAACTACCCCTGTGCAACAAGTGTAACTTCCATCATCACGGGTCCTGCCGTGAGTTGAATTGCAACAGCTGTGGGAAGAAGGGACACACAGCTCGATACTGCAAGACACCGGTTCAACCAACCAACCAGGCTCCGGGAGCGGGTGCTGGTCAAACTTGTTATGGATGTGGAGAGGCTGGGCACTTCAGGAGAAACTGCCCCAAGGCAACAACTGGTGGCAATACAGGAAGAGTTCTGGTGATGGGCCAGGAGGAAGCAGTTGCTGATCCTACCGTTGTTACGGGTACGTTCGTCCTTGATAACTCTCATGCATGCATTCTATTCAATTCTGGTGCGGAGAGGAGTTTTGTTAGTCATGCATTCAAACACCTAATCAAATGTAAATCCCAACCTTTAACCGAAACATTTACCGTTGAGATGGCTAACGGAAAGAAGGAGAGCACTAACGACATATTCATAGGCTGTACTCTTACCCTAGACAATTATTCCTTTCCCATCGATCTTATGCCTGTGTCCATCAAGAGCTTTGATGTCATTATCGGCATGGATTGGTTGAGTTCCAATCGTGTTGATATTCTTTGCTTCGAGAAGGCTATCCGTCTCAATCTTCCCTCTGGTGAAACCCTTATGATTTATGGTGATAAACTCAGTTCGAACCTCCGTATCATTTCGTGCATCAAAGCTCAAAAGTATCTGCGGAAGGAGTGCCATGCATTCATAGCTCATGTTGTCGACGAGACGCAAAAACTTAGAGACCTCGAGAGCATCCCCGAAGTCTGTAACTTTCTTGATGTTTTCCCCGAAGATCTCCCAGGAATCCCTCCCGAGCGCCAAGTCGAGTTTCGTATCGACTTAATCCCCGGAGCTACTCCTGTAGCTAAATCTCCTTACCGTTTAGCGCCAACGGAAATGCAGGAATTATCCAGTCAGCTCAATGACCTGATCAACAAAGGATTCATAAGGCCGAGTTCCTCACCCTGGAGAGCTCCGATCTTATTCGTGAAGAAGAAAGACGGATCTTTCCGGATGTGCATCGACTACCGAGAGCTGAACAAGCTTACCATCAAGAACCGTTATCTCTTACCCAGGATCGACGATCTCTTCGACGAACTTCAGGGAGCCAGCTATTTTTCGAAGATAGATCTACGATCATTTGCGAGTTCATGAGAATGATGTGCCCAAAACAGCATTCCGAACTCGCTATGGACACTACGAGTTTGTAGTGATGCCCTTTGGTCTAACCAACGCACCGGCAGTATTCATGGACCTGATGAATCGGGTGTGCCGCCCTTTCTTAGACAAGTTCGTGATTGTGTTCATCGACGATATACTTGTCTATTCGCGAAGTGAGAATGATCATAAACAGCACTTAAGGCAGGTGTTGGAAACATTAAGGGCAGAAAAACTATACGCGAAATTCTCGAAGTGCGAATTCTGGATCAGGAAGATAAATTTCCTTAGACACGTGATTAGAAAGGAAGGAATACACGTGGACCCTTCCAAGATCAAAGCGATTGAGAGTTGGTCTGCACCAAAGACACCCACAGAAATCCGACAATTCTTGGGTCTCGCGGGCTATTATCGCCGGTTTATCCAGAATTTCTCCAAAATCGCAAAGCCTTTAACTACCCTGACACAAAAGGGTGTAGCCTTTAGTTGGGGAGTTAGGCAAGACACTGCGTTTCAAACCTTGAAACAGGCCCTATGCACCACACCTATCTTGTCCCTGCCCGAAGGGACGGAGGACTTCGTGGTCTATTGTGATGTATCCAATCAGGGCCTAGGGTGCGTGCTCATACAGAGAGGAAAGGTCATCGCCTATGCCTCGAGGCAGTTGAAAACACACGAGGTCAATTACACAACTCATGATTTGGAGTTGGGAGCAGTGGTCTTTGCATTAAAGATCTGGAGACACTATCTCTATCGAACCAAGTGCACTATCTTCACCGACCATAAGAGCTTTCAGCATATTTTTGATCAAAAGGAGTTGAACATGAGACACCGACGATGGGTAGAGCTACTCAGTGACTACGAGTGCGAAATTCGCTATCATCCCGACAAGGCCAATGTGGTAGCAGATGCCCTCAGTCGAAAGGAGTATTTAGGACGTAAGGTGAAGGCACTAACAAAGAGCATCCATTCCCATTTGTCCGCGCAAATCAGAGAGGCTCAGGTAGAAGCTTTGAAAGCAGAAAACATGGCAAATGAGTCACTGCGAGGAATGGACAAGAACTTGGAGCTCAAGGGAAAAGGAGTGTACTACTTCATGAACCGGATTTGGACCCCAAAGTACGGTGGTTACAGAGAAGTTGTCATGAACGGAGCTCACAAGACTAAATACTCCATTCACCCAGGTTCGGATAAGATGTATCTGGATCTCAAACAACTCTATTGGTGGCCAAACATGAAAGCGGAAATTGCTACCTTCGTGGGCAAGTGCCTGAATTGCTCCAAGGTGAAGGTCGAATATCAAAAGCCCTCATGTCTACTTCAGCAGCCGGAGATACCTGAGTGGAAGTGGGAAAGGATAACCATGGATTTTATCACCAAGTTACCCAGATCTCCGAGTGGGCACGACGTCATTTGCGTAGATGTCGATCGGTTGACAAAATCCGCCCATTTCCTACCAATCAAAGAAAACTTCAAAATGGAGAGACTCGCCCGAATATACCTTCGAGAAATAGTTCGCCTTCATGGGGTACCTGCATCCATTATCTCCGATCGAGATAGCAGGTTTACATCGAGGTTCTGGCAGTCTCTACAGAAGGCTCTTGGAACTAAGTTGGATTTGAGCACGGCTTACCATCCGAAAACTGACGGACAGAGTGAGAGAACAATTCAGACATTGGAAGACATGTTGAGAGCCTGCGTCATCGATTTCGGCGCATCATGGGACACTCATCTTCCTTTGGTTGAATTTTCCTACAACAACAGCTACCATACCAACATCAAGGCTGCACCGTTTGAAGGCCTCTATGGCCGTAAGTGCAGATCCCCTCTGTGCTGGGCTGAGGTGGGCGACACGCAGCTAGCCAGGGGTCAAGTCCCCGACATTACTCTCACTGGTCCTGAGATCATCCGAGAGACAACTGAGAAGACAGTACGAATCCGGGAACGACTGAAAGCCTCACGAGATAGACAAAAGAGCTACGCTGATAAGAGACGAAAGCCCTTGGAGTTTCAGGTTGGTGACCGCGTCCTTCTGAAGGTCTCACCCTGGAAAGGCATGATACGCTTTGGGAAGCGTGGAAAGCTAAACCCAATTTACATTGGACCGTTTGAGATCCTTGCTAGGATCGGTCCCGTAGCATACAAACTTCAGTTACCACGGGAGCTCAGCAACATACATCCTGTCTTCTACATATCGAACCTAAAGAAGTGTCTGTCTGATGAGACACTTGTGATTCCTCTCGTCGAGATCGAAATCAACGAGAACCTCAACTTCGTGGAAGAACCGGTCGAAATCATGGACAGAGAGATCAAACCAACGAAACAAAGTTGCATCCCGATTGTGAAGGTTCGCTGGAATGCCAAGCGGGTACCTGAATTCACTTGGAAGCGCGAAGATCAGATGAAACAGAAGTATCCGCATCTCTTTCCTAATCCATGATTTGTATTCTATGTTCGAATTTCGGGACGAAATTCCCTCTAACGGGGGGATGATGTGACAACCCGAAATTTTGTCTGTTTCCGTTACGCGATTTCCGTTAATAAAATTTCGAATTCAATAACTTTTCTGTCAAACTTCTTGGTTTAGAAAATAATCTAGTTATATATAATTAAATTATTTACGAGTTGGAACCAAAAATCGCGTGGAAACCCGAATATCTCGAAAAATCAAACAATTCCGGCCTAAGTAGGGTTACGACCGTAAACTAGTTTACGACCGTAAACTCGTTTACGGCCGTAAACCTGTTTACGGCCAGTAAAGAGTGGACCCCACCACCGAACACAAAATCCCTATAAATATGAGACCCACACCCTCATTTGAACATTTCTGGCCGAAAACTCTCTCTTTCTCTCTCTAAAAACCTTGACCGTAAACACCTAAAAACACCTTCAAACTTCGGGAAACATCGAGAAACATCGTTTGGAGTCACTTCGGAACGTCTGGAACACTTATCTCTTCGAAATCAGCACCATTGTTCTTGAGTTTACGGTTCATCTTCAAAGACCGTAAACCCTGTTCTTGAGTTTACGACCGTAAACTCACCGAGCCTTCAGAAACCGTAAACCCCAGTTCACGGCCATAAACCCTGTTCACGGCCGTAAACTGTCTGTCGACCGTAAACCCTTGTTCACGACCGTAAACACCTTTTAAGTGGTGCTTTTGGCTGAAAACCCACTTTCATCGATTCGATCAAGTCCCGGTAACATTCCTCAACCGAATACAAGTGTTCCTCTAACACTTTATCTAACGAAATCGCTAATTTAGATACATATATGTATTTATTTGATAATAGGATTTCCGTTAAGTGTCACGTGCAACAACTCGAGGATCTTCATTTCAGTCAGCGCTTTCACGCAACAACTGTGAGTTCATACCCCTGCATTTTCCGTATTTTTAATGTTTTTAGGGGGGGATACAAGCTAAACATAAATGTTTTCAAAACTTATGCAAACCTCATACTTTAACCCTTTTGTATTGTGTTGAGCATAAGGGACGTTTTCACTCAAATTGCATAGTTTTCCGGACACGCTATTCACTATACATGCAAACTATAATCGGTATAGTTTGGGATTTTTCTAAACATAACAAGTACAGAAACTTTCACTACTAAACATATGCACTAAGACAGAAATAGTTTATAGTTACACCACTACTTTATCATGGTTTTCATAACTGTAATTATCACTACATACGGTATACATACGGATTTTCACTATGGTAGAACACTACTACACTACATGTAAACTAGATTGTACGATACTGTGAGGCGCTACTTCACTACTGTACCCTTAGGTGTACAGGGATAAATCCTATCATAGTATAACCAGAGTCTCCTGGAGGGAGAGCGTGAGATTTGTGAATAGATCTATTCGGGACTGACAATCCCACATCTGAACTGCTAGCTACAGTTAGGCGGGCACGCCTGGGATGTATAAATTTCATTTAACTCGACGCCTGAAGAACGTTGGAAAGGTCTCTAGTCATATCAAGCATGGTTATACGACTCATAATATGTATAAATCACCTTTAGTTTACAACTTGACACTCTTCAACAGTTTTATTTACACTAAATAGAACTAATACACACTACAATTGGAGAACTTTCAGGGTTTTCAAACGGAAACGAACATACAATGGTTTCACGCATGAAATACTATTACATCATGATTAGAATTAGCTAGTCACATGAAGTAATAATTTCGCATATCACTACAGTTTTCAGTGACAAGCATTCATGGTTTTATACAGAATTGAAAACACTACATCCTCACTAAAAAAAATATCGGATTTTCTTGGAACTATACAAACATTTTAAGAACTCATCAATGATTTTCACTACAAACCACCGCTTATGAACTCACCAGCTTTATGCTGATACTCTTTCAAACTGCTTGTATTCTCAGGAAATCAGTAGACAGGTACTTGCTGGATTTTCGAGGAACTGGAGCAATAAGAGTTTTATGTTTATACTATACAAAGCTATTGGATGTAATTCAAACTAAGTTTCAGACAAAGTTTCAAACTGATGTAAACATTTTTATTTAAGTATTCACTGTAATGGTTGTGTTGCTATGATTGTTGTTATTCATTGGTTGTGATGCTACACATGACGTCCTCCGCCCCGGAACGTTTCGGCCATCGATTTCGGGGTGTGACATTGCGAAACACTAATCAAATTGTGTTGAAGACCTTCGACATAAACAATTATGTTGACTGTAAACTTCCCACTGGTCACCTTCCCATAGTCTTTGACTTGACACTTGTTATTATTTCCAAATTTCACAACAGCCGCATTTTCCGAACTTCGAAAATCTCTCAGGTTTTCCTTCTTCCCAGTTATGTGACGAGAGCAACCACTATCGATATACCATTTGTCATCGTATTGCTCGTTACATAAAATCTGCAATCATTTAAAGAATTTAGGTCCCCAAGGTTGTTTGGGTCCTTGGTTATTAGAATAAAATGCTTGATGAACTGATGATCCAATTATCCAGTTTCGAACTTTTTTTAACACTATCAATTAAGTCCACATCATTATTTAAGGCAATGTTGTAAAAATCGTTCGGCGGTAGCTCGGTGGTCGACTGGCGATAAGCGATTAATCAGACTCGGAGGGGATTAATCGGCGATTAATAGGGGACCCTAAATTCTTAATAAAATTATTTAAAAAAATTAATATTTCCTACAAAATTAAGTATTTGGAAATTTTAAATTTTGAAATTTTGAAATTTTAAATTTTGAAATTTTGAAATTTTAAAAATTTTAGTATAATATTTTAAAATTTGAAAGCTTAAAAATTTAAAATTTTAAAATTTTGGTGTAATATTTTAATAGTTTTTTTTTTTGAATTTTTTAAATATTTCCCGCCTATGACCGGCGAGGACCACCAATGCCGCCAAGCATCGCCAAGCCCGAGTTTGACTGATTTTGACCAATTTCCGCCAAACACCATAATCGTTATCGGTTCGAGGCCGCCAAACGATTAATCGCCGATTAATTGGCTGCCAAGGCCGATTTCTGCAACACTGATTTAAGGGTATCGAAATGTAATCATTCGAAGATTTAAAGTCAACATTAACGTGCACCTCATTCTTCTTAGTTTCTTTCTTACTGACTTTTTCTGTCGAAATTTCTCTCCATTTTTGAACAGAAGGATTTGATTCTTTCGAAGAAGAACTTCCATTTGTTGATTCATTTAGGTACTTCTCATATGCATCCTTAATCTGTTCTTGAGAGAATTTCCTAGATTGAAAACGCTTTCCCTTTCCTTCCAACCAATGATTAATATTTTTCACATTTGTTTGTCCTTTAACAAATGAAGCTTTTGTGGATTGTTTCGAAGGTGGGTTTTGAAAATGAGGTTGATCAATCTTGAAAGGTTCATCTCTTCTCCCTTGAACTTTCAATTTCTCATAGTTTCTTGTTGGCTTTCTTCTCGAAACATGAGGAGTATAACGATTCTGAAATCGGTTTTGATAACCAACGTTATTCTTTGGAAAAACTATTTGTGAATTTAAAAACTGATTTTTATAAGGAACACGATGATAACTCTTTTGTTCGTTTGATCGAAAATCACTTCTCTGAAAATTATTTTGTGAAAACCTTTTATTGTTAAAATTCTTAACAAAACTATTTTATTGATTTTTCACATAATTCTCATGATAAGAAGTTTGAACATTTGACTTTTGGTTTGGTTTTGAAACTTCTTCCTTGTCTTTAGAAAAACAATTTTGTGATTTTGAAGGTATTGACATTGATTTCTTTTCACCAAAAGATGGATTTTGTGATTTTGTCTTAACAGATTCAGACTTTTTGGAAGAAAAATTTTGTTGTTTCTTTTTAGACACATAAGTATTCCAATAAGCCTTATTTCGTTCTTTATTCATTGAAATTCCATTTTCTTGTGAAATCTTTTGAACTTTTTCTTTTTGACTTTGAACTTTTTCATTTGGTTTTTCAAAAACTTTAAAGTTTGTTTGTTTTTCAACCTTTGACATTCCAGTTTTAACCACCCAAATTTGACTTGGCTTTTGTCTTTGAAAAGTGTATGAGTTTTTGGTAAGGTTGTTCTCAATGGTGCTTTGATTTCAGAAAAATCCTTCCTTCAAAGCTTTCTTATTGTCCTCTTCAACCAGTTTCTTTATCTCTGGATTCACACTTTCTCCATTACCCTTTGTCACGAAAACTTGGTTTGGAAAGATGACATTATCAGTGCACTTGAAGTTTGGATAAACCACAAAATTAGGTTCAAGATAATGAGAACCTTATTCTTTCATGATTTTGTCAAATTTCTTTGTCTCTTCATACACCTGATCATCAATAATTCGAGGAATTTCTGTTTCTTTCGAAACACTTGAAACAGTTGTTTCTTTTGAAACATCTTCATCATCGTCACTGTCAGTCTGACTATCTTCGACAGTCACATAGTCAGGATTAAAGACTTTCGAAGTAGAGGGTTGATCTTTGTCAACTTTAACATTCGAATCATGACATTTTTCTTTACCCTTAGCTAATGATTTGACATTAATGACAGATAACTGAGAACAGTCAACAACTTCCTCTGCTTCAATTTCACTGATATTGTCATCTTCGCTATCAGCAAAATTGGTTTGGAAGTCAGAAGTTGAATTCTCAGTCTTTTTCAAAATCTTGATTTGTTCATTTATAGTCAAAGTCTTATTAACTATATTAACAAGATCATTAGGATTTAGATATTCATCAATTTTCACTATTCCATAGGGATATCTATTATCGGGAACTTAACCAATGTCAGAAATAGTCATCTCACAATCATAAGAAGTTGAATCTACTTTTTCCCTTTCGAAAGATAAGAATGGTAGAAGCTTCCTATGTTGTTCTTTACTTATGTCACTGGAGTGATGCAATTCAGTCAGTTTACAACAGAGTCTTTTAGCAGAATTACAGTAAATATTCCTTTGGTTCAACAAAATCCTATTATATGTATTCAAACTATCTCTATCAATCATGATATTTGTTATTTGTAATTCTAGATGATCTATCTTAGCCTTCTTTGCCTCCAACATCCTCTGGGTTTCTAGTAACTGAGTACTAGACTTTTTAGCCTCATTGCTAGCAGAGATCACTAGATTATTAACATAAGTAATAGCAACATCAAACTCAGTTAATAATGAATTATAAGCACCTAAAGGAATATTAAAGGATTGAAGTAGAGAACGTACCTTCGATGTCACTGGTGCATTGTCTCCTGATGTCGAAACAAAGCAGCTACCCATGATTTTCTCTCCTTCATCCTCCTCATACCTTGAAAACATGGCTCCATGCGTTGGATTTCTCATTTCTTCGTCATCCGAGCCTGAAGACCATATTTGGTATTTTCCCTCATCCTCATCTTCTCCTTTTGCTACCAGTGATAATCCCTTCGACTTTGCTCTTACTTCTTCCAGCCTTTCATAATAGTATGCTTCATCCTTAACTCTATTCTTCTTTTCTTCTTTCTTCTTCAGCATACAGTCATATTCCATGTGATTTGCACCATGACAGTAATGACAATCAACTCTTAAATCACCCTTTAGCTTTTTCTCTTGTTTCGAATCTTCACCTTTAACCTCTTTCTTCTCAAACTTCTTCTCATCACTAACCTTCCCAGTGTTACTTCCCTTCATCTCACCAACTTTCGACTTTGCATTGAATGGCTTCTTATAAAACTTCTTTACTCTGTTGTTGGAATAAAAAGACACCGCTTCGTCATCAGAGTTGACGATAAGACCTTCGTCTTCAGAACTTTCCTTCACAGTAGCTTCCATCTCCCCTACTCTTCCCGATACCTTGAACCAATGCTAATGGACCACCCAGATTGATCTTTGACTCTTCTGCTATTTCATTCACTTCAATTTCATGAGCTTTTAGCAGATTGTAAAGATCATTGAGAGTTAAAAAATTGAAGGTCTGTTGTGTCTTCATCATCAAGCTCACATTCCTCCACTCCTTGTGAAGCCCCATAATGAAAGTAAGGCTGTATTCCATATCAAACCTGGTAATACCATACCTATTACACTTGTAAATGAGCTCGTTCAGACGGTCATAGTATAATTCGATCGATTCTCCATCTTTTTGCTTGAACTCCCTTAATTCAATCAGACATTGCTTGACTGAACTTATTTTGGTCTTCTCGTTACCCTCGTACTTTTCCTTCAGCGTATTCCAAATTGCTTTTAAGGTTTTGCAAGTTCGAATGTAATTATACACAACAGGAGGAAGAGCACCACGAAGCTCTCTCATGCACCTTTTCTCATTCTTCTGCAGCCTTTCAGTTTGTTCAGTAACACTTTGAGTTGATGCAGAATTACCAATGCTTTGAACAGAAGGAGGAGGAAGAACATCATCAGTAATTCACTTCCATAACTCTTCATCGATTCCGTTCAAGTAATCCTCCATACGATCCGCCCATTGATCGTAATACTCCGGAATAACCATAGCAATCTTAGTTGAAGATCCTAGCAGATGAGAGAAAGAAGTCATGGTATTCATGTTGAAGTTCTCCATGGATGTACGGACAAAATCAGAGAAAATCTTGAAAAAATTGAGATTAACAAGATGAAACAACCATCAAATGAACACCGAACACTTGATTAGTCTATCGAAATGCATAATCAAATCAGAACTGAAGATCTACAAAGATTTTCAGGATCAAAAGTGCGGAAACTTTTGAATCTAGAACGAGATTCAATAAGCTTTTGAAACAGAAGAAAATCAGATCAAAACAGTTTGATTCCTGCTCTGATACCAAATGTAGTTCCGATTGAATCGAGTAAACAAACAAAATCAGAGTATGAAATGATTTAGAACAAGAGATCTAAATATAATCAGTTTTACACATTGTATTGCTTGATCAGTTGAATACAAGAGGAAAGAGAAATGATTACAATCAGGGAAAATTTCTTTTTCTCTAAAAGTATCCTTCCCATATTTATAGGGAAAACTGAAAGCACAAAAAATATAAGGACATTCGACATTTAAGCTTCGACACTAAAGTAGCTCTTAAAATAAAATACAATCCAACATTCGATATTACTGACTACAAATATAAATTCGACATCTCACAACCTTCGAACCCCAACATAAAGTACAGATAGGTGTGGAATGTAGTATTAGGCCCGTACTACTGAAAGCACAGGATCTATACTCGAATCGAAGAAAAATTTTGGGGATTCTAAGGAGCTGATTGTGGGTGGATTGCATGGTTCGGGACCATGATTCATTGCAATATGTTTCCATCTTATTCGGTTTATCGATTATGGTCGTTGAGGATAAGGAAGTGCATGGTGATTGCTTGGGCCTTAGTGGCCATGTTAGTTTGGTTTTGAACGATGCAGACCTAGATGATTTAATT
The DNA here is from genome assembly GCF_052849685.1 of Lactuca virosa. Taxonomy (NCBI): domain Eukaryota; kingdom Viridiplantae; phylum Streptophyta; class Magnoliopsida; order Asterales; family Asteraceae; genus Lactuca; species Lactuca virosa. Next base: position 43,012,243 of record NC_136432.1, on the reverse strand, counting down.
GATTTTGAGGTCTCGAGGGCCTTTCTCGGGGTAGTGCCAGTTGAGTCGGCGTACTCAAGAAGGAAGCGACTATGATGATCATCTCGAGGATTGCAACCGGATGCTGAGTGATTGGCAGATGGAATGGGATGACACTATCCACGATGGGGATTATTTCCTTCCATATTTCGTGTTCGGAGGAAAGAGAGAGAGAGAGAGAGAGAGAGAGAGAGAGAGAGAGAGAGAGAGAGAGAGAGAGAGAGAGAGAGAGAGAGAGAGAGAGAGAGAGAGAGAGAGAGAGAGAGAGAGAGAGAGAGAGAGAGAGAGAGAGAGAGAGAGAGAGAGAGAGAGAGAGAGAGAGAGAGAGAGAGAGAGAGAGAGAGAGAGAGAGAGAGAGAGAGAGAGAACAGACATGGGATTTTTCAGAGTTGGGATGTAGACCCAACATGGGCTAGATAGTTGCGGTTTTTGGCAGCAAGTATGGTGGTGTGGGAATGAACAAAAGGATTCTTGTGGTATGGTTGCCTTGAGATGAGATCAAGGGTCTGATTTCTTTTAATTTAGTTAGGTCAGGTTCTAGTTGATTGTTTCAGGTGATCAAGGAGGTGAATTGGGAACGAAAACTTTTGTTGTCTCTAATGTATCCTGACTAAGAGAATGATGCTTCTTATATTTATGAGTAATGCTCGCAATGAATTGTTTGTTGGGGATTTATAGGCGAGGTGTATGGTAGTCCATTTGTTTTCTAGATAAAGAATTGGAGCTATGAATAAACCGTCATAATTATTGTCTATGCATCTGCAAGGGATTCTTGATGTTAGAGGCGCTTATGATTAGGAGGTTTCTGAGGTCTCCATCTGAGATTCAGAATATCTTTGAGTTTTCTTGGTCTTCATCTGGAAGATCATATTACGTTGTGTTATACATTCCAGTAGTCAGGGATGGTATGTATATGGTTGAGTCGGTTTGAGTATTGGTTTGTTGCAATGCCAATTGGTGATAGTTCGTACCCTAAGTGGGGGAGAACTGGGAATTCTAATTGGAGGAACATCAATTTGTTAGAGTACAAGGTTTCAGAAGGATAGGTCATAGGGATCTTCAGTTTGGGTATGCAAGACTTTGGCACATGATTTGGTCAAGTCGGGGTGCAAAGCAAGTTTCCATCAGATGTATGTGCTCAGGAATGCATGAGTTGTCTTCGTGGCATGAAGTTGTTAGATAAGGAGCTCGTTGTAGCCAGTGGTTCATTTTGGAATGCCGGTGAATAGATCTAGAGGAGTTTAGGATGCTTGAGTTGAGTATTGGTTATTAAGGGTCAGCTCGTTGTATAGGTTGGTATCAATGTAACGGTTGGGAAGTTATTGATCGGTAAATCAGCTTCAGAGTTTGGTGGGTCTAGTTCTGCATGGGCTTTGGTTCAATAGTGTATTGGATCATTGGATCTGTTATCATTGCATTCTTGATCATTGGTCATTTCGTTCATCGTCAATGCTTGAGGTTCTTCGAAGGTTTAGATTTGTATCAAACTATCAGTTGAAGTTCAATGGATGCATCAACCTACGTTAAATTATGTAAGTTGTATATTTGATTTCTGGGTATGGGTACCCTCAGTTGTTGGTTATGGAAGTATTGTTCATAACGGGCTTGGGCTCAGCAGCTGTCCTTGGTTATTGGGAGTTCGGATGTTAGGGCGTTGTCATTAGTCTTTCAGATGTAACTCTAGATCAGTTTGGAATCCAATTTTGGGGCATGTCAGGGTTGGTATTTGGATTGATCCAACCCAGTTTTTGATAAAAAAACAAATCTGGATAATTTTGGAAGTTTTATCAATCTAGTTATGTATTAATGGGATTTGTTTAGTTTCAATCGAAGTGTGGGATCTTGTATCGGTCGTTCATGAGGATGTTTCTGCTAACAATTGAGGTTCGTCATTTCGTTAGATTTGTTCGTACTTCACCCTTTGGGTAAGGTTGTGAGGAAGAAGTAATGCAGTAGATCCAAGGTTGGTTATGTGTCTCCCCTTGGAGGTGTACATTGTGGTAGTGCCTCGATTATGGTCACAAGGTAGTTTATATGGACTGAGTGTGATGGCATGATAGCACCACTGCCTATCTCATTCTCTGACTGTGGGACGATAGTACGACTGCCTATCTCATTCTCTGACTGTGTGCGATCATGTTTTCGTCTGATTTTGCATTGGTAACAACATGTACTGTGAAAGGAATTGTGTCTGATAAAAAGGTATGGATCGTTTTGTGTTCGATTAGCATTGAGGAGGTTGTTGATTGAGTTCCTACAAGTCGGTGAATTGGTGGTTGAGTATAATTAGGCCCCAGTGTTGCTGGTCGTGAGTCTTTAGGACAGTGGTGGAATAGTGGTGAGATCGTCATAGTACCTTGAGCTTATTGTTCTAATGGCTAGAGGGTTCCATGATGTATCGTGGACTAGTGGTTGTATGAATCATATGGGTAGAACCCGATAGTCATTTGATTGAGACTCTTAGGTCTCGGATCGTTACTCTTGTTGGCATGTTTGGGTGTTATTACGTTGTTGGGAGTCTGGAGACTTAGTGACCAGCTGGTTTGGATCGTGTGGACAGTAAAAGGTTGTTGGGAGTATTAATTGTGTATTAGAAGTATCTTTCTAAATGTTTGCAATATGAACTCCGTTTGCTTTCTGGTTGTCATTAGGAGTTTGGTTACCGATATTGAGTATCGGTTCTGAAATCTCAAGTCATGAAGTTCGTTGTAATTTTCTAGAGTGATTTTTCAAGTGGATGTACACTTGAGCTAATGAGGGACTTGGATGAAGCGCGAGATTCTTGGATTGACCATCATTACGTTCATGGGAGCAGTGGGTTGGAGATGACTTGTCAGGAAGTCAAGTGTATATGTAAGGTTTTTGGGCACAACTTTTGGTTTTGGGTTGATTAAAATTCACGATTGGCATGTTTTGAGTATTTCTTTCTGCATGATTTGGTGGTATTCCTAGTCAGGGAACTAGGGGTAGGTACAACGAATGGATGATCATCAGTGAAACATCCCAAAAATACAAAAATTTCGTTTTAAATCATTTAAGAAAACCATAAATGCCATTCATCGTCACATAAAAACATAAGTAATGTATCTCAAATCATCATAACAAAATATTGTATCAAAATCATGTGTCAAAATATCAGAGTCTAAACATCCCAGGCTGAAACGAATGGTGTGTGCACTGCAATCATCCCGAGCTCTTCCCTTTGCTACCGGAAATACCTGAAACCAAAACTGAAAACTGTAAGCACGAAGTTTAGTGAGTCTCCCCGGCTATCATTATCACAATAATCACTTAGTCAAAAACTGATAATCCGTCTAAGGATAAAATGACCATTTTACCCCTAGTCAAAGTCAACATTCTGGTCAAATTCAACATTCTGGTTGACTCAACTCGCCGAGTTGACCTATCAACTCGCCTAGTTCTATAACTCAAACATCTTGGAATCGCGATCATACTCGCCGAGTCACCCCCTGACTCGCCGAGTTCCCTGGCTACTCATAGTCGCGATAAAACGAGTCAACTCGTCGAGTCCCTTCACAGACTGTTCGAGTTCTACCTTAAACTGAATCGGAATATAATGACTCAACTCATCGAGTCCTTCTCTTGACTCGCCGAGTTCCTCAGTCTGTTTGGGCCATCTTAAGGGATTAAGCCCCTAATCTCCAGATCTAAGCATCTTGTTTCTCCTATACACTGTGTGACATCCCCATTTTCACGGCCAGAAAAAACCGATTTGTTTATGCTTTGTTTAAAAATCAGAGTAATAATTTAAATAAAAGAGTTGCGGAATTTGTTCCCAAAACAAATTTTGATAAAGATTTATCAAAGCATTTCCATAGAAATGTAAAAAGACTCGGGATGTCATGTTCGATACAGATCAAAAGCATAAACAGTACAACATAGGCCTTACTACATTATTTCGTATTTACAGGCCTAAAATCCCTTATCTCTCATCTAAACATCTATGCTCATGCGCCACTACCTGTAATACAAGAAACTGAGTGGGTCAGGCTTGGGAGCCTGGTGAGCACATAGGGTTTTCAACCCACAATAAATAAGTTTATTAACTTTATCAAACCAATCAAACCCGATTACCCCTTCCCGTTATCCTTACTTTACGTCCCTAGAACATCTAACACAAGGGACCTAGTCTAAGGACTTTCATTGGGGTGACAACACATGCTTCGGGGCTTCCTCAGCAATTCATGTCAAATAAGGCAACCATGTGGGAGATGGAGTATTGCTGGTGAGCACACAGTACAAATAAACACCTACAGGTTGCGAGCCTGCTAGCGTTCCACTGGACTGTCTAGAATAGTCTGTGGTCGTTATCTATACTCCGCTAGATGACTGGATCATCAATAACATCAATATCGAGGCCTCTCATTATTTTATTTGGTTACACAGCAACTATTACATCTACCCATGTTTTACCCAACACATTTTGTAGATATAAAATACATATACAATTTAAATCATTTAAAACATGTATAAAAATCTTTCACCCAACATAGACAGCAAGTATTCAGACAATATGCACACATAGCACGTAATTTATATAAAATACTTCATATCTATGTGTAAGATGAAAGTAACTATGCACTCACTTGTTAAGGTGGTGATTCTGAACTCAGACAACGCTTCATTATCTCAAAACAATTTTCCCTTGGCAAAACCTAGTATCAATACCACTAGGGTTTAGTCTAACGTTAACCGTAACTAGTTAATAGTCTAGCTATTATTACTATTATATAAGCGTTAAACAACACTCTTATATAACTCATAATAATAGCCCAAAAAATTATTTTAAGGCCCTAATAATGTTACTATAATTATTTAAAAGCTATATTAAAAATTGCATAGGCGTAGCTCACTTACAGCGGGTTTTATAGAAAACCGGGCTTCGCTTGGAGCAGCGTTTCCGAACCGAAAGACCCTTTTTCTCGGGACTCCGGGAGCCTCGGGGCTTCCTTCGGGTGCTAGGGGGTTTACCTAGACTTTAGGGGGGTTGGAATGGGTTAGAGAGAGAAAGAAGTTATAGAGAGAAGTGAGAATGGTGTGGAAATCCAAGCAACTTCGCAGCACTTTTATAGGCGCCAGCCTCGGACGTACGTTGGGCGTAGTCCTTGGCTACGCGGGGTATAGTTCGGATAAGGGTGTCAGGTGGTGCTCTTCGGATGGGGCTACGAGTTCACTTCTCGGACCACACAAGACCGAATTACGCTGGGCGTACCCGGTTTCAGACGCGGGGCGTAATGCAAGGCGAAGTGTCGTTCATCCGAAGCGAGCCTCTGATCAGCAATTGACGGCCCAGATCGAGCTACGTCATCACTATTCGCACCAGCATCGCAAATTTGAGTTCCAACTTCAAAAATTCGTATCTTCCTCATACGAGCTCCGTTTTTGACGTTCTTTATATCCACGTGTAGGCGGGAACGTACTCTACAACTTTCATTTAGACTCCGTCGGCTAATTTTGCCTTAATTTTAAAAGTTATATTATTAACAGGCCGGGACAGGATTGGTCCGTTAAAATCTCATAACTTTTTCATCTGACGTCCGTTTTCGTCTGTATTTTTATCGTTACGCTACTATTAACGAGATCTTCGATTCTCTTTTAGGTTGTGTCGGCTAAAAACCGCTCGATCTAATATTCGAACTTCGGGTTGTGCACTGCTAAGCCGAAACTTCGAAAAATCATAACTTCCTCATACGAAGTCAGATTTTGGCGTTCTTTTTTTATGAACGCTCTCGGTTTAATATATTCTACGACTTTCGTTTAGATCATTAAGTCTGAAAATTGCTCTATCGTAAATTCACTATTTACGCTTCCCGGTGTCGTGCCAGTTCCGTCGCGAAACTTCGACGGGTCATAAATTCTTCGTTATAACTCGGATTTCGGCGTTCTTTATATGTCCGGGATCCTTGTTTCGACCACTACAACTTTATGTAGAGATATCGGGTTTATCTCACTTTAATTTTGACGCTTATTTTTATTCTTTATTAATTATATCTATATAATTAAGTATAAAACACACAAATTTACATAATTTACATAATTCACATAATACTCAAATATTTCATCTTGATTACTTCAAAAAGAGTTACAATAGTTGACCTAGACTATTACATCATCTACTACTGCTTAGCCCCGAAACACGGGCGTTACAATTCTCTCTCCCTTAGGATGATTCCGTCCCGGAATCATGCATCAACAAACAGATGCGGATAGCGAATCATCATGTCACTCTCTGTTTCCCATGTGAGATTCGGCCCATTCGAATGTTTCCAACGGACTAGCACTAAGTCGACCATTTTCCATCGTAACTTCTTAGTCTTACGGTCAACAATTGCCTCGAGCTCTTCGATTAGCCTCTTATTCTTATCCATTCTTAACTCTGAGATCAGAATTATGTCGGGAACTTCTCCCGTGAACTTCCTCAAATAACACACATGGAAGGTGTTATGAATACCATCTATTTCTTCGGGTAATTCGAGCTTATAAGCTTGGTTCCCAATCTTCTGAAGAACTTTGAATGGTCCAATAAACCTTGGACTCAGCTTTCCTCGTTTCCCGAATCTTATAAGTCCCTTCCACGGTGAGACTTTAAGCAAAACCGAATCCCCAACTTCGAAGGTCATCGATCGTCTTTTCTTGTCAGCATAGCTCTTCTGACGATCCTGAGCTGCTAACATCCTTTCCCTAATCACTTTCAGCTTCTCAGCAGTCTCATGGACTATCTCGGGGCCCATAAACTGTTTTTCTCCAGCCTCAAGCCAACAAGATGGCGTACGACACTTTTGTCCGTACAAAGCTTGATAGGGTGCCATCTTGATGGTCGAGTGGAAACTGTTGTTGTAGGAGAATTCTACCAAAGGTAAGTGCTCATCCCAGTTACCTTGGAACTCGAGGGTACATGCTCTCAGCAAATCTTCCAGTGTTTGAATTGTTCTTTCGCTCTAGCCATCAGTCTGTGGATGGTAAGTTGTACTCAAACACAACTTCGTACCCAATTCCTCTTGTAGACTTCTCCAGAACCGTGATGTGAACCGACTATCACGATCCGATACAATCTTAAGAGGAACACCGTGAAGTCTTACTATCTCCTTCACGTAAGCATTTGCGATCTTATCCATAGACCACCTCTCATTGGCTGCTATGAAGTGTGCACTCTTAGCGAAACGATCCACGACCACCCAAATCATGTCGTGACCGTTCTTTGTTCTGGGCAGTTTAGTCACAAAATCCATGGTGATGTCTTCCCATTTACCCATGGGTACAGGTAAAGGTTCTAAACTCCCATACGGTTTCTGATGTTGTGCCTTAACTCTAGCACAAGTTACGCACTCGGCCACATACTTTGCAACATCGAGCTTCATCGTCGGCCACCAGTAATAGGGTTTTAGGTCCCTATACATTTTTGTGCTGCCGGGATGAATCGAGTACATGGTCTTGTGCGCTTCTTCCATCAGAAGTTCTCTTACTCCTCCTGTCTTAGGTACCCAAATCCGATCTTGGAATACCTTCAGTCCTTGACTGTTTGTACCGAACACTAACGTTTTGCCCAAACGTTCTTCCTTTCAGTCATTCTTCTCTGAAGTTTCTTCTTGATCTTTCCAGATACTTTCCACAATCGTCGAGACAACTTCTATTCTCAACGCTCTTGGCCTTTTTCTCTCAAGTTTGAATTTTCGACTGAGAGCAGCAGCGACAAAATTTGCTTTACCAGGGTGGTAAAGTATCTCACAGTCGTAGTCCTTGAGTAACTCTAGCCAGCGTCGTTGCCTCATATTCAATTCTTTCTGATTAAAGAGATACTGGAGACTCTTATGATCAGTGAAAAGCTTGCACTTCGTGCCATAGAGGTAATGCCTCCATATCTTTATGGCAAAAACTACCGCTGCCAACTCCAGATCATAAGTGAGGTAGTTCTTTTCATGCTCCTTCAATTTTCGGGACGCGTATGCTATCACCTTTTCTCTTTGAGTTAGAACACATCCTAACCCGACTCCCGACGCATAGTTATACACGGCGAAATCTTCAACTCCATCGGGTATAGAAAGAATCGGTGCTTCACATAATTTCTTATTTAGCTTCTCGAACGCTTCTTCGTGCTTCTCACTCCATGTATAAGTAGCTCCTTTGTGGGTCAAAGCTGTCAATGGAGCAGCTATCGAAGAAAAGCCTTGGATAAACCTTCGATAATATCCGGCTAGTCTCAAAAAGCTTCGAATTTCTGTGGGACTTTTCGGTCGTTCCCACTTCATCACAGCTTTGATCTTTGCTAGGCCAACCAATATCTCTTCTTGGTTAACCAAATGACCCAAGAATTGGACTTCTCGGATCCAAAAATCACACTTGGAGAACTTTGCATACAGCTTCTCCTTCTTCAAGACTTCCAACACTTCTCGTAGATGCTTGACATGCTCCTCCTGGCTTTTTGAGTAGATCAGAATGTCATCTATGAACACGATCACGGATTTATCAAGGAATGGTTTAGAAACCCTGTTCATCAAATCCATGAATGATGTTGGAGCATTGGTTAGTCCAAATGACATAACCAAGAACTCGTAGTGTCCATATCTAGTTCTGAATGTAGTCTTCTCGATATCCTGCTCTCTCACCTTCAGTTCACGATATCCTGACCTAAGGTCGATCTTTGAGAAATAGCTCGAACCTTGCAGGTGATTGAATAGGTCATCAATCATTGGCAATGGATACTTGTTCTTCACCGTTGCCTTGTTCAGCTCTCGGTAGTCTATACACATTCTCATGCTTCCATCTTTCTTCTTCACGAATAACACTGGAGCTCCCCATGGTAATGAACTAGGTCGAATGAAACCATTGTCCAACAACTCTTGCAGTTGCGTCATGAGATCCTTCATCTCTGTCGGTGCTAATCGGTATGACGCTTTTGCTATCGGCGTTGTTCCTGGTAACAAATCTATCCGGAACTCCACTTGTCTATCAGGCGGTAATCCAAGAAGATCTTCGGGAAAGACCTCTGGATAATCATACACCACCGGTATATTCTGCACCTCCTTCTTTTCCTTCTTAGTATCGATAACAAATGCCAAGTACGATGCACATCCCTTGGACAAACATTTCCTGGCTTTCATCAGGGAGATGATTCCAGAGTTCACTCTGCGTTTGTCCCCGTACACCATAAATGACTCTTTTCCGGGTGGGTTTACCCTTACTATCTTCTTCCTGCAAAGAATCTCAGCATCGTTGGCACTAATCCAATCCAGTCCCAAAACGATATCAAAATCGTTCAACTCTATGGGTAATAGCTCTTCGTGGAATTCATTTCCGTTTAAGTCAATGACGATGTTCTTAATACGATTACTAACAGGTATGAACTTGCCACTGGCAACTTCTACAATCAGGGCATTATCAAGTTTTTCTACAGGTAATGCTATTTTCCCACCAAACTTATGGGATACAAAGGAGTAGTTGGATCCGGAATCAAATAGTATATTGGCAGGCAAACCATTTACAAGAAAGGTACCTGAAGCGACGTCTGCTGCCTCTTTTGCAGCCTCGAGCGTCATCTGGAAGGCTCTTGCCTTCGGCTTTGGTGGAATGTTGGGCCTTGCCGCCTCTTTCTTCTTCGGACAATCCCTTGCAATGTGCCCTTCCTCACGGCACTCGTAGCACACCCTTTTGCTGGTGGTGCATTCGTTGGCGTAATGCCCCGTCTTCCCACACTTGTAGCAGGTCACCTCCTCGCTACATTTCCCGAAGTGCTTCTTCTTGCACTTCTCGCTCCATTTTGCTTCATTTCCTCCTGCTCCGAACTGCTTTGAACTGAACTTGCTCTTCTTATTGGGTTTAGCATACCCCTCGAACTTCCTCTGCTCGCCAACCTCAACCTTGCTGGCAGCTCTTCCCTTGATCATCTCCTCCACAGACTTGGCAACCCAGATAGCTGCCTCCAAAGTATGTGCCTGACGTACCGGCACCGCATACTCCCATGGGAGTCCCTTGGCGTACTTGTCGATTTTTGTTAGTTCATCTGGGACAAGACGCAAAGCAAACTTCATCTTCTCTGTGAAGTTGTTGGTGTATTCATCAATCGACATGCTTCCATTCTTCAAGGTCAGGAATTGGTTCTCTAGCTCGAGCAGGTTTTGAGTTGAGCAGTACTTGCGTTTAAATTGCACCAAAAACTCTGCCCATGCCAGCTGCAGGGGCTCATTGGGGCTTAGAGTCTTCCCCAGGGTATTCCACCAACGAACCGCGCCTCCCCTGAACTAACGTACTGCAAATGTGGTCTGTAATTTGCCTCTGCAACCACATGTCATGAAGGCCAACTCCATCTCCGAGATCCAATCCATAACTCCGATCGGATCCTCCTTCCCAGTGAAGGTCGATGGCTTGCAAGTTAAAAAATATTTGTACTTGCATCCATTCCTTTCTTCTCTGTCATCTTGATTGTTTCATCGAACTATTGGTGAGTTGGCTTGACCAACGGTCCCACTGTAGTTCCCTTCCTCCGATTGCTCGGGAATCAGCTCGGGTTGTTCGATCGGTATGGTAGCTTCCTCTCGATTCTGTTGGAGGAATCGTCTGGTTTCCTCCATTTGACGATCCAACATCATTTGGATCATCTCTTGCATTCCGGCCATTGTTATTGGCTCAGGAGCGGCTACCACAACCGGTATTTGCTCAATCACTGGAGGTTGGTTTTGTTGGATTAGGTGTCTAAGCCCATAACTATAATTGGTATGTACTTGAATTGATAGCAGCACAGTCCTTTTGGGTTGCCCTCAACCTAGCAACTGGACAAGGAAATTATGAAAGGAGAGATATTAATTTATAAGATTAATAAATTAATATATATATATAATTGATTTATTAATATGTTAATGGATTAATATATTAATTAGAAATCATTATGTTTAATTAATTGTTAGCCAGAAATTAATCAGAATTGATTTTGGGGTTAAAAGAATTAATTATAAAGTGCAGGGACTAGTTTGCAATTAACTGATAGTTGAATGGAAGGATCCAGAACTCCCTTGGAAGGGGGTGGACGAAAAACCCTAGGGGAAACCCTAGAGAATTCGTCCAAGGGGTCCAAGATAAGGCCTTGGGTCTTGCTTAGGCCCTAAGCAAAGGATAACTAGGGTTTTCCCTAAACCCTAGTTCCCTCAACTATTTAAGGAGCCTCCTGGCTCACATTTTGGAGTACTGATTTCTTTGGAAGAAACCCTAGTGGCCGAAATTGCATACTCCCTCCCCTCTCTCTTCTTCTACTTTCCTTCTTGCTAGTCATTGGGTGTGATTCCATTAGAGGCATTACACTTGTGGTGCTAAAGCTTCCAAGAAGATCAAGATCAAGATCAAGGGAATTATCAATTGTTTGCTATAACAATTGAAAGGTATGTAAACCCTAAACCCTAGTTTGTTAATTTCGAAATTAGCCTCTCTCCTCTAGGGTTCTTATTTTGCAATTCAAAGTTGTATGTTCAATAGTTAAAACATAGATCCAAAGTAGGTTGCATGTGAACTTAGGAATTGTTTTCTAGTTTATTTGTTTTACCTAAAACCCATCAGTGGTATCAGAGCCATTGTTGTTTTAAATTGAATTGCTACAATTGTTGAATTGCAAATTAGGGTTTATAGCTATTAAACCCTAAAGGCCAAATTTTCGATTTCTAGGGTTTTGGATCAAAGGGTTTTTTCGAAAACCCTAGCCTCCAAAGAACCCTAATCGAAATTAGGGTTAGGGTTTTGAAAACCCTAGCCTCCTCCCTTGTAAATTTCGAAATTTGCTTAGAAGTTTTAGGGTTTCTTGTTTTGGATAATTGTTACCTAATTAGATTAATTGGATAATTATCCTTACCCTATTTTTCGAAATTTAGAGGGATAAGGATTAGGATTAAATTAATGGATTAATTTAATTAGATAATCCTTACAAGATTTAATAATTTGATTAATAGTTAATTAAAAGATAAATATTAAATCTAGTTAATTGGTTTATTTAAATTTAAATTTAATAGCTTAAATTTCGAAATTTATAAACCCTTGAAGTTTTAAAATGTTTTAAAACACACCTTATATATATATTATAATTAAAAGTTTAATATTATATATGTATAAGAATATGGTCAGTCAAATCGCTAGTATGCCTCATTCACGAAGCTAATCTATAAGGGGGGTATAAGGAAACTGCCTATAAAATGGTAGTTAAATGGGTGTCCACTCTCACCCACCGCTTCCTTGATTAGTGGAGGGTCGTTAGCAGAACGGATTTGATAGGACAACTACTTCTCATTAAAAGTATAATGATATTAAAGAAAGTACTAGAACATTATTTTCAAAATCCCAACTCTAGTTACTTTAGGAAAAATGTGAAAAGTATGCTAATCCATGAAATTGCACATTATGCTTTATTGGTCGTTAGTCGAGCGTGTGTGGTTAACCAGCACACTAAAAGGCACCAATAAAGAGTAGTAATGGGTATCTCATAATTGTCATTTTGATGGAGCGTGTGTGGTTTACCAACACATCAATAGTTAATGATAAAGACAATGAGGTTACAAAGCACATTTGCATGGTTATTCACATCTTGTTTGTGATCCTCGGCATCCCAGTCACAAATAGAAGAGCATAATCTGAGATCAAAACATGCCATTGAATAGTTTCAATGTATCTCAAAAGAATTAGGAATTTCACTTCGTTTGTTTCGTCTAATGGTGGAATTGGTGAATCGTCATTCACCTACCTTTATGAAATTTGCACTTGGATCTCGGCATCCCATTTCTAAGTTGTGAATCTTCATAGTTGGATCCTAACCTTGATATTATATCTTTGGGTTATTTTATTAAGGTATCTTGAAATCTAACTAAAACTTTCTTTCTTTTCAGATGTCTACTCCTGGAAACACTTCTGCTTCGTCCTCCTCCAACCAAAACTTCTCTTTGCTCAATATCTGCTCCAAAGTTGTTATGGATGGCTCAAACTATAACGATTGGATGCGCAACATCAAGATGGCTCTTCGTTTTGAGAACAAAGAATATGTTCTTGAAAAGGAGCTCAAAGAGCTTGATGAGAATGAAGCTACTCCTGAAGATCTTGCTGCCTACAAGAAACATTACGATGATGCTACCAAAGTGGCATGCATCATGGTGGCAACTATGTCCCCAGAACTGCAGAGGTACTATGAGGACTACTGGCCTTTCGAGATGAACAAGGACCTTATGGAAAAGTACCATAAGCGAGCTCGTCAAGAAAAGTTTGAAGTAGTCAAGTCACTCATGGCTTGCAAGATGAAAGATGGGGAGTCGGTGGTGTCACATGTGCAAAGAATGCAACGCTACATAGAGCGTTTGGTCAAGCTCAACATTCACTTTGATGAGGAATTGGCCATTGACATGGTCTTGAACTCACTTCCTGAATGTTATGGTCAGTTTATTCTAACTTACCATTTGAACAATACTGAGCAGACCTTGGCCCAATTGCACAACTTGTTGCAGACAGCTGAGGCAGGAATGAAGGGTAAAAGTATACCCTCCACACCTACGAGTGCCCCTGTTTTGGCTATTGGACAGGGAAAGGGGAAAAAGAGGAAAGGTCCTCCCAAGCAAAACTGGAAGAGCAAGGCTCAAGCTGGGTCATCTAGTAATGGCCCAAAGGCTAAGCCCAATGGTTCCACTCCCCATGTTTCTGATCCAAAAGAGGCAGTTTGCTTTTACTGCAACCAAAAGGGGCATTGGAAGAGATCTTGCCCACAATATATGCAAGATATCAAGGATGGCAAAGTGAAGCCATCTTCGGCAGGTATTTACACTATTTCTGCTAATAACTCATTATCTTCTCGTTCATGGGTCCTTGATACAGGATGTGGTTTTCATATCTGTTCTGATTTGCAGGGTCTAAAGGAAAGTGAGGAGATAGAGCGAGGAAGGATAAACCTGATCATGGGAAACAGAAAGTCTTCACCAGTAACTAAGATCGGAGTTTATCAGCTTCTGCTTAGTAATGATGTTAGATTAGATTTAATAAATTGTTGCTATTCGTCTGAGATGACGAGAAACATTATTTCATTTCATGCATTGTTCAGACAAGGTTTTACATATTCTTTTAATGATTTGAATGGTTCAATTTCTGTTTATAAGAATGGTGTTTTTATGTTTGAAACTTTGCCTTGTAATGGTGTGTATGAAACAGTGACTTGTGTTGATAGCCTAGGAAATAATGTACTTAATATTGACTTGTCTAATAGTGTAGACAAGGCATGCTTGTGGCATTGTCGTCTTGGACACATTAACAAGAAACGCATAGCCCAACTCCAAAAGGATGGAGTGTTGGAATCATTTGACCAAAAATCAGATGATATGTGTGAATCTTGTCTTTTGGGAAAGATGACAAAATCACCATTCACAGGGTCTTGTGAAAGAGGTGAAGGTCTGTTGGATCTCATACACACAGATGTGTGTGGGCCCTTCAGATCAACTACAAGAGATGCTAATCGATTCTATGTGACTTTCACTGACGATTATAGCAGATATGGATATATCTACTTGATCAAGCATAAGTCAGAAACTTTTGAAAAGTTCAAAGAGTTTAAGCATGAAGTCGAAAATCAATTGGGCAGAAAGATAAAGATACTTAGATCCGATAGAGGCGGGGAGTATCTTAGTATCGAGTTTAACGACTATCTGAAAGAATGTGGGATAGTCTCACAATTGACTCCTCCTAGGACACCACAGTTAAATGGTGTAGCTGAGAGGCGCAATCGAACCTTGTTAGACATGGTTCGTTCTATGATGAGTCGGGCTTCGCTTCCTATTCACTTCTGGGGGTATGCCTTAGAGACAGCCGCCCACATCCTCAATCTTGTCCCTACAAAGAAGGTTGCCAAAACACCTCACGAAATGTGGACAGGGAAAGTTCCCTCGTTAGCACATATTAAAGTCTGGGGTTGTGAAGCTTTCGTAAGACGAGAGACTCACGACAAGCTAGCAGCTAGAAGTGAGAAATGTGTTTTCATTGGTTACCCAAAGCAGTCTTTTGGATATTTGTTCTACATGCCTAGTGAGAACGTGGTCTTTGCAGCACGAAGAGGAGTCTTTCTTGAAAGAGAGCTCATATTCAAAGAGGACAGTGGGAGCACTATTGACCTTGAAGAAATTCAAGAGTCAGCCAATGAAGGAACCTTAGATGACATTAGCACTCAACCAGAGGAAACAGTTCCTGTTGAACCAATCGATAACTCATTACCTCTTAGAAGATCCACTAGGGTGAGTGTGCCACCTGATTTGTATGGTTTTCATATTACTTCAGATGGTGACACATTCATAAGTGACAGAACACTGGTAAACTTAGATGAACCAGTCACTTATAAGGAAGCAATGGCAGGCCCAGAGGCTTCCAAGTGGAAAGAGGCAATGGACAGCGAGATTAAGTCCATGTATGACAACCAAGTTTGGAATTTGGTTGATAGTGCACCATGTCGCAAGACAGTTGGGTGCAAATGGATCTTCAAAAAGAAGACAGACAAGGATGGAAATGTGCACACATTCAAGGCTCGACTGGTTGCAAAAGGTTTCACTCAAACCCCAGGGGTTGACTATGATGAGACCTTCTCACCAGTAGCTAAGATTAAATCTATTAGGATATTGCTCGCCATAGCTGCCTTTCATGATTATGAAATCTGGCAGATGGATGTCAAAACTGCTTTCCTTAATGGGAAGTTGGCTGAAGATGTTTACATGAGTCAGCCAGAGGGTTTTGTTGATGCAAAGTTCCCCAATAGAGTGTGCAAGCTTGAGAAATCCATTTATGGATTGAAACAAGCATCTCGCAGTTGGAATCTTTGCTTCCATGAGAAAGTCAAAGAGTTTGGTTTCTCTAGAAGTGAAGATGAGTTTTGTGTGTATATCAAGGCTAGTGGGAGTATAGTAACTTTTCTGGTGTTATATGTCGATGACATATTACTCATTGGTAACGACGTTCCAACCTTGAAAGAAGTTAAGTCTTGGCTTGGAAAGTGTTTTGCCATGAAAGACCTTGGAGAAGCTGCCTATATTCTTGGGATTAGAATATTGAGAGATAGAAAGAAGAGACTAATTGGACTTAGTCAGAGCACATACTTGGATAAGGTACTAAAGAGGTTTAGTATGGAAAATTCCAAGAAGGGAGAGCTACCTATCCAGAGCAATACCAAATTGAGTAAGACTCAATGCCCGAGTACAGATGTTGAAATAAATGACATGAGTCGTGTACCTTATGCTTCCGCTGTCGGATCGATCATGTACGCTATGACATGTACTCGCCCTGATGTGGCATTTGCTTTGAGCATGGTGAGTCGCTATCAGGGAAACCCAGGTAGAGCTCATTGGATAGCAGTTAAGAATATACTCAAGTATTTGCGAAGGACAAAGGACTGGGTTCTTGTGCTTGGTGGCAGTGATACTTTCAGAGTAGATGGTTACAGTGATGCCAGCTTTCAGACGGATAGAGATAACTTCCGTTCTCAATCAGACTGGGTATTTTTACTGAATGGAGGAGCAGTTACTTGAAAAAGTTCCAAGCAATATACGGTGGCTGATTCTACTTGTGAATCAGAGTACATAGCAGCGAGTGAAGCGTCGAAAGAAGCAGCTTGGTTGAGGAACTTCATCGGAGATCTCGGAGTTGTTCCAACCATCCAGGAGCCTATGGAACTGTTCTGCGATAATGAAGGAGCGGTTGCCTTGACAAAGGAACCGAGAGATCATGGTAAGACCAGACATATCGACAGAAAGTACCATTTCATCAGACATAGAGTAGAAGAAGGCCATCTTATAGTAAAGAGGGTGTCATCTGAAGATAACCCAGCAGATCCTCTCACAAAGGGTCTGAGTAGGGCTAAGCATATTCAGCATGCTCGGAGCATAGGACTGAAAGATGATATTAGTTTTAGTAGTTAGATTAGTTTTTGAAACTTGTAACAAAGTAAATTGACTTTTGGTGATTAAATAATAAAGTATTATTTTTGGCTACTACCTTTTGTCAATTGTTTATTATTGTGTTTCATTTTTGCATGTTTTACTTCCTGAATAATGAGATTATTCAAATTCCACAGTCGCTCGTACTCTTGGAAGTAAGTAGTGAATTAAGACTGTCATGAATTGGATTGCAGATTGTCTAAGGATAGACATGGCAATAGAATTGCTGCAACGTTCATGAGTACTCAGAAATTGAGATTTGAGTACTGGATAAACCCTCGCTCAGAGTATCACTTCATGGAATTCATCACGAGTAATACTGAGACGATAATATCTTATAATCTTGAAACGAGGATATATGAGTTGCAATTTACAATTCGGTCATGCATTGGTGATACGAAAACGCATCAGTAACTTGGTGTTATAAAACGTATTGTCATGTATAATTTGATGAGTAAAAGATACAAGCATATGAGTCAACGTTTATTCGTTCCTTTTGCCCTAACAGGAAAAGCGATATCTGTGGGCCCCTCGATGATTTGGTGTTGACTTATGTGCTGGGCCCAGCCAGGACTAAATTGATGTGTTCGATTAGAAGTCCTACATCATCACAAATCAGGAATCGGGAAACATAGATTCTGGACAAAGAGATTGATTACATTCCATGTCTTTTGTCTGGGGATATCAAGCAGAACGAAGGGTTATATGATCACTTATCTTAGGACACGTAACTGACTGGGTCAGAGTTCGGCAGCAGCTTTTTGGAAGCTACAATTTGCTGGTCAAATTTAGAAGGCATACTAGCAATTATAGTTACAGACTTATCCAAGTGGGAGACTGTTGGATTAGGTGTCTAAGCCCATAACTATAATTGGTATGTACTTGAATTGATAGCAGCACAGTCCTTTTGGGTTGCCCTCAACCTAGCAACTGGACAAGGAAATTATGAAAGGAGAGATATTAATTTATAAGATTAATAAATTAATATATATATATATATATAATTGATTTATTAATATGTTAATGGATTAATATATTAATTATAAATCATTATGTTTAATTAATTGTTAGCCAGAAATTAATCAGAATTGATTTTGGGGTTAAAAGAATTAATTATAAAGTGCAGGGACTAGTTTGCAATTAACTGATAGTTGAATGGAAGGATCCAGAACTCCCTTGGAAGGGGGTGGACGAAAAACCCTAGGGGAAACCCTAGAGAATTCGTCCAAGGGGTCCAAGATAAGGCCTTGGGTCTTGCTTAGGCCCTAAGCAAAGGATAACTAGGGTTTTCCCTAAACCCTAGTTCCCTCAACTATTTAAGGAGCCTCCTGGCTCACATTTTGGAGTACTGATTTCTTTGGAAGAAACCCTAGTGGCCGAAATTGCATACTCCCTCCCCTCTCTCTTCTTCTACTTTCCTTCTTGCTAGTCATTGGGTGTGATTCCATTAGAGGCATTACACTTGTGGTGCTAAAGCTTCCAAGAAGATCAAGATCAAGATCAAGGGAATTATCAATTGTTTGCTATAACAATTGAAAGGTATGTAAACCCTAAACCCTAGTTTGTTAATTTCGAAATTAGCCTCTCTCCTCTAGGGTTCTTATTTTGCAATTCAAAGTTGTATGTTCAATAGTTAAAACATAGATCCAAAGTAGGTTGCATGTGAACTTAGGAATTGTTTTCTAGTTTATTTGTTTTACCTAAAACCCATCAGGTTTCTGTTTCCATTTGCATTCCCGACTCCAGTGCGGGTTCTTGCCATTTTGATCTATACACCGAATAAGGTGAATTTAGATCTTTATTTAGGATAGTCGTTTAAACAGTCCTTATCACTCTGAAACATTTACATGTTAGTTCTAATTTTGTAGCCGTACATTTAGAATCCTAAACACATAAGGTTTCCAGATCCGGTCGGCAACAGACCATAGATCCGAACAAATAACAGCATATCAGGCACAAAGCACTTAGCATATAAAAGTATTTTAGGCATAGTTCCTAAAATAAGCTAGTGCTCACACCTCATAATCATCGCTTAGCATTCTAAGTTTAAGTCTAGAAATCCTACAAATTCCTAGTTCGCTTAAACTAATGCTCTGATACCAACTGTGACATCCCCATTTTCACGGCCAGAAAAGACCGAATTGTTTATGCTTTGTTTAAAAATCAGAGTAATAATTTAAATAAAAGAGTTGCAGAATTTGTTCCCAAAACAAAATTTGATAAAGATTTATCAAATCATTTACATAGAAATGTATTTCATTAAAAAGACTCGGGATGTCATGTTCGATACAGATCAAAAGCATAAACAGTACAACATAATCCTTACTATATTATTTCGTATTTACAGGCCTAAAATCCCTTATCTCTCATCAAAACATCTATGCTCATGTGCCACTACCTGTAATACAAGAAACTGAGTGGGTCAGGCTTGGGAGCCTGGTGAGCACATAGGGTTTTCAACCCACAATAAATAAGTTTATTAACTTTATCAAACCAATCAAACCCGATTACCCATTCCCGTTATCCTCACTTTACGTCCCTAGAACATCTAACACAAGGGACCTAGTCTAAGGACTTTCATCGGGGTGACAACACATGCTTCGGGGGTTCCTCAGCAATTCATGTCAAATAAGGCAACCATGTGGGGGATGGAGTACTGCTGGTGAGCACACAGTTAAAATAAACACCTACAGGTTGCGAGCCTGCTAGCATTCCACTAGACTGTCTAGAATAGTCTATGGTCGTCATCTATACTCTGCTAGATGACTGGATCATCAATAACATCAATATCGAGGCCTCTCATTATTTTATGTGGTCGCACAGCAACTATTACATCTACCCATGTTTTACCCAACACATTTTGTAGATATAAAATAAATATACAATTTAAATCATTTAAAACATGTATAAAAATCTTTCACCCAGCATAGACAGCAAGTATTCAGACAATATGCACACATAGCACGTAATTTATATAAAATACTTCATATCTATGTGTAAGATGATAGTAACTATGCACTCACTTGTTAAGGTAGTGATTCTGAACTCAGACAGCGCTTCGTTATCTCAAAACAATTTTCCCTTGGCAAAACCTAGTATCAATACCACTAGGGTTTAGTCTAACGTTAACCGCAACTAGTTAATAGTCTAGCTATTATTACTATTATATAAGCGTTAAACAACACTCTTATATAACTCATAATAATAGCCCAAAAAATTATTTTAAGGCCCTAATAATGTTACTATAATTATTTAAAAGCTATATTAAAAATTGCATAGGCGTAGCTCACTTACAGCGGGTTTTATAGAAAACCGGGCTTCGCTTGGAGCAGCGTTTCCGAACCGAAAGACCCTTTTTCTCGGGACTCCGGGAGCCTCGGGGCTTCTTTCGGGTGCTAGGGGGTTTACCTAGACTTTAGGGGGGTTGGAATGGGTTAGAGAGAGAAAGAAGTTATAGAGAGAAGTGAGAATGGTGTGGAAATCCAAGCAACTTCGCAGCACTTTTATAGGCGCCAGCCTCGGACGTACGCTGGGCGTAGTCCTCGGCTACGCGGGGCGTAGTTCGGATAAGGGTGCCAGGTGGTGCTCTTCGGATGGGGCTACGTGTTCACTTCTCGGACCACAAAAAGACCGAAGTACGCTGGGCGTACCCGGTTCCGGACACGGGGCATAATGCGAGGTGACGTGCCGTTCATCCGAAGCGAGCCTCTGATCAGCAATGGATGGCCCAGATCGAGCCACGTCATCACTATTCGCACCAGCTTCGCAAATTTGAGTTTCAACTTCAAAAATCCGTATCTTCCTCATACGGGCTTCGGTTTCGACGTTCTTTATATCCACGTGTAGGCGGGAACGTACTCTACAACTTTCGTTTAGACTCCCTCGGCTAATTTTGATTTAATTTTAAAATTTATATTATTAACAGGCCGGGACAGGATTGATCCGTTAAAATCTCATAACTTCTTCATCCGACGTCCGTTTTCGTCTGTATTTTTATCGTTACGATACTATTAACGAGATCTTCGATTCTCGTTTAGGTTATGTCGGCTAAAAACCGCTCGATCTAATATTCGAACTCCGGGTTGTACACTGCTAAGCCGAAACTTCGAAAAATCATAACTTCCTCATACGAAGTCAGATTTGGGCGTTCTTTTTTTATGGACGCTCTCCGTTTAATACATTCTACGACTTTCGTTTAGATCACTAAGTCTAAAAATTTCTCTATCGTAAATTCACTATTTACGCTTACCGATGCCGTGCCGGTTCCGTCGCGAAACTTCGACGAGTCAAAACTTCTTCGTTATAACTCGGATTTCGGCGTTGTTTATATGTCTGGGATCCTTGTTTCGACCATTACAACTTTATGTAGAGATATCGGGTTTATATCACTTTAATTTTGACGCTTATTTTTATTCTTTATTAATTATATCTTTATAATTAAGTATAAAACACACAAATTCACATAATACTCAAATATTTCATCTTGATTACTTCAAAAAGAGTTACAATAGTTGACCTAGACTATTACATCATCTACTATTGCTTAGCCCCAAAACACGGGCGTTACATACTGAATATGTCCTTTTAGGGGTAAAGTTTCCAACTTTACCCGTTAATAGCCCCCATTCATGGGTTTAGCTCAAACCCTTGTTCTCTAGGACATAGATCTTGGTCCAAAAGCTATAATACTCCAAACCAAAGCATACTAACCTAGATCTAGGCCTTAGACATCATTTAGACATGTAAAGCTCCTAACTTTCCTTCCATGCATGGCCTTTTGGGGCTTAAAAGGCCAAAGTAACACCTTAAAGCTTGCATGAGGCTTCCATGGTCATAAAGTTTGCACCTTTATGCCATGAAACCCCTTCTAGACCCCAGATCTGAAAGATAGGTCACTTGGGACGTCCATTTCCCAAGGACCGAGTTTCTTGAACCAAAAACCCCATAAAGTGACAAAGAAGAGATCTAACAAGCTACTAAGCAGGGTTAAGACTTGCTTACCAGAAAATGAAGAGGATGAGAAGTTGTTTCTGGATCCACTAGCTTCCTTCTGAAACTCCAAGCTTCTTCTCTACTTCACAAGCTTCAAATACACAAAGATCACTTAAAAATGGCTCATAAACTCACAAAAGGCTCTAGGGTTTTGTGGATTAGGGTTTGGGACTTGGAGGCTGGAAATGAGACCAGAATGTGAGAATTAAGATGCTTAAATAGGGTGCAAAACCCCGAAATTAGGGTTTCATTCTGACAGCCCTACTCATCGAGTCGAGGCTTCTCAACTCGTTGAATAGGCGACTTAAATCCCGCGTCCAATCTCGTTTCTACTCGACGAGTCTGGGGCTCCCAACTCGTCGAGTAGCTCTTCAAAAATGAATAAATTAAAATTAAATGTGTACTAGGAATCGGGCATTACAATCAGGCTTAGAGTATGGTTTTTGAAGTTTAGACTGATGGGTTCCCAGTTCCGGGAAGTATATTAATGGAATTGGTTTGTCGTTGTGGTCTTGAGAGTTTCTGGTTTGAGTGGTTCTCACTAGAAGTCGGGTCTTCAATTAGGGGGAGAAAGATAGTTGTTGCGGTTGCATATTTTCAAGTTGTTGGGTTGTTTGTTGTCAGCTATGGGTTTCCGAGTGGTCTCTCAATTTTTATTTATAAGATGCACTGATTTCGAAGTGATTACAGGAAGCTTATGGAATGTGTTTGTATTGTTTCTAGAGATCGTAACCAAGATGGATTTCGAGGATGAAATCCAGTTTAAGTGGAGGAAATTTGTAACATCCTATTTCGAGAAGTTTCTTTTTCCGGGATTGTGGGCAATAAATGGATCAAGTAAAGGCATTAGTCTTCAATGGAATGGGGTTTACACCTTATTGGAGGATGATAGTGTTGGATAAGAGACTAAAGCCTTGGTTTGTGTCTTGGAGTGAAAGGGTAAAATGGGAAAAATGAAGTTTCAGACTTATTTTATGAATTAAGGATTTTAGTTCAGTGAGTTTTAAATCAAAAGTAATTATATAGGGTTGTGGAGCTCGTCAATACATTTTCGTGCATATAAAGAACGCTAAAAACGAAGTTGAAACGAAGAAGTTATGATTGTTTGAAGTTAGAGTGAAATTGAGTGAAAACCCATTCTCATGAGGTGAGAAGTAATTCTCACGACGTGATAGTCCTCACGAGGTGAGAATATATTCTCACAACATGAGAACTGTGCAACCCAAAGCCCACGAAACATTTAGAGTTTTCAAGGTATTTAAAAAAGGTAAGGATTCATGTTTTAGGGTATTTTCTTAGCCTCCATCATATCTAAAACCTCTTGGGAGAAACCCTAGCCTCCATTTTCAAGAGTTGAGCCTCCCCTCCCCTCTCTCATCCATTTTATGAGTTTTTGGTGTTTTTGGAGCAATGTTTTCATGCAAGATTTATCCTTGAAGCTTGGAAATTAAAGATCTCAATTTCTATCTACCTTCTAGACCTTTGTAAGTTATAAAGTTCCAAGCTTTATTGCATTTCATCTTTGGATCTAAGTGTATTTGGTGTTTTGGTCCATTTTAATGAGTTTTGAGGGAGAGTTAGGAATAAAGTTTGCAACTTTATTACTCTCCACGGTCCCAAGAACATTGTATTTTTCATATTTGGACTCCAACACCTTTTGATCAGTTTAGAATGTTTTCTTGGACCTCATGGACTAAGAAAGTTTTGATCTTTTGTCTTCCCTTTCATCCATGCAAGTTATTTGGGTCATTTAGTCCATTTTAGTGTATTAAAGTTTAGATCTTGAAAGCTTGAGACATTATTATGGATAAAGTTGGAAACTATATCCATCTAAACGTCATGTTGATTCAGATCTGAAGGTTGGAGACTTGGACTTAATGGATTTAGCTGAGAAAGATGCATTCTTGGTCCCTTTGAGACTTAAATACTAGATCTTGGTTGATTTTACCATCCTAATGGATAAAGTTGGAAACTTTATCCGTTATGAAGCTATTAAGGAACTAGATATGAGGTTATGGGCCTTGGTCTGAAGAGATTAAGCACTTAATGAAGATTTTGGCCTTCTGATTAGAAGTCACGACGTGACATAGGATGTGTCACGATGTGACGGTGTCCAGAATCATGATTGTTTTGTCGTTTTATTCTCACAATGTGACCAAGGAATGGTCACGACGTGACATTGACTTTGACTAAGCTAACCATTGACTTTTTGACCATTTTGACTTTTGGGCCACTACTAGAAAAGCAGCCTTTTACGACGCGCAATTAATGACACACACTGATAGAGGACGCGCATTTGTGCGTGCCCTAAAAATTAATGTCAGTTTTCCAAAAATTAAAGGATAGAGGATACGCATTTTTGCGCGCCCTAAAATTAGTGTCCAACAAAAAAAAAATTAAAAACACGGAGGGCACCTATCATAAAAAGTATGTCGTGTAAATGTGTCATTTTATATTTTTTAGAAAGGCGTGTTCTCCGTTGTTTTAATAATCTATGGTGGGAAATGAAATCCCAAAAAATTAAACAACCGCCTATTCATCTCCTTCTTCTCCTTCTAAAATCCTCTAACAAAAAACCCTAATAATCCTTCTTCGCCTTATTCATCTCCTTCTTCTCCTTCTAAAATCCTCAAACAAAAAACCCTAATAATCCTTTTGAAGCAGCCCTCTTCATCTACCTCTGCATTCTCGCTCTCTCTCTCTCTCTCTCTCTCTCTCTGGAAAATCCTAATCACCCTTCTGGTTTTCTGAACCAAGTTCATCCGCTCTTGCCTCCGCTCCTATCGGACCACCACAGTTCCCCACCGGAACGCTAAAACAATAGCCATTGATGCACCACTTCACTACCTTTCATTCTGCTCAATGTAATGGCCTTCTAGGGTTCGTTATGGAGATGATGGCCACCACTACTACTCCATTACTCACATGTCGATCGACAATGGAGAGATCAGTTACCACTATCGTCGCCGTCATCTGACCTTCACTTAGTTCTAACAAAAAGGAAAAAAGCGAGGTTTGTGTATTTGTAAACCCAATATAGAAATTTTTGGGTCCGATTTTTAGGGATTACCATATCACTCATCTCTCCTCTCCGCCACCGTCGCCGACCCACGCTCCGCCCGTCAACGATACCCATCTGATCCTGCTCCTTCTTGGTCCAGTCCTAAAAGGTACATTCTTTATGTTTCTTCTGTGTTTGTATTTTCACTTCTTGATCAATTGAGAAGAATACAAATCAAAGTAAATTTATTGAACACTGGGAATGGATTGGAACAATTCTTCTTTGAATTATAATAACAAATCAAAATAACCAGATGATTAAAATGAGTATGCTAAAAACTTGATAATTGTTTTGTGTATATTTACGATGTTTTAGTTACTAAATATCGAAAATGGTTATAGAAGTAATTCGACTTCTACAAACCCTGCAACCTCTCAGGTTCAAAATGAAGATGCTATTGATACTATAGAGAAGCTTGGGGCCCAAAACTTTTCACCTTCTGTTACATCTTTTGCTAGTGCTGACATGGCAGTAAGACAACGGCCACATCAGAAGAAGTATAAGCTGAGAACTGGTCATGTTAATGTGTCCCATTCTCATAAACCTGGTAACAGGGAGCACCCAAAAGCTACAGATCAAGAAACATGTGACAGTTGGCGAAAAAAATGTTGTTTTAGCCCCCCACCCCCCCCCCCCCCTCTTTTTTTTTCTTGATATTTTACATTTGTATAAACCTAATATGCTTTTGATTTCTGAAATAAATTGATTTGTGCAGGGGAAACGAGGCTTATATGAGTGGAGATTTATTAGAAGTTGAAGTATGTTATTCAAATGGTATTAGTTCAATACAACATATAGAGACACCTGGCGTTTGTATACAACCTCTTCTTTTGTGTTATAGCAATCGTGCAGCTATACGCATGGCTCTTGGAAGAATGAGGGAAGGTCTAAACGACTGTAGAATGGCTGTTGCATTAGATCCCAATTTCATGAAGGTCAACTTAAGATCTGCAAAGTAAGATTTCTATCTGTCAGTTACTTATGAGATAGGAAAAATCATAATCTAATTATCTTTTTACATCCTATTTTCAGCTGTCATTTACGTATAGGAGAGGTAGATGATGCATCATACTATTATAACAAATGCTTGGAGTCTGAGGAGATCGTTTGCTTGGATAGGAGAATCATAATTGAAGCTGCAGAAAGCCTGCAAAAGGCACAGGTAACTAACTACATGGTTCATGTAGCTTTGATGCATGTTTTGCCTTTGAAACTAATTTCCCAAATTGCCCTTGGCAGAAAGTCTCAAATTATCTGAAGCTGGCTGCAGAGATTCTTGAACAGAAAACACATGAGTCAGCAACCAATGCATTGGGAACTATCACCGATGCTTTGTCAATAAGCTCCTATTCAGAGAAACTACTTAATATGAAAGGAGAGGCTCTTCTCGTGGGTACATAATCCTAAATTCTTTTTTATTTTAAATTTTTACTCACTTGTAGTTCTTGTAGAATAATGTTTTCTATCCATTACTTTTGGTTTACAAGGAGCATATATTTACTAAATTTATAGTCAAACTCGTACGACTCCATGACTTAATTTCATCTCTCTTACTTTATGAAGGCATTTACAAGGAGCATATATTTACTAAATTTGTAGTCAAACTGTTACATGACTTAATTTCATTTCTCTTACTTTATGAAGGCAAGAATGGAAAATTTTCAGGTGGATTTGACATCAATGTTTTTCAGAAAGTTCACAAGACTGGTATGACTTCATTATCCATCATATATTCAAGAAGCTACTAATCTATTATGTTCCTCAAATCCATGTTGAAACTTTAACCATTGTCATTGCAGGAGACATTTCTCAACTACCTGATGTATCTGTTGCCCTTGTGACCAACACAATTGAAGGTTTTTACTTTCAATTTATCTTATAGTTTTTGTATTTATGTCTACATTTCTTGACACAATTTCTTTTTTTTTCTTTTTCGGGTACACCTAGATGCCAAGAAACCCATAGTTGTTGTTGTACAAGGACTTGCACTCGGGGGGTGGCTTAGAACTTGCAATGGTTTGTAGTTTTTATGAGTCAAATTATTTAAAAAAAATAGTTATTGTAAATGTGTTTTAATGTATTTGATTCATGTAGGGATGCCATGTGTGTGTTGCAGCTCCAAGAGCTCAACTTGGCTTACCTGAATTCTCTCTTGGAGTTATGCCAGGCTTTGGAGGTATGTCTGAATGAATCATGTTTAAAAATATCTGAGAAATACAAAACACATTTGAGGAAAAAGGAAAAGGAAAAAAATAAATGAGGGGATGAGGGCAAAGTTGTAAAAAGGTTGAAACTTGACATGAATAGCCTTCTTTTTCTAACTTTCTTTGTTAAGTCATTCTTTTTTGCATCAAGTCAAAAAGAAATACATGTTTCTTTTTTCCCCTATTAAGTCCTATATGGATAAAACATTGTATATGCAAAGACAAATTCTTTTTTAGACTAAATCAGTTATCCGAACCTGATTAATTGACCATTTTAGCCTTTCTGTTTAGAAATGATGGTAAATAACAACACAACACCTTAGTTAATATGATTATACAAATGGGATTTCACTAAATAATGGAAAATATGGTTTTCAAGGTACCCAAAGACTTCCTAGGCTTTTGGGATTATCAAAGGCAATTGATATGATGTTGGTGAGCACATCTCTCCTCTCTCCTCTCTCCTTGAATACTATTTAGTATTTACTGATTATGAATATTTAAACAAATCGATGATATTAATTTATGAATCTTGTTTGTAGACATCTAAACCAATACTCTCTGAGGAAGGGGAAAAGTTAGGTCTCATTGACGCTATTGTCCCTCCTCAAGAATTGTTGAAAGTGGCTAAGAAATGGGCATTAGACATTGTTGAGGCCCGTAAACCGTGGGCCCGCTCTCTTCGTCGCACAGACAAAATCGGGTCCCTTTTAGAAGCACGTGAGATTATTAAAGCTGCTAGACAACATGTCAAATGTACATTTCCCAATTTGCCCCAACATCAAACTTGCCTTGATGTGATTGAGGATGGTATTTTTCATGGAGGGTATGCATGCGTTTTGAAGGCATTTTTATTACTTCTTTTTTGTGTTTGGATTTGTATTTTGAAAGTGATAAGTGATTTGATACTAGTTGTTACTTATATACCCTGATTTTATCTAGAGTAAATTACAAAATGGTCCTTGTACTTTCTGATTAAAAAATTACCTAGTATAGTCAAAACGTGAAACCCTTTTCAATGTTGATTCTTTTTTCAAGGTTTTGGTCCTTGGAACCTTTGAAATAAGGACCAAAATGAAGAAAGATTTCATTTTTGGACCAAACGCGGTTAAATCAGAAATCATAGGGACCATTTTTGTAATTAACTTGTTTATCAATTACTTCTAATAATGCAAACATTTTGTTCCTCAGGAGGTGAAGGTGTTCAATGAGCTTGTTGTTTCAGACACATCGAAAGGTCTTGTTCATATATTCTTTGCACAATGTGCAATTTCAAAGGTAATTTAAACCTTTTTCTCTTATTTTTTTTTCTGAAATATCAAAATTTCTAAAATCTAAACTTGGTTTTCTTTGATTTTACATTTACAGGTACCTAAAGTTATCGATGTTGGTCTAAAGCTAAGAAGTGTGAAGAAAGTTTATGTGATTGGTGGAGGTTTAATGGGGTCTGGAATAGCAACTGCCCTTATCCTTGGTAATATAAAAGTTTTTCTCAAGGAAGTCAACTCTGAGTATCTTCAAAAGGGAATAAAAACAATAGAAGGTAGTTAGTTATCTCTTATATTTTGTAGCCAGTTTATTATGTGACTTATTGGTTATATATTTGATGACTTTTTCAGCAAATGTTAAAGGATTGGTTGCAAGGAAGAAGCTACCACAGGGTCAAGGTGAAAAGGCGTTGTCATTGGTTAATGGGGTTTTGGATTACTCACAATTTAAAGATGTAGATATGGTTATAGAGGTATGATCTTTAAAAACACATAAAATGTAAAGTTTATAAAAGACATAATTTGGCAACTCTATTTGTGAATACAGGTTGTAATTGAGAACATTCCTTTAAAGCAAAAGATCTTCAGTGAAATTGAAAACATTTGTCCCCCTCATTGCATTTTATCAACCAACACATCCACCATTGACCTCAATTTAATTGGAGAAAAAATAAAATCTCAAGATCGAGTTATTGGGGCACATTTCTTCAGGTTACATGACAAAATCCATATGTCTACATCTTATAGGCAATTTTGAACTCATATTAACTTTTTTTTAATTTTTTTCTTATTAAATGATTACAGTCCAACTCACGTGATGCCACTACTGGAGATAGTTAGAACAGAAAAGACAATGTAGGGAGAAATTACTTTCCAGCCACGCCCGGTGGTCAGCCGCCCATGACACCAACTTCAACATTTTTACGTGGTACACCAGCTGGCAAACCAATGACATGAAGGATCATGTTATATAGTTAGGGATGTAGTATCAAGTATATAGTTAGGGAAAACCCTTTAATAACAATGTACTATCAGATTAATATCAATGTATTTCAATTTTTGATAACTTGTTTGACATGATGTTATTGGATCAAATTGATTATTTTGGTATATATTTGTTTCCATAATTTTGTATGCGTAAATGAATATCGTAAAGGCACGTCGTAAATGCATATCGTAAATGGTTGTTGAAGTTTATGACACACAAATGCGTATCATCTTCATTTATGACAGGGGCTTTAATGATACGCAATGTGTGTCATAAACGTGCGTCGTAAGGTTATGACACGCAAATGCGTGTCGTCTTCCTTTATGACAGGGGCTTCCTTGATACGCATCGCACGTCGTAAATGTGTGTCATAAATTCGTGTCGTAAATGCGCGTCGTCTCTCGTTATGACAGGGCCTTCCTTGACACACATTTGTGCGTCGTTTGAGCGTTTTACGACACGCATTGCGCGTCGTAAAAGGCTGTTTTTCTAGTAGTGGGCAAACTTGGGTAGAATTGAGTATTTGACCAAGGATTGGCCTCGGTTTGGTTTTAGAAAGTTTGGGTTGGTTGTTCTGATGATGAGGTAGCTGATGGGCTTCTGTTGAGTAATTCAGGTGAGTTGGCTCACTATATTGTAGGACACTACGGATTGTATGTGCTTGTAGTCTTTGTGACTCCTGCTATATGCATGTATGCATGTGTGCCTGCTTCCTAAATGTATGTCGGGTGAAATAGACTAGTACGGTTGAAAAATATTAATTGAGTTGAAATAGACTCGAGGGTGAAATAGACCCGAGGGAGAAATAGACCTAGTACAACCTTGTGCTGACATATGAGTTGAAATAGACTTGGGGGTGAAATAGACCTGGTACAGTCTTGAGCTGACGTATATGTATTGTATACGATATTTTGGGGATCTCACTAAGCTTTGTGCTTACAGTTTATGTTTAAAATATTTTCAAGTACTTCTGGTTTCAAAATGAAGGGTCGACTTGATCGCACTGCATCCCCTAGAGAATTACTATGCTTTGACTGTTTATGATTTTACTTTGATATTTTGAGAATACTTTGACTCTAATCGTCTTTTGGAATAATGCATGAATGATTTTGACTTATTTAAAATAAAAAAATTTAATCGGTATTTTTAGGACGTTACATAAATCATACTATATGAGTTTCTAGTTGTTATTCTCTCTAGAAATATTATTTCCATAAATAATAATTTCCCAGTTAGTTGTTAAAATATTATTTTCATAAAATAATAAAATTTTCAATTAAATACAAGTGTTGATATAATTTATTATTAATCAAATTGTAATAAATAATCAATAAGTAGTAACTTGTTATAAGTTGTGACCCTATAGAATCATATGTAATTAGAAAATATCATTCCATGATGACTATTATGCATATAGATCTTTCAGGTTGATTTTGGTGCAACAAGTCATGCTTGCAAGGATCTTCGTTGGTTTCAAGATTGTCAACCAATTGAAGATAAATCTGTTGTGAAGATGAGTAATGTTGCAACTGAACCAATCAAAGGATTAGGAGTTTTTTTTTACTTAATTTTACTTTTGGAAAATGTTACTATTTAGAAAATGTGTTGTATGTACCACGGAACAAAAGAATCTCTTATCTGAAGTCTTGATGAATAAGTGTGATTATAAACAGTTGTTTGAAAGTGACAAGTATATCTTGTCAAGACATGGTACTTTTTTGGATTTGGTTATGTATGTAATGGTATGATTAGGTTGAATATTAATTATCCTTCTTATTACGATTCAATTTGCATTATTACACTTAGTACTAGCAATAACTTAAGTAAGTCTGAATTATGGCATTCCAGACTAAGACATGTTCAGTATAAAAGGTTAAAATATATGTTTAAAATGAGCTTAATACCTATTTTTCACATGAAAAATGAAAAGTGTAAAACTTGCATGTTAACAAAGATCACTAGACAACCTTTTAAGGATGTTAACAGAGAGAGCATGTAACATCCAGTTTTTGATTTCGGGTTAGCAGATCATAATTGGATCGAATAAAGGTCTTGGGCTTCAAGGGAAGAGAGTTTAGACCCTATTTGGATGTTGATAATGTTGTTTAAGTGATTTAAGCGCTTGAATGGTGCTTTGGAGCCAAAGGGCAAAATGGGAAAAGTGAGATTTAAGACTTCTTGCATGAACTAATGAATTTAGTTCGGTATGTTTTAAGTAAAAGGTAATTATATAGAATTTTGGGGCTTATTAATACCTTTGTGTATATATATATCACCAAAAACGGAGTTGGAAAAGTGAAAACCCGTCACCACGGCGTGGTGAGAAGTTCATCACGGCTTGGCGTACTGTTTGGCCTAAGCCCATTAAATTAGGGATTTGCTCCATATTTAAAGGCTTGATTCTGGATTTTAGATCATTTTGGCATCCTCCATTCTCTAAGATCAGCTCTTTCCCAAACCCTATCCTCCCCTCTCTCCTCTCATCCATTTTGTGGGTTTTTGGTGGCTTTTGGAAGAAAGATTCTTGCAAGATGGAATTTTGGAACTTTGCATCAAGATATCTTAGCTCTCATCTACCTTCTGAACCTTGGGTATGATTCAAGTTTCCATATTTATGCTTATAAGTTGTTAGATCTGGATTCTAAGTTTGTATTGGTCCATTGAATGAAGATTATGTTATTGTATGTGATAAAGTTTGCAACTTTACCATTCCATATTGTCCCAAGAGTGTTTTGGTTTATGGATATAATATTTCGTGATCTTTGGGCACCATGCTTGGAGTTAGGATCTTATTTTTGGTCATTTTGACCTAGGACATACATGTCCATAAAGTTACGAGTTTTATGAAAAATAAGAATGTATTAAGGCCTTCTGGAGAGTATGAGACTTGAACTTGTCGAATTAAGCGTTTAATAGATTAAGTGATTTTCTTCGGGACCACAGTGTGGCATAAGCCTGGCCACGATGTGGTGGCTAGGAATCATCACGATCCGATGTATGGACAACGACACAGTCAAGGGCTTAGCTACGGCGTGGTGGTCAGTGCGGGTTGACCGTAGACATTGACCAATTGACTTTTAGTCAAACCTTGGTAGAAGTGAGTGTTTATCTAAGGACTAGTTCTTTTAGGTAGCTTGATTTAGCTGTTTCTGTTGTTAAGGTTGTTGTTGAGCGTCTGTTGTTTAGTTCAAGTGAGTTTTCTCATTGTGTTACCTGTGACATCCCCATTTTCACGGCCAGAAAAAACCGATTTTGTTTATGCTTTATAAAAATCAGAGTACTTCTTTTATTAAAAATGTTGCGGAATTTGTTCCCAGAAAAACATGATAAATACGTTATCAAAGCATTTCCGAAGAAATGTATTTTTATTCATTTTTAAACATTTGGGATGCCATCGTCAATACAGAAACATAAGCATAAACAGAACTTACATTCATTTACACTAGTGATCTACATCTCTTTAATCTCAGTGTAATGTAACTTCATATCGACACCTGTGATACAAATAAGTTGGAGTGGGTCAGGTTGGGAAACCTGATGAGTACATAGGGTTTTCAACCCACAATAATATAATTATTATGTTTATTCATCAAACAATTAACGCAATTACCCATCCCCATTATCGTATTTACTCTTAAGGATCTACCCTAAGAATCATCTATTCCTCGTTCATTCATTCCTAATGATCATCCTAAGGAATCGGCATGAAATCCATCGTCACCGGGTTTAGGCACTAAGTCTGCATAGTCTCCAGGGTTTATACAACAGGCACTAAGTCTGCATAGTCGCCAGGGTTTAGGTACTAAGTCTGCATAGTCACCAGAGTTTAGGCACTAAGTCTGCATAGTCGCCAGGATTCGAGCACTAAGTATGCATAGTCGCACGTGTTTATCTCGTTTATTGAAAGTATTGTTTTCGAGAGTCCACTCTCAATACATGTCAATGGTTTTTTAGAGTACACCGGGTGAACACATCGTTCATAACACCTACAGGTTACGAGCCTGCTAGTGTTTCACTGGACTGTCTAGAATAGTCTGTGGTTGTCATCCATACTCTGCTAGATGACGGGGACAACGCTTGGATAAAAGGCTTTTCTCATTGTTCACCTCTCACCCTTATATTATGGTCTATATCACCTCTCAACTCATTATCCAACTCATATTTCATCTACCCATGTTTTACCCAACATATTATGTAGATATAAATACATACACAATTTAGATCATTTAAAACTTGTATAAAATCGTTCATCCAGCATAGATAGCAAGTATACAGATAATATGCACACATAGCACGTATTTTATATAAAATACTTCGTATCTATGTGTAAGATGAAAGTAACTATGCACTCACTTGTTAAGGTGGTGATTCCGAACTCAGACAACGCTTCGCTTCTTAAAAATAATTTCCTTCGACGAAACCTAGTATTATTACCACTAGATTTTAGTCTAATATTTACCGTGACTAATTATTAGTCTTATTTTTATTATTATTATTATTATTATTATTATTATATGTAAGGGTCGAATAGTTGTAATTAGTCGAAGTATAAGTTTTGTACCCTTCGAACATTTTGTAATCTATTTTACTAGGGCATTGTATTCGAAGCTTAACGCTTAGTCCTTAGTATATTTTTTGTACGCTTTCCTCTCCTATAAATAGGAGTGCTTACTAGGGTCATAGTAACGAAGTCTTTTACAGAATTACATCTTGTACTCTGGAAAACTTGAAAGCGTAATAGAGCTGAAACAAGATCATATTTACATCCTGTGTCTAAATCTCGCATCATTACTTGAATTCATACTCTGATTAATTCATTACTCAATTCATTGTTTCTTCAATTGGTATCAGAGCAGGAATCATATCTCTGATCTGATTTTCACATTGTTCAAAAGGTTTTTGAATCAATTTTTTGATTCAAAAGTTTCCGCACTTTTTGAAAGTGAAAAATTGTCTAGATCTTAGTCTGTGATTCGATTCTGCATTTGAATCATTGAATCGAGTGTTCTGCTAGTGATTCTGATTTGAATCATATAGTTTGTTGTCAAATTCTCAAAGTTTCTTCAAAAATTGTCAAGGAATTATTCCGTACATCAATGGCGTCCTTCAATCTTAATTCCATGACTTCATTTTCTCATCTTCTAGGATCATCCACCAAAATTCCTATGCTAATTCCTGAGTATTACGATCAATAGGCTGATCGTATGCAGGATTATCTCAATGGATTGGATGAAGAACTGTGGAATTGCATTTCTGGCAATCTCAATCCACCAATGAATGTTCAACCAATTGGATCATCTTCTGGAAGTTCCGAAGTTGAGAATCAGTCTGATCGTCTGAAAAAGCTAGAGAAGAGATGCGTGAGAGAACTAAGAGGTGCTTTGCCTCCAGTTGTTTACAATTATGTGAGGAGTTGTACAACTGCAAAGGAGATCTGGAACAATCTCAAGGAGAAATTTCAGGGGAGTGAGAAAACAAAAGTTAACTCTGTGAAGCAATGCTTAGTGGAACTGAAGGACTTCAGATAGAAAGATAGTGAAACGATTGAAGTTTACTACGATCGTCTTAATGAATTAATCTATCGATGCAATCGATATGGTATCACCAGATCAGCCATGGAGTTCAATTTAATTTTTGTTATGGGTCTTCGTAAGGAGTGGCGTAGTGTGAGCATGATGGTTAAGAATCAACAGAGCTTTGATATGTCAACTTTGAATGATTTGTACAATCAGCTGAAGTCTCATGAAAGCGAAGTGAAAGAAATTGCTGAAGAATCAAAGGCAAGTTTGGGAGGTCCACTAGCTTTGGTTTCGAAGATCTCTGAAAGGGAAACTGAGAAAGATGTTTCAGACGAAGACGAAGGGTTCATCATGAACTCAGATGATGAGGCGATTGCTTTCTATTCGAACAATCGTGTGAAAAAGTTCTTCAAAAAGCCATTCAATCCGAAGGCAAAGTCATCTGAGACAAAAGGGAATTTTATGAGTAAAAGTGTTGGGGATGAGAAGAAGAAGGAAGAGAAGAAGGATACGAAGTTTGTTGAGGGAAAAACAGAGAAGAAGTTAAAGGGAGATGCTGGGATTGATTGTCATTATTGCAACGGAGCTAATCATTTAGCTAATGATTGCATGCTGAGGAAGAAAGATGAGAAAAAGAATAAGACGAAGGATGAAGCGTACTATGTGGAAAAGTTGGAGGAGGTGCGTGCGAAGGCAAATAATCTTTCATTAGTTGCTCGTGGTGAACAAGAAGAAGATGGAACTTATCAAATTTGGTCATCTGGATCAGATGATGAGGAGATGCGAAATCCAACCCACGGAGCAATGTATGCAAAGATGGAAGAAGATTCAGATGAGGATAAATACCAAGTTCATGGGAGATGCTTCGTATCAAAAGCTGCTGACAAATCTCCGATGACCACGAAGGTACGTAATATTCTTGAATCTTTTAATATTCCAATACATGCTTATAATTCTGAATTAGTATCTTTCGATGAAACTGTTACTTATTTTGATTCGATTGTGGTATCTGCTAGCAATGAGGCTAAGAAGTTGTCTATGCAGTTGCTAGAGACACAGAAGAAACTAGATTCGAAAATTACTAAGATAGATTGTTTAGAACTTCAAATAACTAATATCATGATGGATAGGGATAATTTGTCTAGTGAAACGAAACTATTGTTAGCCCAGAGGAACATTTACTGTAATTCGGCTAAAAGATTGTATGAGAAATTAACTGAACTTCATCATTCATGCGAAATCAGTAAAGAACAACATAGAAAATTGTTGCCATTTTTAGCTTATAAAAGAGCTACGGTAGATAACATTTCGTATGACTCTGAAAAAGAAATAGCTGATTTTAACAAAGTTCCGAATGATAAATATAGATATGGAATAGTTAAAGTTGATGAATGTCTTGATGCGAATGAATTAGTTGATATTGTGAATGATACTTTGACTAAATCTGAACAAATTCAAATTTTGAAAAAGACTGAGAATTCTACGTCTGATTTTCAATCTAATTTTGCTGATATTGAAGATAATTCTGATAATATTAGTGAAAAGATCAATCGCAAAAATAAGCGGGTTTACTCACAAAAATATTCAAATGTTGTTGTGAAATCGAAATCCGTAAAGCAAATTTGGGTTCCAAAGCAACAATCGCCAAAGGTTGCATTGAATTTGAAGTCAAAACCCAAATGTGTTGATAGTTCTTTTGAAGATGTTCTTGGATCGTTGAAGAACACAAAGAACGAGTTGTACATCTCGCATAGTGGGTGGTACAATGTTCAAATTGGAGATTTTCTCGTTCCAACTAAAGAACCAAGATCTTCTAAATTTGATTCGTTCGTTGCTAATGGATCTCGATTCGTCAAAAAGGTATCTCAAATTCTCAAATGGATTCCAAAACGTCCATGATTTCGATTCGTATCTTACGTTTTTCATTTTAGATCGATTTGCCTCGTTGGATCAAATCCGTTTCAACCCCTTTGTTTGATCCAATTAATTTTTTTTTAGATCAAGCCCAACACAAATAATTGTTACTGTTCATAGTTCATGATTAAGCCCATAATCCATTTTAATCCAAAAATTCTCGATCTGTTGTTGTTTATAGCTTCAATTACTAAGTCCAAAAGAAAGTAAATCATTTGAAATCCATTCAAAAGCCCAATTGATCTTGATCCATTACTTTTACTGTTCGTTCGATCCAAAATTGAGTCCAAAATAATCATTTCAATCTCGTTTTCTTTGAATTTCCGATTTCATTAGTCGAATCAAATCAGAAACGTATTTCTTTTGGCTCGCAATGTTGTTTTCGATTTTGATTGTTAACGATAATCACTTGGTTTCAAAAGAAAGGATTTCGATTGGTGTTCATCGATAACTATTTATAGGGGTCAAACAAAGAAAAGTCAAAATCGATTCCTTGGTTTTCAGTGAGTGAATTTTGTTTCTATTTTTTAGCTTAAAGGATCGATGTTAGATGTTGGACGAAGCATTGAGTATCAAAGTTGTTGATTTTTGATTTGGAATTGACAATTGATGTTCGAAGGAGATAGCTTGGGAACGAACTGAGACTAGCAAACTCAGATGTTCGTTCATTGGATTTTGAAAGATTTTTGAATCGATTTACTTTTGGATATCGAATGGATTGGGAAGTTGGTGATTAAGGAATAGATGATTGATGTTTGATATTGCTTGGATTCAACTAAATCGAAAGAATTTAGGGAAATCGGAGGTCAAAACAAGATTCGAAGATTTTGAAATGGTTAAGGATGAATGGGTTGATTGACGAACAAGTTTGCACTAATTGAAATCAAAATCAGATTGCTGAATACGAATCGTTTTGGGTTACTGTTCGAAAAACGAAAGTTTGGTTTGGAATAGTCGATTGCTTTGGGTTGAAATCAAGTGTAATTGGTGTTGATTTTGAGAAATCGATGATTTAGATTGGAATCATCTTGATTTTGTACATTTGGGTGATGGATAGATTGAAGAATCGATTGCAAAATTGTTGTTTGAAGGTTTGTTTTTGGTTATTAATTCGTCAAGAGGTCAAATGATAGTCAAGATCTGTGAATTGATTTTTTATTTCGTATGGTTGGAGTCTGAATTCGTTTTTGATGATCGGAAGAAATTGATATCAATGATCAACTGATTTTGTTGTTTGGTGATTAAGAACGAACTGGTAATGGTTGATGGTGTGAAGTGATGAAATCGACTGGGAAGATGAGTTTGACATTGAGAACGAAGGACGAATTTGTTTTGGTTTTAATGTCGATAGCTGATCTTGTGTTAAACGAATTAATGGTCTGTTCGATTGATATTGGGAACGTCATGATATGAAGATGAAGATTTCGTACGAAGGAAAGGAAGTTGAAAATTTCGTATGAAGGTTGTTAATGATGTTTCGTACGAAGGGGGAAGAAGAAAGCATAAAGTTTTCGTTAAAATGGTCTTGAAATTTTTTCGTTAAAAATGCTGAGATTTCGTTAATTGATTAACGAAGCCAAGAAGAATTTGACTGGAACATACGAAGCATTCGTCCCTGTATAACGAGAATTGGGGAAGAAAGCACAAACCTTTCGAAATTAGTCCCTGAACTTTCGAAAACATGGCAAAATTGGTCCAGTTTCGAATTTGGAGCAAAACTTGATGAGAATACAGAATTTTCGAAGTGAGTCCCTACAGTTTCGAAAACTTGGCAGAAAATACCCAACTTCGAATTTGGACTTATTTTCTGAGAAAATGAGGATTTTACAGTTCTGGTCCTCGTAGTTTGTGCGAATTTACGCTTTATGCCCAGTTTCGCAGATGGGATAGAGTTTCGCATATTTGGCTGTTTTTGGCGCAACGGGTCCCTGCAGAATTCAGAAAGTGACATTTTTTACCCGGTTTTTGGAAAATCTTGCAACTTTTACCCAAAAAGTCAAAAATT
This sequence comes from Lactuca virosa, assembly GCF_052849685.1. Lineage (NCBI taxonomy): Eukaryota > Viridiplantae > Streptophyta > Magnoliopsida > Asterales > Asteraceae > Lactuca > Lactuca virosa. Next base: position 42,973,334 of record NC_136432.1, on the reverse strand, counting down.
TTCATAAATTGGAAATTTTTTTGTGGCTTTTTCGTGATTGTTTTTCCGTGCAAGATTTTTGGTGATTCATTTTTGGTACACATCAAGGGGGAGTATTGTATTGTTCATTCCTCGAGCGCTTCTCACCCTTAGTGGGTTTTATAATCCTTTTTTGATTATAAAAAGGGGGAGAATGATGGGTATTCGAAGCGGGTTTCTCGGATATTCGTTTGCGGATTTTGAAGACCGGTGTTACTTCGAGGGGGAGTTTGGTCTTGATCGCGCTAGCTCGTTGGAGATTGAAGCTGAGACATCCAATCCTAACTTTGAGGGGGAGAATGTTAGGGTGCAAAGTCACTCTTGGATGTAGTGTTTTAGGCTTACCCTCTTGTATGTGTAAATGGGTTGAGTCTTTCCTATAAATAGGAAGCGAGTGACTCCCATTATGAAAGGAACCATTTGGAGTGTTAGACTAGAGAGAGAAACTTTGTACAAACCCATTTGTATATCCTTTCTAGATCTAATATGAGCTTACACAGATTTATTTACTCCTTGTGTTCTTGATTTTACATGATGATTCACTAGATCTTTCTAATTCCGCACATGCCATTATAATCAACACCACTACATTATATAAACGTTTAAACAATATTTTCCAACCACTATATACAGATATGGGCCAGACATAAAACACCGGAGGGCAGGACCATTTTGGCATATAGCACTTCTGAAATCCAACAACCCTATGCGGCCCTTTAAACCAGATTCCCCGTACCGCGAGTAGTTAAAAAAAGATATTATAACGACACTTATATAAGTCATAATAATAGCCCAAATATTTATTATAAGTTCATAATAATAATACTAATTTTAAATATAAGCTATATTTAAAATAGGGTAAGCATAACTTACTTACAATGGGGTTTTAGCTAGGAGCCGAGCTCTGCAGGGGCAGAACTTCGTCGCTGAATCTTTCTAAGAAAGATTTGTGCAGCGCTTCAACGCTCACTTTACTATACTAAAACTACAGAAAGAGAAGTCGAATCACGAGGGACCAAAATGCTCGGGGGATAAGAAGAGAAAGATTCTTGAATCAAGAGAATGGTGCAAGAAATATGAAGGCCCAAGGCTCTTATTTATAGTAATTGAATTTTCAAAAACTACCCTCATAGTTACTTAATGACCTTGTAGTTATATAAACAACTAAACACCCCTTTATAATACTATTTTAAATAGATTTAACGATATTTGTACTAAACTAATGTCGAAAGTATTCAACACTAGTCTTATAATGACCGCATCGTCGATACCTTTCTAATGATATATACATATGTATATATATGTGTACGTATATATTATTTATACTTTATTTTAATACGTAAATATGCTATTATAATTTGTAACTCGTTCATATGAACTCCGTTTTTGATGCTCTTTATATCCACGCGTAGGTGGAGACGTACTCAACAACTTTCATTTAGACTCTGTTGGCTAATTTTGACTTTATTTTTAAAGTTGTATTTTTAACAGGCCGGGACAGGAAAAGTCCGTTAAAAATTCATAACTTCTTCATCCGACGTCCGTTTTCGTCTGTCTTTTTACCGTTGCGCTACTATTAATGAGATCTTCAATTCTCATTTAGGTTGCATTGGCCAAAAATCGATCGATCTAAAATTCGAATTTCGGGCTGTGCACTGCTATGCCAAATCTTAGAAAAATCATAACTTCCTCATACGAAGTCAGATTTTGACCTTATTTTTATGCACACTCTTGGTTTAATGTATATTACAAATTTAATTTAGATATCTAAGGCTAAAAATAATTTTATCAAAAATTCACTTTTTACGTTACGCGGTGTCGTGTCGGTTTCGCCGTAAAACTTCGACGAGCCATAACTTCTTCGTTATAACTCGGATTTCGGCGTTCTTTATATGTATGGAACCCTTATAACATATACTATAACTTGGTTAAGATTAATCCTTCTAAATAATCTTCCATCGAAAACTCATTTTTGATGCTCATTGTCTCTAAATTGACTAGCCCAGATCTACGAGCGTTACATTACTTATATCATATGTTGTATGTGAGATACTGATAGCTTGGGGTTATTGATAACCCAATTTTCTGTATGTGAGTTGTTGATATCTCGGGGTTGCTGATAACCCAATTTAAAGCAATTGATCATATCACGATCTATTTTATAAGCCTACTTGGGTATTGAGTATTTATTGTAAATAACCTAAGTTGCTGCATGTGACTTGCTAATAGCTCGGGGTTGTTGATAACCCAAATTATTGCATTTGAATGGTTGATAACTCAGGCCTGTTGATAGTCCATAGGGTTGTTGATAACCCATAATTGTTATATATGTTTTGATGTGTGTGTTGTATGCGATACTTTAGGGAACTCACTAAACTTTGTGTTTACAGTTGTGAATTCAGTGTTTTCAAGTACTACCTATAAAAGCATGAAGTTTAGCCGATTCAAGAAGTTTGGGACTTAGATTTGATATGCCTATTGAAGGATAGGACACAAGCTATTAAATATAGTGTTAACTTAGAACATATGAGTATGTAAACTGTTGTGTGTATTATCTTCGTATATTCACTATGAATAGAAAGTGTTCAATCCTTAGTGATACCATGATATTTAAATGTTTGGAATGAGTAATATACTAATATGAAATTCAATCATTATGACATTTTAGTTATGCATCAATTTGTTATTTGTTATGACTTTGCTTTAAGTTAATCAAGATTACACTTAAGTGGGCAAGGATTGTTGATGATTTGTATCACCAATATTATTTAAGTATAATGGGATGAACTTGTTGACCAATGTAATCTTAATAAATACTGAACAAGTAAGGGTGGTGCGAGTGCACACTTGTTTGAGTTTATTATGATGTAAAGTACACTAGTATTCAAGGGCGTAACCACTAAACCACGGGGGTCCGGGGGCAGCGCCCTTGGTAACGAGGTCCAAGGGGCAGATCCCTTGGCTGGGTTTTTTGACCCTAATTTTAGACCATATTTTATAACAGTTGTACGTGGTTATGTAACTTGATACGACAGTTTTCGGCAATTTCAAACCCTGGGTTATCTTCCTATTTTTGGTCATTCTGGAATCAGGTACAAGAATCATAACTCTCCATTCTCTTTGTCAAATACTGAGTTTTATCTAATTGAAATTTTGATTGTACCATCGAAATATTTCAATCTGAAAGTATATCACGACTCTTAGTGAATCCAAACAATCGAAACACATAGATTTCTAACATGATGTAGCTCTCATACCATTCTTCTTTTTACCTCTATCCATTAAAATTGGGAAATAACTTCATTTCACTTACCATATATAAAAGTAAAATGTTCCCACATTAAGTAGTTGGACACAATGTTTTAAAACCCGGGTCGACCCGGCCGGTTCAACCGGTTGGACCGTGACCCGGGGTAGAAGGCGGGTCAATTGAGAACGGTTTTTTGTAAAAATACGGACCGGATCGAACCGGCCAGGTTTCCCCTAAACCGCGGTCGAACCGTTTAATTCGAACCGGTTAAAACCGGATTGACCCGTTTTGATAGGGTTTGGATCGATTAGTTGATGCTTTTTCTCCTATCGACTGTGAAGGTGACGGTTTTGGTTAGTTTACTGATTATTTATTGTTAATTGATCACTGTTTCAAGGTTTCCTATTGTGTAGATTATGTAATTAGGATCCAATTAAGATATGTTTATTGATTGTAACATTGCTTTTCAATGCAGTTAAATATGGAATCAAGGGAAGAAGAACCATTACAAGCACAATCTATAACATGTTTTGATATTTTTTCAAAGTTTAAACTTTGAGGACATCAAATTATTGATTTTATATGTCTATGCATTATGAGGAAAGTAAAAATATATGAAAATAAAAAAAAAGATCATAAACCGGGTTGACCCGGCGGTTCAACCGGTTGAACCGGTTGACCCGTGAACCGGTCATCACACCGGGCCAACTAAAAACCCGGCTTTTAAAACATTGGTTGGACAAACATTCACTTTATTCCCAACATTTTGGTCACTCACATCAATAACTGGTTAATTGCTTTTGTTATCAACATCAATATCAGTTCATCCCTTAAATTCAGATATCGGTTCTCTTTACTCGTTGCTTCCATCTAAGAACACAACAGTAACACAACAAACAACACGAATAGATTACTTGTTTCTTCGGTTGATGTAAGCCAAATTAAATACAAACCATATATCATAATTAATCGATTACTAAAGGGAATTTCTACTAAATATGATTTCGACGTCTATGATGAATTTAGTATTAGAATAACAATCCTACTTCCAGTTTATAGACCGAAATGATGTTTAAAGACGTTATGGAGGTTTTATTAAATTGTTTCAATGAATCATTATGTCATTTTAGGCTCTGCTCTCACAGAAGCCATTGTTGACTTGTTGTGGCTAACCATTTGCTTTTAATAAAGAACTGTGCCCATTGATATTATTGCATTGAGACATTAAAGCGAGTATTGGTACATTATGACTAGATATCAAATTTAATCGGTTAACCAAAAAAAAATTATTACCATTTTAATAATATTCGGTTATTAGGTTAGACGGAGTGGATTCAACGAACGCACACCGCACCCTCTATTCAGCATGCCGAGTTCAGAGGCTTGACTCGGCAATGGCCAGCCGATGAGAGAGAAAAATGAATAAAGTGTTATTTTTCATGTTTTAGTGTTTCATATATTTTAATTTTAAGTGTCTTGTGTTTTATTTAATTTCAAGTGTACTTGTCTTTTTAATTTTAATAAAAAAATTTAGTTTTATATCATTTAATTAGTTTTATATAATTTAATTTTAGTTTTATTAAAAGAAAAAATCCTGTGCCAAACTACCCATTGGGAAGACCAGAGATAGAACAATGATATCTATGTAACAACAAAAAGAATGTAAAATTTGCACCATTTCATCTACTTTATAAGTAATATTTTTTTTTAATTATTTTTGGTTCAATTGGATTTTTAAATTACTATTGTTGCCGGATATTCTCTTAAATGGATTAAAAATATGTATTGCTTTACTTGATCATTTTTTCCTTTGCTTAAGTTAATAGTATTGTTTTGAAATCTAACCATTTTTAATATTCTAAAATACTCTTTAATAAATGAAGGTTTTTTTTTGCCACTTGTCAATTTATCATGAGTTTTGACACTTGTTATTTTGTGGTATTTTTGAAATAAATATTATCCACTTGTCAATTTCTAATTTGTTTCAAATTTTAAAATTAAAAGTCATATATTTATATATATGTAAGGTATTAAATATACTATATATGAAATTAAATTGCAATCAATATGTTTCTTCTTTTCTTATTTTAAAGTTTTACATTAAAAAATGTTTACTGTTTACATTTTAATGTATAATTTTTTTAAAAAATTTAACCCGTATAATATACGGGTCTCACACCTAGTTTTAATATAAAGCAATTAGAAAGCAAACTGGTTTTTTGACTCAATAAGTTCATTCTTTTATTCTGAAACCTTGTTTCACTGCTTAAGTTTGATCCGATTCAAATTCGATGAACGACCCTACGACATCAATGCTGTAGTAGTTAATAATAATGAAATAGCATGATTAATAAATATACTACACCAACAAGATTTGCATTTATTTCTAGACATTCCAATAAATGTATTTCATTTGAAAATACTCAATATTCTTATGAATATTTCAAATTTTGAACTTCGTGGTTATATATTATAATCTAATATTAATAAAAAAAATATAGAAAATATTATATGTTCTGTATATGCGTAAGTCTTCTTATTTATTTATTTATCATACATCTAAAATCAAGACTGTTTGAAGTGGAGAGTTTGACTGTTTTAGAGACAATTACATGATTATCTTGAGGTATTTTATAAAAAGTTGTTTTTAATGTTTAGTTTTAGATCATGTATATTTAAGAATTTGAATTTTAATATCTTAATTTAGCACTTCTTTCTTAAAAACTACATGCGACTTTATCGTACCAAGACATAAAAGAATAGAAAGATCAAAATAGAAAATAAATGGTAAAGATGGTTATTGATGATAAACAAATAAAAAATGAGTACTTTATCTAAAATATATATGAGGAAACATATTTTAACTTTCGTAAACAATAATAATAATGATACTTTGAAAGCAAAATATAAATGCCAACACTTGTATATTTCCTAACTATTACATAATTCACCTTACAAACCAAAACTCATTATCCCTCTCCACACCAAAACCCAACAACTCCTACCCTCTTTCATGCTTCCATTGATTGTACAGTACAACTCGTCAATGCACTAAAAACCCAAGGATTTACAACAAAAGAGACCCGGCCCACAACCCGTTTTCAACATCCATAAACGGAAACCAATCTCCCGAAACAACCGCACGACAACTTGTACCGTACAACTCATCACTGCATCAAGAAACAGATCAATCCCACAAGACTTCAAACAACACTACCATGATCCGACACATCATCATAATAATATGGCGTTAATTTCCCGTCTTTTGACCCAAATTTCATAGGATTTACCGACCCGATTTCTTGCAACATTTTCACAACTCTTCTCATTGATGGGCGATTAATAGGAAGTGGGCTTGTACATAAGAGCCCAATATTCAACACTTTGCATATTTCTTCCTTGAAACATGAGTCAAGTTTTGGGTCGAGCACCACGTCAAGACCTTTCTGGTCTAACGTGGTGCAGACCCACTTGACCAGGTCTTTTTCTCCGAACTCTGGGTCAACTGGAAGTTTTCCAGTTACCAGTTCGAGAATTACAACACCAAAGCTGTAGATATCGCTCTTTTCGTTCACCCGTAATGTATATGCATATTCTGTAAACACAAAAGTTAAAAAAGATTAGCAATCATATTTTACCAACTTGTACAATATGCTACACTAGTTTGTACCCTATGCATTAAAGTGCAAAGTTTTCTTTGGATATAGGTAACAATAAATGCCTTTGTTTGGATACAAGATCCCATGCATTATTGAACTGTACATTTTGCAATGAAAGTTGTACATTTGTGATAGATCCTTATTGGTAAAGTGGACCATCTAAACATTCCCTAGAGATAAAGGAAAGTACAAGCTATTTTGATAAGATAATCCGATGGGCTTGTGCATGGTTAACTTGTACATGATGCATTAAAATTTATACATTCGTGAATAAGCAAAAGTATGAAATTACCTGGAGCGATATAACCACATGAGCCCGCAATAACCGACATTGATTTTCCTGCTTTATCGTTCCCATCAACAACCTTAGCAACTCCAAAATCAGCCACACGTGCTCCAAAATCAGCATCCAACAAAATATTATTCGATTTAATATCCCGATGAACGATCGCCGGAACACAATCATGGTGCAAATACGCCAGCCCCTCGCCGGCGTCCACCGCAATCTTATACCTCACCGGCCAATCAAGCAACCCACTTTTACTACTATGTAACAAATCCCCCAAACTTCCATTCACCATATACTCATAAACCAAAAGCTTACAATTTCTTGTAGAACAACAACACCATAATCGAACAATATTCTTATGTCGAATCTTTCCCAATGTTTCCACTTCAGCTTCATACCCGTTATCATGACCCGGACCCGAGAACCCGTTTTCAACATCCTCATCGTCAAACCCACCCGGTTTTGACCCGGCCCAAAGCTTTTTAACCGCGACAGTTTCACCATTGCTTAACCCGACTTTGTAAACTTTTCCGGAAGCTCCGGTTCCGATCACGTTGTCTTCATCTAAAGCTCCCAAGATTTCGTATTCGCTGAAACTTAGCTTGTGAAATGACATTAAGGTCCATTTTGATTTATCGATTGTGGTTGCTTCTTTATTGGATTTGAAGGTTTTGTAACGAAAGTAGAACCAACAAAGACCGAAGATTAGAAGGATACCAGTGAGGGCAAAAATGGAACGGAGTAACCAAATGTAACCGGTGTTTTTAGTGACGTTTTTTCCGTCGCATAAACCTTCGATGTCGCCACAGAGACCCGGGTTGCCTAAGAAGCTGTTGATGTAGATTTTTTTGGCGTATACTGGTGGGATGTCTCCGGTGAGACTGTTGCTTGATAGATTGAGTTGATTTAGCCGGAGGTTTTGTAATCCAGTTGGGATTTTGCCGGAGATTTGGTTGCTGGAGAGGTCGAGGTAGTTTAAGACGGATAATTCGCCGATTTTGTCTGGGATGTTGCCGGAAAATTTGTTGTTTGCTAGATTTAGTTCGTTTAGTTTTCTCAAAGAATTGATTCCGGTTGGGATTCGACCTGAGAATCCATTGTTGTGGAGGTCGAGCTTGGTTAACTGGTGAATGTTAACAATGGTGGCAGGTAATGAGCCGGAGAATTGGTTGTTACTACCGGAGAATTCGATTAAATTGTTGAGAAACCCGATCTCATCTGGTAAATCGCCGGAGAATTTGTTGTTGGCGATGTTCAGGGTTGACAAGTTCCCTGCTGCGGCGATGGTTTTTCCGATTGTGCCTGAGAAGGAGTTTTCAGCGAGCTCGAGTAATGACACCATGGGAAGACCCCAGAAACCTGCGGGAACTTCGCCGGAAATCTTGTTGTATCCTAAACGGACACGTTTCAAGCTCCTACATTTGCTCAAACTCGACGGAATTTCACCGGAAAACGAGTTGTGTATCATTAGAAGCTCTTCTAAAGCACCCCTTTCACATAAGGTTGCAGGAATTTCACCGGAGAAAAGATTGTTAGACACATCTAGCCATGTAAGAGGTGAGTTTTTTCCAAGGTTTTTCGGCAGGCTGCCGGAAAATCGGTTTCCGAACAATCTTAACTCATAAAGATTACTAGAGTTCGATATGATTTCAGGAAAGTTACCTCCGAGTTCGTTTTCATAAACATTAAGCGATTCAAGCTGCAAAGAGCATAGCTCCTCCGGCACCGACCCAGTGAATAAGTTCATCGAAATATCAAGCAGCCGCAATGCCGTCATCTTCGACCACCCCACCGCCGGTAACTCACCGGTGAAGGAGTTGTTGTAAAGCTCAATCTGAACAACATTTGATAGGTCGGTAATCGAAATGGGCACCGGACCGGTGAGTTTATTAATAGCAAGGTCAAGATCCACGAGTTTACTGAGTCGACTCAGAGAGTCGGGAATCGATCCGATAAGGTTGCAGCCGCTGAGCCATAACACCTCGAGGTTCGTAAGGTTTCCGAGCTCCGGCGGGATCTGACCGGGAGAAAACAGGTTGTATGATAAATTAAGCTGCTTTAACGTCGAAATGTTACCGAGCTCAGCTGGAATCTTCCCGTCGATGAGATTATCGACTAAAGAAATCACTTCAAGCTTCTGAAACAACCCGAAGCTCGCCGGAATGTTGCCGGAAAAGTTGTTTCCTGTTAAATCAAGGTACTTTAGCTCTGGAAGCTCGGGCAAGCTGTGCGGGAGTGTACCAGTGAGCAGGTTCTGAGCAAGATTAAGATGAACAAGACTCCGACAAGTCGACAGATCGTCGGAAAGTGTGCCGTTGATGGAGTTATTGTAAAGAGAGACAAACTTCAGGCCTGAAAGACGGCAGAGAACAGACGGAAAAGGACCGGCGACATTGGCATTTGATAAATCAACAGAGACAACAAACCGAGTTCCTGATTCAGAACAAGTAACACCGATCCAATAACAAGGGGTATCGCCGGCGGAATCATTCCAGTCGGAGAAAAACCCATCTGGGTCATCAAATCCAAGCTTCAGCTGTTCCAGATAACGCCCCTCTTGATTCAAACAAAGACCAAAACGCATCAAGAACAAGAAAAATGAAACAAAACAAAGAGAGCGTGACATTTCTCTCAGGTGGTTGAATTCTTCCGAAACGAATGATTCAAAAACAAACCTCTAAAACACAAACTCACAAGAAAATTGTGAAATAAACACCCGAACCCACATCATATCATGAAATTACTCCACCAAGTGAATAAAAAACAGAAAAGAGTGAATGTATATATGAAAATGGGGACAGACACAGTGGTCCTTGAAAGAGACGGAGGTACAAATCACGAGGAGTGAGGAGTTAATTATGATTAGATGGTGCTTTATTGTGCGAAGTTAATTGGATGTTGGATGAAGAACAGAGAAGAAAAAGGTGTGAAAAGGGCAGCCGACAGTGGGTTTTCTACGGGGAAAAGGAAGCGCCTGCGACGGAGGCTTCAGTTACACAGAGATGGTAAAGAGAGAGTGTGATTATGTGTATTTGTGTGTGTTTTTTTGGGGGGTGGGAAGTGGGGTGGGTGGGGGTGGGGGTTGGGGTTGATTACGATGATGATGATATGGTGCAAAAGAGGAGAAACATGAATTTGGATTTTGTATTCAATTCTATATATTCCCCTTTTTTGTTGTTTGTTTAATAATATTCCTTTTCTATATATTATTTAGTATATTTTTATTCAAAGAAAAGAAAACACTCAATAACTATAAACATAATAATATGGTTTTATTTAAAGCAATATTTGGGAAAGCTATGGATCCATGTCGATATTGTTGATAATAAAAACATGCAAATTGGGATTTAATATGAGTTTTGGCATATATATAATGGTGTCGTTTATATGAATTCAAATGCATATTTTGACTTTTAAATTTTCCTAAATGTCGTCTAAATAGTACATTGATGTTGAATGATATATAATTGTATTTCAACTGCACATATAATTTTAATTTAAAATGTGCAGTTTGTAAAATTAAGTATATTTATGTTTAAGTTATTATCAAACCAAGAGTTGGTAAAAAGAATCGGTCAAAAGACAGTTGCACGGCAATGACATGTAACATCTGCCCGAAATAATTGTCTCGCGAGTGGATGAAAGCTTTGTCTCAACGACTAGGTGATCACATGGTTCTAAAAAGCGCGTCATGGCGCGCCCAAGGCGTGCCATGGCGCGAGACATGACCTAGCCGTTACGAAAACGTCCAAGGCGGGTTTGTTAAGCGTGACGCCCAACTAACGTGTCAAGGCGTGCCTTATCGTGTTATGACGCGAGTTTTTTTCAAGGCGCGAGTTTTTTTTTGTTTTTTTTTTTTTTGTTTTTTCTGATCGGTCTTAAGATAACTGAGTTTTTGTTAACTTTTTGATACTAAATATTAATATAACACTTCTAAAAAGTTGATATATTTGATAAAATTCAATAATTATATGATTTATCTTTTTTAATTTATATAAAGTAGTCACGCCTTAAAAAACGTAATGACTCGCCAAGGCTTGTCATGACTTAACTTTGACCTCGCCGCCAAGCTCACGCCTCACGTTATTTAGAACCTTGGGTGATCATAAACAAAGCCTTACAACTGGTTCTTACTTATGATTTGGCCAACAGTCGGGAGATGACATAAAGGCCAAAAAACGGTCTCTAAATTGCTATCTTTGGGTTGCCATCAAAACAAGAAGAAGTGGTCATGGGTTTCCTGAAACATGAAGATGGTAGATTAACAACGTTCTTAAAGGTCTAAAAAAAAGTATTTACGTATTTATTTTATGGCAATTTGGATGAAACTGTGTTAAAAACTAATCTTTTATATTATTTGTCATCGTCTGAGAAATAATTATTCGTCCTAGATCTTTTAATAATTTGTTATCAAATCAACATGTTCTCATAGTGAAACGTTTGTAACATGTATACATTCATTTTTAGTTTTTATGTGTACACATTTATTTCGATCAATGTGATTTTTTCATGAACGATTTGAAATATTTTTACAATCATTTTGTATAGATTACCAAATAATACATGATTTGCATAGAATCCGTAACATCCCAAAAATCAAGGTAAAATTTTCATTTTTCAAAACCAAACCACAAAGCATAAATGCTTACAAAACTTAGTTTCCAAAAGTCAAAATCACAAATCAGAGTATCCCAAAATCAAATCTCATAAAAACTGAGGATGTGCACGATCAAGTCTTTACCTTGCACCGATCATCTGAACTACCTGAAACATAAAACTTAAACTGTAAATCAAAGCTTAGTGAGTTCCCCCACAGTACCACACACAATAACAACATGCAAATATGAGCCTTCTGTCTGACTGGACCGCCTCGCAGGGCCTACAGCCTATTTGGACCGATCTTTAGGCCTTCGGCCTGACTGGACCGCCTCGCAAGCCTTCAGTCTATCATTACCGCCCCGGGTATCTTGGCCTTCAGCACAAAGCAGGACCGCCTCAACCCAACAAACCATAACATGTCCACATCTACAATAACAATCAATAACCAACAACACATGTAATCATACAGATCTACCAATATAACGCATATTCAGTGAACATAGGTAATCATACAAATCTACAAGTCTAACAAATACTCAGCATAACATCAATCCAATATACCAAGATACATAATTTAGTGAGCCGACATTGGTGCCTGCAACCCACAAGTATAGTCAGGAAAACTCACATCACTGTCTGAAAAGATAGCTGAACAGATCACAACTCCAACTGCTGACTCTACAGGTCACCTATACAACAAACAATAACCTAGTCTCAAACTACTGCTCAAAATACCCCTAAGTCAAACTTAGTTGAAATTTTGGCAAAGTCAAGTCCAAAAGTCAAAATGATTGAGTAAGCCATGCGTACTCAATCACTACGTTGGTCGTAGTCATGACTCACCCAAACCACGAGGTTCTAACCCAGTACGCGCAACGTACCTCTTGGTACGCCCAACGTACTCCGCCTGGGTCCAAATCTTCTCATTAAGTGCTTATTCCTTAAAGACTTTTCATCCAAATTCACATCTAGACCCAAAACATCGTTCTAAGTCATAAAGTTTCCACCTGTATGACTTTCCATGGCTAGAAAAGCTCCAAAAGCTAAAACTCTAACTTAATAATCCATTAAGACATCATAACTCTTGCATGGAGGGAATAGAAGGACCAAGATCACATTTTTATGGTTTCTAATAGCTCCATAATGGATAAAGTTTCCTAGTTTATCCATTAAGATGATCCAAATAACCAAGGTTTAGTCTTTAAGTCTCAAATGGACCAAAAATGCATCCTTCTCAATTTAATCCATTAAGTCTAAGTCTCCAACCTTCATATCTGAATCAATATGATGTTTAGATGGATAAAGTTTCCAACTTTATCTATAACAAGGTCACAAACTTTCAAGATCTAAACTTTATGCACTAAAGTGACCAAAAAGTGACAAATATGAAAATTAACAAGATCTATGAAACTAATGAGCAAGTTTGAATCTTTTTACTCACAAAGGTTCATAAATGATGTAGTCTTGATGGATTTATGCTTTAATCCTTCTTCCATACACTTTGCCAACACCTTGTTCTTCAAGATCTCACCTTCTAATGGAGAAATAAGCTCATAAATGATGTCAAGGCTCAAAATAAGTGAGAGGGGGCTAGGGCTTCGAGTTAGAGGCTCAAGAGGGTTTAGGCTCATGATAGGAAGGACCCCAAGGGGCTAGAGACCTTAAATAGGGCTCAAAACCCCAAAATTAGGGTTTTTACACTACAGAATTACGCCTTGCGTAACTTTGTGTACGCCCTGCGTACTCCACTAAAAACGCATCCCACCCTCAGCATGTACGCCCTGCGTACTCCCTTGTCCACATCCTGCATACTACCAAACTCCCTTTTTCCTAACTTCAAACAGCCATAACTTCTTCGTTTCAACTTTGTTTTCGATGATCTTTATATCCATGAAAAGGTACTGACGAGCTCCACAACTCTATCTAGTTACTTATGACTAAAAACGTCTAGAACTAAAATCCTTAATTTATGCAAGAAGCCTGAAGCATAACCTTTCTCACTTTACCTCTCAGTTTCCAACGAACAATCCAAGGTGTAAATTACTTATCCAAGACCATCAACATCCAAAAGAGTCTAAAATTCATTCCCTTGAAACCCAAGGTCTTACATGGTCGAATTACGGTCCAGAAACCCTGAATTAAGAAACGTCCCAAAACAGGATGTTACAAAATTGATACATATTGTTGAATCTAATCAACTCAAAATTTTATTTAACAAAAAAACAAGTCACGTACTGATGTATTTCCTAAATATTTACCATTTTGTCAAAAAAAAACTAGGAATGAATATCTAACCCTCTGGTCGATAATAACTCGTTTGAATGATTAGTCTCCGATGCACCTCCACCTAGATATCATCAAACCAATAGATATATAAACATCCTTGGATGTTTGGAACAAACATGCTTTTGTTAATAACACCTTTTATGGATCTGAGCATTGGGAAAAGACTCTTTATTTGATCAATTAATAGCGAGGACCTTTCGCCAAATGTTCCAGGTTGGAGGAATTAGGGTTTATGTTGGAGTTCTGGATACCCCTTGGATCATGTGAACACTTTCCGAACTAGTATTTCTACCCTATGCATGGGTTGCAAGAAATTTAGCCTAGGATAATCCAAGAGGACACTTTCGAATCTAGGCACAGAAATCGTAAGCCAAATTGCTAGAAGGATTCATTGTTCGTCTGAAGAAAAGAGAGCTAATATGCGTGTGTCTCTTCTCAAAGAGAAGAGCCGTTTATATAATAAACGAGATTAGAGTTTGCCTCTTAGGGTTTGGCCTTCATGGGTTGCTTTGAAAGCAAGTCATGAAATCTTGAATTTAATGAGGATTTAGGGTTTCCAAAACTAACGAATTTCGTCAGTTTTACCATAATTACCCTCAAGAATTCGTTTTTCCCACTAGGTTTCATATGTAAAATTCGAAGAATTTTTGACCCCAGCCAGGGGTTCTACCCCTTGGACCCCGCTAGGGGCGCTGCCCCTTTCGAAACCCCGGACCCCCGACTAGTCGTCGAATCGGCTTCTAATTCGATCTTATACATGCGTGCACTCCACACATACCCGTACATATATTAGGGTACAAAATATGAAGCCCATTAGCTCACATGTTAGTTCTAATTACATAAAATAACATGGTGACACTAAAATCACCAACATTCCATTCACTTCTTTTGTATCCTCCTAACACCAAGGTTGGGGAAGGGACGACAACAGATATCTTGTCATTGACTTTATCTCTGGTACGCGGCGGCACCAATGCCGCATAGGGTATCATTTAGTAAACATAAATACCTCTATGGTCATCTTTATTCCTCTTTGTTTGATGATAACCCAAACATAAACAACCGTATAATTTTTACAAACAAAAGATTAACGACATGCTAAATTTAGTAAAGAATAAAAGTATATTGCCATGAGTTTGAAAATATTCTTTCGAAATTTTTAACATATTCTTTCTTTGAGTATCAAACATGTTCTTACTATAGATTTCAAACATGTTAGTTTCAACCATGTTTTTCCTCTGATATTTTAGCATATTTTTCTTTTGATTTTCAAATAGGTTCTCTAAATGATTTTTCGAACAAATTTTCAGTTAGGTGTGAGTTTCGAACGGAATAGAATGTTATATACTTGTACAATTCAAAAAGGCAAATAGGCCCTGCAATAAGTCACATGAAGGCATACATTGCAGATTAGCAGTTAAGTTAACGAAAATGCACTATATATTAATTTCGAAAATGTTATTCCTATGAGTTATATAAAATGATACAATTTGAATTCCCAAAATAAAATAAAAAAAAAATTAATCACCCTTTTTACAAAAGACCTGATGTTTATATTATATGAAAAGAGAAGAGCAATATAGTAGTTGTATGTTGTGGAGTAAAAGTTGTACAAAGACAATTTGCAGAAGTGTCAATATCAAAGGCTAGATTATGCATGAGAGAAGTAGGCATCAAATCATTTGGAGAAAAGGGCCAAAGAGAACAGTGTAAATAATCCCACTTCCAAAGATTAGATTCACTGACTCAGGAAATTTAGGGGAAAAAATTACGTTTTTTTTTTTTTTTTTTATTTATTTATTTATTTATTTATAAATTTGAAGTCTTATATATGTTCAAAATTATACTTATAAATACAAAAAATGAATGTAATTCGATATATCTTGAGATATAGAAAGCTAAGGTAAATTGCATTTATAGTGTAATTTTAGTCTATTTATATTTTAACTATATGTATAATATATTATTTACACATTAATTTAGAAATACATTAATTAAAACAAAAATCGTTGTGTAGTTGAATATCATAAATAACTAAATAATAAAGCAAACATGAAACCTACCTTCTAATAGAAAATAGTGATTCTTTCCTTTACATATAATCCAATGTACACTAAAAGATATGTGTCCTTGTTAACACATATTCTTTGTCTACATATCGAAGTAAAGTAAAGTTAAATATATGAATTGTAGCAAATGTATCATTTCATGATCCAAAAGAGAGTGGTTCGAAGCGATGGCTATAACATGCCTATTTCATTTTGTGATTTTGATTACCAATAAACATCCTCAGAGTTCAAGAGCGTTTGTTTGACCCTCTATAAGGAAAATGTAAACGGTTTATTAGATTTAAGATATAATTGAAAAGGCACCAAATTTTTTGATTATTTCAAACACGTAATAACTTTCACAAATGATCACCAACAAGGGTTGCTCGTTGGACTTAGGCTTCACCGACAGTTTGCCATGTAGAGTACATGTTGTAACAAGTAAGAAAGTTATTGACACTCATGTCGATATTAACTACAATCATATCACAGATGGTAACACCACATTCTATATTTGAACAAAAGTTGATTATTCCGGACATGAATACCTCAACAAATGATCACCAATGAAGGTTGCTCGTTGGACCACAAATTCACCTGCAATTAACCACATAGAGTACACGTTGTAACAAATAAGAAAACTAGTAATATACGTGTCCATATCAGCTACAATCATATCATATATGGTAAGTCCACATTCAACATTTTGTTAGAAATAGGGTATAGCAATTAACACTTGGATAATTTCTAGGATCGTGTTTTTAATATTTTTCGAAATTTTGTACTTCGTCCCTATTGCATGAGGTGCATAAATTTGGAAGTGATATAATCCAAGAACAAACCAATTCGAATTAAGAAACACATTATACCTTTGTTTGATGTGTTTTCAGAGAGACGGGAATGCAAAGAAATCGATTTGTAAGTATATGGATTGTAACATTTGCGTATGATGGTAGTTATACACAAAAAATGGAGCCAAAAGGGGTTGTTGAGGGTGGTTATAAGACATAACCATCTATTACATCATCATGATGTCATAAACTATTTTTGGCAGGAGATGCAAGTTCAGACATTTTCCTGTTATAAAAATTCATTACCGCTAGGGGATCTGCCTCTTAGACCCGACAAAAGGCGTTGCCCCCTGACCCCGGTATTCTTGAGTTCATATTTATCACTTTGAGAGTGCACCCAACACCTCCAGTCTCGGTGAGTAAATAGAGCTCAACATGTCTCGATATTAATAATAATGACACTAAAATATGTTGATAACACTAAAATCACCAACATCCCCCCCCCCCCCCCAAATTTTAGTGTAATCCTTAATTAACTAAAAGCAAACTCAAAACCAAACTCATGTATTGTAACGTCCCAAAAATAAGACCCAAAAATTTCATTTTTCAATTAATAAAACATTATCACAAAATATTAACATAATTCTCAAAAAGATCAAATGTATCAAAACATTACAAATTATCAGAGGTATCATAAAATGCAGAACTATATCATGTGGGCACTGCAATCACCCCGATCTCTTCCCCTTTACACCAGAAGTACCTGAAACATAAACTGAAAACCGTAAACACGAAACTTAGTGAGTTTCCCCCAAATACCACATACCACACATATCAAACATATAATGGTCCCCGCCCGATGAGTGTAACGGGTCCCGCCCCAACTCGCATAACGGGCCCTACTCACTGAGTATAACAGGCCACACCCTAACTCGCATAACGGGCCCCGCCCACTGAGTATAACGGGCCCCTCCCTAACTCTCACAACGAGCCTCAACCAACATACAAACATACAAGTAAAACAATTAATGGCATATAGTTTACCCATTAGGCCCCGCCCACTAAGCATACATACACATGCAAGAGTCACACCTACATCTAACGCTCTAGCATATCAAACCATGGGTCGACATTGGAGCCTTCGACCCGCTAAACACAGTGAGGAAGACTCACCTCGAACTATTGAATCATACTGATAAATCTCTGGCTGCTGGTCCGACAAATCCCCAAGCTATCAATACCAATAACATCCAATTAATAATTAGATTCCAATCCATAACCATCAGTCTAAAATAGGGTAAAAAGACCATTTTACCCTTTACCTAGCTTGGTCCAGGACTAAGGCCCAACCAACTACCCTAGGAGGCCCAATTCCAAAATGGTCATCCAAAGCCCAAATATGGCCCAATTTTCCAAATTGGGCCCAAGTCCCTTTGTGGGTCTTCAACGAAGTGAACCCAAAAATAAAAACATCAGCCCAACTAAAACCTAATGGCCCAACAAGGCCCAAAACACCTAAGTCCAAACATGGCCCAAAATCGAGGGCCCAAGAGTCCGAAGCCCATCTGATGAGTACGTTGGGCGTACTCAGCTCCTACGCTTAGCGTACTCGCTTTAGGGCTTGTACGCGCAATGTACCTGCTTGTACGCCCAACGTACTCCCCAGCTTGGCCAACTTCCATTATTCAGCTCTTAATCGATTAAGACTTCACCCAACATTCAAATTTGACTTCCTTAAGGTGGTTTATCACGTAAAGTTGGAAACTTTATGTGCATGCATGGCTTAATGGGGCTCTTAGGGCTCAAAAGAGCTTAACAAATGATTTAACACATACATAAGTCTATAAATACCATAAAGATTGCATTTTTATGCTTAAGGTACCCTTAAAACGTCCAAATCTACAAGGTTTAGCTGCTAAAACGACCTTAGCTCATGAAGACGAACCAAACGGGACCAAAATGACCATCAACGAGCTAAAGAGTAGATCAATGCAAAGAGTAGATGAGGTATGGACTGTATACCTCAAAAGTCATCAAATGATGGAGCTAAATCTAGATCTCTAAGATCTCCTCCAAAGAATAAGTCTTCAAACTTCTTCTTCCACCACTTCAAGATGCAAAAAACCCACCAAAGTTCAAAACAAGAGCACAAGAGCACCGCACAAGGAAAAGGGATGAATTAGGGTTTTCAAAGGGTAGAGGCTGGTGTAAAATGTCCAGGAGGTGAGTTAATGAAGCTTAAATAGGGCACAAACCCTAAAAATTAGGGTTTGCCACTGGGAAGTGTACGCCCCGCGTACGTGGTCGATGCCCGCATTTGCAACGACCCAATTTTCAAAAGAAAATTTTCATTTTTAAATAATCACAACGTTTCCAATAAACCACAAAATCTCAAGAACAATTGTTTTCAAATTCATAACATCAACAATTTTATTTCAAATATCAGAGTGTCCCATAAAAACGCCTGAGAGAGTTCATGTCGCGCCGTCAAGCCTTGCCCTTGCCCTTAGGCTCAGAAGTACCTGAAACAAACCAACAAACTGTAAGCTAGTGCTTAGTGAGTTCCCCCGAGCATAGCCCACACAGTCCACATAATCACATAATCCATATTAGCTATAAAAGCTACATAAACCATATAATCCATGCATACAAACAAATAAGGATGTTGTGGGCTCCCCCAGGGTCTTACTCCAGGATGTCATGTGCTCCCCACATGGTCTTACACCTAAGTGTCATGGGCTCCCCCATGGTATTTAATAGGAAAGCCACGGGCTCTCCACATGGTCTTACATCCAGGTGCCATGGGCTCCCCCCATGGTCTTTAATCGTCTAGCCATGGGCTCCCCACATGGTCTTACATCCAGGTGTCATAGGCTCTCCCATGGTCTTCCATACAAGTATACCACATGTACAACTAGCATACCTCCTAGCACATAACCAACTAACATGCCACATAACACTACATCAACTAGTGTACCACATATCATAAAATGGGCCGACCTTGGTGCCTTCGACCCATTGGTATGGTGAGGGGACTCACCTCTATCTGCTGAATCCGAAAGCTGCTCTCCTAACAGTCCGTGAACACCCGTGCTGAACAATAATACCATTACCCCAGGTTAGGGCTGAACATAATCCAATTGAAGAACCCAAACCCCAAGTCCTTTCATAATGGCCCAAAAATTCTTCCTTTGCTAATGGGCCCAAAGTCCATGTCCAAAATCATTAATGGGCCTCATGGCCCAATAAAGCCCAACTATAGTAACCATAGCCCAAAATAGATAACCTGGCCCACTTCATATAAAGCTTAAAACTCATGCATGGAGTCTAGATACTCTTCAAGTTAGCACCTTTATACATCTAGCATGCTCACAAAGCTCAGATCTAACCATTTCAGTCTCTGGAGTTGCTCAACTCCCAAGAGAAGGTCCAAAACCAACTAAAGGGACAATATAGAAAACCCTAGCTAGATCTAATGAATAAGATGGCAAGATCAAGACTTTATACCTCCAGAGGCTCTTCAAGGTGAACTAGATGCAGATTCTTGAAGCCCAATGCCACTCCAAGCTTGCTTAGCAATTCCTTCTTCTTGAATGAACTCTAAAATGTCCACTAATACAATCCTTAAGCTCAAAAACACTCTTACAAGGTATCTCTGGTGTAGAAGGGCAAAATAAGGCTATGGAGGCTGATTAGGGTTTGGTCCAAGAGGCTTAAGGGTGTTTAAATAGGTGTCAAGTCCGAGAATTAGGGTTTTGGCCCTCTGTCGCGTACGCCCCGCGTACCTATACGTACCCCCTGCGTACACGGCCATCCTCCGCGTTCATGCATCCTTAGTACGCTAAGCGTACTCCTGGAGTACGCACCGCGTACTAAGGGACCTTTTATGCTATCTTTTCCATTTCAAGGTTTAAAGAGTAATACTTGATTTGGAGTGTTACAACTCTCCCCCACTTGGACTAGACTTCGTCCTCGAAGTCCGTAGACGCATATAGATCAGGGTAATGCTCTCACTTCTCTTCCTCCAGCTCCCATGTCCATTCGGAGCCTCTTCGGTGCTGCCATTGCACCTTCACCAGCTTCAACTCCTTGTTACGAAGAACCTTAGTCTTCCTATCCAAAACCGCAATGGGTCTCTCAATGTAGTTCAGGCTCTCATCAACCTGAATGTCGTCCAATGAAATAACTGCGACCTCGTTAGTGACACACTTCCGAAGCTGAGACACATGGAAGGTGTTGTGAATCAGGCTAAGCGTCTGACAGATCCAAACAGTAAGCCACCTTGCCTACTCGGGCAGAAACTGTGAATGTACTAATGTATCAGGGCCCTAACTTGCCCCTCTTCCGAAACCTGATGACTCCCTTCCATGGCGACACCTTCAGAAAAACAAAGTCCCCCACCTGAAGCTCAAGATCCGATCGGCGCCGGTCAACAAAGCTTTTCTGACGGCTCTGTGCGACTCGCAGCCGGTCGCGCACCTGCTGAATCAACTCGGTAGTCCTGAGCACCACCTTGGTGCTCCCCACGACTCGGTGTCCAACCTCACCCTAACAAATAGGGGTCCTACACCTCCGACCATACAACATCTCGAACGGGGGTCGATCGATACTAGCATGATAACTATTGTTATATGAAAACTCTGCTAGTGGGAGGTATGTATCCCAACTCCCTCCGAAGTCCGATACACATGCTCGAAGCATATCCTACAGTGTCTGGATCGTCTTCTCACTCTGGCCATCTGTCTGGGGGTGGTAAGCCGTGCTGAAATGTAACTGAGTACCCAGTTCCTCGTGGAACTTCCCCCAGAATCTAGATGCAAATCGGACATCCCGGTCAGAGACCACCGACACTGGCACCCCATGCCTAACCACCACCTCTTGCACATAAAGATCCGCTAATTTCTCAGCGGAGATGCTCTCGGAGATCGGAATAAGTGGGCACTCTTCGTCAACCTATCCACAATAACCCATATGGTATCCACACCCATCGCTGTCCTCGGTAACTTTGTGATGAAGTATATGGTGATCTCTTCCCATTTCCACATAGGAATGGGTAACGGCTGAACCTTGCCGTGAGGCCTCTGATGCTCGGCCTTGACCTTCCTGCAGGTCAAGCACCGCTCCACGAACCACGCAATCTCCTGCTTCATGCAGGGCCACCAGTAAGTCAACCTCAAATCCCTATACATCTTTGTGGCCCCCGGGTGAATAAAGAACTTGGATATGTGTGCCCCCTCCAAGATCTTCTGTCTCACACCCCCGGTTACCGGTACCCACACCCGGTCACACTGTGTCAGAAGACCTCGGCTATCCCGAACAAACAAGGGAAACTGACCCCGAATCTGCTCTATCTTCCAGTTCTCTTTCTTCAAGCCCTCCACTTGAGCCTTCTTGATCATATCTAGCAGTGGAGAGACCACCGTAATCCTCAAACAAATGCTCCTGATCGGAGAACCCGCCGTCTTGCAGCTCAAGGTATCGGCCACCAGGTTGGCCTTCCCTGGATGATACATGATCTCGCAATCATAATCCTTCAGTACATCAAACCACCTCCTCTATCGCATGTTTAGGTTCTGCTGATCCATCAAATGCTTCAAACTTTTGTGGTCAGTGAAGATGGTGCACCGAACTCCATACAAATAGTGCCTCCAAATCTTGAGGGCAAACACCATTGCCCCCAATTCCAAGTCGTGAGTGGGGTAGTTCTCCTCGTGAGGCTTTAACTGCCTCGAGGCGTACGCGATCACATGCCCTCACGACATCAGTAAGGCGCCTGACCCTGAGATCGATGCATCACAATACACTACCAAATCATCCAGCCCCTCAGGTAGTATGAGAATCGGAGCCTCACATAACCTCTGTCTCAGGGTCTCGAAAGCCAACTGCTGATCCGGGCCCCATCGAAATGTCACATTCTTCTTGGTCAGGCGGGTCAAAGGCACCACAATCTTGGAGAAATCCTGGATGAATCTCCGATCGTACCCGGCTAGACCCAAGACGCTACGAATCTCAGATGCGTTCTTCGGTACTTCCCACCGCATCACTGCCTCAACCTTGGGTGGATCCACCGAAATACCCTCCTCGTTGATGATGTTCGCCAAAAACTGCACCTCTCGCAACCAGAAATCACACTTTGAGAACTTGGCACAAAGCCTTTCCGTTCTCTGTGTCTCCAATACCTCCCTCAAATGTTGCTCATGCTGCTCCTTGGTCTTAGAATAGACCAGGATATCATCAATAAGAACAATCACCGACCGATCCAGCATCGGTCTACACACCATGTTCATGAGATCCATGAACGTTGTTGGCGCATTGGGGAGCCCGGATGGTATCACCACAAACTCATAGTGTCTGTACCGAGTCCTGAAGGCTGTCTTCGGTATATCCTCTTCCCTAATCCTCATCTGATGGTACCCCGACCGAAGATCAATCTTGGAAAACCAAGATGCACCCTGCAGCTGATCAAAAAATCATCTATCCTCGAGAGCAGATAATGGTTTTTCACCGTTAGCTTGTTCAGATCTCGATAATCAATACACATACTGTGTGACCCTTCCTTCTTTTTCACAAACAGGGCCGGTGCTCCCCACGAGGAACTACTCGGATGAATAAACCCTCGGTCCAGTAGCTTCTGAAGTTGCATAGATAGCTCCTGCATCTCGGGCGGAGCTAGCCGATATGGTGCCTTGGCTATCGGGGCGGCACCCGACACCAAATTAATGCGAAACTCCACCTGCCTCCCTGGAGGCACTCCAGGTAACTCCTCGGGAAAGAAATCCTGGAACTCTTGTACAGCCGGTACACTGCCCAAATCCTTCATGGTCTCAACCCTCGTATCTGAGATATACGCCAAAAATCCCGAACAACCCTGAAGAAGCCATCTCCTAGCTCTCGCAGCTAAACAGAGGATTGGCCCCTACGAGGCCCTCTCTCCATGAATAACCAGTTCTCCCCCACTTAGGGTTCGAAGCCTCACCAGCTGGCGTTCACAATCGATCATGGCCCCATTGGCTCCCAACCAGTCCATCCCGACAATCACCTTCAGCCTTCGCAACAGTATCAGAACTAGATCAACACGAAACCTCTCCCCAAGTACATTCAGGACACAGTCCCGATACACCCTCTCAGCACTCACAGTGCGGTCATCCCCAATCTCAACCTCAAGCGGGGAATCCAAAGTCCCCGGTGCATCCCAGAACTTCTTGCTAAGTTCAAGAGATACAAACGATCGGGTAGCACCCGAGTCAAATAGTTAGTGAGCCGACATACCATTGACCAAAAATGTCCCTATACATGAGCATATTTATACACATAAGCAATACAAATCAATATCAAGCAGGAAAGATAAAACACACACCAGCCACGACGTTTGGCCCTGCCCGAGCCTCCTCGGTAGTCAACTGAAATGAGCGACTCTTCACTGCTGGAGGATCCACCTTAGCAGGGCGGCCATCAGTGATCCTCATTGTGGCGGGCGAAGGTGCCACCACTGCTCCTCCTCTTCCCTGCAACCTCGGACAATCGGCCCGTTTGTGGTTGGTCTGGTTGCAGTGAAAACAAATCAATCCCTTCTTGGGCAATCCCTGATCACGTGGCCCGACTGGCCACATGTGTAGCATCCCGAGCCTGCCGTCCGACAAGCCCCACTATGTGGTTTACCGCACTTGGCACACTGTCCATGGCCCTACTGGCCCGTACTGGAAGAATCTGAGGTCTTAGGCTTTTTAGCCTGACCTACTGCTGTCTGCGCCTGCTCAGGCTTCCGCTTGGTGCGGAAGTCTAACTCCATCTCCCGCTCACGAGCCTTCTCCACCATCTTATTCAGGGTTTTGCACCCTGTAAAGCTCACAAACTCTTGGATATCATCCCTCAGCATGGAATGATACCTCGTCCTCCTCATATCCTCGTATGTAGTATACTATGGGATCAACAATGCTCGTTCCCGAAACTTGGTGGTGATCTCCGCCACAGTCTCGATGGTATGCTGGAGCTCATGAAACTCCCTCACTAGCCGTTGCACCTCAATAGGTAGTGCAAACTCCAAATCGAAACGCCTGACAAACTTTACCCATGTCATCTCAGCCACACCGGCTGCTCCCACCTAGCTAGTCACCTCATCCCATCAATCACGGGATCGATCCCTCAGCATACATGAAGTAAAACCCACCTTTGCCGCATCAGGGGAAGAAATCGTGCGGTGGGCGTTCTCTATGCCCGCCACCCAGGGTCGGCTAACTATGGGGTCCCTGACCCCAAAGAATTTTGGCGCCCCGCACGCCTTGAACTTCCGGAACGAGGGAGTTCGGGCCCCGACCTGGCCCGCAACAATCTGTGCTCTGAATGCCCTGAGCCTCTCCTCCATGATCTCCATCATCCCTTCCTTGATTCTCCCAAAAATCACTTGGGTAGCGTCAAGGATTCCCCTCGTAACCTCGGCTGCAATGAGCTCGCGTAGCCTCTCATCAATGGGCTCAGTACCGTCACCCAACCCAAATCCAGATCTTGATCCTGATCCCCCTGCTCCAAATCCTGTCACCACCATACTGAACTGCAATATCATAAAACGTAATGATCAGGATGTCCAAAAAGGGGATCCTCCCACACCGGTTCTCCTTAGAGCTTCCAGATCTAATATTGGTTCGGGTACAAGTCCTGTGCTTCTAGTAGTACGGACCCAATAGTACCTTCCACACCTACCTGTACCTTCCCCAAGGCTCTACCTGATAACTCTAATTCGTCCCAGAACAAGTCATATCTCACAGGCTATCACATAACTCAAATCCCAGGCTATCCTAAGATTTACTCCGTCCATATCAAACCTGAACTCAATCATAACAGGTTGCCTTTATGCATGCAAATTATACACAAAATAGGATAAAATAGACTTTTGATTAATAGATTCTACCCAAGGACCACAACCAGACAAGGCACAGAAAATAAGGCCAAATCAATCATTCTAAGGCTATAAGCTCCTAACTGTATACAATTTTAAAAACATACACATAACAATATCCATCCGACTATCATAATCCAAATATCAGTATAACCCGAGAGTGTGCCCGAATCCCTTAAACCAAGGCTCTGATACCAATTTGTAACGACCCAATTTTCAAAAGAAAATTTTCGTTTTTAAATAATCACAATGTTTCCAATAAACCACAAAATCTCAAGAACAATTGTTTTCAAATTCATAACATCAAAAATTTTATTTCAAATATCAGAGTGTCCCATAAAAACGCCTGAGAGAGTGCATGTCGCACCATCAAGCCTTGCCCTTGCCCTTAGGCTCAGAAGTACCTGAAACAAACCAACAAACTATAAGCTAATGCTTAGTGAGTTTCCCAGAGCATACCCCACACAGTCCACATAATCACATAATCCATATTAGCTATAAAAGCTAGATAAACCATATAAGCCATGCACACAAACAAATAAGGATGATGTGGGCTCCCCAGGGTCTTACTCCAGGATGCCATGGGCTCCCCACATGGTCTTACACCTAAGTGCCATGGGCTCCCCCGTGGTCTTTAATAGGAAAGCCATGGGCTGTCCACATAGTCTTACATCTAGGTGCCATGGGCTCCCCCGTGGTCTTTAATAGGAATGTCATGGGCTCCCCACATGGTCTGACATCCAGGTGTCATGGGCTCTCCCATGGTCTTCCATACAAGTATAACACATATACAACTAGCATACCTCCTAGCACATAACCAAATAACATGCCACATAACGCTACATCAACTAGTATACCACATATCATAAAATGGGTCGACCTTGGTGCCTTCGACCCATTGGTATGGTGAGGAGACTCACCTCTATCTGTTGAATCTGAAAGCTGCTTTCCTAACAGTCTGTGAACACCCGTGCTGAACAATAATACCATTACCCCAGGTTAGGGCTGAACATAATCAAATTGAAAAACCCAAACCCCAAGTCCTTTCACAATGGCCTGAAAAGTCTTCCTTTGCTAATGGGCCTAAAGTCCATGTCCAAAATCATTAATTGGCCTCATGGCCCAATAAAGCCCAAATATAGTAACCATGGCCCAAAACATATAACCAGGCTCACTAACTCGAAACGTGACCATGCCAATGACTAATTAAGGCCCAAAGGGCTTACAAGCCTAAAACAAGTCTGAGCCCATATGAGGTGCGTACGCCTTGCGTACCACCCTGGTACGCGCAACGTACTGAGTCCCTGAGTTGTACGCGCTGCGTACTCTACGTTACGCCCAACGTACAAATAGATTAAGCACCTTCTTCCATTAAGTGCTTAATACTTGATTTTTTAATGTCTAATATTAGATCTGAGCTCATTAAGACGTCCTAGGGCATAAAGTTGGCAACTTTATGCCCTTGCATGCTATATGGAACTTAAAAACTTCATTCTTCACCTTAGGACTTCATATGAAGCTTCAAACTCATGCATGGAGTCTAGATACTCTTTAAGCTAGCACCTTTATGCATCTAGCATGCTCACAAAGCTCAGATCTAACCATTTCAGTCTCTGGAGTTACTCAACTCCCAAGAGAAGGTCCAAAACCAATAAAGGGACAATATAGAAAACCCTAGCTAGATCTAATGAATAAGATGGCAAGATCAAGACTTTATACCTCCAGAGGCTCTTCAAGGTGAACTAGATGCAGATTCTTGAAGCCCAATGCCACTCCAAGCTTGCTTAGCAATTCCTTCTTCTTGAATGAACTCTAAAATGTCCACTAATACAATCCTTAAGCTCAAAAACACTCTCACAAGGTATCTCTGGTGTAGAAGGGCGAAATGAGGCTATGGAGGCTGATTAGGGTTTGGTCCAAGAGGCTTAAGGGTGTTTAAATAGGTGTCGAGTCTGAGAATTAGGGTTTTGGCCCTCTATAACATACGCCCCGCGTACCTATACGTACGCCCTGCGTACGCGGCCATCCTCCACGTTTATGCATCCTTAGTACGCTAAGCGTACTCCTGGAGTACGCACCGCGTAGTAAGGGACCTTTTATGCCATCTTCTCCATTTCAAGGGTCTAAAGAGTAATACCTGATTTGGAGTGTTACAACATTCATCTTTTAGCTAGTACGTCTAGCGTACTCTGTGGTACGCCCCGTGTACTAGCCATAAGGACTAAGATTGCAATGCTTTAAATAAGGAGGGTTAAATATGAACATACCCAACTCAATGGTTACAATTCTCCCCTACTTGAATCTGACTTCGTCCTCGAAGTCTTCTACTCCACAGAATTCCGGATAGTGCTCCCTCATCTCATCTTCTGGCTCCCAAGTCCACTCCGAACCCTTGCGATGATGCTATTGCACCTTCACCAACCCAGCAACCTTGTTACTCAAGGTTTTTGTCTTCCGATCAAGAACTACCACTGGTCTCTCAATATAATTTAGGCGGTCGTCCACCTGAATATCCTCCAACAGTACCACTGCGGAATCATCCACTAAGCACTTCTGCAGTTGGGAGACATGGAACATGCTGTGAATATGAATGAGCTCATCTGGAAGATCCAAACGATATGCAACCCGGCCCACCCGGGCCAAAACATTGAAATGAACGACATACTTGGGGCCCAACTTGCCCCTCTTCCTGAATCGGATGACACCTTTCTAAGGTGATACCTTTAGGAGAACCATATCCCCCACCTGAAACTCTAGATCTGATCGGCGTCTGTCGGCATAACTTTTCTGCCGACTCTGACCTGTCTGAATTCTACTCCGAACCTGCTGGATCAGCTCAATGGTCTTGAGTGCCACCTCGGTACTCCCTATAACTCGCTGACCGACCTTGCCCCAACAAATCGGGATCCCGCATTTCCTCCCATAGAGCATCTCAAAAGGAGGTCGATCAATGTTGGCTTGGTAACTGTTGTTATACGAAAATTCCGCTAACGAAAGATACGTATCCCAACTCCCACCAATGTCCAAAGCACACACCCAAAGCATATCCTCTAATGACTGAATCGTCTGCTCTCTCTGACCATCGGTCTGCGGATGGAACGTTGTGCTGAAAAGGAGACGAGTATCGAACTCATCATGAAACCTCTTCCAGAACCTAGAAGTAAACCATACATTCTATCTAAAACTACTGAAACTGACACCCCATGATGTGCCACAACCTCCCTGACATAAACCTCAACCAATTTATCTACAGAAATACTCTCCTGAATCGGATTAAAATGCGCACTCTTGGTCAAACGGTCCATGATGACCCAAATCGAATCCACTCCATGTGCATTTCGGGATAACTTCGTGATGTAATCCATGGTAACATTCTCCCATTTCCATACGGGAATCTCCAATAGCTGCATCTTGTCATGTGGCCATTGATGCTCGACCTTGACTTTCCTGCAAGTCAAGGACCGCTCTACATACCAAGCCACATCCCGCTTCATGCATGCCCACAAATAATCAATACGAAGATCCCTATACATCTTTGTCGCCCTGGGATGAATGGAGAACCTAGACTTGTGCGCCTCCTCCATCAAAACCTGATGCACACCGCCCCAATATGGAACCCAAACTCGTCGATGAAGAGTCAACAACCCACGACTATCATAATCTAAGGAAGCCACCTGACCCACAATACGCTCACTCTTCCGGTGCTCTTCCTTCATAGCCTCGACTTGAGCCTCACGAATCTGTTCCAAAAGTAGAGTAATCACAGTCATCCTCAAACATATATCACTGATCGGAGCCGTGAATTCCTTGCGACTGAGAGTATCGGCCACCACATTGGGCTTCCCCGGGTGATAAAGGATCTCACAATCATAATCCTTCACCACATCCAACCATCGGTGCTGCCTCATATCCAGATTCGGCTGATCCATCAGGTACTCAGGCTCTTGTGATCTGTGTAAATAGTACAATGGACCTCATAGAGGTAATGCTGCCAAATCTTGAGGGTGAAAACCACAGCCCCCATATCCAAATCATGAGTAAGATAATTCGTCTCATGAGGCTTCAGCTGTCTCGAAGCGTAAGCGATCACGCAACCCATCTTCATCAACACTGCTCCCAAACCTGATATTGACGCATCACAATAGACCACAAAATCCTCAACACCGTCCGGCAGGGTCAAAATCGGTGCCTCACACAACCACTGTCTCAAGGTCTCGAAAGCTACCTGCTGATCATGCCCTCGACGAAATGTAACCGTCTTCTTTATCAATCGAGTCAAAGGAATAGCTATCTTGGAGAAATCCTGGATAAACCTCCGATAAGAACCTGCTAGACTAAGAAAACTTCGAATCTCAAACGGAGACCTCGAAACCTCCCACCGCATCACGACCTCGACCTTGGCCGGATCGACTAGAATACCACTCTGGTTGACACGATGCCCCAGAAACTGCACCTTGCGCATCCAGAACTCATACTTGGAGAACTTTGAAAAAAGTATCACCCTCCTTAAAGTCTCCAGCACTTCCCTCATGTGCTCCTCATGCTGCTCTTGGGACTTTGAATTGACCAGAATATCATCGATAAATACAATCACAGGCCGGTCCAGCATCGGCCTGCACACACGGTTCATGAGATCCATGAACGCGGCTGGAGCATTGGTGAGCCCAAAAGGCATCACTACAAACTCGTAATGACCACAACCAGTTCGGAGAGCTGTCTTCTGCACATCCTCATCTCTAACCTTCATCTGATGATAACCCGATTGCAAATCAATCTTGGAGAACCAAGATGCACCCTGAAGTTGGTCAAACAGATCATCAATCCTTGGGAGTGGATAACGGTTCTTCACTGTTACCTTATTCAGCTCCCGGTAGTCAATGCACATACTATGGGACCCATCCTTCTTCTTCTTCACAAACAAGATTGGTGCTCCCCATGGCGAACTACTTGGTCGAATGAATCCCTTTTCTAATAGATCCTCCAACTGTGTAGACAACTCTTACGTCTTAGAAGGAGCCAACCGATATGGTACTTTGGCTATCGAAGCCGCACCTGGAACCAGATCAATCCTGAACTCAACCTGCCTCTCCGGAGGCACCCCAGGCAAATCCTATGGAAACACATCTGGATAATCCCGCACAATAGGCACATCATCCACAGTCGCCTTAACCTTATCACGTGTATCCATAACATAGGCGACAAATCCGAAGCAACCTTGCTGAATATAGTGTCTGGCTCTCGCTGCTGAACATAACATCAGCCCACTCTGAGCTCTCTCTCCCAGAACTACTAACTCTCCCCCACTTGGGGTTTGAATCCGAACTAGCTGCTGATCACACTCGATCACCTCCCCATTGGGGCTCAGCCAATCGATACCCACAATAACCTTGTTCCCACGTAAAGGAATGGGAACCAAATCAACCAGATAATGCTCGCTGAACAACTAGAGAATACAACCCTGATGAACCCTCGCTACTTGAACAGATCGATCGTTTGCAATCTCAACATCTAAAGGACAATCCAGCTCCCCTGGAGCTCCGACAACCTCTTACTAAGCGCAAGCGACAAAAAGGATTGGGTAGCCCCCGACTCAAACAATACCAATGCTAAAATACCGTTCACAAGGAACGATCCTAAAATAAAACACATAAATATAAGAAGGTAATTTAATATAAATAAAGAGATAAGGAGAAGATACATACCCTTCACCATGTTAGGAGCTGCATGAGCCTCCCCAGCTATCAATTGGAAAGCCCTGCTCTTCGCCACTGGTGCATCCGCCTTGCTCAGGCGGTCGTCAGTAATTCGTAGAGTTGCAGGAGCAGGTACTGAAACTGGTCCTACTGCAGTCAAACTCAGACAATAGGCCTTCGTGTTGCCCCTCTGATTGCAATGAAAGAAAATCAGATCAGATACTGGGGTGGTGGTGGTAGCTGTATAATCCCTGCTGATATGACCTGTCCGGCCGCACTTGAAGAAGCCAGAGCCACCCACCCTGCACCCCCATCGTGTGACCTGCTGCACTTGCCACAGCGGCCTCAACCCTGCTGGCCCTTCCCTCTTGTATCAACAACCTTGGGCCTCTTTCCCGAACCCCCTTCACTCGGCACAAAATCCAACTTCCTCTTCTTCTCCATATCCAGATCAATCTCCCTTTCTCTAGCCCTTGCTATCATATCCTCTAGTGTCCTGCAGCTAGATCAGCTCACAAACTGTTGAATATCACTCCCCAACATCTCATGATACCTTGCCTTTTTCCTCTCCTCATCCACCACATACTGCAGAACTAGCAGTTCCCTCTCACGAAACATCGCGGTGATCTCAGCCACCGTCTCGATAGTCTGGCGGAGATCCTGAAACTCTCGCGCCAACTGCTGTACCTTAATCACTGGTGCAAACTCAGCCCTGAATCTCATTGTCAAATCATCCCATGTCATCGTATCAACAACCTCATCACCAACTGCACGCCCAACCTCCTCCCACCAATCTTGTGTCATATCCTTCAGAAGACAGGATACAAGTATGACCTTTGCCCCCTCAGGATAACTACTGGTGCGGAAGGCGTTAACAACATCCGCTAACCACCTCCTGCTCGTTATCGGGTCCTTTGCTCCGTGATAGTCTGGAGCTCCACATGCCCGGAACTCCTTAAAGGTCAAGAAACGTGCCCCAATCAAGGGCACCGAATCAGAACAGAAAGAGCTCAACCACTCCTCCAACAACTCCACAATACCCTTCTTGATCGTACCGAAGATTACAGGAGTCCGCTCGAGTATGATACGCGTGATCTCAGACGAAATGAACTCCCTCGGCTGATCATCCAACTGCTCGGCTCCAGAACCTGATCCTGAGCCTTCCCCAGCACCAGAACTGCCAACCGACCTGCTTCAAATATTCACCATACTGAAAATATACCATATAAACCATCAGAATACGCAGCAAAATATGTCGAGGGATCACAAAACTCTACAGGCTTCAAGGTTTCATCGTAGCTCCTTGACGCGAGTGCGGATCCTCTGCTTCCAGTAGTACGGGCCCATACTACCTTCCACATCTATTCGTACTTTCTTCAAGGATTGCCTTGAATCTGCTAAGTCACTTTATATCCATACAATTAACCCTCATAAAGGTAAGGCTCCCAATATTAAATCTCTTCATAGGTTTTCCTAGGGCAACCCCCACACCACTCTCCACCATCAACTGTAGAAGGAACTCCTGCTAACTTCCTCTAACT
This sequence comes from Lactuca virosa, assembly GCF_052849685.1. Classification (NCBI taxonomy): domain Eukaryota; kingdom Viridiplantae; phylum Streptophyta; class Magnoliopsida; order Asterales; family Asteraceae; genus Lactuca; species Lactuca virosa. The sequence continues at coordinate 42,940,267 of NC_136432.1, read as the reverse complement.
AGCTCATGAATACAATTACATATCACCAAAACCAGATAATTCTTCGAATGAAAGGTCTCACACTACAACAGTTGGACTTAATCAAGTGGTGCACAACAGAGTTAAAACCGAACCTTTTAAAATTATATAGTCTCGGTAATATGTAACCTAACATATTCACTTACTAGTTAGCTGAAACTAGTGAGAACTCCTAAAAAGCACAAAGTAGGCAACATTCGAGCATCGAGTAACCAGAACCAAGCATAACCTAATCATGCCATCTTATCACCGACTGGTCAGTACTAGCATGCAAGTCTACAAGCTCATACAATAGGCATACAAAGGCATCTCCTGTAACACTTGGTTCCTGGTATGTATTTAACTTATAAATTACTCATTTTTATAGAGCAACTCGACGAGTTGGAGGCCCAGACTCGTCGAGTAGAGATGTTTTGGACTGTGCGTTTTGGTGACCAACTCGATGAGTTGGGAGGTATCAACTCGATGAGTTGGCTGGGTGAAATGAAACCCTAAATTTAGGGTTTTGCACCCTATTTAAACACCTTAAAACTTTCATGTTGGCCTCATTTTCCAGCCTCCACTGTCCTAACCCTAAATCTCGAAACCCTAAAACTACTTTGAGTCATTGTGAGCCATTTTGGGAGTTTTTGGTGTGTGTTGAAGCCATTGGAAGAAGGAAAAGCTTGAAGACACAAGAAGGAGCTTATAGATCCAGAATCCTTGCACATCCACGACATTTTTTCTGGTATAAAGCTTGAACCTTGCCTTGTAGTTGTTTAGATCTTCTTTTAGGGCTATTTTGGTTGGTTTTGTCCAAATAAAGGTGCCAACTTTATGGCCATGGGAGTCCCATGCAACCTCTAGACCATCATTTTGGCCTTTTAGAGCTTCTAATGGCCATGCATGTAGAGAAAGCCGGAACTTTACGTGATCTTTCTGTCCCTAGAGTCCAGATCTACAACCTCATGGTCTATCTTGAAGTTTTGGTGACCTTTGGATTAAGACTTTGGCCTTTTAGGCTAGGGTTTGAGCTTAATCTCTTTCAAAAAGATATTAATGGGTAAAGTTGGAAACTTTACCTTCTAGGGGCATTTCCAGTCTAGATCTGGGGTATAGGGTGTAGATCTGAAGAATAATGGCTTAAAGCATTAAGAAGAGTTAACAGACTGAAGAACTCGACGAGTTCACGGAGGGACTCGACGAGTTGTATTGAGGAGTCCCGCTTCTGTTGAAAAGGAAGAACTCGACAAGTTGGAGGAAAACTCGACGAGTTGGATCGCAATTTCACGATTCTGTGATTATTGGGAACTCGACGGGTTGAAGGGCAAACTCGACGAGTTAAGTCAACTCTAAGCGTTGACTTTGACTTTCACTTTGACTTTGACTTGGACCAAAGTTGACCCTTAAGGGGTTATGAGTATGAAAGGGTAATTAAGGAAATCTTTTATGTGTAGGGGATTGATTTGGTTTGATATTCGGAGTTGGGGACTGTTCAGCTACTTCCAGTTTTCGAGGTGAGTTACCTTCCCGGTATAAGTGGGCCGAAGGCACCAATGTCGGCCCACTAGTAGTCATTTATAGTAGAGATGATTGTCTTTGTGATAATTGTCTGGTATGCCACTATCTGTTGAGATTTATGTGCTTGTATCCTTTGTTATTACGTGGTAGTAGTAGGGGTGAAATAGACCCCGTAACCTGTTGAAAGAGACCGAAGGGGTAGGCTAGCACCCAGATATGCTAGGTAGTAACCGGTCGAAAGTGACCTAAGGGGTAGGCCAGCACCCAGATATGTTAGGCAGTATGTGATTTATGTGCTTATATGCTAAGATATTATGTGGTAGTGGTAGGGGTGAAATAGACCCCATAAATGGTTGAAAGAGACCGAAGGGGTAGGCCAACACCCATATATGTTAGGCAGTATCCGGTTGAAAGAGACCGAAGGTGTAGGCGAACACCCAGGTATGCTAGGCGATAACAGGTTGAAAGAGACCGAAGGGGTAGGCCAGCACCAAGGTATGCTAGGCGGTAAGCGGTTGAAAGAGACCGAAGGGGTAGGCCGATACCCAGATATGCTCGATGGTAACTGGTTGAAAGAGACCGAAGGGGTAGGCCAACACCCGGATAGGCTAGGCAGTAGGTTTTTTGTATGGTATGTGGTATGATGGGGGAACTCACTAAGTTTCATGCTTACGGTTTTCAGTTTTGGTTTCAGGTACTTCTACTTCGAAAGGAAAGGAGCCGGCATGATCGCAGTGCATCACACTATGATTTTCCGCACATGAGATCTTTGGGAGTTTTACTCTGATGTTGTTTTCTTATGACATGTTTTGGCTATTGAGATATTGGTTTTTGATTATGATATGGGATGACACTATTGATGTTTTCAGACCACTGGTTTTTATAATTACGTAATTAAAAATGAAATTTTTGGTCATTAATTTTTGGATGTTACAAGTTGGTATCAGAGCCTTGGTTAGAGGGATTCAGACACACTTTCGGGGGTGTTTGGACTCAAATCGAGGGTTTGAAAGGTTTTTACAAGAGAAATAATTTTTCTAAAATTAAAATTAAGAGTTTTAATAAAGAACAAGGACTGTGATGTGTGCAATCAGCCGGGCTCAAGTAAGTTTGCCCCAAGATACCCATACATGTTATGTTATGACATGAAGTGTGAATATGTGGACTGCATGCTATATTAGGGCTAAGGATATAGGAAGGATGCATTGTATGCCTACTGTATGTGCTTATTGAACTGCATGCTAGCACTGATTAGTCAGTGATATCATGGTCTGTTTAGGATATGCCTGGTTTTGGTTACTCAATGCTCGAATGCTGCTTGCTTTGTGCTTTTAGGATTTCTAGTTATCTTTAATTAACTTGTAAACGAATACGTTAAGTTACATATTACAAGGACTAAATGATTTCAGAAGGTTAGGTCTAGCCTTATTTCGTAGCTCTTGTCTGAGTCCAACCGTTGTAGGGTAGGACCTCTCATTCGAAGAATTATCTGGTCTTAGTAATATGTAATGGTATTCGTGAGCTGGTTAGGGAGAGATAGTAGAGACTTGTTATGCAGCTGATGGCGGAGAGTGGGTCGGAGATTACCCTAGGGAAAGCCTAGGAAGAGATTAGTGACAGGAGCTATCTGATTGAGAATTGTATTCATGGATTGGAAGCGGATTTGGTAACCCAAGGCGACCTAGGGGAAAGTATGGATAGATGTGGAAGGTAGTATGGGCCCGTACTACTGAATGCAGAGGATCGGTACTTGACTCTTGGAGAGCTGCGAAGAACCAGGGGTGGCAGAGTGTGAGATATATTGATGATTATGTATGACCCTGATGGTTGTGTGGTTTGTTTCAGATGGTGGTGACGCGTCATGGAGCAGGGGGCTTAAGGTCTGGGTCTGGGTCTGGTTCAGGAACGGGTTCTGAGCCAGTTGATGATGGATTGCACGAGTTCATTGCATCCGAGATTACGAGAGGCATCCTTGAGTCGACCCCGATGATTTTCGGGTCGATCAAGGAGGGTATCATTGAGCTGATGGAGGATCGCCTTAGGGCATTCAGGAGTGACATGGCACCTGGCCAGTCAGGGACTCGTACGCTCTCCTTCAAGGATTTCAAAGGATGTGGAGCACCAGACTTCTACGGGGTGAAAGACCCCATTGTGGATAGGCGATGGATCATAGACATTGAGTCTGAACAGGTGACGAGTTTCTGCCCTAAGGGGTCGAAGGTCAGATTTGCTGCTGGGTGTTTGAGGGAGCGAGCTAGAGACTGGTGGGAGGCAGCCGGTGATACTTTGGGATCCCCATCCATTGAGGCCATGACCTGGTCGGATTTTGTGTCTAGGTTTCGGGCGGAGTTTGTGCCAACTGGCTATGGAGTTTTTGGTTCAGCAGCTGGCCATGGAGTTTTTGGATATGAGGCAGACTACTGAGACGGTGGCAGAGATTGCCGCCAAGTTCAAGGAGAGGGCCTTGTTGGTGCCCCAGTATGTGGGTGATGAGGAGATGAAGAAAACTCGGAACCATGATATGTTGAGAGCTGACATTTGGAAATATGACAGCTATTCGGCGTGCCCGACTTTGGATGATATGATAGCCAGGGCACGAGAGAGGGAGATTGATATAGAGCACATTAGGAAGAGGAAGGCGGAGACTGGGCAAACTACTGGGGTTTCGGTGAAGAAACCCAAGGGATTTGACTCGAGGTCGAAGGGCCAACAGGGCCGGAGCCGCTGTGGGAAATGCAGCAACACGCATGAGGGAGTTTGCAGAGTAGAGGGATCGGGCTGCTATAAGTGCGGAGAGTTGGGGCAATTCTGCAGGGATTGTACCGCCACTACCCCACCATTAAGACATCAGACATGCTTTGTTTTCAATGCAATCAGCTAGGCCATAAAAAGGCCAACTGCCCGAGATTGGTATCAGGAGCGCCAGTGGTGGCGCCAACTCCATCGACCCTGCGGATCACAGATGGCTGCCAGGGCAAGACAGATGCTCCTGTGGTGAGGAGCCGAGCCTTCCAGCTGACCGCCGAGGAGGTGTGTGTCGTACCAGATGTGGTGACGGGTATGTTTCTTCTCTCTAGTCTTTATTATATGTCAGTTTTGATATTTATATTCCATGTATCTTGTTTTAGGATTGTTCCATGTGAACGGTATCCCAGTGCTGGTATTATTTGACTCGGGGGCTACCCGATCCTTTGTATCACTCGTGCTTAGCAAGCGATTCGTTGGAGCTCCAGGGGAGCTGGACTGTCCCCTTGATGTAGATATTATGGATGATAGGACCGTTCGGGTCGCGAGGGTTTACTGGAGATGTATGCTGCAGTTGTTCGATGAACAATATTCCGTAGATTTAGTCCCTATTCCTATGCGAAGGAATAAGGTTATCGTGGGTATGGACTGGTTGAGCCCCAATGGGGCAGTGATCGACTGCGAGCGTTAGCTAGTGCGAGTTAGGAACCCTAGTGGGGGAGGGTTGGTGATTCAGAGAGACAGGCCGCAGTGTGGACCAACTTTGTGTTCGGCAGCGAGGGCGAGACGCTACCTTCAGCAGGGTTGCGCAGGTTATGTCGCCTATGTCATGGATACCCGGGAGAAGGGTAAGGCGGCCGTACACGATGTACCGATCATACGGGAGTACCAGGATGTGTTCCCGGAGGATTTTCCTGGGGTACCTCCGGAGAGACAGGTAGAGTTCAGGATTGACCTATTTCCTGGTGCGGCTCTGATAGCCAAGGCACCATATCGGTTGGCTCCTCCCGAGATGCAGGAGTTGTCTACACAGCTGCATGAGCTGTTAGACAAGGGATTTATCAGGCCGAGCAGTCCGCCATGGGGATCCCCGATCCTGTTTGTGAAGAAGAAGGACGGGTCACATTGGATGTGCATAGATTACCGGGAGTTAAATAAGGTAACGGTGAAGAACCGTTATCCCCTCCCGAGGATACATGACCTATTTGACCTACTTCAGGGAGCATCTTGGTTTTCCAATATTGATCTACAATCAAGCTACCATCAGATCAGAGTCAGAGATGAGGATGTACAGAAGACAACCTTTCGGACTCGATATGGTGATTATGAGTTCGTGGTGATGCCGTTTGGGCTCACCAATGCTCCTGCCGCATTCATGGATCTCATGAACCGCATATGCAGACCGATGCTGGATCGGTCTGTGATAGTCGTTATTGATGACATCTTGGTTAAATCCAAGACACAGGAGCAGCACGAGGAGCCCCTGAGGGAGGTGCTGGAGACGTTGAGGAGGGAGAGACTTTTTGGAAAGTTCTCCAAGTGTGAGTTTTGGTTGTGCGAGGTGCAGTTTATGGGGCACCTCATCAACCAGAACGGTATACTGGTTGATCCGACCAAGGTAGAGGCCGTGATGAGATGGGAGGTTCCAAGGTCTCCATCCGAGATTCAGAGTTTTCTTGGTTTGGCGGGTTATTATCGGAGATTCATCCAGGATTTCTCCAAGATTGTTTTTCTGCTGACCTGACAGACCAAGAAGTCGGTGACATTCCACTGGGGGCCTGATCAGCAGGCAGCTTTTGAGACTTTGAGGCAGAAGTTGTGCGAGGCGCTGATATTGACCTTGCCAGAGGGCGTTGAGGATTTCATAGTGTATTGCGACGTGTCTATCATGGGCTTAGGCGCAATATTGAAGCAGAGAGGGTACGTCATCACTTACGCCTTAAGGCAGTTGAAGCCTTACGAGGCGAATTACCCGAAACAATTGTTTTTGCCCTCAAGATTTGGCGACACTACCTCTATGGGGTTCGTTGTACTATCTACATGGACCACAAGAGCCTGAGATACTTGATGGGTCAGCCAAATCTGAACAGGAGACAACGACGTTGGTTGGATGTGGTGAAGGATTACGATTGCGAGATCCTTTATCACCCGGGGAAGGCCAATGTGGTGGCCGATGCTCTCAGCCGTAAGGCGGCCGCGGCTCCGATTCGGGATATATGCCTGAGGATGACATTGATTACTCTGCTGTTGGATTGGATTCGGGTTGGCTCAGGTCGAATGTATGAAGGAGGAGCATCGGAAGTGTGAGCAGATCATAGGACATGTGGCTTCATTTGATTATGACAGTCGTGGGTTGTTAACCCTGCATCAGAGGGTCTGGGTTCCTTACTGGGGGGTTGTACGCCAGGTTTTGATGGAGGAGGCTCACAAGTCGAGATTCTCCATTCATCCCGGGGTGACGAAGATGTAACAAGATCTTCACCCTGATTATTGGTGGCCCTGCATGAAGCGGAATATAGCCTAGTTTGTGGAGCGGTGCTTGACTTGCAGGAAAGTCAAGGCTGAGCACCAGCGACCTCACGGCAAGACGCAGCCGTTGGAGATTCCGGTGTGGAAATGGGAAGACATCACTATGGATTTCATCACAAAGCATCCCAGGACCGCACGAGGAGTAGATTCTATCTGGGTCATCGTGGATCGGTTGACCAAGATTGCACATTTTTTCCCGATCCAGGAGAGTATATCGGCGGAAAAGCAAGCCGAAATTTACGTCCGCGAGGTGGTGGCTCGGCATGGGGTGTCAGTTTCAGTTGTGTCAGACCGAGATGCTCGCTTTACTTCCAGATTTTGGAAGCGGTTCCGTGACGAGATGGGTACTCGTCTCCATTTCAGTACAACTTTCCACCCGCAGACGGATGGGCAGAGTGAAAGGACGATTCAGACTCTAGGGGACATGTTGTGTGCGTGTGTATTAGATTTTGGTGGGAGTTAGGATACGTATCTTCCGTTAGCGGAATTTTCGTATAACAACAGTTATCACCCTAGCATATACCGACCTCCCTTCGCGATGCTCTACAGGAGGAAATGTAGAACCCCAATCTGTTGGGACGAGGTCGGTCAGAGAGTCATGGTGAGTACCCAAGTGGTACTCAAGACTACCGAGATGATCCAGCAGGTCCGGAGCAAGCTCCAGACTGCTCAGAGTCGGAAAAAGAGCTATGCCGACAAGCGACTGTCGGACATGGAGTTTCAAGTGGGGGATATGGTTCTCCTGAAGGTGTCACCTTGGAAAGGTGTCATCCGTTTCAGGAAGCGGGGCAAGCTGGGCCCCAGATTCATTGGTCCGTTCAGGGTTTTGGCTTGGGTGGGACGGGTTGCATATCGACAGGATCTGCCAGCCAAGCTTAGTCAGATCCACAACACTTTTCTTGTCTCCAGCTGCAGAAGTACTTAGTGGATGACTCCGCAGTTGTGCCTTTAGAGGATATTGAGGTGGACAACCGCCTGAACTATGTTGAGAAGCCAGTGGCGATTCTGGATCGGAAGACAAAAACCTTAAGGAACAAGGTTGTGTAGTTAGTGAGGGTGCAGTGGCTACACCGCAAGGGGTCAGAATGGACATGGGAGCCAGAGGAGGAGATGAAGGAGCATTATCCAGGATTATTTGAGACAGCGGACTTCGAGGACGAAATTTGAGACAAGTAGGGGAGAATTGTAACACCTGGTTCCTGGTATGTATTTAACTTATAAATTACTCATTTTTATAGAGAAAGTCGACGAGTTGGAGGCCCCAGACTCGTCGAGTAGATATGTTTTGGACCGCGCGTTTTGGTGACCAACTCGACGAGGTGGGAGGTATCAACTCGACGAGTTGGCAGGGTGAAATGAAACCCGAAATTCAGGGTTTTTCACCCTATTTAAACACCTTAAACCTTTCATGCTGGTCTCATTTTCCAGCCTCCATTGTCCTAACCCTAAATCTCAAAACCCTAAAACTACTTTGAGTGATTGTGAGCCATTTTGGGTGTTTTTGGTGTGGGTTGAAGCCATTGGAAGAAGGAAAAGCTTGAAGAAACAAGAAGGAGCTTATAGATCCAGAATCCTTGCCACATACACGACACTTTTCTGGTATAAAGATTGAACCTTGCCTTGTAGTTGTTTAGATCTTCTTTTTGGGCTATTTTGGTTGGTTTTGTCCAAATATTATGGTCCTTGGGAGTTGGACGTCCCAAATGGGTTAACACTTCAGATCTAGGGTCTTGAGGAGTTTTCATGGCATAAAGGTGGCAACTTTATGGCCATGGGAGTCCCATGCAACCTTTAGACCATCATTTTGGCCTTTTGGAGCTTCTAATGGCCATGCATGTAGAGAAAGATGGAACTTTACGTGATCTTTCTATCCCTAGAGTCCAGATCTATAACCTCATGGTCTATCTTGAAGTTTTGGTGACCTTTGGATTACGACTTTGACCTTTTTGGGCTAGGGTTTGAGTTTAATCTCTTTAAGAAAGGTATTAATGGGTAAAGTTGGAAACTTTACCCTTCTAGGGGCATTTCCAGTCTAGATCTGGGGTATAGGGTGTTGATCTGAAGAATAATGGCTTAAAGCATTAAGAAGAGTTAACAGACTGAAGAACTCGACGAGTTCATGGAAGGACTCGACGAGTTGTATTGAGGAGTCCCGATTATGTTGAAAAGGAAGAACTCGACGATTTGGAGGAAAACTCGACGAGTTGGATCGCAATTTCACGATTCTGTGATTCTTGGGAACTCGACGAGTTGAAGGGAAAACTCGACGAGTTAAGTCAACTCGGAGCGTTGACTTTGACTTTTACTTTGACTTGGACCAAAGTTGACCCTTAAGGGGTTATGGGTATGAAAGGGTAATTAAGGAATTTTTTTTATGTGTAGGGGATTGATTTGGTTTGATATTCAGAGCTGGGGACTATTCAGCTACTTCTAGTTTTTGAGGTGAGTTACCTTCCTGGTATAAGTGGGTCGAAGGCACCAATGTCGTCCCACTAGTAGTCGTTTAGAGTAGATATGTTTGTCTTTGTGATAATTGTCTGGTATGCCAGTATATGTACAGATTTATGAGCTTGTATGATAAGTTATTACGTGGTAGTGGTAGGGGGTGAAATAGACCCCGTAACCGGTTGAAAGAGACCGAAGGGGTAGGCCAGCACGCAGATATGTTAGGCAGTAACCGGTCGAAAGAGACCGAAGGGGTAGGCCAGTACCCAGATATGCTAGGAAGTATGTGATTTATGTGCTTATATTCTAGGATATTATGTGGTAATGGTAGGGGTGAAATAGACCCCGTAACCGGTTGAAAGAGACCGAAGGGGTAGGCCAGCACCCTAATATGCTAGGCAGTATCCGGTTGAATGAGACCGAAGGAGTACGCCAACACCCAGGTATTCTAGGCAGTAACCGGTTGAAAGAGACTGAAGGGGTAGGCCGGCACCCAGGTATGCTAGGCGGTAACCGGTTGGAAGAGACCGAAGGGGTAGGTCGACACCCAAATATGCTTAGTGGTAACCGGTTGAAAGAGACCGAAGGGGTAGGCCAACACCCGAATATGCTAGGCAATATGTTTATTGTATGGTATGTGGTATGATGGTGGAACTCACTAAGCTTCGTGCTTACGGTTTTCAGTTTTGGTTTCAGGTACTTCTACTTCGAAAGGCAAGTAGCTGGCATGATCGTAGCGCATCACGCTATGATTTTCCACACATGATATCTTTGGGAGTTGTACTTTGATGTTGTTTTCTTATGACATGTTTTGGTTATTGAGATATTGGTTTTTGATTATGATATGGGATGACACTATTGATGTTTTCAGACTACTGGTTTTTATAATTACGTAATTAAAAATGAAATTTTTGGTCATGAATTTTGGAATGTTACATCTCTCCTAATATTCTATCATGCAAATACTGAGTATATCCTTAGCCCTAACTAGAATTCGATTCACAGATTCACAATTCAAATCATATCAGATAACAAGTATGGGTAATTTGGGAAAACTTACTTGAGCTTGGTCGATTACATGCACCACACCATTTCTTGTATTAGAAAACCCTTTATTTAAAACCTTTATTTTTGAAATTTTTTTACCAAATCCTCAGTTTATGTTCATATACACCCGAGAGTATGTCCGAATCCCTCAAACTAAAGCTCTGATACCAACTTGTAACGTCCCAAAAGTAAGACCCAAGAATTTCGTTTTTCAATTTATAAAACATAATCCCAAAACATTAAAATAATTCTCAAAAAGATCAAATGTATCAAAACATCACAAATTATCAGAGTTATCATAAAAATGTGGAACTATATCGTGTGTGCACTGCAAACACCCTGAGCTCTTCCCCTTTGCACCAGAAGTACTTGAAACATAAATTGAAAATCGTAAGCACGAAACTTAGTGAGTTTCCCCAAATACCACATACGACACATCAAACATATAATGGGCCCCACCTGATGAGTGTAACGGGCCCCACCCCAACTCGCATAACGGGCCCCGCCCACCAAGTATTATGGGCCTCGCCCTAACTCGCATAACGGGCCCCTGCCTAACTCTCATAACGGGCCTTGCCCAACATACAAATATACATGTAAAACAATTAATGGCATATAGATTACCCATTGGGCCCCGCCTACTAAGCATACATACACATGCAAGAGTCACACATACATCTAGCACCCTAGCATGACAAACCATAGGCCGACATTGGTGCCTTCGACCCGCTAAACACAATGATGAAGACTCACGTCGAACTACAGAATCACACTAATAAATCTCTGTCTGCTGGTCCGACAAATACCCGATCTATCAATACCAATAACATCTAATTAATAATTAGATTCCAGTCCATAACCATCAGTCTAAAATAGGGTAAAAAGACCATTTTACCCTTTACCTAGTTTGGTCCAGGACTAAGGCCCAACCAACTACCCTAGGAGGCCCAATTCCAAAATGGTCACCCTAAAGCCCAAATATGGCCCAATTTTCCAAATTGGACCCAAGTCCCTTTGTGGGCCTTCAACCAAGTGAACCCAAAAATAAAAATATCAGCCCAACTAAAACTTGATGGTCCAACAAGGCCCAAAACACCTAAGTCCTAACATGGACCAAAACCGAGAGCCCAAGAGTCTGAAGCCCGTCTGTTGAGTACGTTGTGCGTACTCAGCTCGTACAGTTAGCGTACTCGCTTTGGGGCTTGTACGCGAAGCGTACCTACTTATACGCCCATCGTACTCCCCAGATTGGCCAACTTCCATTATTCGGCTCTTAATTAATTAAGACTTCACCCAACACTCATATCTGACTTCCTTAAGGTGGTTTATCACGTAAAGTTGGCAACTTTACGTGCATGCATGGCTTAATGGGGCTCTTAGGGCTCAAAAAAGCTTAAAAAATGACTTAAAACATGCATGAGTCCATAAATACCATAAAGTTTGCATTTTAATGCTTAAGGGACCCTTAAAACGTCTAGATCTACAAGGTTTAGCTTCTAAAACGGCCTTAGCTCATCAAGACCAACCAAAATGGACCAAAATAACCATAAACAAGCTAAAGAGTAGATCAATGCAAAGATTAGACAAGGTATGGACTTTATACCTCAAAAGTCACCAAATGATGGAGCTAAATCTGGATCTCTAGGCTCTCCTCCAAGGAATGAGTCTTCAAACTTCTTCTTCTACCACTTCATGATGCACAAAACCCACCAAAGTTCAAAACAAGTGCACAAGAGCACCACACAAGGCAAAGGCATGACTTAGGGTTTTCAGAGGGTGGAGGCTGGTCTAAAATGTCCAGGAGGTGAGTTAATGAAGCTTAAATTGGGCACAAACCCTAAAAATCAGGGTTTGGCCCTGGCCAACGTACGCCCAGCGTACGTGGTCGATGCCCCCATTCATCTTTTAGCTAGTACGCCAAGCGTACTCTGTGGTACGCCCCACTTACTAGCCACAAGGACAAAAATTACAATGCTTTAAATAAGGAGGGTTAAATATGAACATACCTAATTCAAGTGTTACATGTATATATGAAAAAGACTTAAAAATTGAATTTTCACATTAATATAATATACATTTCTAATACTTGAGAATCAGAGTGTCCTAAGGATTAACTGAAGATATTATACACATAAGTTTTACACAAATTCTTATGTTTCATACTTGACACTATTACAACCATGTGTCATATCCAATTATGAGCGCATAAAATCATATCCCAAGCTTTCTGAAGCGACAACACTTCGCACTCACATAGGTATTTATTATATATCATGCACTTGTTAATGCACTTTTAAAAGAACTATTATGAACTTAATTCAACCTACTTTAACTCTACATGTTATAAGCACATACCTTGGGATTTAGTAACATAAATATGCTCCATTATCCACAAGCAGTCTTTCCATACTGAAGTTAACTTGTAACATTGTATTAGAAGGGAATTAGGTATCTTACCTCTAGAGCTATCAAGTGGGCCTTATACCCATCCCTATCAGTGACTTCCTTACCAAGTCTCTGGCTAACCCTTTTTCGAGTGGTGAAATAAATTTTGTTGAGATCAAAAAAACTGAACATAAATGATTGCATGAGTTATAAGCTCATGTACCATACGGTTCCTAACACCCAAGAGTTGTGGCTTTCCATTATACACTTGACTATATGCTTTTGCCAAGGTGGCAGCACTATCATACTGTATAAAAATAGGTGATATAGGCTTTAGCCACAAAATAATTTCCTAGATTAAATTACTTAACCATTCTAGTTCCTTTACAGGTGCTACAAGGGCTACAAATTCATATTTCATAACTGAATTTGTGATGCATATTTGTTTCTTAGAAGCCCATGCAATGGAACCTCCACCAAGAAGAAACACCCAACCACTTGTTGAAGAATGATCCTAAATATTTGTAACCCAACTAGCTTTTGAATATCCTTCGACGACAAAAGGAAAACCTACATAAGTCAAACCATAATACATCATTTTATTAAGATACTTTAGCACCCTCCTTACTACTTGACAATGATGTGTACTATGACTGCTAGTAAACCTACTTAGCTTTCCTGCAACACATGCAATATTAAGCTTGTGCTAGTCATCACATACATCAAACACCCAATGACCTTGAATACCCAAGTTGTGAAACTGTATCACTAGTATTAGGCATAAGTTTCACAATTAGATCGAATGGAGTACTCACATAAGAACAATATGAACATATAAACTTCTTAAGTACTTTCTTAATATAGTGAGATTATGAAATTAAGATTCCTTGATGTTCACGTTTGATTCTAACTCCAAAAATCACTTCTTATGTCAAAGTTGTTATGAAATGGTTATATGCAAGACTAATAGGGTCTTGATTGTTGATTATATGTTGCATGCTTTTTTGTGGGTTGATATAGACCCGTGGTTGATATGTACCCGTTGTTGTCTTTTGATGCGGACCTGGGGTTGATACGGACCCATTGTTGTGGGTTGACGCGGACACGGGGTTCTAACAGACTCGTTGTTGTTATATATAATTATCTGTGTTATATGTGATATTTTGGAAATTCACTAAGCTTTGGCTTACAGTCATGGATTAAATGTTTCAAGTACCTCTAAGGATCTTGGGAAGGCGAAGGCATGATTGTACATATCCATTAGCAACTTTTATGTTTGAGATTTCGCAATATTATGATAGTTTGATTTTCTTTTTGGGTTTATGTTTAGAAACAATGGTTTTGATGGATGGGTGATTTATGGAAATGGCTTTTATCTTATTTTAAAATTTGAAAAAATTATTGTGAAATTTGGGACATAACACCTCAAGGGAGGCTTGAAAGTTAATGAAGATGAAAAAGATCCAAAGTAGAATCTCTCTATGTGTATCCACCAACAATAGCATCCTGATTTCCAGGAATGAGATTTTAGGGATTTTCATGCAATTAAAGAAGCCTACCCGAAGAGTTGGAGGCCCCAACTCGTCGTGTAGAGATTAGTCAGCCCGCGTGAACTTTAGGACCTACTCGACGAGTTGGAGGACCCAACTCGACGAGTTAGAGCTGGAATATGAAACCCTAATTTCCAGGGTTTTGCACCCTATTTAAAGGCTCATTAGCCACCCTCTACCTCTCTTATCGCCCCCTTAACTTCAGAAACCCTAATCGCCTATTACTCCTTATTTTGTGTGTGTAAAAGCTTGGAAAGTGGTAACTTCAGATCTTGGATCAAGGAGAATCTTGTAGATCCAGTACCTACTCCATCTTGGCTTCCATTTGAAGGTAACAAGTTGTCACCTTGATCATTATAGTGTTAGATCTCTTCATTCAAGGGTTTAAGGCTATTTCTAGCATATTTGTGGGTCATTTCTGGTATTGAGCATGATCTGAAGTTGTAACTTCAGATCCGGACTCCTCTAAGCCCTCATAGTCATAAAGTTATCGAATTTATCAAGCTTTGGCCCTTCTCTTTGACTTAAACCTCTTCCTTAGCTTGGTCTTGGCATTTAAGTCCTTTCATGCACGTAAAGTTTGCAACTTTACGTGGTAACTATGCCCAAGGAGGCTAGATCTACAATTTAGAGCTTTGGGGTAGATTAAAACGCCTGAATGAGAAATGGCTGAAGGAGCTCCACGACTTGGATAGCCAACTCGATGAGTTAAGACGGGTTTTCCCGCTTTCTGGATTCTGCATGAACTCGACGAGTTGGTTAGGGTTTTCCCGATCTTCTGGACGTTGCATGGACTCGGCGAGTTGCCTGTCAACTCGACGAGTTGACTCAGGTTTTAGCAGGTTTTTATGAATTTGGAAGGAACTCCACGAGTTGGGTCAACATGGACTGTTGACCTTGACCGTTGACTTTGACTTTGACCAAGGGTTGACCAGTTTGACTTCTGTGGGTACTTTGGTAGTTTGGTAATTTGGGTATTTATGGAAATGGATCATTGGTGGTTGTAGGTTTTGGTGTTTGGAGCCGTGTTTTGGGAGTTTGATATTTCAGTTCCGATCGACATTGTGAGGTGAGTTGTCCTCACTATACTAACAGGGTCGAAGGCACCAATACCGACCCTTTTCGGATTTGTATCCGGGTTTATTGCATGATGATATGCTTAGTGACCTGTTAGGTCGGTATCCTGCTATATAGGATGATGCTATGTTAGTGACTTGTTAGGTCGGTATCCTGGTATATAGGATGATGCTATGATTAGTGATCTGTTAGATCGGTTTGACTGTTTGTATATGCTAGCTAGCGTTCGATATATGTATATGTGTTGATTGTATATGTGGGGTTGGGTTGAGGCGGACCTGCTTTGTGCTGAAGGCCAACAGACCCAGCGCGGACCGGATAGACTGCAGACCCTAGGGGCATATCAGTCAGGCCGAAGGTCCGGAGAACGGTCCAGACAGGCTGAAGGCCCAGGTGGGCGGACCAGACATGCTGAAGGTTTTGAGAGTGGGCCAGATAGACTGTAGGCCCGGTGAGGGCAATCCAGTGATTTGTAGACTCTATTTGAGTGAATTGGAGGAACACTCGTGTGAATCCAGTCTCAAACTAAGTAAAAAGGTTTTGAAAATGATTTTCAAATGGTTTTCAAAATACTAAAGGAGGATGCATAGTGTACGATCAGCCGGAGCCTGTATGTAGACCCCAAAATACCATATAGATATTTGATATTATGATATGTTAGAACGGCATGCTGGTTATAGGCTAGGGATCTTCAGGAGTTGCATGATAGAATTGCCTGATCTTTGATGCCTTAGCTTGTGTAGACTACCTCATTCATTGTTTTGTGACTCTTTTGTGTGTGAATTAGTTATTGGATGAATGCGTTAAGTGACATACTTCATGGGTTAAATGGTTATAGGTTAGAGGATTTGGTCCTGCTGCGCAACTCTTGTCTGAGTCCAACCGTTGTAAGATTGAATCTTTTAGCCTAGGGTTGTTTAAGTCATGGGATATGTGATAATGTTCATGCAATAACTATCTGGCACCAATGGAGGATCGTGTGGCAGTTGGTGGCAGGATGGATGATTTGTGCAGGGTCAGTCGGTCAGTTATGAGATATTTATCCTTCCTCTAGGAGTGAGTACTGAGCGCTCGCCCATGCTTATGTATATTGTGAGGGCGTTGTGACGATAATTGAGACAAATATGGGTAGGTGTGGAAGGTAGTATGAGCCCGTACTACTGAAAGCACATGACCCATACGCGTAGCAAGGAAGTTACAACCTCCAGGGTTTGTTGGGAATGGGCTTCCCTAGTATGATATGTGTTCATCTAATATCTCCCTAGTTTATGTTCACTATGGTGATGGCAAGACGATTTGAGGCGGGATCCGGATCAGGATCAGGAGCTAGTGGCTAGGATAGGCCGGTATTGTCCGTTGATCAGATGCGGGAGATGATTTCCGTGGAGGTATCTCAAATTTTGCAAGAAGAATTGTTCGGTGTTGTGAACCGGGTCACCGTTAGGATGATCGCCAAGCTCGAGGAGCAAATTGCAGCCTTGCAAACTGTGAGAGATGTTTCTACTGGGATGACTACTGGGGGAGTGCCGGTTGTGGGGTCACAATTAGGAAAAAGGAGGAGGGACCTTTCAACAGAGGACGAAGAGTCGGAGGCTGCTGACCTGGGTACTGGAAGTCAGGAGGATTAGGAGGTGTGTGGAAAGTGTGGGGGGACCCACAGATTTACTTGTCACAAGTTCAGGTGTTTCAAGTACGGAGAGAGAGGGAATGTGCAACGGGATTGCAAGAAGGATCAAATATGCTTTCATTGTCACCAGCCATGTCACTTCAGGTCCAGTTGTCCTACTTTGGGGGCGGAAGGAATTCAGATTCCAACGGTCATCATTCATCAGAAGGTCAAATCCGAGCCGCAAGAAATCTCTGGTATGTAAATGGAACCCCATTCTGTAATAATTTTATTGTAAAATTGTTCTTGATTGGTACTTGTTGTTGCTTTGTAATCTTGTTATGTATGGGTCGTTAGTGTTGGATTAGTGTCTAAGTCCATAACTATATTTGGTATGTACTTGACCCGGTTGTGCATGGTCCTTTTGGGTTGTTTTCACCAAAGCAACTTGACTGGAGGAATAATATAGAAAGAGGTGATTTTGTTTTATTAATATATTATAAGACTAATATGTTAAAGGAGAAATCATAATTGTTTAATTAACATTGGTCAATAATTAATTAAGAATTAGTTTTGTGATCAAAAGAAGTTAATTGAACTTAAGGGGCTGAACTATAATTATGTGATAGTTACAAAGTTGGGCAAGGAAACCCAAATAGATAAGGTGGACGAATGCTAGGGGTAAAGCCTTAAGAATTCGTCCATGATAGGGATTCTAGAATTATCCTTGGGCTGCTTGGTGGCTAAGTAATCAAATAAGGATAACCATTGAAACCCTAATTCTTACACCTATATAAAGGACCCCTAGGCATGGGAATTTCGGCCACTTGAACCCTAGAAGTCCTAGAGCTGAAATTCTCCTCTCCCCTCTCTCTCTCCTGTTTCCTCCAATTGCTATTGGTGTTTGTGATTCATTAGAGGCACAATACTTGAGGTGCTAAAGTTCTCAAGGCTTCAAGATCTTTAATCAACAACAAGGTAAACATCTAGATCTGATTTGTGATGTTAATTTCGATTATATACACTACATCTAGGGTTAGAAAGTCTTGTATGAATGGCATGTACAATAGAGAAACCTAGATCCAAGCATTAGGGTTTGCATGAGCACATAGGATGTTCTTTTGGCTCAAACCCATCAGTGCTATCAAAGCCTTGTTTGGTTTCTATTGTATTGATGCCTTGTATGTTCATCTTGCTAAAAAAATGTTTTTTGGCCTTCAGCTCGACCTGACTCGGCGAGTCACTAGCTGCACTCGGCGAGTCAGCCCAACTCGGCGAGTCCAGTTAGTGACTCGGCGAGTCGGAGCGTCAAACAGAGGGATTTTCGGGATTTCTTGCTGTTTTGCTTAAGGATAATTTCCTAAATCGTTTTTGACTAATAAAATCCGAATTTTATTACTGTTTTATGATTATCCTTACCAAATTAAAAGATAATTACCAATTGTTTAAATAATAATTTCCTTATTTGATAATATTTGATTATTTGAATTAATTGTTGAATTATCTTGTAAATAAAAAATTGATTAGGTCAAATTTAGATAATCATTAAATTAATTGTTTAATTTAAATTATTTTCTATTTGATCCTTTGTGTTTTGAAAAGTTCAAAACTTGTCCTCAAGTTTTGAAATTTAAATTTTATGATTAAAAGTTTAATTTGAACTATTTAAATTTCAAACCCTAGAATTTTACAAGTTTAAAATTCAACCTTATACTTTATAATATTAAAAGATATATATATATATATATATATATATATATATATATATATATATATATATATATATATATATATATATATATATATAACTTAAATGCTAGTATTACCGTTAGTAGGCCTCATTCACGAAACCGATCTATAAGGGGGGTATAAGGTTATGGCCTATAAAATGGCCGTTTAATGGGTGTCCACTATCACCCACCGCTTCCTTGATTGGTGGAGGGTCGTTAGCCGAACGGGTAGGATAGGGCAACCCCTTCCTCATTAATAAGTATAATGAATTATAAAAGTAACTAAATGTTTTACAAAAAATTCCCAATTTTAGTTACTTTAGGAAAAAGTGAATTTGATGCAATTCCATGAAATTACACTTTGTACCCTTGCTAAGACGTTAGTGGAGCGTGTGTGGTTAACCGGCACACTAATTGGGTTCTAAGTAAAGGTGGCAAAGGGTGACTCATTGTTTGTCATAGTTCGATGGAGCGTGTGTGGTTAACCGGCACATCGAATAGGTGACTGTAACAATGAGGGCACCATGTACATTTGCATGGTTATTCACACCCGCTTTGTGATCCTCGGCATCCCAGCCACAAACTAGAGGGACATATCGAGATTTAAACATGTCATTGAAAGGTTCAATGAATCTCCAAAGATCTAGGAGTTTTGCAATACATTTAAAACTTAATCTCTTTTTTGTTTTTCATGGTGGAGAAATAGTGAATCGTCATTCACTTACCTTCAAATTATTTACTTGTTAGATTACGACATCCCTTTTCTAATTTGTAAATAATGTTGTTGGATCCTAGCCCTAATTTCTCATTTGGGTGTTTAATTGGGGATTTATTTCTAATCAAACTTTGTTCTTTTCAGATATCGAACGTCAACAACAACGCTTCTGGCTCAACTTCCTCTGGCTCGTTCTCACTCATGAACTTATGTGGGAGAGTGATCTTTGACGGGTCCAATTTCAATGATTGGATCCGCAACATTCGAATGGTCACTCATTACGAGGACAAAGAGTATGTCCTTGATGAGAAGCTGAAGGAAATCAACATCAACACTGCCTCTGCTGAAGAGATCGCGACCTTTGAGGCCCATGAGCGTGATGCCACGAAAGTCCATTGCATCATGCTAGAGAATATGACTGTAGAACTCCAAAAGTCCTACGAGGACATGTATCCCTATGAAATGCAGCAAGACTTGCTGGACCGGTACCACCAGAGCGCTAGGCAAGAAAGGTACGAGATCATCACTTCGATGATCACTACCAAAATGGGTAATGGAGAGTCCCTTACCGCTCATCTGCAAAAGATACAGAGATATGTCGATTGCCTGCTAAGGTTGAATGTGAACTTTGATGAAGAGCTGGCAATTGAAATCATCCGTCATTCCTTGCCTCCCTGCTATAACCAGTTCCACATGACCTACCACATGAACAAGGAGGAGGTCACTTTTAGCAAGCTTCAAGGCTTGCTAAGGACTGCTGAGAGCAATCTCAAAGATAAGTCTGCTGCATCAACTCCAACTCCCGCTGCTGCCCCAGTCTTGGCAATAAGTCAAGGTAAGGGTAAGAAGAGGAAGGCTCCCTCAAAGAGCCACCACAAGGGAAAGTCCCAAGATGGTACCTCTTCTAGTGGAACCAAAGTTGGTTCTGCTAAACCCAACTCAAACCCAAAGGAGGCAGAGTGCCATCACTGCCACAAGATAGGGCATTAGAAAAGAAGTTGCCCAGAATATCTGAAAGCTATCAAGGATGGGAAGATCAAGCCGTCCTTCGCAGGTATTTACACTATTAAATCTAATGATTCATCGGATGCTATTTCTTGGGTTCTTGATACAGGATGTGGTTTTCACATATGTTCTGATTTGCAGGGATTAAGAAGAAATAGGGATGTGGGGCGTGGAAGGATAAACCTAATCATGGGAAACAGAAGATCGTCGCTTGTCACCAAGATTGGAGTATATTCCTTAGTGCTTAGTAATGGATTAGGTTTAGATTTAAATAATTGTTGCTATTCACCAGATATGGAAAGAAACATAATTTCATTTCATGGTTTATATAGACAAGGATTTAGATATTCATTTGATAATGAAAAAGGTTCTATTTATGCTTATCTTAATAGTCTTTTATATTTTGAAGCATTGCCTTGTAATGGAATATATGAGACTGTGATGGTTGTAGATAACTTTGGAAATGATGTTTTGTGTGTTCATTCTTCCAATAGTATGGATAAGGCATGCTTGTGGCATTGTCGTCTTGGACATGTCAACAAGAAACGCATAGCCCAACTCCAAAAGGATGGAGTGTTGGATTCATTCGACCTTAGGGACGATGACATGTGCGAGTCTTGTTTACTTGGAAAGACGACCAAGTCACCCTTCACTGGCACTTGTGTGAGGGGTAAGGGTTTATTGGATCTCATACATACAGATGTATGTGGACCCTTTAGATCCACCACAAAGGATACAAACCGCTTCTATATGACTTTCACTGATGATTATAGCAGATATGGGTATATCTACTTAATCAAGCACAAGTCAGAAACCTTTGAAAAGTTCAAAGAGTTTAAACAAGAAGTGGAGAATCAGTTGGGCAGGAAAATCAAGATGCTTCTATCCGATCGAGGAGGAGAGTACCTAAGTCTTGAATTCCACGACTACCTCAAGGAATGCAGAATCGTTTTGCAATTGACGCCACCTAGGACACCATAGTTGAATGGTGTAGCTGAGAGGCGTAATCGAACCTTGCTAGACATGGTTCGTTCCATGATGAGTCGTTCTTCACTACCTATCTCATTCTGGGGGTATGCCTTAGAGACTGCCGCCCATATCCTTAACTTAGTCCCTACAAAGAAGGTTGCCAAAACACCTCACGAGATGTGGACAGGGAAAGCTCCCTCGTTGGCACATATCAAGGTTTGGGGTTGTGAGGTTTTTGTAAGACGAGAGACTCACGACAAGATCGAACCTCGTAGTGAGCGATGTATTTTCATCGGCTACCCGTAGAAGTCCTTTGAATATCTATTCTATAGACCGAGTGACAATGTTGTCTTCGTTGCGAGGAGAGGGGTTTTTCGAGAACGAGAACTCATAATCGAAGGGGACAGTGGGAGGAAAATTGACCTTGAAGAGCTTCAAGAGTCGAGCGATGAAGGAACCTCTAACACTGGCGCTCAACCCGAGGAGGAAACTCCGGTTGAACCGATTGACGAGTCATTACCTCTTAGACGTTCCGAAAGGGTTAGGGTTCAACCCCAGTTATATGGTTTTGATATTACTATAGAAGGGGATACGTATATTAGTGATAGTACACTAATAAATTTGGACGAACCTAACAGCTATAAGGAAGCCATGGCAGGCCCGGAGTCTGCAAAGTGGAAAGAGGCGATGGACATCTAGATTTAGTCTATGTATGACAACCAAGTTTGGAATTTGGTTGACAATGTGCCACGTCGTAAGACGGTCGGGTGCAAGTGGATCTTCAAGAAGAACACCGACATGGATGGGAATGTACACACCTATAAGGTACGATTGGTTGCGAAGGGTTTCACTCAAACTCCTGGAGTTGACTATGATGAAACCTTCTCACCAGTTGCGAAGATAAAGTCTATCAGGGTGATGCTAGCCATTGCTGCATTTCATGACTATGAAATATGGCAAATGGATGTCAAAACCGCCTTCCTTAACGGGAAGTTGGCTGAGGATGTTTACATGGCTCAGCCAGAGGGTTTTGTCAATGCGAAGCATCCTAATAGAGTGTGTAAGCTTGAGAAGTCCATTTATGGACTTAAGCAAGCGTCTCGCAAATGGAATCTTTGTTTCGATGAAAAAGTCATAGAGTTTGGTTTTCTGCGAAGCAAAGATGAATCATGTGTATATGTCAAAGCCAGTGGGTGTATAGTAAGCTTCCTCGTATTGTATGTCGATGACATACTACTCATAGGAAACGACATCCCGACGCTGCAGGATGTAAAGTGCTAGCTTGGGAAGTGCTTCGCTATGAAGGACCTCAGAGAGGCTGCCTATATTTTGGGAATAAGGATAGTGAGAAACAGAAGTAAGAGACTAATAGGACTTAGTCAGAATACTTACTTGGACAAGGTACTAAAACGTTTTAGTATGGAGAATTCAAAGAAGGGAGAGTTACCAATCCAAAGTAATGCCAAATTGAGCAAGACTCAAAGTCCGAGTACCGAAGTCGAGATAGCAGAAATAAGTCGAGTACCTTACGCTTCCGCAGTTGGCTCAATCATGTACGCTATGACTTGTACTCGCCCTGATGTGGCCTTCGCTTTGAGCATGGCCAGCAGATATCAAGGGAACCCTGGCAAAGCACATTAGACCGCAGTCAAGAACATTCTTAAGTACCTTCGGAGGACCAAGGAATGGTTTCTAGTCCTCGGTGGGAGTGATGACTTAAAGGTGCGAGGGTACAGTGACGCCAGTTTTCAAACCGACAGGGACAACTACCGTTCGCAGTCGGGCTGGGTCTTTACCTTAAATGGAGGAGCAGTGACTTGGAAAAGTTCCAAGCAAGAGACCGTGGCTGATTCAACGTGCGAATCATAGTCCATTGCAGCGAGCGAAGCGTCAAAGGAGGCAATATGGTTGAAGAACTTCATTGGAGACCTTGGAGTTGTGCCGGCCATACAAGAGCCTATGGAAATTTTATGTGATAATGAAGGAGCGGTTTCCTTGGCCAAGGAACCGAGGGATCATGGCAGATCTCGACATATCGACAAAAAATATCACTTTATTCGACATCGGGTGGAAGAAGGACTCCTCGTAGTGAAGAGGGTATCGTCAGAGGATAACCCAGCAGATCCGCTTACGAAGGGACTGAGCAGGGTTAAGCACTTGCAGCACGCTAGGAGCATCGGGATGAAGGACGATATTAGTTTAGATTCGATAGTTTAGAAACGTGTAATAGATAAATTGTAATTAACATTCGATGATTAAATAAAAGAGTATTATTTATTAGTAATGTTACTGTCTTATGTTAATTGTTTACCTATTGTTTCATTTTTGCATGTTTTGACTTCCTGAATAACAAGATTATTCGAACGGTCCATAATCGTTCATATGTTGGAAGTAGGTATGAATGAAGACTGTCATGAATTGGTGTGTAGATTGTCTAAAGAGTATTAGACATAGCAAAAGTTTGCTACAACGTTCATGAGTGCTTATGAACTTGATTGAGCATTGGAATAAACCCACGCTTGCTGGAATCACTTCATGGAATTCATCACGAGTGATCGCAAGACGATAATATCATATGGTCTTAAAACCTAGATATATGCTTTATTGTTTGCTAATTAGTTGTGCATTGATAATGCGTAAACGCATCAGTAACTTGATGCTATAAAACGCATTGTTGTGTATGATTTGATTAGTGGATAGTAAATACATATAAGTCGAAGTTTATCTGTTCCTTTTATCCTAAGAGGGTAAAAGCGATATCAGGGCCCCTCGATGATTTGATTTGACTTATGTGTCGGGCCCGGTCAGGACTGAATTGATGTGTTTAATTAAGTTCTATGTCAAATAAATCAGAGATCGAGAAACAAACTGCTGGACAATAAGTATGACTATGTTCCATGTAATTGTTCGCACGATATCTAGAACAGAGGATTATACGATCCCTTATCTTAAGGACATGTTATTGATAAGATCAAGAGTTTTGAGAACTGTGATTGCTAATCGGATTCAGAAGGTGCATTTGCATTTATAGTTATTAGACTTATCCAAGTGGGAGACTGTTGGATTAGTGTCTAAGTCCATAACTATATTTGGTATGTACTTGACCCGGTTGTGCATGGTCCTTGTGGGTTGCCTTCACCAAAGCAACTTGACTGGAGGAATAATATAGAAAGAGATGATTGTGGTTTATTAATATATTATAAGACTAATATATTAAAGGAGAAATCATAATTGTTTAATTAACATTGGTCAATAATTAATTAAGAATTAGTTTTGTGATCAAAAGGAGTTAATTGAACTTAAGGGGTTGAACTGTAATTATGTGATAGTTACAAAGTTGGGCAAGGAAACCCTAATAGAGAGGGTGGACGAATTATAGGGATAAACCCATAAGAATTCGTCCATGATAGGGATTCTAGAATTATCCTTGGGCTGCTTGGTGGCTAAGTAATCAAATAAGGATAACCATTGAAACCCTAATTCCTACACCTATATAAAGGACCCCTAGGCATGGGAATTTCAGCCACTTGAACGCTAGAAGTCCTAGAGCCAAAATTCCCCTCTCCCCTCTCTCTTCTGTTTCCTCCAATTGCTATTGGTGTTTGTGATTCATTAGAGGCACAACACTTGAGGTGCTAAAGTTCTCAAGGCTTCAAGATCTTCAATCAACAACAAGGTAAACATCTAGACCTGATTTGTGATGTTAATTTCGATTATATACACTAGATCTAGGGTTAGAAAGTCTTGGATTAATTGCATGTACAATAGAGAAACCTAGATCCAAGCATTAGGGTTTGCATGAGCACAAAGGATGTTCTTTTGGCTCAAACCCATCAGTTAGGTCATTGGAAGTGAAAGGGAATTTCATTATCAATGTATTGTAGATGGTTAGGATTCATAGATTCATTCAAGGATGAGAAGTTAAGGAAAGATTCACCAAGTCCAGGGTAAGGGTTATGGTTTTAGTCGCCAACATAAAAGGCTTAAGGAGTTGGTCACGGTGGTAGCAACATTATGTCAGCGTCGGGGGTGCGCAGGTGGATTGATGTGGCATTAGTACCTTGAAATGTAAGGAAGGACTCTAGGCTTGAGAGTTGAGAAGGCCAGGTGCCGAATTATCATTTGTAATTGCAGGCCAAGAGTGTATGTTGTATCATAAACCGGTAACTGCCAATGTTTTGTAAGTAATTACTATGGGGAGATCTGAGGTCTTTAGATGTAATTCATATTCTTCGTTCTCGAGGACCATTCTGCAAATGATTTTTATTCAATGGTTAAGTATGGCTATGCCTGGAAGGATTGCTTGGGTTATGTTTTGGTGTCCCCACCAGTGAGTGGTGGATAGTGTCCTAAGTGGGGGAGAATCGGGAATTCTCAGGCTGGGCGTCAGCCATTGGAGGTTTTTTCATTTGATGTTCGAATTATTAGTTTCAGATTTGTTGGGCAGGTGTTGGTCGGTGAACCTTTCCAAAAGCGGGAATGATTCTGCTCCAGGTGGACTTGTGGTCCTCTGGTTTAGGTGTCAGGATATTCTAGACCATCGGTTGATGAATTTGTCTTTCAGTGGGAATCCTACGAAGGATTCAAGAGGCAACAATTAAAAGCAAGGAATGCGTCACCGACCCTCCCGTGCAGTGTTTTTGTGTTCCCTCAGTCTATGGGTATGATTACCCTCAATGATGGAGTGGAATTATGATCTATATCAGACTCGGGTCTTGGCAACCTTCGGGGATCACCTTGGAAGTCTTCCCAAACTAGTTTTGTATTACTAGGATCTGTTCAGTCTCGATCAAGTATGGGGTTTTTGGTGGCGATCAAACATGAGGATATGAGTTCCTTAAGTAGGTGCACGATGGTGATTCTTCGTGTGTATTTGTGGGTGCTCAAGGTAGCATTAGGGTTTGGATCAACTTATATGCATTGTTAGGTCGGGATTATAGTTTGCGGAGTGGACCAAGAGTTCGAAACCTCAAGTAGGGGAGAGCTGGCTATGTGGGAGAGGACACCAGGATGGGTTCAGGGTTTTGCCCAACAGACCTTGGGCGGCCCGGATAGACTAAAGGCCAACAGGGCATACCAGTCACGCCGAAGGCCCGAAGAATGGTCCAGACAGGCTGAAGGACCGGGGAGGCGGTCCAGACATACTGAAGGTTCTGAGAGTGGTCCAGATAGGCTGGAGGCCCGGTGAGGCGGTCTACTCATGTTGAAGAATCTATATGTATTCTATTAGATATACGTTCGGGTATGGAGTATGCTGCTACGCTATAGCAATCAATAGGTTTGTCTCTTGGTATTGAGCATGTTGCTTTGTGATAATAACCAGTGGAACCGTATGTTATCTGTGCTTGCTGGTTATCAGTTATGGAATGCCCTTAGGGACTGTTGGTGGTCATGAGGGAGAACTTTTTGTGCAGAAACTTGTTCTATAAGGGAATCGTGCATGGTAGAGTTTCAAATTCCGATTTAGATCAAGAGTTCAAGCATTATCCTTCTGAGGATCGTATGCGACTTTGTTTTTTGTAAGAAATGCTTGGGTAGCAACTATATGGGGCTCAGTGGTGCTGGAGAATGACGTCAAGGTCTGTGTGTTATCGGAAGCATTCCATTCATAGGTTGTGGGCCTAGTGATCTTAATATTCATTCCTTCAGCTTGTAGTATTCTTGGGATTGACGCGTTGATGGGGGCCTGGCGATTCGTAAATCCATTGGTTAGATAAAGGAAGTAGTAAGGATTAAGGGAAGTATCAGTCAGGTATCAGATTAAATCTATGAAATATTTTCCCCGTATTCCTGTATGTTCGTAAGTTGTTGTTAGGGATCGCATGAAATGCGGAAGTTCTTGGTTGATCATCTTCTTTTGCCGCTTCGAAGATTGGAAATGGCATGGTAAAGATTCAAAGGTTATACTATGGTTTTGGTGTATCATATGGATTCGAATTGTGAAAGGTTCGCTATCGACCTGTTTGAGGATCTTTTCTACATGGTTTGTGGTAGTTTCAGTGAGAAACTTGGGGTGGATTCATGGACGGCCATTTCGGGATGGCTTATAGTGGAAACTTGCATCGGGAATCGCAAGTGTATCTGTGTGAGGCATGCATTCTGGAGGTCAGTGATGAAAATGCGGGGGGGGGGGACCTTTTTGGTTGTGGGGTGAATCACAAGTTGCAGGCGAAAGGTATGATGTCATCAACAGGAAATCAAGGGTTGCTGGGTTACAATGTCCCTGTCTTTTAGGTTTTGAGAACCGGGTTAGATCTTTCTCTTAATTATCTATAGCAACACATCGTGTTGGGAGGGTTGAGACGGTCATGCTCTATGCAGTAGGCCAAGATACCCGGTGCGGGTCGACTGTAAGTCGTAGGCACGAAGACTCAAGAGGAGCAGTAGGGTTGAGGCAGTAGGCCAAGATACCCGGTGTGGGCCAACTGTAAGTCGTAGGCACGGAGACTCAAGAGGAGTAGTAGGGTTGAGGCAGTAGGCCAAGATACCCGGTGTGGGTCGACTGTAAGTCGTAGGCACGAAGGCCAGGAGGAGCGGTAGGGTTGAGGCGGTAGGCCGACAAACCTTGAGAATTTCAATCCGGTGGTTGATTGGATTTGACATATTGATATTCCAGCCCGAGGCTGACCGGTCCAATCATAGTTGTTTGTGGTTATGCGTTAGCAGTTGACTGTTACTGTATGTAGATTCGGGAGCTGAAGGAAGCATTATCCTATCAGTACAAAAAGGGTTCTTCTCCCAGTTTGCCTCCCGTTGTTCGTGTTATCCCTGAAAATTTGGTCATTGAATGAGTTTCCCTTGAAAGAACATATAATCTCTTCTCCAACAGAGAATTGTCGGCAGCCGCGTATGATCCATGATTGTGTTTCGGCAAGGACTCCACGTTTTCAGGGTGTGATCCGCTTTAGGAAGAAGGGAATTTGGGTTCCCCGATATATCGGGCCATTTCGGGTTTTGCCAAGGTTGGCAAGGCAGTGTATCAACTGGGTATCCTGGAGGAGCTCAATCAGATTCATAGCACTTCCCATGTCTTGCAGTTGCGAAGGTGTGTGTCGGGCGAGGATGTCGTGGCATCATTGGGTGATCTTTAGGGCAATGAGCGACTGAACTACATTGAGAGGTCGGTGGCCGTCTTGGAACGAAAGGTAAAGGTTCTGCGTAGCAAGGAGATACCTTTGGTAAAGGTACAAGTGGCAGCATCGGAAAGGATCCGAGTAGATTTGGGAGCCGGAGGCTGGAATGCAAAAGCATTATCCGGATCTGTCCACTGCAACAAGCTTCGAGGACGAATCCTAGTTCAAGTGGGGGAGAGTTGTAACATCCCGATTTCCAGGAATGAGATTTTAGGGATTTTCATGCAATTAAAGAAGCCTACTCGACGATTGGCGGCTCCACCTCGTCGTGTAGAGATTAGTCATTCCACATGAACTATAGGACCTACTCGACGAGTTGGAGGACCCAACTCGACGAGTTGGAGCTGGAATATGAAACCCTAATTTTCCGGGTTTTGCACCCTATTTAAAGGCTCATTAGCCACCCTCTGCCTCTCTTATCGCCCCCTTGACTTCAGAAACCCTAATCGTGTATTACTCCTCATTTTGTGTGTGTAAAAGCTTGGAAGGTGGTTTTAATGAAAGAAACCTGAAGACTCAAGAGCTTGGATCAAGGAGAATCTTGTAGATCCAGTACCTACTCCGTCTTGGCTTCCATTTGAAGGTAACAAGTTGTTACCTTGATCATTCTAGTGTTATATATCTTCATTCAAGGGTTTAAGTCCATTTCTAGCATATTTGTGGGTCATTTATGGTATTGAGCATGATCTGAAGTTGTAACTTCAGATCCGGACTCCTCTAAGCCCTCATAGTCATAAAGTTATCGAATTTATCAAGATTTGGCCCTTATCTTTGACTTAAACCACTTCCTTAGATTGGTTTTGGCATTTAAGGCCTTGCATGCACGTAAAGTTTGCAATTTTATGTGGTAACTATGCCCAAGGAGGCTAGATCTACAATTTGGAGCTTTGGGGTAGCTTAAAACGTATGAATGAGAAATAGCTGAAGAAACTCGACGAGTTGGATCGCCAACTCGATGAGCTAAGACGGGTTTTTCCGCTTTCTGGATTCTGCATGAACTCGACGAGTTATGAGGTGACTCGACGAGTTGGTTAGGGTTTTCTCGATCTTCTGGACGTCGCATGGACTCGACGAGTTGACTCAGGTTTTAGCAGGTTTTTCTGAATTTGGAAGGAACTCCACGAGTTGGGTCAACATGGACTGTTGACCTTCACCGTTGACTTTGACTTTGACCAAGGGTTGACCAGTTTGACTTCTTTGGGTAATTTGGTAATCTGGGTATTTATGGAAGTGGATCATTGGTGGTTGTAGGTGTTGGTGTTTGGATCCGTGTTTCGGGAGTTTGATATTTCAGTTCAGATCAACATTGTGAGGTGAGTTGTCCTCACTATACTAACAGGGTCGAAGGCACCAATGTCGGCCCTTTTCGGATTTGTATCTGGGTTTATTGCATGATGATATGCTTAGTGACCTCTTAGGTCGGTATCCTGCTATTTAGGATGATGCTATGTTAGTGACCTGTTAGGTCGATATCCTGGTATATAGGATGATGTTATGATTACTGATCTGTTAGATCGGTTTGACTGTTTGTATATGCTAGCTAGCGTTCGATATATGTATATTTGTTGATTGTATATGTGCGGTTGGGTTGAGGCTGGCCTACTTTTTGCTGAAGGCCAACAGCACCAGGGCGGACCGGATAGACTGCAGACCCTAGGGGCATATCAGTCTGGCCGAAGGCCCGGAGAACGGTCCAGACAGGCTGAAGTCCCTGGTGGGCGGACCAGACATGCTGAAGGCTCTGAGAATGGGCCAGATAGACTGTAGGCCCGGTGAGGGCAATCCGGTGATTTGTAGACTCTATATGCATGCTGTTTATTTGCTATGATATGGTTATGTTCTATGGCGTTGGTATTTTGGGGGAACTCACTAAGCTTCGGGCTTATAGTTTTGGATTTTTTTTCAGGTACTTCGGATGATCGCGGGAAGGCGAAGGCGTGATCGTGCACCTCCTCTCATTTTTATGATTTGATTTCTGGGATACTCTGATATGAAACTATTTTGAAAACATTTTTTAATAAATAATGGTTTTTTTGAATGTCTGAAATTTTTTTAAATTAGCTTGAATTTTATGGATGTTACACCAACAAATCACCAAGGCACTAATATATGCTAGTCTATCACTTGTATATAGTTGATCTTAAGCCTCAAAGACTTATACCAAACAAGACTTCAAAGGAAAGTCAACTATAACACCCAAAACTACACAACATATTTGCAAGAGATAAAGGATAGGGGAGGTAAGAGCTCTCGACTTTTGCATGAAAAACAGAAGAATAAGTAAACTAGCAATGGTCCTATCTCTCTCTCTCTCTCTCACACACACACACACACACACACACCCCCCTAAATGAAAGCTCATGCTTTCATTAATTGAGTTCAATACTTGCAAGCAACATGCACATGTAAGAAGAAGTCAAGGGAAACAACCAACTATACCCAATGAAAGCTATAGATGATTTCGATGAGAGAGAAGAAGAAGAAGAAGTGTTTCTTCTTATTATTATTTAAATGTACATCATATTTTGTAATGGACTTCCAGTAGACCAAAGTATTGTAAATGACTTGTTTAACTATTCTATATGATATAAACTACTAGTTATGTTAATTTTTTTATATTTTTTTCACAAAACAATAATTTCCCAAATAAAAATACAAATATTGATTGTATTTATAAAAATCATATTACTTAATAAATAATCAAGTAGTGTTTACTTGTTTTAAGGTGTGGCCGTATATGATCATATGTTACTAGCAAATATCATTTCATAATGATTATTGAGCATAAAGATCTTTCACGTACCAACTATAATTGGTATAAAAACTTTGTTACACATACCATACGAAGTATACTTGGTACCAATATGTTTCGCTACCAATATATTTGGTTGGTACAAATTGGTGATGATATGTGCCTATTTCTATTAATTTTGATATGTATATCTTATATAATCTTTTGTAATTATAGAATATACGTAGTTAGTTAGAAGATCTGATATCTTAGTGATATCAAATATACTTTATTATTATCGTATATTAGGTGATATCTTTGTTTTGTAGGGATTCACATCGTATTTAATTTTCTATATATAACAGGGTTCAAATCATTACTTGATCATCGCAACCTAGAGCTTTATGCTTGTTCTCTTGGTGAGAACATTTTCTTAGTAAAAAACCTTTGTGTTATTCTTTTTTGTTCTTTCATTTATTCTTATTGTTAATTGATAAAGTTCAAGGGAACCTACAAATGGTACAGAGCAGATTACTTATATTGATTAACTATGTTCTCCTCGTCTTCATTAAATCTTACTAAAACCACTTCGGTAACAAAATTCCTCAGATCAATGAAAAGAACTTCACCATGTGGAAGTTGAAGGCAATGATGGTCCTTGAAACTATGGACTACTTAATAATAGATATTGTTAAAAATGATCCGCACGTTCCTATGTACCAGCCCATAAAGGACAATGTCAAAGAAGGTGATTTAGGCGAAAAACATGTCCATGAGTTTAATGATGAAGAGAAACGTATTGTTGCTCTTGATGTCGGTGCCCGTGTTGCCATAGGAAACTCTCTTCCATATGAAATATACCACTTCGTTTAGAACTGTCGAGCAGCCAAGGAGATGATGGACACGCTGACTATTGCCTATGACGGTACTTATGAGGTAATGGTTGTTAACAAGAACAGTCTTAATCGATGATATGATCATTTTTTTTATCAAAAAAATGACTCTTACTCTAGTATTCAATTGTATTAATTGCTTGGTGAATTATATGCGTCGACTTAATATGAACAAGACTAGAAACTCTTTGGTACTCAAGTTTCTTGATTCACTCAATGATAGTTGGGAACATCACGTAGATGTTTTGAAGAATAGTGAAAAAATTACAACCATGGATTTGGATTCTTTATTTGGAAAACTTCGTAATCATGAAGAAACAAATATTTTGAGAAAGGAAATCATAAGAGACTCTCACAAGAACATATCTGTGACACTTTATTCAAAAAAGTCTCTTCAGAATAGTGACAATGACTTCTCTGATTATTCCGAAGGTGAAGCCCTGATTGTTAAGCGCTACATTAGCAGGAGTGATAGGAAGCCATCTGGACCCAGAAGGTTTCTATCGAAGTTGGATACATCATCATCAAAGGGTTATGATGTTGGAAAAAAATCGGTATGTGAAAGGAAAGAAGGCCCTAAGTGTTTCAACTGTGGAGGAGCTGGCCATTTTTCCAGGGAGTGTAAGTCCAAGAAAGTTGACGCTAATGAAGATTATGAAGTGAAATATAAGAGGTTGTTGGGATCCCTAGAGAAACAAAATATTGACGTATAAGTATTGACTGCAGAGGTGGAAAGTCAGGAAGATGTTGAGGATTCATCTGATGAAAGTAAAGAAAAAGAAACATGTTTGATGGAATGCATTGATGCATTTTCACTGATGAAGGAAGTAGCAGTGGCTCAAGTACTTTTGAAGCTGATCTAGCTAAAGCTGCCAGGGATTTTAAGTTACATGACTGGGATTCTTGATCCTTGTACCAGGTAAACAAAGTTGTCACCTATTTTGATACCGAAAAGTGCATGATGTTTGATTTCTTGTGTCTTCATCTCTCAAAATTTAATCAAGAAAAGCACTTACTTAGGATAGAAATTGAGACATGGATGAATAGTATAATTGCAATTGAGAAAACTCTTTCTTTAACAAATATCATGGTCACAAACCTATATCTTACAAATATTGATCTTCAATGAAAAAAGGATAAAGATGAATTGCACTCAAATAAGTTACAAAGTATTGTAAACAATTGGGATCAATCTCACCATAAGCTAAATAAGATAAGAAATGCCCAGATACCTGACCATTGTGAGAAAATTCTTGGTGGAAATATTGATGAGGTTGTCAACATTTATAACCAGATTGAAACTGAACAAAACTTTCCTTCCACTCATGATCTCAAGGAAGATTTTAAGTTTAGGTTTGTTAGTCACTCATTTATAAATCAATCTCTCATTGATAAACACTGCACTACTAACACTGATGGTGTCACTGTTTGTACTACTCATTTAACAACATTGGATCCCACTATTAGAAATCCTGACTTGGACATTATTACACCAACCACTGAAATGTATCTTAAATTTCCTATGTCAAATGGTGAATTTCACTCAACTCATGAGATTCTTAGTGATACCCCGAATTTTACTGTTAGCGGTCATGGCACTGATTCTAATTATGCTGAGACTGAAGAATTCTTTTGTCCAACAATGTGTCTGCCATGTACCTCCACATCTTGTCACACTGAGAAATCTTTCATTTCTAGAGCTTGTTCTGAAATTCATAAGATTCATGAAAAATTTCAGCTAATTGGAAACCCAGATGTTGGAAAATGTTAGCAAAAACAAAAAACATGGTATAAGGGTCTGTTATAGATGTAGAGATACGTATCATAAGATAAACAACTGCACTTTTGATGAAAATACTAAGAGAGTTGATAATCTGTGCGTCAGAAATGAGAAATGGACTACAAAGAATAATTCTTTAAATTGTCTTCCTACTGCTTGTTACAATGTTTTATCCATACTGAAAATACCCATTGTAAAATGGGTTAGTGTGCCCTAACTTATTTTTCTTAGCACTATAGGGTCAGGAGTATCTTGACAGTGCATGCTCCAAGCATATGACTGGATTCAAGTCTCCCTTGAATGATTTTGTTAGAAAATATGGCCTTGTAGTAACTTATGGAGATGATAGCAAATAAAAACAATGGGTTTTGGAATGATTAAGTGCTAGTCCATTGAATTCAAGAATGTTTCATATGTCAAAGGTCTCAAACATAACCTCATTTCAATTAATCAGCTTTGTGATGCTAATTATGATGTTCATTTCAATAAGAAGGAAGGCAACATCATTGGCTCAAAGAAATCAGTTGTTCTCACTGCTAATAGAAAAAAAAATGATATTTATGTGTTGGATATGTTATCTGCTGATTTAGCTCTCAGACATTATTTTTCTCTCGATCCCAAGCACACTTAAATTGGTTGTGGCACAAAAAGTTGTCTCATCTGAATTTTAAAACTCTTTCAAAGATTTCTGGAAATCAACTTGTTAGAGGAATACCCAAGATGAAGTTTCTCAAAGACAAGCTTTGTTCAACATGTTTCAAAGGAAAAAAACCAAGTCTTCGCTCAAGACAAGATCATGTTTTTCTATCACTGATCCCTTCAATCTTCTTCACATGGATTTGTTTGTTCCTGTTCCAATCAAGTCGAGATCTGGAAAAAGATTTACTCTTGTAATTGTTGATGAATTCTCAAGATTTACTTGGGTGTTGTTTCTTCGGAAAAAGAGTCATGCAGCTGAGGAAATTATCTCCTTTGTAAAAAGAATGAAGTAATGTATGATCGAAAGATAAGGCAACTTTGAAGTGATCATGACACTGAGTTTAGAAATTCCATTCTGGAGGATTTCTGCAAAGAAAAAGGGATCACTCAGGATTTCTCATATGTTTGTACCCCTAAACAAAATGGAGACGTTGAAAGATATAATAGGATGTTGATTGAAGTTGGACGCACTATGGTTGTCGAATCTGGTCTACCACTCTCATTTTGGGCAGAAGCCGTCAAGATTGCATGTTATACCCAAAACCAATCTATAATAGTCAAGCGCCATGGGAAAACCTCCAATGAAATGCTGAAAGGAAGAAAACCTCATGTTTTTGGGTGTGTATGTTTTATCTTAAATCAAAAGGATCATCACACAAAGTTTGAAGCTAATGCTTTCTTTCTGGGATATTCAGATGAGTCTAAAGCTTTTCGAGTATTCAACGTTAATTCTCAAATCACTGAAGAATCTATTCATGTGATTTTTGATGACGACTCTTATACAAATGATCCAATTGATCATCCGACGTCTATTCTAGATGAGCTTACTCACTGCCTATCTGTGGACTTCGAGCTCATTGAACTTGTCATTCCACTTGATCAAGATTATGTTCCATCATCTTCTAACCTTTCAAAATATTCCATCTAAATCAAATATTATGTTGTTCAAGAACTTAGTGAAGTTCCTTCTGTTGAAAGTCCTGAAGTTCCTTCATCAAATTCTAAAGAACAACCTAGTGATTCAAGTGGATCTGGTCCCTTAATGAAAAATTTACGTAATGTTCCAGGTCACCTCGTTGATCAAATGATTGGAAATATCTTAGATGGAGTAAGTACTAGGAGTCAAGCAACAAACAACTTTTGTATCTATGTGAATTTTTTTTTCACTAATTGAGCCCAAGAAGATCAATGAGGCTCTTAAAGATGTTGATTGGATTAAAGCCATGCAAGATGAGTTAAACGAGTTTGGACATCATAAGTTGTGGACTCTTGTTACTTGTCCTAAGAACAAGACAATCATTGGTACTCGTTGGGTGTTTTGCAACAAGATGGATGAAGATGGAATTGTTATTAGGAATAAAAAAACGATTTGTGGCTCATGGATTTACTTAATTAGAAGGTCTTGACTACGATGGAACGTTTTCTCCTGTTGCAAGACTAGAAGCTATCCGGCTCTTTCTTGCATACGCATCATATATGAACTTCAAAGTGTATCAGTTGGATGTCAAAACTGCCTTTTTGCATGGAGAACTTCAAGAAGATGTGTTTCTCAAACAACCACCTGGATTCGAGAATGAAAAGTTTCCTAATCATGTTTATAGAGTTGACAAGGTAGTTTATGGATTAAAGCAAGCTCCGAGAGCATGGTATGATACTCTAACGAATTATCTCATTCAGAATGGATATCGACGTGGTGTCATTGATAATACCTTGTTCATCAAACATTCAAGATCTCATATTATTCTTGCACAAGTGTATGTTGATGTCATCATCTTTGGATCCACTGATGAAGCCTTGAGTAAAGAATCCACTGAAGTCATGGTTCGCCAGTTTGAAATGAGCATGATGGGTGAACTAACCGTCTTCTTGGTACAGCAAGTCAAACAACTTCCAGATGGAATCTTCATTTTTAAAAAAAAATATGTGAAAGACATGTTAAAGAAATTTTCTTTTTCTGACTGTAAGCCAGCCAAAACTCCCATGTCCTCTCATACAAATATTTATGTTGACGCTGATGGTATTGATGTAAATGCAACCATGTATTGAGGAATGATTGGATATGTGCTCTATCTTATATTGAGTCATCCTGACATTATGTTTGCCACCAGCATGTGTGCTCGCTATCAAGCCAATCCAAAAGAGTCACATCTTAAAGCTGTCAAGCGCATCTTTAGATTCCTAAAGCATTCTCCAAATCCTGGACTGTGGTATTCTCATGACTCTCCATTTGAGTTGGTTGGTTTCATTGACTCTGATTATACAAGTTGTTCATTAGACCGAAAAGTACATCTAGTAGCTATTAACTTTTGGGAAACATATTGATTAGCTGGTCTTGCAAGAAACAATCATATGTTACGTGTTCTACTGTCGAAGCTGAATATATTGCCACTGGGAGATGTTGTGCTCAAATCCTTTGGATTCATAATCAGTTTCTTGATTATGGTTTTAAGTTTCCCAAGACTCTTATTTGTTGTGATAAAACCAGTGCTATTCCATTACTCAAAATCCAGTTCAGTACTCCAAAACAAAGCGTATAGAGATTCGACATCATTTCATCAGGGACAACATTCAAAAAGGGAAGATTGAGCTGATGTATATTCCCACTGATGATCGACTCGCTGATATTTTCACCAAGCCACTAGACGAACAGAAGATTACCTTTCTCACTGGTGAAATAGGCATGCTTTCCATGTCTTGAGGTTTTTAAACTTATTTAATAAAGTCATGGAAAATGTTTTTAATATTTTGGTTGTTTTACTATATTTCTAGTACTCATTGCTTTGCTTTCATAAAAATTAGAAAACCAAAAAATATATCTTATTTTCATTATATGTTTTTAGAAAATCTCATACGTGTGTGTATATATATATATATATATATATATATATATATAAGGGTCCTTTATTTTCATATGCTAAAAATATTTGCTCTTTTCAAACGGATTATACAGTGTATGTCTATTTTATCATCATGATTAATTCCTCTTGTCTCTTTCCTCTTAAGCACAAGTCTCATGATGAATCATCTTCTTCATTCAAGCAACCTTCTCTAACATTTTCTTTGCATATCTTATCATTTAGCTTGGTTGTATGACCAGCTGCATCCTCTCTTCAGCAGATGCAATTTTTAGTTTGAAGGAGATGATTAGTGAGTCGGGCACAACACTATTATTTTCGACACAAGATAAGGAGGATATGTGTATGGAAAAAATGATATCATTGCTCTTGGTGCAACATCATGACCCTTCATCTGATGCAATGGAGTGATGTGAAGGCAAAGAGTTTAGCATGTCTTATTCTTTTGGACGATGCTTTCTTCACCATTATCCTCTATCATGGATGCATACATTCATTTATAATACAATGATTCTTGTCTATCATCTCTCGACTTCAAAGCGTTTGACTCTTCGAGTACCTTCCTGTTGATTTTGGTATCTCGAAGGCTTAAAGATTAAAGCAATTTAACTCGTTGGTTACAGAGAATGTGATGCTTAAGACCTCTCCTTATGGAGATGAATATGGAGCTTGGAATCCATCATAATGATCTCATCTTCAAAAAAATATAAGAACTTCTCTCTCCATGTTTTTGTGCTTAATCTCTATATTTTGTTGTGTTTGGAGGTGTGAACTGTTTGCTAACTTGTATCTCTTTTGTAGACATAAGTTTGTTTGGCAGGATTCTTGCAAACAGAAAGTAGTTTATGAGCATTCAATTCAAAGATACACCATATCGGTTCTTTATGATCTTCCTGAATAATTTGCACATTTTCCTTTTGATCTTTTTTCTTTTGACTATTCCTTTTGTCTTTATTTATTTTTTTAATTTGTATTGTACCGTATCGAAGGAATTGATGGTGAATCATTGACTCTAGCTTGAAATTGTAAAACTAACTCTATGATACTAGGAGTTGAACCACTCATTGTTGATGAGTTATACATTGTCAATGATACACACTGATTGAACCTCAGTGTGATTGAGACATCCTATATCTCTCCCTGCAAGTCTTCTATTATAGAACTTAATGATTCACTATAAAATACGATAAACTGATAAAAGTTTGAAATTTTGTGCCGATGGTTAAGCTATGTACTGTAGTTTATCACACACACCAACCCCTTCTTGCCATATTTTTTTCTTAAAAGTTTTATGATTCAGGGTATGATACCAGACGTCGATGAGAACTTGAAAAATCAGTGCCGATGGATATATCATACATCGTGGTATATTACACGCACCTACCCACTCTTTCCTACAAAGCTTCTAACAAAGAATTTTATGATTCATTGAATGAGCCATTCACTGATAAAAATTCGACTCTCTATGCCGATGGGAACATTTCGTGCCGAAGTGTATTACGCGCATCATACCATTCTCTCCCACATTTTCTTATAATAACATAAGTTAATGATTTAGTGTATAAGACCATACGCTGATGAGACTTCGCAACACTGTGTAAACGATCATTTATTGCAACAACACAATAGTGTGATACACCAAACTTCTTCCCACTATTCTGTTGCACTTATGATTGTTTCTCCTCACTCAACACATATGGAGTGCTCAAACTGCTAAATCCACAAGTTCTACTATATCAGGCTACTCCTTAGGGGGATATTTTGTTGTAATTCACTGATAATGTCAAAAAGGGGGAGAAAATAAATAGGATAAAGAAGTTTGTACCTTTAAGGGGGAGAAAAGAAGGAATATAAAGAAGATGTTGATGACTATACCTCTAAGGGGGAGAAATGAAAGATAAAGAAGATGCTGATGATTGTACCTCTAAGGGTGATAAATGAAAGAAGACTTTGAGTTTTGACATCATTATATTGGGGGAGATTGTAAGGTCAAGCCTTAGAATCTGATGATATAAAAAAATCATGCTAACTCAATCAGCGCCAACGTCTCTCAAGCGCCAACGTGAAGTTAAGTTTGCAAAGTCGTGTCGGCGTGCTATTTTTATTTTTATAAATCTTATATCAGAGGAAATCCAAGTGAATATGCTTCAAGATATGTCAAATACTTGCATCATATTCATTTGAAACTTCTACAACCTTCCAAGCTTCTAGCAATTAATAACAACCATTCAAGAGTTTTTAACTTATATCTTATAATTACTTAACTTAATGATTTTTCATGTTCCTAAAATCAATGTTATTTACTAATAACTTTTTGTTTTCCTCTTATTTATACATATTTATCCATATTAGTAGTATCATATCATATCATATCATCATATCATATCATATCATATTATATTATAAAGGTAGCATTTTTCCATTCACCACATTCATTTGAAACTCCTATGCATTTTTCCTTTCACCACATTAATTTGAAACTCTCATGACTTTTCAATTTCTTTATAATAATAATTGTAAGTTGGTTAATAAGGTTAAATAAATATCAAACCTAAAGTGTAATCATATATAAACTAAATTTCAATATTAAAAGAATATATTTACTTCTACTTATAAAGTTATGTTTTTTAACTTTTAACATATTGTACTTAATTTATTAGTTTTAATATATTATTGGATGTAAATCATTATCATTTTAAAGATACAACTTTTGAACAATTTATATAAAATACTTAAACTATTAATTTAAATATAATATTACAGGGTCAACTTAAATATAAATTTTAGTTTAACTTAAACAACCCAAAGAATATTTTGTAAATAGTTAAAAGTGATAAATTGTAGTGTCTTTCTTATAATGGTTATAAGTTATCATCATACTATACTTATAAATGAGACATTTTTCCAATCACCTCATGCATTTGAAACCCCCACATAATTTTCCAAACACCTCGTGCATTTAAAACCCCCCAAACATTTTCACATTCAAAGTAATTAATCACACATCACACACTTTATATAACTGAAATTTTGAAGCTACAAATGGAACTATGGATGGTAAATTTAGAGCATGGCATGAAGGAACAAGTGATTTTGCTCCTACGTACTTATAAATATGTTCCTAATTCTGATGAAAATTTGACAAGGATGATGAAACAAAACCAGCTCCTGCATGGTAATTAAATCCTTTTATACCATTCATTTCATACCTTCCACTCCTTTAGTTTGCTCCTGTTGCATGATAATTAAATCCCTTTATATCATTCATTTCATAACTTCCACTCCTTTAATTTGTACAATTTCAAATTCTCTAAACGGATTATGAATATATGAAAGTTGCGATAGAATAATATGAATTGGGGATGAACTAAAGCAGATACTATACCCTAGAAATGAATCCAAGTTTTATGATCATCGGCTAGTGAAGGCGATATTTTCTACCGAAGTTAAAGTCTCAATATAGAATATCAAAACGTTTGCATTTTAGATAGGTTTCCAGAACTATATTTGTTCCAATATTACTAAAGAATGCAAGAACAGGAGGTCTACCATGATTCTTGAAGATCTAAAACTCCAAGAATGAAAGAAGATTTAAAACCGTTAAAAATTAATGAGAAACTTAAGCATAGAGATTTAATGGGTTAACTTCAGAAGTTCTACAAAATCTACAATGAAAAAATGTGAAAATTAGATGTATTAAATTACCAAACATTGCAGGAAATAAGTAAGTTCTCTAATCCTATTTCAGTAATTTTCAAAAAATGTGATTCAAACACATGTGGGGTTTACTTAAGAAACTAAACGCATACGGCCACAATTAAGAACCCATATTTAACCAATTATCAAATAATTACATTAGATACTAATGTGTACATAAACATTACATTTACAATTTTAAACTAATAATAATTTTGCATTATTTATTAGTAAATATAAATAATATTTAATCGCATACAACCTTTATGTACAACCTATTCACAATAGATTAAACCATATCAATTATAATGTCATAATTTTTATTATTGCATTATGTTAGTATCTTATTTGTTTTAAAATCATAACTTCTCAATTAACCATATGCTTAAAAAGAATGTTAACTATTTATTTTACCATAATATATATATATATATATATATATATATATATATATATATATATATATATATATATATATATATATATATATATATATAACCATATTAAACTACATAATTATTCCACTGCGCAACACGCGAGCATTTGCCTAGTCTCTTATAAAAAAGACCACCCAAATCAATATGGTTCAAGATAAATCATCTATCTTGAACCATATCCATTTGACACTTCCACATTTTCAACTTATGCTAATTAACTACATAATTAATTAAAATATTTTGCCTATATAAGAAGATTATTTCATGCTTGGTTACTCACATTGAAATAAAATGGTTGAATGATGAAATATGTTTGGAAGAACTAAAGGAGGATATGATAGTAAACTTTGAAAGTCTAAAAGGTATTTGGGTGATTTTCTTAGTTTCATATTATATTTTCATATTTTTTGTTCTACTTTCTCTTAATTTCAAGAAAAATATTTATGGTTGTACATTTGGAGCCAAAAGAAAAAGGATGAATTTATTTACATTTATTTTTTATAACTAGTTAAAGATATATGTTCTTACTTTGTAAAATCCTATATTTTTTGTATGATTGGATTCGTCGTCGGGTATGTAACTAATATAATTACAAAAGTATAATTATATTATTGATGAATAGTTTACTCGAATGTATATGTTTCATCTTAATAGAAACAAGAAAGTCTTTAATAGTAAGACGAAAACTATCAAAATTATGTTTAGTGATATTTATACCCAAGACCAGGAAGACCACGATGAATCTAGGGAACTCGAGAGTGTGAACCTTATCGTGTGTTTGCTAATTGTTTATGTGGGTATGTTTCAGTATAGTGATGACCGATTGATGAGGGATTACGCGAGTTCATTGCGTCAGATATTACTAGTGGCATCCTTGATGCGACCCCAGTGATGTTCGGGTCGATCAAAGAGGGTATCATGGAGCTGATGGTGGATCGCCTTCGGATCTTTAGGGACGATTTGGCCACTAGCCAGTCGGGGGCCCGCACACTCTTATTCAAGGATTTCAGGGGATGTGGGGCACCAGATTTTTTTGGGGTGAAGGACCCTATCGCAGCAAACCGATGGATAGACGACATTGAGTGTGCTCAGATGACGAGCTTCTGTCCTGAGGGGTTAAAGGTCAGGTTCGTTGCAGGATATTTAAGGGAGCGAGCCCAAGATTGGCGGGAGGATGTCGGATATTCTTTGGGATCCCTGGCCATTGAGGCCGTGACCTGGCCAGATTTTGTGACCCAGTTTTAAGCAGAGTTTGCACTGGCTATTGAGGTGCGACACTTAGCCATGGAGTTTCTTGACATGAGGCAGACGACTGAGACTGTGGCGGAGATCACCGCCAAGTTCAGAGAGAGGGCTTTGTTGGTACCCAGGTATGCAGCTGATGAGGAGATGAATAACACCAGATATCATGCTATGCTGAGATCTGACATCAGGGAGTTCGTTAGTTTTTATGCATGCCCGACACTGGATGATATGATATCCAAGGCACGGTAGCGAGAGATTGATCTGGAGCACATAGTAAAAAGGAAGGCAAAGCTTAGGCAAACAGTTGGGGTTTCAATGAAGAAACTGATGGGTTTCGAATCTAGGTCGAAGGGCCAGCAGGGTCGGAGCCACTATGGCAAATACGGCAGGTCGCATGATGGGGTTTGCAGAGCGGGTGGTTCAGGCTGCTACAACAGAAAGACAAGGCACTTTGGCAAGGATTGTACTGCTCCTACCACCACCACACAGATATCATATATGATTTGCTTTCATTACAATCAGAGGGGCCACAATAAGGCCAACTACCCGAGTCTAGCATCAAGAGGACCAGTAGTAGCACTTGCTCCAGCGACCCTACGGATTACAGATGACCGCCAGGGCAAGGCGGATACGCCTTTTGTGAGGAGCAGGGCCTTTCAACTAACTGACGAGGAGGCGCGTACTGCACCAGGTGTGGTGACGGGTATGTCTTTTTACCTTAACTCTTTATTTATGTTGATTTCTCTGCTTATATTTGTGTGTTGTGTTTTAGGGTCGTTCCTTGTGATCGACATCTCTACTTTGATATTATTTGATTCGGGGGCTACCCGATCTTTCGTGTCTCTTACGCTTAGCAAGAGGTTTGTTGTAGCTCCGAATGAGCTGGATTATCCGTTAGAGGTTGAGATTGCAGATGATCGATCTATCCGGGTATCGAGGGTTCATCGGTATTGTGTTCTAGAGATGTTTAGCGAGCAATATCTGATCGACTTGGTTCCCATTCCTTTGCGTGGTAACAAGATCATAGTGAGGATGGATTGGCTGAGCCCCAACGGGGCGGTGATATTGTGAGCGTCAGATGGTGCGTGTTCGGGCCCCAAGTGGGGGAGAGTTGGTGGTCTATAGAGAGGGCGCTCAGTGCGGGTCGGTCTTATGCTCAACTACTAGGACTAGACGTTATCTTCATCAGGGTTGTTTCGGTTTTATCGCCTATGTTATGAATACCCGGTAGAAAGGGTAAGGCGTCGGTTGATGATATGCTGATTGTACGGGAGTACCCGGATGTGTTTCCGGAGGATTTTCCTGGGGTGCCTCCGGAGAGGCAAGTGGAGTTCTAGATTGACTTGGTTCTTGCTTCGGGTCCGATAGCTAAAGCACCATATCGGTTAGCTCCACCAAAGATGCAAGAGTTGTATACACA
Organism: Lactuca virosa; assembly: GCF_052849685.1. Classification (NCBI taxonomy): domain Eukaryota; kingdom Viridiplantae; phylum Streptophyta; class Magnoliopsida; order Asterales; family Asteraceae; genus Lactuca; species Lactuca virosa. The sequence continues at coordinate 42,896,057 of NC_136432.1, read as the reverse complement.
ACTGCCGGAGCTGTTAGACAAGGGATTCATCCGACCGAGTAGTTTGCCTTGGGGTACGCCGATCATGTTTGTGAAGAAGAAGGATGGGTCGTATCAGATGTGTATTGACTACCGGGAGCTAAATAAGCTAACTGTGAAGAATCGTTATCCACTCCCGAGGATTGATGATTTTTTGACCGACTTCAGGATGTGTCTTGGTTTTCCAAGATTGATATACGTTCAGGTTATCATCAGATGAGGGTCAGAGAGGACGATGTGCAGAAGATGGCCTTTCGGACTCGTTATGGTCCTTACGAGTTTGTGGTGATGCCCTTTGGGCTCACCAATGCTCCAGTCGTGTTCATGGACCTCATGAACTGCGTGTGTCGACCGATGTTGGATCAGACTGTAATTGTATTCATCGATGACAACCTGGTCTATTCCAATACCCAGGAGTAGCCTGAGGAGCACTTGCGAGAGGTGTTGGAGACCATGAGGAGGGAGAGACTATATGCGAAGTTCTCCAAGTAAGAGTTCTGGTTGTACGAGGTGTAGTTTTTGGGGCACCTTGTCAACCAGAATGGTATTCTGGTCGATCCGGCCAAAATGGAGGCCGTGATGAGGTGGGAGGTTCCGAGGTCTCCATCTGAGATTCAAATCTTCCTTAGGTTGGTAAGATATTACCGAAGATTTATTCAGGACTTCTCCAAGATAGCGGTTCCCCTGACCCGAATAACGAAGAAGACTGCCACTTTTCGCCGGGGGCCTGAGCAGCAGGTAGCGTTTAAGACCCTAAGACAGAGATTGTACGAGCCACCAATTCTGACCCTGCCAGAGGGTGTTGAGGATTTTATGGTTTATTGTGAGGCGTCTCTCATGGGATTGGGTGTGGTGTTGATGCATAGGGTTCGTGTTGTTTCTTACGCTTCGAGTCAGCTGAAGCCTCATGAGGTGAACTATCCGATGCATGATTTGAAGCTGGGGGCTATGGTTTTCTCCCTCAAGATTTGGGTACATTACCTCTATAGGGTCCGCTGTACTATTTACACTGATCATAAGAGCCTGAGGTACCTGATGGATCAACCGGATATGAATATGAGGCAGTGTCGGTGGTTGGATGTGGTGAAAGATTATGATTGTGAGATCCTTTACCATATGGGGAACGCCAATGTGGTGGTCGATTCCCTTAGCCACAAGGCGATCGTGGCTCCGATTAGGGATATTTGTCTGAGGATGACAGTGATTACTCTGCTTTTGGAGCAGATTCAAGAGGCACAGATTGAGGCTATGAAGCAAGAGCATCGGAAGAGTGAGTGCATAGTGGGTCAGGTTGCTTCCTTTGATTATGATAGACGATGGTTTTTGACTCTTCATCGAAGAGTATGGGTTCCATATTATGGTGGTGTGCCTCAGATTCTGATGGAGGAGGCGCATAAATCGAGATTCTCCATTCATCTCGGGGCGACGAAGATGTATAGAGATCTTCGTCCTGATTATTGGTGGCCATGCATGAAGCGGGATGTAGCTTGGTACGTGGAGAGGTGCTTGACTTGCAGGAAAGTCAAGGCAGAGCACCAGCGACCTCACGGAAGATGCAGTCGTTAGATATTTCCATTTAGAAATAGGAGGAGATTACCATGGACTTCATTACGAGATTGCCTCAGACTGTGCACATAGTGGATTTGATTTGGGTCATCGTGGATCGATTGAATAAGAGTGCGTATTTTATTCCGATTCAGGAGAGTATCTCTGCGGAGAAGTTAGCTGAGGTATACATCAGGGAGGTTGTAGCACGGCATGGGGTGGCAGTTTCTGTGGTTTCTGACAGGGACGTCTGGTTTACTTATAGATTTTGGAAGAGGTTCCACAACAAGTTGGGGACTCGTCTTCATTTCAGGACGACCTTTTACCCGAAGACGGATGGTCAGAGCGAGCGGACCATCCACACATTAGAGGATATGATGCGGGCGTGTGTTCTGGATTTTGGCGGTAGCTGGGATACGTATATTCTGTTAGCGGAATTTTCATATAACAATAACTACCTAGCCAGCATCGATCGACCTCCTTTTGAGATGCTCTATGGGAGAAAATTCAGGACCTTGATATGCTGGGGTGAGGTCGGTCAGCGAGTCATGGGGAGTACCGAGGTGGCACTCAAGACTACCGAGTTGATTCAGCAGGTTCAGAGTAGACTTCAGACAACTCAGAGTCGGCAGAAAAACTATACCAACAAGCATCGATCGGACCTAGAGTTTCAGGTTGGAGTTATGGCTCTCCTGAAGGTGTCATCTTGGAAAAGTGTCATTCGATTCAGGAAGTGGGTCAAGCTAGGCACCAGGTATATCGGTCCTTTTAGGTTTATAGCCCGGGTGGGCAGGGTAGCGTATCGGTTGGATCTTCCGGAGGAACTCAGTCAGATTCACAATACTTTTCATGTCTCGCAGCTGTGGAAATGTTTGGCTGATGATTCCCCAGTGGTCCCATTGGAGGACATTCAGGTGGACGATTGCCTGAACTACATTGAGAGACCTGTAGCGATCCTCGACAAAGACGAAGACCTTGATGAACAAGGTAGCTGAGTTGGTTAAGGTGCAGTGGCAGCACTGCAAAGGGTTCAAATTGGATGTGGGAGTCGGAGGATGAGATGAGGGAATATTACCCAGAGTTATTTTCGGCAACGGACTTTGAGGACGAAGTCTGATTCAAGTGGGGGAGATTTGTAGCACCCGAGTTGCCAGGTATGAAGTTAATGATTCATTCTATTTTAATTTTAGTAAAAACATGGTAGAGTACTCGTGAGTACGTTGGGCGTATATTTGGTACACACGACGTACTCCTTGCATGCGCATCATCGGGTGATCCCCGACGTACGTCGGGCGTACTCAAGTCAGGGGAAAACCCTAATTTTTAAGGTTTGCACCCTATTTAAAGAACTTATGTCCCTCAAGTCCATTACCCTCTCAGCCTCCACTGCCTTTTACTGTCATTTCAAACCCTAGCCTTCTTGAGTGCATATTTGAGCTTACATTGAGTATTTTTGGTGTTCTTTGGTGGTTTTGAAGAAGAAGGAGGTTTGGGAAGAAGCAAAGGAGAAGAAAGAGCTTGTAGATCCAGATGTTTTGCACCATTTCTAGCCTATTGATGGTATGAAGTTTGAATCTTGATCATTACAAGCTTAGATCTACGTTTAGGGTAGAATAAGGCATCCTTTGGTCCCATAGCTTGGTTTCTTGGAGTATGAGCAGCTTCAATCCATTTGAGTTGTCCTTTTGGACTCTTGGAGGTGTTTTGAGTCACAAAACTTGGATCTTGAAGGTTAAGACTCAACCATGAAAGTGTTAGTAATCATCCAAGTGAGTTAATAGACATAATTCATGGTTTAAGCCCTATCCATGCATGCAAAAGCATAAATGTTGCAACTTTATGGCCTAAGACGTTATTTTGAGCTTGTATCTAAGTTTTGGACGTAAAGGCTGAATGGAGTAAGACATGGGAATGAGTTGGGGCTGATTGGCCAGTACGTTGGGTGTACTCTAGAGTACGCTGCGCATACTGGGTCAGTGTCCTGATTCCGGATGGTCGTTAACGTACGTTGGGCGTACGAGCCGTGTACGCCACGCGTATGCAGTCTGTGGGCTTAGATGATTTTGGGCTCGATTAATGTTGGGCTTGGGACTTGTTTAAGTTGGGCCTCGGGCCCACTTGATTGTAGCAAGCCATTTTTGGGCTTAAGGCCATGTTTGGGGTTCTTGGGCCATATTGGGCCTTAGAGGCCTTAAAGTTGGGATTGGATGCCTTTTTGGGCTTTTTATGGATTTAGGCCTTAGGGGGGGGGGGGCTTTGAGGCAAGAGTAACGGAGCCCTTTTTTTCCTTAAGTCAAGAATTAGGGTGTTGGACTTCAGGTTAGAATGTGGCCTAATTTCTAATTAGGGTTTTATGCTTGTGCGATAGGGAGAGGATTTCGCGAACCATTCGCTGAGTGCGATTTGATACCTACAGTTTGAGGTTAGTCTTCCTTCGCAGTATTCATGGGTCGAAGGCACTAATGTCGGCCCACTAGTTTATGATGCAGTGTGATGATTGTCTTTGTGACAATTGTCAGTTATGCATGTATTTTCTTAATGACTCTGTGATTCCTGTTATAATATTATGTGGTAGTAGTAGGGGTGAAAAAGTCCCAGTATTCGGTTGAATTAGACCGAAGGGGATTGCAAGCACCCAAATATGCTTGATAGTATCAAGTTGAAATAGACCGAAAGGGTAGCCAAGCACCCAGATATGCTTGATAATATCCGATTGAAATAGACCGAAGGGGTAGGCAAGCACCCAAATATGTTTGGTTGTATGTTTGTTTAGTATGTGGTATTTTGGCGGAAGTCACTAAGCTTTGTGCTTATAGTTTTCAGTTTATGTTTCAGGTACTTCCAGTTCGAAGGGGAAGGGCCCGACCTGATCGCACCGCATCACCCTATGATTTCCGTATTTATAGATTTTGGGAATTTGTACTTTGATAACTTTACTATGATTCTCTTTTGACTATTTTGCTATTAGTCTCGTATGATTTGAATGAAATTAAAAACAAAATTTTATCTGTATTATTGGGATGTTACACGTTGATTTATGTAGTAGTTTTAAAGTCTCATTTATTAAAGTACAATATCATCCTACATTAACAATCATATACCAAAATAGTTTAGTATTGATTTTTTTTTAATTTTATCAATCTACTTTTATTTTCTATTTTATAAACTCATGGTTTGTACGAGTCTCTAACTACTATATATATATATATATATATATATATATATATATATATATATATATATATATATATATATATATATGAGAGTGTTCAATTGAGAAAAAAAAATTGAGAACGAAGAAATGAATCTGGACCAGTCATTTTGAATCTGCCGCTTAAGCGCTCCAGCTTACCGAGCCGACAGAACAAATCATATTCATTTATGAATACGTATGAATAAGTGTATTCATATATGAATATGTATATTCATATATGAATAAGTATAACTGAAGTAATTATTCATATATGAATATGGTGGTAATGAGTGGTGGTGGAGGTGGCGGTTGTTGGTATTGGTTGGTTTTGGAATTGGTTGTGGTGGCGGCTGGTGTTAGAGGTGGTGGTGGTGGGGATGGTGGCGGAGGAGAAAGGAACGGACGATGCTATATAATCATTTATGATTATAACAGGCCTACCGCGCCGGTACGCCGAAGGGTTAGAGTGGCATACTTGAAATATGTGGCTGGGGTTGAATTTCAAGATTTCTCTTTTATTTTTAATCTCAACGGAACCTACCTCTCGATCTCTTTCTCTTCTCTCTCCATATATATATATATATATATATATATATATATATATATATATATATATATATATAGGGTCCAGTTCCGGTGAGGACTCTTTTTAAAGTGAGGACTCGTGAATATACCTTAAAAAAATTTAAAAAAAATACAAATTATAAAATCGAGCATAGTACCATATCTAGGAGAAAAAAAATTGGAAATTTTTTTTTATATCATTAAAATTGAATCACGAATCATAAAAATGATCCATGCTTCAATTTTAACGATGCAAAAAAAATTTTCCAATTTTTTTTTCTCCAGGATATAGTATTATGCTCGATTTTATAATTTGTATTTTTTTAGATTTTGTTTTCAATTTTTTTAAGATGTCGTCACGAGTACTATTTTAAAAAGAGTTCTCACCTGATCTTTTATATATATATATATATATATATATATATATATATATATATCGTTGAAAATTCTACGAAATCTATAATGAGTTTAGAATATCAAGAAGAAAAAGAACACTCTCCCATGAGTCAACGGCTCTTGTTTTCTTGTTTAGTCTTGTCTAATGTCCACTACTAAATATTGATTTACTAAAATTCATATTTGAAGTTTATTTAGGCAATTTCTCTACTATCCTTTAATGTTGTGTGCCCTTCCTAAATATGCAGCCTGTGATGTGATATTGTATGTGAATAAAGAAATATGTAATATTGTTTGTGCATCCTTGATGTGATACTCTATGTGAATGAAGAAGGTTACTTATAACACAATATTTTATTTATTATTTCAAAATAATAGTTTACTTCGAAATAAATGAATCTATTTTATTTTATTTTGAACACCGAATGAATCTTAACTAGGATGGCAAGTTTACAATAAACGAAATTTATGTTGTGGGACAAATCTATCATCTATGATGTTATTGGGTTTGTGGTTTTGTAAAATATATTTTTATTTGTTATCATTAAAAAAAATTATCTGTATCGGTTACTTATGTACACAACATAATATTTGTTTGTAATCTTCAAGTCATTTTAATTATGAAACAAAATCAACGAAAATCAAAAAATCAAAATCTAATCGTAAATTCTAAAATTTATCACCAATTTAAGGAAAGTATATTCAAAGAAAAATACAAATTTGGTTCTAATGTAAATTTTAACAAAGGATTTCATATTTTATAGAAGACACCTACCTAAAAAATCTAAGACAAAAAATCAATATCTAATAATAAATTTTAAAACACATTTTGTCCAAAGGAGTCTTACTTGACTACAACGTAAGAAATTAAGATTTAAATGTAAAACAATAATGACTCAATCTTTTGAAATAATAAAAACTTTGCATAAACTTGTTGATGAAAATACATATATAAAGATAAAAAAATATAGCTACTTGTCTAGGCAGAGTATGAGTTTGATAAATTTGAATTTATTAATAGTATTGTTATATGATATCATAAGCTAAAGTAAATAACATGAACAAACAACTTCAATATGAGTTTATGCGTATTGACGGGACAGTGAGTAAAGTGGGAGAAATTATTAAGTTTTTTAAAAGACTAACAAGAAATGAGTTTGAGAATGCTTTGGATTGTGCAAGAGCTATAACTTTTGATTAGGAATTGATCCGGTGTTTGAAGAATACAAACAATATAAAGACATTTTTGGTTTTTTTACTCACAACCCAAAAATTAAACTCATTGAATACTAGTAAGTTACATGCAAGTTGCAAAATCTTGAAAAAATGTTGCAAAAAGGTCATATCTCATACATCAATGTTGATGATTTATTCAAAAAACTGAAACTTTTACAAAAAACATTTACCAATTGAACATAATACAACTAACGGAATACTAAATTTATTAAAATTGATAAACACATATCCAGTTTCTTGTCTAACGTATAAAATTAATAATGTTATAAACACATCAAGTTTCTTGTCTAACGTATAAAATTGATAATGTGCATTTTCGACACACATCGTTTGGGAGCTTCTGGTTTATAGCTTTTAAGAAAACGCTCGTAAAAAGAAAAATATTTGTTCGGTGACAAGAGCGTTTAACTTTTAACCTAAACAAAACACTCCAGAATCAAAAGCTACATGGAGAAGCTTTCAACAAAACATTCAATCAAACATTACCCGTTACCTGCTAGTTTTGCCGACCACTCCTTATATAACTTCTTTCTTGAAACCTAATTTTATCCATGAAATTTGTGCCTCCCATTCCCACTAAATTATTGTCGTCGATTTTCCAATTGTCGGTGACGATTCATCTACTTGATATTCTTCGTTTTTCTCACTCGAAAATCCTTATGGAATCACGGATATCAAGCCATTCACCTCCTTAACCTTTGACATCGAGTGATTTATTTATTTTTAAGCCAAATAAAACAAGAAGTTTGCAACACCTCCTATATAAGTGATACCGAAGTCGCCCAATTATGAAAAATCTTTGCATTCCTTGTTTTCCAAGTAGTCCACATATAAGAAGAGAAGACGAAGTCCACTAATTTAGGCCTAAACTTGACAACCCAAGATTGTTCAAGACACTAAACCATTGAAAATAAAAAAGAGGCTAACTCGGCCTATGTTGCACCAAGACCAGACCATCGGTAACCACACCTTTGCTTAAAGAGGGAATGAGACTAAGAGGTTGTTTATCTTTTTTTGGAAAAACCTCTTTAGACCAATTTTTGCTGCTCGGCGCAGCACACATGCAACATTTGCGATCTCGCAGTAGTTTGTTTTTTTGGAAGTCTTCAGACTATAAAATCTCTGTGCGTGTTCTGCTCCAAACCACACTTGACTTACCTCTTCAAACCTGTCACACCCCAAAACCGGAACGACGGAAACGTTCGGGGGCGGAGGACGTCATGTACAGTATCACAACAATGCATAATAGTAAACAAGCAACAACATCATCCATTGCATTAATAGTAATAATTTTAATACAAGTGTGTTCTGAAGTTTATAAGACACCAAAATGTATAATCAAAATAAAATATGAGTCTTGAATGTGCTCCATCTTCTCAAAACCTGGTCATCGGGACCTGTCTACTGGCGACCTAAGAATACAAGTTATTTTGAAAGCGTAGATCAGAATTAAAGCTGGTGAGTTCATAAGTATTTTAGTGTCATTGTATGTATAAGTTTGAAGAATGTAATTGTAAATGTTTGATGTAAAAGTTTGTAAGTGTTTGATGTAAAAGTTTGTAACCTTCCTAGAAAATCCTATATTTTCCACTAAAGCAGTCTTCTACCAAGATCCAACTGTTCTCTATGTTTGTTCTTTTGTAAAAGTGTGAGTTTTCCCAAAGTATGACTATCATTACCAAAATATAAATTCTCATTACCGTTTATGTGAGAAGATCACAATGTGAATGAATTGGGAAAAATAAAGATGTACTGTAGTTTTATCTAGGTAACTACTAATGTACTAACTACCTTTAAACTTGTTAGTTAAATAAGGTAAAATGTGATATGATTGTAACCATACTCGATTGACCAGTATAACACGACGTTTGAGACGTCGAAATGATATGAAATTCTTCACCCGCAGACCTGTAGGTCCCACTGTAGCTAGCAGCAAGGTGTAGGAGGGTCAGTCCCGTATAGATCTATACACAAATTCACGCTCTCCCTCCAGGAGACTCTGGGTACAAAACGTGACACAACAGTTTATGCCGAGCCATGAAGTAGTATCTCACATTAATGTTATGGTATTCTTGTATTTGTATAGTATGTACTAGTGTAGTGTATGTTCTCTCTGTCTAGTATGTAGTATGTTCTCTAGTGTATAGTGTGTAGTATGTATTGTTTCTCGTTATAGTGTTCTCTTTCTGTTTCTCTTTATAGTGAGTATTGTTTCTCGTTATAGTATTCTCTATCTGTTTCTCTTTATAGTGAGTGTTGATTCTCGTTATAGTATGTATTGACTCTTGTATGAACTGACTCTTTGTATGTTTCGTTGTTCTAGTAATAGTATTAGTGACTTCCTAAACTATACCTATTATAGTTTACTAGCAATGTTGTTTGTATGTATGAACATGTTTGTACACTTTTGCTACCCAAAGGTATTGAACTGAATGAAGGAATTTTATATCTATATACATACACATAATATATAATTAAGATTCAAACGACCTTCGGACAAACAACCGATACCCTAAGTCCACAACCAAATAAGGAACAGGAAGTAAGGCGAGCTATCAGTCCTAAGTCCTTTCAATCCTACTTATATAACTATATCTATATAGATATACATTTGACAAAATATAAGTTTAAAAGAGTTTGATAAATAGTTTTGCATATAAAAGAGTTTGTAAAACGATTTGAAGCAGTTTGTTTGATAACACAATTTGAAATGTAACAAAATCCATTTGTTTGATAGTTATTAATCACATGTGATTGATATAATAAATATAATAGTTCAACTTGTATTCCCCCCCCCCCATAAAAGCATTTAAAATCATTTAAAAGATAAGTTAAGGGGTATGAACTCACCTGTAGTGAGTGGTTTGGATGAAAGAGTGGTATAGGATGCTAGGTGTCAAGTGAAGACTTGAGCACACACACAGATCCTATTTAGCATATAATGACACATATATGTATATAATTAGTGTTTATACAAATAATCATGTAAGGAAAAACACCCTAGAACTTAGTAAACACTTATATAGAAGTGTTATAATCACAACGGATTACATCTAAGGAGTTTAAGGCCACACTATGGTGTTTGCGGCCATGTGTTCATGGCCACAAGAGTTTACGGCCATGTGTTCACGGCCACAAGAGTTTACGGCCATGTGTTGACGGCCTCATGAGTTTACGTTCGTAAACTCATGATGATTTGTGCCCAAAAGGTGTTTTAAGGTCTTACAAACCACAAGGAAGTGTTCTAGCCTTAAGTCCAAGCCCTAGGAAGGGTTTAAGGCTCATATGCACCTCAAACTAGGATTTACGGCTAAGGGAGATGCTATTGGCCGTAAAAACATCTTGTTCTTGGGAAATGGACGATTTCAAGGTGTTTAACATGTGTTTCAACTAGATATCGAGTATAGGGAAGTAATACTTACGATATAGAAGCTAAAAATGTTGATTTTGGACCAAAACACTAGTATGTGTTCTTGGTGTTCTTGGTGCTCTTGAAGATCTAACCCAAAAGATGATGTTAATGGATGGAATCAATGGGTTATGCTAGATAAGAAGATGTAGTAACTAATCAAGGGATAAATCACTTACATTTTTGGAAGAAAATGAAGATCCTTGATGATAGTTGAGAGGAAAACCCGATTTCTTGGCTTGGAAATGGTAAAAGTGTTGGAAAATGGCCAAGTTTTACATATATAGCCAAGAGTTTACGGCCGTAAACTCATGTGTCTTGGCCGTAAACTCCTCATGAAAGGGGTTTATGGCTTGTTTGGTGGTTTTGAACTTCAACAGACACTTCCTATCACTCATTCCTTGGATGTACTAGGATTAGAACACTCAAATAGACCCTAAATAGTGCTAGAAAATAGCAGGACAAGTCCAACTTTGATTGATTTGAATGATTATTCAAGATAGAAATTTCGGGTTGTCACATCATCCCCCCGTTAGAGAGAATTTCATCCCGAAATTAGACTTCAACAAATAAGCTATTACAAATAACTAAACGAAAAGATGAGGGTATTTCTGTTTCATTTGATCCTCGCGCTCCCAAGTGAATTCAGGTCCTCGCTTGGCATTCCAGTGAACCTTCACTATCGGGATACGGCTTTGTTTCGTCTGTTTGACCTCTCGGTCCATGATCTCTACTGGTTCTTCCTCGAAGTTGAGGCTCTCGTTGATCTCGATCTCGTCGAGTGGGATTACAAGAGTCTCGTCGGACAGATACTTTTTCAAGTTCGAGACGTGGAAAGTATAATGTACGTTACTGAGTTCGCGAGGTAGTTTGAGTTTGTAAGCTAGAGTGCCGATTCTGGCGAGAATCTCGAAAGGCCCTACGTATCTTGGATTTAGCTTTCCACGCTTTCCGAAGCGTATCAAGCCCTTCCAGGGTGAGACCTTCAATAGAACACGGTCGCCCACCTGGAATTCCAACGATTTCTTTGCTTGTCTGCGTAGCTTTTCTGTCGGTCTCTAGAGGCTTTCAATATTCACAAATCTGAACGATCTTCTCTGTCGTTTCCCGAATGATCTCCGGACCTGTAAGATTGCTGTCTGGAGCTCGTCCTTTAGCTAACTGAGTGTCACCCACCTCAGCCCAGCACAGAGGGGATCTGCACTTTCGTCCATAGAGGGCTTCAAATGGAGCAGCCTTTATGCTCGTCTGATAACTATTGTTGTGGGAGAATTCGACAAGGGGTAAATGAGTATCCCATGCCTTCCCAAAGTCTATCACGCAGGCTCGCAACATATCTTCCAAAGTCTGAATAGTCCTCTCACTTTGTCCGTCGGTTTGTGGATGGTAGGCTGTACTCATGTCCAACCTAGTTCCTAGGGAACTTTGTAGCGACTGCCAGAACCTCGAAGTGAATCTACTATCTATATCAGATATAATGGACATGGGAACACCATGCAGTCGTACGATCTCCCTGATGTAGGTTCTAGATAGCTTCTCCATCTTGTCAGTTTCTTTGATAGGCAGGAAGTGTGCGGACTTTGTTAGCCTGTCTACGATCACCCAAATGGTATCGAGACCACTAGTTGTCTTGGGCAACTTGGTTATGAAGTACATCGTGATCCGCTCCCACTTCCATTCAGGTATCTCTGGTTGCTGAAGTAAACCTGATGGTTTCTGGTACTCGACCTTAACCTTGGCGCAAGTAAGGCATTTACTCACGAAGGTAGCAATCTCTGCTTTCATGCTAGGCCACCAGTATATATTTTTAAGATCCAGATACATCTTATCTGAACCTGGGTGGACGGAATATCGAGTGTTGTGCGCTTCTGACATGACCAAGTCTCTGAAACCACCGTGTTTCGGTGTCTAGATCCGATCCATGAGATATAAGGCTCCGTCACCCTTGACTTCCAAGTTCTTATCCATCCCTCTCAGGGATTCACCCGCCACATTTTCAGGCTTCAAAGCTTCAAGCTGAGCCTCCTTAATTTGTTTGGACAAGTGTGAATGGATAGACATAGTCAATGATTTGACTTGACGACCAGAGTAGTCTTTCCGACTTAGGGCGTCAACTACTACGTTGGCCTTGCCGGGATGATAACTAATTTTGCATTCATAATCACTGAGTAGCTCGACCCACCGTCGATGTCTCATGTTGAGCTCCTTCTGGTCGAATATGTGTTGTAGGCTTTTGTGGTCTGTAAATATAGTGCTTTTTGTACCATACAGGTAGTCTCTCCAAATCTTCAGAGCAAACACCACTGCTCCTAACTCAAGATCGTGTGTGGTGTAGTTGACTTTGTGTGTCTTCAGCTGTCTTGAGGCATAGGCGATGACCTTACCTCATTGCATCAGAACACAGTCGAGCCCTTGATTGGACGCATCGCAATAGACCACGAAGTCTTTTATCCCTTCGGGGAGGGATAGTATCGGTGCGGTGCATAAGGCTCGCTTTAGCGTTTGAAATGCTTTCTCTTGCTTCTCTTCCTAATCAAAGGCCACGCCCTTCTGGGTCAATGTCGTAAGCGGTTTCGCAATCCGTGAGAAGTTCTGAATGAACCTGCGATAGTAGCCAGCGAGGCCTAGAAATTAACGAATTTCTGTAGGCGTCTTCGGTGCTGACCAGTTCTCAACGACTTTAGTTTTGGAAGGGTCCACGTGTATTCCCTCTTCGCTAACCACATGCCCTAAGAATTAGACTCTTCGGATCCAAAATTCGCATTTCGAGAACTTCGCATAGAGCTTCTCTAATCGCAGTGTTTCCAAGACCTGTCGCAGATGTTGACTATGCTCCTCTTTACTACGAGAGTAGATAAGTATGTCATCGATGAAGACAATGACGAACTGATCCAAGTAAGGACGGCACACCCTATTCATTAAGTCCATGAATACTGCGGGGGCATTGGTCAATCCGAACGGCATCACTACAAACTCGTAGTGTCCATAACGAGTTCGGAAGGCTGTCTTCGGAACATCCTCCCCAAGCACTCGTAATTGGTGATACCCGGACCTCAGGTATATCTTTGAAAAGAAGTTTGCCCCTTGAAGTTGGTCGAACAAATCGTCTATGCGAGGCAGAGGGTAACGATTTTTGATAGTTAACTTGTTAAGTTCTCTGTAGTCGATGCACATACGGAACGATCCGTCTTTCTTCTTCACGAACAAGACCGGTGCTCCCCAGGGTGAGAAGCTCGGCCTAATAAAGCCCTTGCTGAGCAATTCGTTAAGTTGACTGGATAACTCCTGCATCTCAGCTGGTTCTAGACGATAGGGCGATTTGGCTACTGGGGTAGCCCCTGGAACTAAGTTGATTCTGAACTCGACTTGACGTTGTGGAGGTAATCCTGGTAGTTCTTCTGGAAAGATGTCGGGAAAGTCACGTACTACTGGAATGTTCTTTATGTCTTTCGTCTCTTGGCTCACATTGACAACATGAGCAAGGAATGCGCGACATTCCTTTCACAAGAATTTCTGGGCTTGAATGCTCGATATGATACGAAGGTTCATGCCGGGTTTGTCGCCGTAGATAATTAGAGTTTCGCTAGATGGTAGATTTAGGCGAACAACCTTTTCGTAACACATGATGTCGGAACGATGAGAACTCAATCAATCCATGCCGATTTTGACGTCGAAACTTTTAATTGAGACCGACATGAGGTCGATTGGAAATGAATGGCTATCTAGTGTTAGTGTACAACCTATGTATATGCAACTAGTACTCTCTGTCTTTCTATTAGCCATTTCTACGGTGAACGGTTCTTTAAGTGCATGAGACTTATGTTTAAGCAAGTGAGCAAATTTCTGATTCAAAAAACTCCTCTCCGCTCCGCTATCAAACAGAATGCATGCATAAGAGTTATCGAGGAGAAACGTACCAGTGACCACTGTAGGGTCGGCAACCGCTTTTTCGTGGCCTATAGCCAAAACTCTCCCCACTCCGTCGGCATTCCCTGCCTTCGAGCAGTTCCTTTTGTAGTGGCTCGCCTAGCCACATCCGTAGCAAGTCTGTCCCACACCAGCGCCGGGGACGTGGTTGATTGGCTTTGCCGGAGCCTTGCAGAAACGGGCAGTGTGCCCCTTCCTGCTGCAGTTAGAGCACTACATTTCCCGGCAGGGTCCATTGTGGTGGAAGTTGCATTTGCTGCACTTCGGCAAGTTTCCAGCGTATTGCTTTACCGGAGCAGTAGCGGCAGGTGCTATCGCAGCGTGAACAACTATGACCTGCTGCTTTTTGGCAGCTTTCTGCTTCTTCTTGTCATCCCAGAATTTCCGCTTGTTGTTAGCGGCTTTGGAGGGTTCTGAGATGGCTAGGGTTGTTGTTGCTGACGGGGTTCGGACCCCATGGTCAATGAGCCTTTGTGCCAATCGCTTGGCACTATCGAAGGTAGTGGGGTTGGAAGCTAGAACGTTCCCCTGAAATGGAGGCACTAGCCCCCAGATATACCTCTCCACCTTCTTTGCTTCAGAAGGGACCATTCTCGGACATAGCGCTACCAGATCGCTGAATCTGGCAGTGTAGGAGACTATGTCGGAGCCCTTCATGGTTAGGCTCCAGAGCTCCTGCTCTAACTTCTAAACTTCGCCCCTCGGGCAGTATTCCTCGATCATAAGCTCCTTAAGAGCTTCCCAGCTGATGGCATTTGCCACTATAAGAGATAGTGACTTGACATGGCTGTTCCACCACGTCAGAGCTCGGTCCGCGAAGGTGCAAGCGGCAAATTTTACTTTGCTCCCTTCTGGACAGGAGTAGATCTCAAAGATCGACTCCGTCTTCTCGAACCATTGCGAGAGGGCAATGATTTCGCCAGTTCCATTGAAGGCCCTGGGTTTGCAGCTGGTGAAGTCTTTGTATGAGCACTCTCTAGAACGCACTGGAGTCTCAACTGGGGTAGGAGGCACATTAGTCCCACTCCCGCTAGTACTGGTAGTGGTGAATTGTGCTAGATCTGCCGTAACAGCCGCATTCACAGCAGCTTGGATAGCTGCTGGGTTGTATTGAGGAGGAGGATGTGGAGTTTGATTCCGAGGGTTGCGTCTCTTTACTCGTCGTGGAGGCATCTTGTAGCTATACGTTTAACAGATGAAGACATTGATAAGAATTTAAGAGAGAGAATGATGAAAGTGAAACATGGACTAACTCTCCATAGCCCAACAACACATATGAAAGTATGATTGAATAGAAATCTAGTACTAGAAAGATGAAAGCATTTGGATATTAATTTCCGTGAGATTAGATATCTGTCAATAATACCGGTATTACAGATGTAATAAGTTTGGGAAAAATGACCTAGAAGTAGGTCTTACATCAAACCGAGATAGGAAAATTTTGACAGAACTAAGATCTAACAAGACTTAACAAGTTCAAAGTCTTATCATAGATAGGAAACTAAAACTAGAGTTTTTACATAGATTTAAGTTATATCCAAAAGAGAAAGTTGAGTAGGTTCTATCTGCGACGAGAAACACTAGAGTGAGTCCTTGATTCTGACAGACGGCGTTCCATGTCCCTCATGCGCCTTTCAGACATAGCCTGTCGAGCTCGAAGTTCCCTGACTTCGGCTAGGGTTTCAATAAGTTCTCTCTGTAGAGCCGCATTCTGACTCTGAGTCCTTGCCTGAGCAGACTCCAGATGACGAATGCGTACGGTATTGACTCCTACATTAGCATCAACCTCCATGATTTGGTTGATAGCCACTCTACCATGCTCATCAGTACGAGCAACCCTACGGACTAGAATAGGCAAGATTCTGTCCGCTGAGCCTCCCTCGCTCAAGTCATAGAAGCTTCGATCTCCGTTGCAAGGTAAAGGTTGATCCTGTTCGTGGCTCCATCTGTTCAAGTTTGTTGCCCACAGAGGTGTGGGAACTTGAAATGCTGGACGAGGGTTAGGATTTAGGATTTGAGCCACTGGGGGTAGGTTGTTGACTTTGGGTTCGGAGTCAGAATCCTCCGGGAAGTTCTCAGCAAAGTCATCATCCAACGGAATTGCAGGTTCTTCTTCAGGCTCATCATCGAGCCATCCTCCGTTGAATTGGTTGGGAAAGTACGGGTCTCCGGGGATATGGAATCCAGCCATGTTATCTATGCGAGAATAGGGGTAAAAGAAATAATTAATAGACGTACTAATTAAGATAATTATAAGATGATCCTTACCAGTTACTCCAACATTTGCGTAGTGCATACCAGTCATATGTAACCAAAACAGGATAGACCTTCGAATAAGTGACCCTAACTCTAAACTCACAACCAAACAAGGAACAGGAAGTAAAGCAAAGATCACAAATTCTAAGTCTATAACACCCTAGTCACATATAACCTTAGCGTAACCACTCAGCAAGTATTGACATACTAATAAAGACCTTTTTAGTTTGCACATAAGTAATTATTGTAACACAAAATACTCCTATAATATTTTAAGTTTATGTTCTGTTCTGATGTTTTCATTGTAGTAGTGTTGGTAAGTTTTTAGACTTGTTGCAACGCCACAATCATTCCTAGGCACATGCAGTCACTTCTCGGAAAGATATAGTTAATCAGGCTATATCACTCCTAGATCTGATTATATGTCCCCAAGCCTACTTGTGATGCCCAACAATCGTAATACTTTTGGTCTGTCCTAGTGACACTGATTTTAGTATGAATGCAGGTATGTATACTTTGGTTAAATATTTTATTATTTAAAAGTATAAACTCTTGGTCAGAGTATTTTATCCCGTTGTGTTTATAGTTGTATATCCTTTTATGGGTTGATATACTCAATTCACTATAAACAATGCTCTGATATCAATCTGTCACACCCCAAAACCGGAACGGCGGAAACGTTCGGGGGCGGAGGACATCATGTACAGTATCACAACAATGCATAATAGTAAACAAGCAACAACATCATCCATTGCATTAATAGTAATAATTTTAATACAAGTGTGTTCTGAAGTTTATAAGACACCAAAATGTATAATCAAAATAAAATATGAGTCTTGAATGTGCTCCATCTTCTCAAAACCTGGTCATCGGTACATGTCTACTGGCGACCTGAGAATACAAGTTATTTTGAAAGCGTAGATCAACATTAAAGCTGGTGAGTTCATAAGTATTTTAGTGTCATTGTATGTATAAGTTTGAAGAATGTAATTGTAAATGTTTGATGTAAAAGTTTGTAAGTGTTTGATGTAAAAGTTTGTAAGTGTTTAATGTAAAAGTTTGTAACCTTCCTAGAAAATCCTATATTTTCTACTAAAGCAGTCTTCTACCAAGATCCAACTGTTCTCTATGTTTGTTCTTTTGTAAAAGTGTGAGTTTTCCCAAAGTATGACTATCATTACCAAAATATAAATTCTCATTATCGTTTATGTGAGAAGATCACAATGTGAATGAATTGGGAAAAATAAAGATGTACTGTAGTTTTATCTAGGTAACTACTAATGTACTAACTACCTTTAAACTTGTTAGTTAAATAAGGTAAAATGTGATATGATTGTAACCATACTCGATTGACCAGTATAACACGACGTTTGAGACGTCGAAATGATATGAAATTCTTCACCCGTAGACCTGTAGGTCCCACTGTAGCTAGCAGCAAGGTGTAGGAGGGTCAGTCCCGTATAGATCTATACACAAATTCACGCTCTCCCTCCAGGAGACTCTGGGTACAAAACGTGACACAACAGTTTATGCCGAGCCATGAAGTAGTATCTCACATTAATGTTATGGTATTCTTGTATTTGTATAGTATGTACTAGTGTAGTGTATGTTCTCTCTGTCTAGTATGTAGTATGTTCTCTAGTGTATAGTGTGTAGTATGTATTGTTTCTCGTTATAGTGTTCTCTTTCTGTTTCTCTTTATAGTGAGTATTGTTTCTCGTTATAGTATTCTCTATCTGTTTCTCTTTATAGCGAGTATTGATTCTCGTTATAGTTTGTATTGACTCTTGTATGAACTGACTCTTTGTATGTTTCGTTGTTATAGTAATAGTATTAGTGACTACCTAAACTATACCTATTATAGTTTACTAGCAATGTTGTTTGTATGTATGAACATGTTTGTACACTTTTGCTACCCAAAGGTATTGAATTGAATGAAGGAATTTTATATCTATATACATACACATAATATATAATTAAGATTCAAACGACCTTCGGACAAACAACCGATACCCTAAGTCCACAACCAAACAAGGAACAGGAAGTAAGGCGAGCTATCAGTCCTAAGTCCTTTCAATCTTACATATATAACTATATCTATATAGATATGCATTTGACAAAATATAAGTTTAAAAGAGTTTGATAAAGAGTTTTGCATATGAAAGAGTTTGTAAAATGATTTGAAGCAGTTTGTTTGATAACACAGTTTGAAATGTAACAAAATCCATTTGTTTGATAGTTATTAATCACATGTGATTGATATAATAAATATAATAGTTCAACTTGTATTCCCCCCCCCCCCATAAAAGCATTTAAAATCATTTAAAAGATAAGTTAAGGGGTATGAACTCACCTGTAGTGAGTGGTTTCGATGAAAGAGTGGTATAGGATGCTAGGTGTCAAGTGAAGACTTGAGCACACACACGGACCCTATTTAGCATATAATGACACATATATGTATATAATTAGTGTTTATACAACTAATCATGTAAGGAAAAACACCCTAGAACTTAGTAAACACTTATATAGAAGTGTTATAATCACAAGGGATTGCATCTAAGGAGTTTAAGGCCACACTATGGTGTTTGCGGCCATGTGTTCACGGCCACAAGAGTTTACGGCCATGTGTTCACGGCCTCATGAGTTTACGGTCGTAAACGCATGATGATTTGGCCCAAAAGGTGTTTTAAGGTCTTACAAACCACAAGGAAGTGTTCTAGCCTTAACTCCAAGCCCTAGGAAGGGTTTAAGGCTCATATGCACCTCAAACTAGGGTTTACAGCCAAGGGAGATGCTCTTGGCCGTAAACACCTCTTGTTCTTGGGAAATGGACGATTTCAAGGTGTTTAACATGTGTTTCAACTAGATATCGAGTATAAGGAAGTAATACTTACGATATAGAAGCTAAAAAGGTTGATTTTGGACCAAAACACTAGTGTGTGTTCTTGGTGTTCTTGAAGATCTAACCCAAAAGATGATGTTAATAGATGGAATCAATGGGTTATGCTAGATAAGAAGATGTAGTAACTAATCAAGGGATAAATCACTTACATTTTTGGAAGAAAATGAAGATCCTTGATGATAGTTGAGAGGAAAACCCGATTTCTTGGCTTGGAAATGGTAAAAGTGTTGGAAAATGGCCAAGTTTTACATATATAGCCAAGAGTTTACGGCCACCATGATTTTACGGCCGTAAACTCATGTGTCTTGGCCGTAAACTCCTCATGAAAGGGGTTTATGGCTTGTTTGATGGTTTTGAACTTCAACAGACACTTCCTATCACTCATTCCTTGGATGTACTAGGATTAGAACACTCAAATAGACCCTAAATAGTGCTAGAAAATAGCAGGACAAGTCCAATTTTGATTGATTTGAATGATTATTCAAGATAGAAATTTCGGGTTGTCACAAAACCCCTCCAATTTTCATTTTTTCCAAGTTGATTTTTTTTAGAAATTTGGTATAATTTGATTTCTTTTTAACTTTGATTTTTTTTCTTTTTTTAAAAAAAAAATTGTTTTACGGATTTGATACAATTTCTTTCTATAGTTTCCACACATTTTTATAATTTGATATTTTTATTAAAAAAACTTTGATTCTTTTACCGTTTCTTTTATTAATATTTTCAGTTTCGGTTGCGTCTTTTTTAATATGTGTGATTCTTTTATGAATTTTCTAGACATTGTTTACAATATATATATATATATATATATATATATATATATATATATATATATATATATATATATATATATATATATATATACACACACACACACACACTATAATTTTCTTTTTTTATGTTCTTTAAAATTATTTTTTTTTCTAAAAAAAGTGATAGCTTCTTTTATATTTTTTTATATTTTTTTTTAAAATTTTAAATTTTTTGTTTTTTTACATGTTCATTTTAGTATTCTTTCAATGTTTTGAGACTAGAATTATTAAAATTTCGGTGTTGAGAACTATTTTCAATTCGTAAAAATAATTTATTCAAATTTTAGTTTATTGCAGCAGTCTGCAGATGTTAAAAAACAAACATGTTATTACAGGCTGCAGCCGTTTGGTCCTGTTCTTCTACTGCCGAAGGTTGCAGAGGTGGTCCGCAGACTTCATAAATTTTAGCTTCAAAAAACAAACAACAACTAAGAATCACACAATAGACATATCAAAGAAGCAATATTGGTTCCTTTATCTTACAACGCCAATATAGCATTTTATTATTTCCCATAATTACTTGTAAGGCTAGTTTGGTCTTTATAACTTTCATTGGTTCACTGTAACACCTAATTCTTGAGTTTTAGTAAATGAAAGAAAATAAAGGAATGGAAAATATAAAAAGAAAACAAAGAGAGAGAGAGAAAAAAGTTAAATATATTTTGGAATTTATGAGTTAGAAAGAAAGGGAAATGAGTATTACTCTTTAACAGTGTGATTAAGCCTACTTCCCTCCAAATCCTCTAATTTGGAAGGAAAATTACAAGAGAATACCATCATTTTTTTCTTTTCTCTCCCGATCCTTCCAAAAAATATTCTCACTAACAACATAATTTGTTAGGGAGATATTAGTAGGGTGATGGTGGAGAACTGGATTCCTTATGGATTGTATAAGTTCACTTTTCGAAGTAATATTTACACCCTATGTCTGGGTTACAGGAAATCCAATTTAGGATAATCTAAAAGGGTGGTTGTGTATCTAGGCATAAAAACACAGGGCAAATCGCTAAAGAACTTTGAGTTCGTTCAAGAAGAAGAAGAGCTGAGAAGGATTATGTATACGACTCAAAAGAGGAGCTGTGTGTGTGTGTGTGTATATATATATATATATATATATATATATATATATATATGGGAAAAGTGAATATACCCTTAAGGGTATATAAGCTTAGGTACCCAAATCCGCTATAATATATCGTTTTGTTTGATATATCTATTATAATGTTCTTAAAATCCAACCCCTAACTTGAGTAATTTCAAGATTTCCAAATTTTCACTATTATCTTCCTCTTACATCACATCTTTTTGTCGAACACTACTAGGCTATATATATTATAGTTTAAAATGAAAATTATGTAAAAGGACAATAAATGTGAAATTTATAAAAGTCTTCGAAGTAAATCAACTTAGAAGTTGAATTAAAAGAACATTGGACAATTAAAATGTATATATATGACACAAAATGATGTAGTATAGTGAGTTTGGGTACCTAAACTTATATACCCTTAAGGGTATATTCACTTTTCCCTATATATATATATATATATATATATATATATATATATATATATATATACCATATTAAAAACCATACATAATCAATGTCTTAATTACAAATTATAAAGCCTAGGGTACAACAAATAAAGCCTATTATCTTAAAATTCAAGGAAATATGTTTTGGACCGTTGGATCTATATTGAACGGTGAGGATTTTCCGAATGGTGATCCGTGTGAAATGTTATTAACCAATGAGAATTGAGAGTTTAAAAATAAAGACAACATGTACAGCCTTGTGTACAAATGTCTGATGCTTGAATTGGGAAGACCTACCAAACACATGGTGCCTTACACGGATCAACTCACACAAATCGCCACCGTGTCTTTCTTTTCTGCATCGCTATATTCTTCCTCATGTATTTCATTTTCAAAATTTGAATACCACCGCTGATTCTCTCTCTTTCTCCATTTTCTTCTTCTCTCTCACCACCTCGATCATCATTGCACCACGTTTCCAGCAACACACCACCCTCTCCCTTTCACCCTATTTCCGGAAAATCACCACAGTCACCATGGTTAGTCGCCATGGTTGAAGCTTTGTTGGGAACAAAAACTTTTATCTTGAAAAGGAAAGAAACATATTTGTTTTTCAAGTTTTAGATCTATTTTCCGATTATGGACATGGATCTTGATCTAAAGACCACCGTAATCGATTCTATCTTATTTTGATTTAGGGTTTCACCACCAAAATGCACCCCCACTTCAAACAGATCGAAGATGAAGATAGAGGTATAGATCGACTTTTTGAATGATTGGCAACATCATCCAGCACTACTCTCCTGAAACAAACCCAAAATCTCCAAGGTAAGCAACGATTTCGATCCCTAAACCTGACTACCTATCTCGATTACAATCCCTAAAACTAACTCTTGATCTTGATGTTTTGTATATAGGAGACATCGTGACAGAAACGATTTCAAGACATAAACATCACTTGTGATATGGATTTCTAGCGTCAAACGCCACTATCAGCCTCCGCCACAAGGTCCCTTTCTCTTGCTTTGGAGGTTCATATGCGCCGCCTTCGGCCGTTTAGTTCCACCAGTTGCTTTATCATGTCGTATATTATAGCAAGGTATGGTCTGATTTTTTTGTTTCTATCTACACGAATCTATCGCTTGCTTTGTCAATTGTTCGCTACCCCTCACTTCCCCTGTATCTGAAATTGGGGTTTGAGATTTATCAAGGTTTTTAAATAGTGGGTTTTCTTTGCGAAATCAATAACTCGTGATGTGGTTGTTGTTTCATTGTTGTTTCTTAGGAGTAATGAAAGCTAGAGGAGGTGACGAATCATTGTGATGAATCAAATCTGAAAAGACCTCCTTGATCGCTATATCAAAATCTCTATCTAATTGGAACAACCTCTTGGTACTCTCTCTCTCTCTTCTTGCTAGCTTTTTTTTTTCTAATGTGTAATTTGGAAATCAACATTGAAATAGAACTGCAGCTCTTTCAAACTTAATCATTAATTTTGTGTTTTTGTTTTCAGTTTATTTTGGAATGCTTCTTAATTAGCTTGTATATTTTGTGCCTTCTTTTATAAATTACTGTGTATTTTGAAGCTATCATTGAAACACTCATAACCACCACTACAGAAAACACATCACATAAAACCTATCGCCTTTTAATACATGAGTATTAATGATATGTTGGATTTATCAAGGAATGTTTAGCATAAACAACTTGCAAAGGAGTTGTATCTGTATATGTGTATCTTTGATGCGTTTATGATCCTGTGGACTTTTATTTTGTTTATGTCAGGAGGACAGCTAAAAGGGATTGAAATCATCTATAGTTTGTTTTTTTTATCAAATTTGTATTGATATAAGTTTTTGATGAGGAAATGGTTTCTAATCTGGTTTGCGCGAATGTTTTTAGATAAAAAGGGCATGGTGAATCTGATGTAAATATAACAATTAGAAGTTTATTGTAATAACGATTACTAAAATATTTGTTTAGCTGTCAAATTTTAAGGTTTCTAGATATATTTATTTGTAACTTTTTTGTTTGGAATTTGTATAATAACCATTTCATTTTGTAAATTGTATTATTTTTTTATGATATTTATTTTGTCCACGTATCCAAGCAAAACTTCTAATTTATCTTTACATTTCAATTAATTTAATATATATATTCAAAGAGAAAAAAATCAAACGTTTTTTCATTAAGTAGAGTGGGATAAAAGATTTTTTTTTGTAACAAGTAACGACCATATTGATGTGTAGGTTTTTTTTTTTTTTTTTTTTTTTTTTTTTGCACTTTATGCTTTTTGGCATTTAACAATCTAACAATATAATTGTAATACCAATTTTCCTCAATTAAAACCTATTCTTTTCGTAAGAATTTTTAGTATAGTATATGTTTGAATTAACTTTTAAGTGATAAAAAACTTGAATCTTTGACAAAAAAAAATGACAATATATTTTTATAAATTTCTAAGCTTCTATTATTTATATTAAATATTATTTTTATATGATAAAAACTATCATTAAATATATTTAATAATAAAAATATAAATTTTTACGTATATTTTATTTTTTTGAACATTACATTTTAATTATTTAACATAAACAATGAACTAGGAAACGTTCTTATATATACAATGTGATCATTTTTTTAATTAAGAATTGTTAATTATTATGTGCATAAATTGGTGTGTTAAAATAAAAATGTATATTAACTAAATACTCATTTGTACTCTATAATCTAAGCTTCTATTATTTATATTAAATATTATTTTTATATAATAAAAACTATCATTAAATATATTTAATAATAAAAATATAAATTTTTACGTATATTTTATTTTTTTGAACATTACATTTTAATTATTTAACATAAACAATGAACTAGGAAACGTTCTTATATATACAATGTGATCATTTTTTTAATTAAGAATTGTTAATTATTATGTGCATAAATTGGTGTGTTAAAATAAAAATGTATATTAACTAACGTTTGTATCGCATACATTGTAACAGAGTTTTTGTTTTTGTTTAAAAAACATAATTGAGCTTGTATGAAAGCAAATATTATAAAAAAAAACCGATATTGTAAATGAATATATAAAATATAATTATTTACATTTTCTATAACTATACTTGCAAAAAAATGAAAATGTAAAATAATATGGCAAACAGAGTTGTAAGAAGAAATATATTTTGTAAGAACGGATAAATATCTTGCTAAATTATTATGTTCGTGATATTTTGTATTGAAATAAAGCACAAACACTTTCCGTTGAACTTAGTGATTCTTAAAGATCAAAGCAACAGAATTAGTTCGAAAACGGACAATATTACAAGTATTTGGTTCGATAAAATATGATTTATAGTTTATTTATTTGATTAACAAAATACCGAAAATTTAAAATACATATATTAAAGATTATATGGGTTTGATTTACCAATCGTGAAATAAAAAAAAGAGACAAAACCGTTTGGTATCCAACAAACGGGTAGGTTCGTATTACATATATTGCAATTCTCTTAACGATTTGTCGTCGATTGTTCTTTTGTTTCCTTGAAACTTCAATATTTAATTGTTATTTTTTAAAAAAGAAAACTATTTACTTAGTTTTCTTATAAATATATACACTAAAGTCTTAACATTTTCAACGATTTGACAAGAAATTTCTAAAATTTATTTTTTTGACGGCAAAATCTTAATTTACGTTTTGACAAAAAAAATAGTTTTAACTGTAAAAAATAATTTTTTTTGCCAAACACGCACGATGCGTCCTACTTTGACGCCCACTTTGGCTCGCCTACCCCCAACAAAATGTAGTTTTAACTTCAATCCAAAATAATAACATATTTTCATTTTAAGTAAAAACAACATACATTATCGATATAGTTTAAGTGTGATGATATTCACCAAAATATTGCATGCTTTTTTGGAAAGAAAACACTGAGTAGATGTATTTGCCGAAAACTAATCATCGCGACTGAAATGAACAGTTCGCTGAAATGCTGATATCCAATCACAATAGAGACGACCGATAATAGATCGAAAGCAAACAGTTCATCGTTCGAGAAAATTTAACTAATCTCCTGAATGGAACTATTCGCCGTCTGTGCATCGCACGGGTACTCTACTAGTATATATATATATATATATATATATATATATATATATATATATATATATATATATATATATATATATATATGACAAATTAGAGTTTAATTTTCTAAATTAAGTAGGCAAATTTCGAAATTAATGGCATAATCAATGTTTTTCAAAACTGACAATATTTGTCAATCTTATCATAATCACCCCACTAGAATTCAGATTTTCCATAATGAAACTAATATAAATTTTTGATTTTTGAAGACCTTATGGGGCCACTGCTAAGGGCTCTGTCCCTTGGACCCCACTAGGAGCGCTGCCCCTATGACCCTGTAAGAGGGCGATGCCCCTTTGACCACCGTCTTTCTATCGTACCGACTTATATATTCATGCGCTACACATTCACCAAACATATAATATAGAGTACAAACGATAAGCCCATTAGATTACATGTCAGTTCTACTTATACAAAATGTCCGATGATATTAAAATCACCAACAAAATTTCTCTTTTCAGTTTGCATCTCTTTATTTCCCTTCGTTTTTCTTCCTAAGGCAAGACTCTGGAAGAAAAGGTATTAGTTGTTTTCTATGTATAGTCATTTTTATTCCATTGTAAATATACTCTTTATTTTATCAATGAAACAACATATGTTTTTGGATGCTAATCTTCCGTGTTTGTCGACATTAGACATTGTTGTGTTTTATATTGTCGTCCACCACTCCATGAATCACTCCACCAAAGCCTTATAATTTTTTGACATTAAACTGAAAGTTAATTAGATGGATTTTGCCGTTTAATACTACTAATAATGCAAAATAAGAAACATTACGGCCATAACCAAAACCTTACAATACTTGGAAATAAGTCTAAAAGAGAAAATAGTACAAAATTTGATATTGATTTCTCTTCTTAATTGTTAAAATAAAACTCGTGAAAATTTTCCTCCAATAATCATCTTTTTATTACCCCATTGACAAAAAAATAATAATCAAAAAGCAAAGATGATTTTATGATTTGCATTTGAAAACTAAAAACTTGATCGGTACGACGTACTAACGCAACACATTGGTCTCACAAGAGTGTGGGTTTGTCTTTCACCATCTATCTATTGTCAATGCAATGTGATGGCGCTAAAGCTGAAAGGATTGGTACGTGGTGGTCCTATTGTAAATGTGATGGGTCATGGCATAGTTGGATACAGTCCTAAAAGCTAGGTCCACCAGATGTTTGTGAAAATCCCCCAGAGAAATCAGAAGTTTATCCATCTTCAAGCAACTTCTGCCAGTTCCAATAAGTCAAATTCATTACAGTTTTCCTATAAGCTTAAAAAAACCAAAAACAGTTTTCAAAGAATTTACAATTATATTATCAAGAAATAATATAAATGGACACTATTTTCTTTCTCATACGAGAATAATAGTAACAATTTCTTTTTTTTGGAAACGGCAAATGATTAAACGGAAGCCTACTCGCATATTTCAACGAGCACCCCGGGTTCGAGCTCCTTCATAGGGCAAATCCAGCCCCCATAGGGGTTTCCAGAGAAAATTTCTCCACATGTGGCACACGTTTAAGAGGCACCCAAATTGGGTTTTGCAGGGATTGAACTCCCGACCTCTGACCCCACGTGGGTATTAAACCCGGTACCTCTTCCCAGCTAGGCTGGAAGTCATTGGTAATAGTAACAATTTCTTGAATAAAGATGTCTAAATAAGTGTGTTGGGTAGCAGTTCTTAATAAGTTTTGGGCAGACATGTTTCTTTTTTGTCTTTTGAAAAGTTTATAAATAATTAAGGTATTAAAACAATGATGTAAGTTCTTACTGTATAATTACGTCTTAAGCCACTTTCGATCTATTTGACTATTTAATTTTTTTTTTTACTTACTAAGGTGTAGCATAGATCCATCTTCAAGTTTAATGGTTTAATAGATTTATAATCTTTTTTATTTTTATCGGAAATTCAAATAAGCACCATATGACAAAAAAATTACCATTTTCTCCTAAAAATGATATATAATCTATATTATTGAAAAACATATCATAAGAAAGGACAAAAGTCAAAAGTACCCCAGGATCATGAAAATTATGAAAAAGAATAAATATCTTGCAACAACGATAGAAACAGACAAGAACCTCATATTTCATGCACATGCTTGGTCTTTTTTTGTATTCTTTTCCTTTTAAGTTCCCAATTATATATATATATATATATATATATATATATATATATATATATATATATATATATATATATATATATATATATATATATATATATAAAAGTTAATGTGTTTTATATTTATTGTGTGCTATAATGCACCAATAGGAATTTAATAAAAATAAATAGTTATTTAATTAAATAAATATAGATATTAATTTTATTTTCATAATTGTATTTATTAAATGATATCCATAATTATAATTTTCTTTTTTATGGAAACTAATTAAATTCGTCATTAATATTAGCAATAACATTCTTTCAGAATGAATTCATACTTAGGTTTTTATGTATGAGTTCGTTGTTTGTTTCAGGACCCACTCACTTAAAATACAATAAAGTTGCATGAGAATATGAAGAACGAGAGTGTATTCTATTAGAATACACTCTCATTCTTCTAGATACGAATTCATCCAGAAAAAATATTATTGTTGACATTAATGACAAATTTAATTAGCTTCCATAAAAATGAATTATAAGTATGGATATCATTTAATATACATATAATTTTTACAAAATTCTTATTGGTGCGTTCTAGCACACAATAGATGTGAGAAACATTTGAACCTACCTCTCTCTCTCTCTCTCTCTATATATATATATATATATATATATATATATATATATATATATATATATATATATATATATATATATATATATAAAGCAAGTTCCAGAGCAAACGCAAATAATTGGAGCAAAACGAACTCACTAACAATGAAATGATTCATCAGATCATTCCACTGACGATTACAAACTTTGGAACAACGATCGATTCAATAAAACGGCTAGTACAGGTTTGGAACAACAATCGATTCAATTAAAAATCGTTCGATTAATTAGTTTTCATCTTTTTGCAAAGATCGATTATACTTAATTAGCAAATGTAGAGATTAGTTCAACAATCGTTTCAACTGAAATTGACAATATACATGATTGTAATTAATTGGAAAATATTTGAAGAATTCTTGTTGAGATTGATTGTCTTTTCATCTTTTACACAAATGAGCAACTGATTGATTTTCATTTTTACAGAGAGAGAAACGATGCATCGTTCTTTCGAATCTAATGAATTTGCAACTATAGGTAATCATTTGGGATAGTTTCATTCAATTCTACTAAATTGTGACTACATATAATCGACTGAATTGCTATAACGTTGTTATGAACTTTAATGTTATTATATTGTATCCATAGTATGTAACAGTGTATATGTTCTATGCATAGTTGCGCATGTTATTTTCATTCTCTGGGGATTGGTATTCTACGGATCTTCATGAAGCTTCCTGATGTCATCAGGGGATGCACCCCCTGATGACCATCATTGGTATTGATGTAACCGTTGACAAAAAGCTTTTAACTTTTCAAATCAAACAATGATCCTAACAATCTCCCCTATTTGATAATGTCAATACTAACTATGCTATTTCTTTATAATGTACATATAAAAAAGTATAAGATGTACAAAGAGAAGTACAAAAACTTTAAAGGATGACTTTATTTTCCCCATTGTCGTATTAAACGACATCAATCATGATCTCAGACATAACTAACTCAAAATCTCTTAGAAGATCCTCTCTTTTGTTGCTTAGTTCAACTGCAATCATGAAGTGATAGTGTTTGGCAGCCTTATTTCACTTGATCGGTTAATAAAGATGGATAAGGTGTTGAGTTGAATCCCTAAGTAAATAAACATGCCTTTGAAAACACATCCTCCCACTATTGTCTTGATAGAAAACCTTGTAGATGGGATTGTTGACAGTTTTATAACACACACGAGGAATGTTTGGAGGTAGAATGTTGTTTATTACCCTAGAACCAAAAGGAATAAGAGTATAAGACATTTGATGTCTTCATGTTCATACTTTTGTCTTCTCCTTTATCCTTGAGTTGGTTTGGGGATTGGTGTAGGAGCTACAAAATTCAGCTTTTGAACTTTCTCCATTAGCTTACATGCAACAGGCCTTAACTCCTTATATAAAGCACTCTTGTTGTTGAAGACATCTTGCATGATTTCTTCCCATTCAATATAGCCATACTTGGTGAGTTCCGAAACATGCATTACTGCAGAATAAAAGTTAGGTCCACCTTCTCTTGTGATGTGAATAGTTAGGATGTAACGCCCCGTTCCTGGTACGTATTTAGTTCATATTATGCTCATTTAATAAGAGCTACTCGATGAGTTGGTAGCCCTAACTGGTTGAGTAGATGCCAGTTTAATAGCGGGGTTTAAGTGGACTACTCGACGAGTCGGTAATAGACTCGGCGAGTAGGTCCATCAGGAGGAAACCCTAATCCTTAGGGTTTGCACCCTATTTAAGCAACATTATGGGTCTTCACCCAGCCTCCATCATCTTCACAGTCCATTCTCGAAACCCTACTTAGTTTTGGTGAAATATTGAGCTAGTTCTTGCCATTTTGTAATCTTAAGCTTGAAGAAGGAAGCAAAAGCTTGGAGTTGCAGAAGGAAGGTTGGAGATCCAGAGCTTAGGACTCATTTTTGTCTTCATAAAGGTATAAAGCTTATACCTTGGCTATTATTCAACTGGATCTCTTTTCTAGCTTAAATATTGTAAGTTTTGGGGCCATTTCCAAGGCTACTCCGAGATTTGTACTCTTGGGGATGTAGAGACTTCAGATCTGGGCTCTATTGAGTTCTAGAGGCTCAAAGTTGCCACCTTTATGCAACCATAGTCCATGTAATGACTTAGGTCTCTATTTCTAGCTTGTAATGAGTGTTTTGGTCTTATATCTTCATGTATACACGTAAAGTTAGCAACTTTACGTGTTATGTTAGCCTTAGGAACCTAGATCTATGAGTTAGAAGCATTGGAATCATTTAGAAACGACTGTATGGTTTCAGCATGCAAGGAACTCGCCGAGTTGTTCTTATGACTCAGTGAGTCGGGTCGAGTTTCCCAAACCCTTTTCGGTTATGAGTAAAACCATGGAGTGGGGGGGGGGGGTGACTCAGTGTGTTGGACAAGATTAGGACTCGGAAGCTAAAGGACTCGACGAGTCCAAGGAGGGACTCGACGAGTAGAATCGAGATGTCCCGATTATTATTATTTCAGAAAGAACTCGACGAGTCAGAAGAAGGACTCGACGAGTTGACTCAGGGGACCACGAGTTAGGTTGACCAGGGTTGACTTTGACCAGGACATTGACTTTGACCAAGGGTAAAATGGTCATTTTAACCTAAGAAGGATTATCAGTTTATGATTAAGTGTTGTTATGGAATTTATAGCCGGAGAGTCGCCGGAGCAGCAGATAGAGATCCCTCACCCAGCTTTTCAGCTGTCAGTCTTACGAGTTGAGTTTCCTATCAGTAGGAACGGGTCTAAGGCACCAAGGCCAGCCCGTAGTATGAAATGTTAGTAGCTGAGTGTGGGCGGGGCCCGTATCTCGCAGTATAGTTTGATTATGAATATATGTATAACTGTTAGAATTAGTATACTTGTTGTCTGTGTGATACTTGTATGTTGGATTAGTGGCTGAGTGTGGGCGGGGCCCGTATCTCATAGTAGCCGAGTGTGGGCGGGGCCCGTATCTCGAAGTAGCTGAGTGTGGGCAGGACCCGTATCTCAAAGTCAACAGAGTGTGGGCGGGGTCCGTATCTCTTAGTTGCATGATATGTGTGTATGGTATGTGGTAGCTTGGGGAACTCACTAAGCTTCGTGTTTACAGTTTTCAGTTTTGGTTTCAGGTACTTCCACTAGCAAGGGAAAGGGCTCGGGATGATCGCATGACACACACCACAGTCACAGCCTGGGAGTTTACTTTGATTTTTTACTATGAGATTTTGATATGAGACAGATACTATGATATTTTATGAAACACGATTTATGTTTTTACTTATGGCTTGGATGGTTTATGATTTTAGTAATGATTTGGAAACGAAAATTTTTTTGGGTCATATTTTTGGAATGTTTCAAGTTGGAATCAGAGCCTTGGTTTGAGGGATTCCGGCACACTTTCGGGTGTGTCTGAACTCAAACTAAGGAATTGGTATAGAAATTTTCAAAAGAAAATCATTTTTACAAAAAGGATTTTGAAAATAGAAAAGAACTTTGAAAAAGAGAAAAAGGGTGCGGTGCATGCAATCAGCCGAGCTCAAGTAAGTACACCCAAATTACCCATACAAGTTTATGCTATGTTATCAGCTTTATTAGAACAACATGCTAGATTAGGACTAAGGATCTAGGAAGGATGCCTTAGGTGCCTGTTATATGTGTTCAACTTTATGAGAACTGCATGCTAGAACAGATCAATCAGTATGATAGCCTGAAAGAGATATGTCTGATTATGTTTACTCGATGCTCGAATGCTGCTTGCTTTGTGCTTTTAGGATTCTTAGTTATCTTTACTAACTAGTAAATGAATACGTTACATTACATATTGCGAGTATTGAATAATTCCAGAAGGTTAGGTTTAGCTCTATTGCGCAGCTCTTGTCTGAGTCCAACCGTTATAGGGAAGGACCTCTCATTCGAAGAATTATCTAGTCTTAGTAATATGTAATAGTATTCACGAGCTAGTTAGGGGAGGTAGCAGGGACTTCTTACGCAGCTGATGGCGGAGAGTGGATTGGTGATTACCATAGGGCAAGCCTAGGAAGAGTTTAGAATGAGATCAGAAGTAGTAGTAGTAGAAGGGACTTGGTGGAGTCGAGGCAGTTCTTGAGGAAAGTACGGATAGATGTGGAAGGTAATATGGGCCCGTGCTACTGAAAGCAGAGGATCCGTACTCGAATCTAGGAAGGCTGAGATAAGACCAGGGAACTTGTAGTGTATGCGATCCCTCCAGTTATATTAGTATTCTGACAATTGTTTTGACGTGTTTTCAGAATGGTGGTTTTGCGCCCTAGACCAGTAGTTGGTAGTTAAGGTGCCGGAGAGCGATCATGCTCAGGTTCTGGAGCCGGGCAGTTAGATGAGCAGACCAGGGAGTTCATCTCCTCGGAGGTTACGCGCAGCATACTAGAGCAGACTCCTGTGATCTTTGGATCGGTCAAGGAGGGTATCCTAGAGCTTCTGGATGAGAAGCTGAGCGCTTTCCGCACTGAGATAGCGGCCATGATGGGGTCGCACACACTGATGTTTAGGGAGTTCAGAGCATGTGGGGCTCCCGACTATCATGGGGCTCGGGACCCCATCGCTAGCAGCAGGTGGTTGGCTGCTGTTGCCAACGCGTTCCGTACCAGCAGGTGTCCCGAGGGGGACAAGGTAAGATTGGCGTCCTGTTTTCTAAAGGAAAGGGCACGTGATTGGGGGGAGGAGGTTGGGAGAGTTATTGGTGATGATACAGTGTTGGATGCGATGACCTGGAGTGATTTCACGACCAGGTTCAGGGCCGAGTTCGCACCTATTATTGAGGTGCAACAGCTTGCTAGGGAGTTCCAGGATCTCCGACAGACGACTGAGACGGTGGCGGAGATTACCGCCAAGTTCAGGGATAGGGCCCTTCTTGTTCCGCAGTATGTGGCGGACGAGGAGATGAAAAAGGCCCGGTATCATGAGATGTTGCGGAGTGATATCCGCCAGTTTGTGAGCCGCTCCAGCTGCAGGACGCTGGAGGATATGATTGCGAGGGCACGTGAGAGGGAGATAGATTTAGAGATGGAGAAGAAGAGGAAGCCAGAGACGGTATCTGACATGGAGGGCTCGGGCAAGAAGCCCAAGACATATTCCCAAGGGAAGGGCCAGCAGGGCCGAGGCCGTTGCGGCAAGTGTGGCAGGTCGCACGAGGGGGCGTGTAGGGCGGGGAGTTCGGGCTGCTTCAAATGCGACCGAACGGGGCATGTGAGCAGGGATTGTACTACTACTTCTACCACTACTACCACCGCATTATCCGATCTGATTTTCTTCCAGTGCAATCAGAGGGGCCACAAGAGGTCCCAGTGTCCGAGTTTAGCAGCAGCAGGGAAGGTGACGGCACCCACCCCTGCTACTTTGAGGATTACCGACGGCCGTCAGGGTCGGATAGAGGCGCTAGCGGCAAAGAGTAGAGCCTTCCAGTTGACAGCAGAAGAGGCACGTGCAGCCCCGGATGTGGTTACGGGTATGTATCTTCTCCATTATCTCTTTATTATTTCTGATTATTACTCATGATTGTATGTTGTGTATAGGATCGTTCCTAGTGAAAGGCATGTCAGCTATGGTACTATTTGATTCGGGTGCTACTCGATCCTTTGTGTCGCTCGCACTTAGCAAGCGATTCAGTAGAGCTCCGGGGGAGATGGATTGCCCACTTGATGTAGAGATAGTCGATGATAGGACCGTCAGAGTTGCGTGGGTTCATAGAGGATGTACGCTACGATTATTCGATCAGCCGTTTTTAGTGGATCTTGTTCCTATTCCCCTGCGTGGGAATAAGGTCATAGTGGGTATGGATTAGTTGAGCTCCAATGGGGCAGTGATTGATTGTGAGCAGCAACTTGTGAGGGTTCGTACTCCTAGTGGGGGAGAGTTAGTGATTCAGGCTGAGAGACCGCAGAGCGGACCAATTCTTTGTTCCGCAGTGAGAGCGAGACGTTACTTTCAGTAGGGTTGCGCAGGATACGATGCTTACGTCATGGATACCTGGGATAAGGGTAAGACGACAGTCGATGATGTACCAGTGGTACGAGAGTATCCAGACGTATTCCCGGAGGATTTTCCTGGGATACCTCCGGAGAGACAGGTTGAGTTCCGGATTGACCTGGTCCCTGGTGCGGCTCCGATAGCCAAGGCACCATATCGGTTGGCTCCTCCCGAGATGCAGGAGATGTCTACGTAGCTGCAAGAGCTGTTAGACAAGGGTTTTATCAGGCCGAGCAGTTCACCATGGGGAGCCCTGATCCTGTTTGTGAAGAAGAAGGACAGGTCGTACCGTATGTGTATCGATTACCGGGAGCTGAATAAGGTAACGGTGAAGAACCGTTACCCACTTCTGAGGATAGACGATTTGTTCGACCAGCTTCAGGGAGCATCTTGGTTTTCCAAGATTGATCTACGGTCCGGATATCACCAGATGTGGGTCAGAGATGATGACGTGCAGAAGACCGCTTTTAGGACCTGCTATGGTCATTACGAGTTCGTGGTGATGCCGTTTGGGCTCACCAATGCTCCAGTCGCGTTCATGGATCTCATGAACCGCGTGTGCAGACCGATGCTGGATCCGTCTGTGATAGTATTCATTGATGATATCTTGGTTTATTCCAAGACTGAGGAGCAGCACGAGGAACACCTGAGGGAGGTTCATGAGACCTTAAGGAGGGAGAGACTTTTCGCAAAGTTCTCCAAGTGCGAGTTCTGGTTACGCGAGGTGTAGTTTCTGGGGCACCTTGTCAACCAGAAGGGTATATTAGTAGATCCGGCCAAGATTGAGGCCGTGATGCAGTGGGAGGTCCCGAGGTCTCCATCCGAGATTTGGAGCTTCCTGGGATTGGCAGGGTACTACAGGAGATTCATCCAAGATTTATCCAAGATAGCAGTTCCGCTGACCCGACTGACCAAGAAGTCGGTGGTGTTCCGTTGGGGTCCTGAGCAACAGACAACCTTTGAGACGATCAGGCAGCGACTGTGCGAGGCGCCGATTCTCACCCTGCCAGAGGGAGTAGATGACTTTGTAGTCTACTGTGACGCTTCGATCACAAGTATGGGAGCAGTGTTGATGCAGCGAGGTCATGTGATAGCTTACGCTTCGAGACAGCTGAAGCCTCACGAGGCTAATTATCCGACGCATGATTTGGAGCTGGGGGCCGTGGTGTTCGCCCTCAAGATTTGGCGGCATTATCTTTATGGGGTCCGGTGTACCATTTACATGGACCATAAGAGTTTGAGGTACCTCATGGATCAGCTGAATCTGAACATGAGGCAGCGTCGGTGGTTAGATGTGGTGAAGGATTACGATTGTGAGATCCTTTACCACCCGGGCAAGGCCAACGTAGTGGCCGACGCCCTGAGCCGCAAGGCGGTAGCAGCTCCGATTTGAGATATCTGCCTGAGGATGACAACAATTACTCCATTGTTGGAGAAGATTAGGCAGGCGCAGGTTGAGGGCATGAAGGAGGAGCGCCAGAAGTGTGAGAGGATAGTTGGTCGAGTGGCTTCATTTGATTACGATAATCGAGGATTGTTGACCCTGCATGGGAGGGTCTGGGTACCGTACTGGGGAGGAGTACGGCAGGTGTTGATGGATGAGGCCCACAAGTCTCGGTTCTCCATCCATCCAGGAGCGACGAAGATGTACAAGGATCTTCGACCCGATTACTGGTGGCCCTGCATGAAGCGGGACATAGCTTGGTATGTGGAGAGATGCCTGACCTGCAGGAAGGTCAAGGCAAAGCACCAGAGGCCCCACGGCAAGATACAGCCGTTAGACATTCCTGTGTGGAAATGGTAGGATATCACTATGAATTTCATTACTAAACTTCCCAGGACTGCACGTGGGGTTGATTCGATATGGGTTATCGTGGATCGGTTGACCAAGAGCGCCCATTTTATACCGATCTAGGAGAGCATCTCGGCCGAGAAGTTGGCCGAGATTTATGTGCGAGAGGTAGTGGCACGTCATGGAGTGCCTGTCTCGGTGGTGTCAGACCGAGATGTCTGATTTACTTCCAGGTTTTGGAAGCGGTTTCACGACGAGATGGGTACTCGTCTCCATTTCAGCACCGCTTTCCACCCTCAGACGGACGGACAGAGCGAGAGAACCATTCAGACTCTCGAGGAAATGCTTCGTGCATGTGTGTTATATTTCGGTGGCAGTTGGGATATGTATCTTCCGTTAGCAGAATTTTCGTATAACAACAACTATCACTCCAGTATAGACCGGCCTCCCTTCGAGATGCTTTACGGGAGGAAGTGTAGGACCCCAATCTGTTGGGTTGAGGTCGGTCAGAGAGTCATGGGGAGTACGGAGGTAGTACTCAAGACCACGGAGCGGATTCAGCAAATCCGGAACAGGCTTCAGACTGCTCAGAGTCGGCAGAAGAGTTACGCCGACAAGCGGCGTTCGGACTTGGAGTTTCAGGTGGGCGATATGGTCCTCCTGAAAGAGTCACCCTGGAAGGGTGTTATCAGATTTCGGAAGCGGGGCAAGCTAGGCCCCAGGTTCATTGGTCCGTTTAGGGTTTTGGCCCGGGTGGGTCGGGTTGCTTATCGATTAGATCTTCCAGCAGAGCTCAGCCAGATCCACAGCACGTCTATGTTTCTCAGTTACGGAAGTTCTTAGTGGATGATTCAGCAGTGGTACCCCTTGAGGATATTCAGGTTGATGACAACCTGAACTACATCGAGAAACCAGTGGCAATTTTAGATCGCAAGACGAAGGAGCTGAGGAACAAGAGGGTAGAGTTAGTGAAGGTGCAATGGCAGCACCGGATGGGTTCAGAGTGGACATGGGAGCCCGAGTAGGAGATGAGGGAGCACTACCCGAAGTTGTTTTCAGACTCAGCAGACTTCGAGAACGAAGTCTAAGTCAAGTGGGGGAGAATTGTAACGCCCCGTTCCTGGTACGTATTTAGTTCATATTATGCTCATTTTATAAGAGCTACTCGACGAGTTGGTAGCCCTCACACGTCGAGTAGATGCCAGTTTAATCGCGGGGATTAAGTGGACTACTCGACGAGTCGGTAATAGACTCGGCGAGTAGGTCCATCAGGAGGAAACCCTAATCCTTAGGGTTTGCACCCTATTTAAGCAACATTATGGGTCTTCACCCCAGCCTCCATCACCTTCACAGTCCATTCTCGAAACCCTACTTAGTTTTTGTGAAATATTGAGCTAGTTCTTTCCATTTTGTAATCTTAAGCTTGAAGAAGGAAGCAAAAGCTTGGAGTTGCAGAAGGAAGGTTGAAGATCCAAAGCTTAGGACCCATTTTTGTCTTCATAAAGGTATAAAGCTTATACCTTGGCTACTCCGAGATTTGTACTCTTGGGGATGTAGAGACTTCAGATCTGGGCTCTATTGAGTTCTAGAGGCTCAAAGTTGCCACCTTTATGCAACCATAGTCCATGTAATGGCTTAGGTCTCTATTTCTAGCTTGTAATGAGTGTTTTGGTCTTATATCTTCATGTATACACGTAAAGTTAGCAACTTTACGTGTTATGTTACCCTTAGGAGCCTAGATCTATGAGTTAGAAGCATTGGAATCATTTAGAAACGACTGTATGGTTTCAGCATGCAAGGAACTCGCCGAGTTGTTCTTATGACTCGGCGAGTCGGGTCGAGTTTCCCAAACCCTTTCCGGTTGTGAGTAAAACCATGGAGTGGGGGGCTGACTCCGTGTCTTGGACAAGATTAGGACTCGGAAGCTAAAGGACTCGACGAGTCCAAGGAGGGACTCGACGAGTAGAATCGAGATGTCCCGATTATTATTATTTCAGAAAGAACTCGACGAGTCAGAAGAAGGACTCGACGAGTTGACTCAGGGGACCACGAGTTAGGTTGGCAGGGTTGACTTTGACCAGGACATTGACTTTGACCAAGGGTAAAATGGTCATTTTACCCTAAGAAGGATTATCAGTTTATGATTGAGTGTTGTTATGGAATTTATAGCCGGAGAGTCGTCGGAGTAGCAGGTAGAGATCCCACACCCAACTTTTCAACAGTCAGTCTTACGAGGTGAGTTTCCTTTCAGTAGGAACAGGTCTAAGGCACCAAGGCTGGCCCATAGTATGAAATGTTAGTAGCTGAGTGTGGGCGGGGCCCGTATCTCGCAGTATAGTTTGATTATGAATATATGTCTGACTGTTAGAATTAGTATACTTGTTGTCCGTGTGATACTTGTATGTTGGATTAGTGGCTGAGTGTGGGCGGGGCCCGTATCTCGCAGTAGATGAGTGTGGGCGGGGCCCGTATCTCATAGTAGTCGAGTGTGGGCGGGGCCCGTATCTCGAAGTAGCTGAGTGTGGGCGGGACCCGTATCTCAGAGTCAGCAGAGTGTGGGCGGGGCCCGTATCTCTTAGTTGCATGATATGTGTGTATGGTATGTGGTAGCTTGGGGAACTCAGTAAGCTTCGTGCTTATAGTTTTTAGTTTTGGTTTCAGGTACTTCCACTAGCAAGGGAAAGTGCTCCGGATGATCGCATGGCACACACCACAGTCACCACCTGGGAGTTTACTCTGATGTTTTACTATGAGATTTTGATCTGAGACAGATACTATGATATTTTATGAAACACGATTTATGTTTTTACTTATGGCTTGGATGGTTTATGATTTTAGTAATGATTTGGAAACGAATTTTTTTTTTTGGTCTTA
Source organism: Lactuca virosa (assembly GCF_052849685.1). Taxonomy (NCBI): domain Eukaryota; kingdom Viridiplantae; phylum Streptophyta; class Magnoliopsida; order Asterales; family Asteraceae; genus Lactuca; species Lactuca virosa. The sequence continues at coordinate 42,856,702 of NC_136432.1, read as the reverse complement.
TTTTTGGAATGTTTCATAGGACCCTATTTTCTTTGGGCTTAAAACACCTAACTTTCACAATTTATCATTATAAACTCTTCTGGTGGCAATATCACCATATATTTCTTCATGTGCTCTGCATGAGCAAACTTATCCCTTCTTTTCATCACCTAAAGGATGTTGTTTTGAATTTCTTGTTGTTGCTGAAGGATCTAAGGAGTGATTGCATTTTGCAGGAAGTCTTTATTTGTTTCAGGGCAAGGTCATTCATTGTCTTGATATTTTTCTCTTTGACAAATATATAAGCTTTTTCAATCGAACACCCAGGTCTTCCAGCCATAATAAGAATACCATCATCATTAAGAAACCCATAATCATTTCCTTTAGGCCTCTTAGAGGAGGAAGGTACTGAAGGATCATGTACAAATCTCTTCTTAAGAATATAGCTAATTGGAGCACTATCATCGGAACTTGATGAATCTTCAATAGAGGATTTGCTCCCTAGAGGAATAACATTCAGAGGAACAGCAGTCACATGCTTATTTAGGAAATCTAACTCATATATGGTTAATTCCTCAACATCATTTGCCTCATCATCATCAGAATTGTAGTGTAACATCCCCTATTTTCCAGAACCAAAAGAAAATTTTTTTGGCTTTAAAAATCACAATATCTTTGTTTATGGAAAATCCCAGTACAATAAAACATTCTGCAGAAACTATCTCGTTTTATTAAAATATCTTGAGTAAAGATGTTGTTTTAAAATACAAAACCCTAAGGATTTCATAATCAACACACAACATATGTTACATCATAAAGACCTAGTGGTCATCAACACTATTGTAGGTTGTTTCTTAATCACTCGACATCCTAATCAAGTTCCAGGAGCTTTAACATTGTTACCTATGATGCATATAATTTGAGTGGGTCAGGTTGGAAAATATGGTGAGACACATAGGGTTTTTAATCCCACAATACTATTATGATAATAATGCATAATTATCAAATCTGCAAAACCAACTGTTACCAAACAATATAGATATATATTCCATAACTTAGATATCTATAAAACATTAAACCCATACATACCCATCCTAACCAATTCTCACTAATTCTAGTCCACGATTATCAGGAAGAATCAACTCACCGGTGAATTGTTTAAAGCAATAGTTTGACTACACAACTAGGGGCTTTCTTGGCCGATGTAACTCATTAAGGCAAATTCAGTCCATCAGATTATTTGATGAATATGGTATCCCATTTCATCTATGTCTGTAGGTTATAGCTCCACACTAGCAACATAATTCACAAGGCCGTCTAGAATGATCAAGTGTTGTCATCTCACTAGTAGATGACCAGACATACCGTTTCAGTTACCTGATCGGAACCACCATATATGGTTGACCAAAGGACTACTATATCGTATTCTGATACGTAACCTATACATCGAAACCTGATAGTGTCATAGAAAAGAGTTCTACTCTCTGTTCATATCACACACACCCTTAATATGATGCTATCCAATATCCAAACTTAATTGAACTAAGCATCCCCATTAAGTCCTAGTGTATAACTAGACAAGATTACAATGTCTGTAATCAACACAATTTCCTGTTGTTAAATATGACTTGAGCATTTGGAGCATTCTCATGGACCATTTGAGTTCAATGGAGCTCTTAGAACTCAATGGAGCACTTGGGGCTCATGGAGCATGTAACAAAGAAATGTATAATCTGAGAAGGGAATGAATCATTTGAAAAAGGAACGGATCAAGTACCAAAGGAACGGATTGTATAAAAAGGGGTATGGAGCACCTGGAAGAGGTTTGGAGCACTTGGGAGTGGAATGGAGCAACTTGATGCATAGTTGCACCATTTGATTAGGTGTTGGGTCAACTGGAAAGCATTTTGTGACATTAGGCAAGCATGTTGCACTATTGTCATACATGTTGCACCACTTTTGATCATGTTGCGCCACTCTAGTAGATGTTGCGCCACTCTGGTAGATGTTGCGCCACTTTGGTAGATGTTGCATCAAAGTGGAAGAAGTTGCGCCAACCTGGAAGATCTTGTGCCACCTTGGAAGGAAGTTGCGCCACTTAGAAGGAAGTTGCTTCATGCTCGAAGGATGTTGCACTATCCTTGCACAAGATGGGCCATCATCGTGCAAGATGCGCCATCTTGGTACAAGGTGTGCCATTTGGTTCCTTGATGTGCCATGGTAATCCTGATGAGCCATGTATGCTATGAAGTCCTCTATAATGCTCAATATTGTTCAAGGGTTCTCAAAAGTTGGTGATGCTCAAAGAATACACCATGTTGTACCACCATGACGGATGTTGGGCCAATAGTGTTCATGATGCTCCACTATGGCTCATGGTGCTCCATCATGTGCGTTATTGATGCTAATGTGTTGTATATCATGGATGAATGTTACATAAGCTACTATATGGGAAATTGTGATTGGTTGACACCATTCATGGGCCTATGGGCCAATGGGCTTGGCCCATTAGGGTTTAGGTCTAATCCCTTCAGTATAAATAGGGATGCATGCTAAGTCATTTGATGTTTCGTAAAGTCTATAGTGATGGGAGAATTTCTGTTAATTGTATTTGTAACCTCTTGTTGAGAGATCTAAAATAAATAATACTCCCCTCCTACCCGTGGACGTAGGTCACCTTGACCAAACCACGTAAATATTATGTCTTGTGTGCTTTTAGATTTTCTTGTTTTCTGCTTCACTTTCTAACAAGTGGTATTAGAGATTGGCAAGTGGCATCGGATTTTGTTATGAGTCTTGACAAGTATCATCTGATTTCCTAACAAGTGGTATCATAGCTACAGATTGTGTTCCTGTGATTGAAGATGTCTACTCAAAAGTTTGATTTGGAGAAGTTAAATAGTTCAAATGACTTCACTTTGTGGAAGGTGAAGATGAGGGCTCTTCTGGTTCAATAAGGATATGCAAAGGCACTAGAAGGAGAGGCAAAACTGCGAAAGGACATGGCGGCTGACAAGAAGGTGGATATTCAAGAAAGAGAGCATAACACTATTCTGTTGAGTTTGACAGACGAAGTGTTGAGAGAGGACATGGATAAAATGAGTACATCTGGGCATTGGGAGAAATTATGTGACTAGTATCAGAACAATTCTTTGACGAAAAGGTTGTATCTGAAGCAACGTTTGTATACTCCTAAGATGTCAGAAAGCACCTCAGTGAAGGATCATCTGGATAACTTCAATAGGATCATCTTTGATTTACAAGGTGTGAATGTAAAGATTGAATATGAAGATCAAGCACTTATCCTCTCATCTCTACTACCGAATTCTTATGAGAATTTTGTTGATACCATGTTGAATGGTTGGACAATGATCAATGTGAATGATGTAAAGGATTCTTTGATGTCCAAGGACCTGAAAAGAAGAGTTTTAGTTGAAGAAGAAGTTTCCAGTTACGGTTTGATTGCATGTAGAGGAATAACAGCAGATAGAGGCGGAGATTACAGAGGGAATTCAAGTTCTGAATCTAAATCCAACATCAAATGTTATAACTGCAAGGAAAAGGGGCACTTCTGAAGAGACTGTCCATTGCTGAAGAAAGGGAATAATGGTGTTGGATCAAGAAACAACAACGTTAATGTGGTTCAAGGAAATTCTGATGAAGGAGATGATGGTGAAGTTTTGACTGTATGTACAACTAGTTCTGCTGATACTTGGGTCTTGGAATCTGGAGCATCATATCATATGACATGCAATCGTGATTGGTTCAACTACTTCAAAGAAAGGAATGGCACAGTCAAGATGGGTGATTATTGGGTGAGGAGTATCAATGTTAGTGGCACCGTGTAGATGATGCACAATGGTATGGTTAGGAAATTGGATTGCTGTTTCATCCCGGAGCTTCGAAAGCATCTGGTTTCTCTTGGCACATAGAAAATAATGGATTGAAGAATTCTTGAGATGGTGACTAGGTAAGTGTCTCCAAGGGTGCTCTTGTAGTTATGAAGGGAAAGATGAATCCTCACGGGATTTATATCTTTCAAGGTTCTATGGTTAGAGGAACGATGATTGTATCCTAATACTTCGATCAGTATGATGATGAAAGAAAGTTGTGGCATCATAAGTTGGGACATATGATTGAGAATGGATTGTTTGGTGGAGATACAGTTGGAAATGATAAACCTAGTGAAGCTTGTGTTCAAGAGATACAACACAGGGTGAAGTTCAGTCCGGCTCAACACTCAAACAAAGAGATTCTCGAGTGTGTTCACTCAGATCTATGGGGTCCCTATCCTAAGAAGTCTCATGGTATATGTTAATACTTTGTGACTTTTATCGATGATTACTCAAGGAAGACATGGGTGTACTATATGAAGACAACAGAAGAAATGAAGTGTTTAGGAAGTTCAAGGAGTGGAAGATGATGACTGAGAAACAGATCGGGAACCATGTCAAGTCACTCATAACAGAAAATGGGTTAGAGTTCTGCAAGACTTTGTTTGACAACTTCTACAAAACAGAAGGTACAGTGAGACATAACATTGTACGACTAACGCCACGGCAAAGCAGAGTGGCAGAACAGATGAACCAAACATTGGCGGAGCATGCTCAGTGCATGCGATTATCTATTGATTTATTGGAGGAATTATGGGAAAAATGAATTAACAATACTTGCTATCTGGTGATTAGATCCCCATCAACTTAAATTCATTGTCAGACTCCTCAAGACATGCGGTCTGGGAAACCTTCTGAGAATTCTGGATTATGAATGTTTAGATTCCCCGCTTACGCTCGTGTGAATGATGGTAAACTGGATCCGAGGGCAATGAAATGTATATTTCTAGGATATGCATCAGGAGGGAAACGTCGTCGTCTGTGGTGTCCAGAAGATGGAAAGACTCCAATATTCATTATTAGCAGAGATGTGACCTTTGAATGTGTTATGTGTAACCAGAGAGGATATGGTACAAGTATTGCAGGGAACAATCAGGGTGCTAACCAGAAGGTGGAGTTTGAAACAGAAACCCCACAAAGTTTTGTGATTAATGAAAAACAACCGGGTGGCATGGAACAACATAGACGTCAGGAATCCCTTGAACAGCCCAGGGAAGAAGTGTCTAGTGATGTTGATGCTAGGAAAGACATCTTGAAGAAGCTTCTGTAGAATGAGATTATGATGAACGATTTAGGAGATGAAAAGAAGATAACAACGATGAAGATTCAGAGTGATAGAAGAGAAGGATTGAGATTCGGAGTGATAGAAGAGCAGGATGGTTATACATTTCTCACTACATTGAGAAAGTATTGTGGCCGTTCTATCGTGATTAGTCCAAACGTGTTGGTACTTCTTTGGAGGTTCAAAGAACTTGGGGGAAAGCTCATTGGGAAGTGGTCAACTGGATATTGTGACACTTGAAGGGAACTCTTGATGTTTGTCTAGTGTATGGTGCCAATGAATGGCATACGAACTTGGTTGGATTGATAGACTCGGACCATGAAAGTGATCTATAGATAAGAAGATCAATGGCAGTTGGTCTCGTTCAAAGTCTTATTTTGAAGATGAAGAAACCTATCATGTTCTATGATAGGTTATGCATTCAAAAGTCTGGTACCAATGAGAATCCAGAAGACATGATGACAAGGATGTTGCCCAATGTGAAGTTCAAGCTTTTCTTGGACTTGGTTGATGTTCGCAGGAGGTAGTTCCCTTCGGGGATGGATGACAAGAAGGGAGAGGAAGTTCTTGTTTAAGGTGGAGTTTAGAGGATGCTCAAGTCAAGGTGGAGATTATTAAACATAACTTGAGCATTTGGAGCATTCTCATGGAGAATTTGAGTTCAATGGAGCTCTTAGAACGCAATGGAGCACTTGGGATTCATGAAGCATGTACCAAAGGAGTGGATATGAGAAAGGAATGAATCATCTGACAAATGAACGGATCGTCCAAAAGGGGGTATGAAGCACCTAGGATAGGTTTGGAGAACTTGGGAGTGGAATGGAGAAACTTGATGCATAATTGCGCCATTTTATTAGGTGTTGGGCCAATTGACATGCATTTCCCGCCATTAGGCAAGCATGTTGCACAATTGGCATACATTTTGCGCCACTTTGGATCATGTTACGCCACTCTAGTAGATATTGCGCTAAATTGGAAGAAGTTATGTCAACCTGGAAGATCTTTCGCCACCTTGGAAGAAAGTTGCGCCATTTAGAAGGAAGTTTCACCATGCTTGAAGGATGTTGCGACATCCTTGCACAAGACGGACCATCATCATGCAAGATGCACCATCTTGGTGCAAGGTGCACCATTTTGGTTCCTTGATGTGCCATGGTATTCCAGATGAGCCACATATGCTATGAAGTCCTCTATGAACCTCAAGATTGTTAGAGGATGCTCAGAAGTTGGTGATGCTCAAGGAATACACCATGTTGGGCCACCATGATGGATTATGGACCACTAGTGTTCATGATGCACCACCTGTGCATCATAATGCTCCACCATGACTCATGATGCTCCATCATGTGCATTGTTGATGCTCATGTGTTGTATGTATGTAACATCCATAATATTTCAGTAAAATTTTAAACTTTCCAAAACAATCCTTTTTTTATAGAAGTGTTTACAAAACCGTTATTTCCAAAACCTTTATTTAAAACTGAGATCATTTACACATAGTCTTCAAAACATTCACATTATCAGAGTTTCCCAGAAACCATAAGTCCAAAACGCGAGGATGTGTACAGTCACGCCTTCACCTTGCCAAAACATCTGAATCACATGAAACAATAAACTGAAACTGTAAGCACAAATCTTAGTGAGTTCCCCCAAAGTACCAACACACAAACAATATCACATATACAAATAACAGCATGCATATAGACTCTTCAGCATGACTGGTCCGCCTCACCGGGCCTTCAGCCTATCTGGACCACTCTCAGAGCCTTCAACATGTCTGGACTGCCTCACCGGGGCTTCAGCCTGCCTGGGCCACTCTCAGAACCTTTAGCATGTCTGGTCCGCCTCACTGGGCTTTCAGCCTGTCTGGACCATTCTCCGAACCTTCAGCATGTCTGGTCCCCCTCTCTGGGCCTTCAGCCTGTCTGGACCATTCTCTGGGCCTTCAGCCTGACTGGTATGCCCCGATAGGCCTTCAGTCTATCTGGGCCGCCCTGGGTATGTTGGCCTTCAGCACAAAGTAGGCCCGCCTGAACCCAACCACACACACACAAGCCATGTCGACATATAGTAGATAAGCATACATATAATGTACCGATATACACATTACCAGGTTTGTTGACTGGCAACACAAAGCAGTCCGGTCTCAACCCAACCATACTACATCAACACATGCTACTAGAAAACGTATAGCCAGGATAGATAACAGGCAGATCTAATAGATCACTAAGCATAGCATCATCCAATCTACCACGATACCGATCTAACAGATCATAACAACATGGCAACATCCTATCTACCAGGATACCGATCTAACGGATCATAACAATACTCAATCATAAGATAAGCTAGGATAACAATCCAAAACGATTCGGCCTTGGTGCCTTCGACCTTGTTAGTACAGTGAGGAAAACTCACCTCACAAGTAGTGCTGAACCAATAAAATTGAATCCAACTCACACCTCCGAACTCAACTGCCTGTAACCACCATATGACTAATTCCATTAAAATCCCAAATTACCAAAATACCCTCAGAAGTCGAACCTGGTCAACCCTGGTCAAAGTCAAAGTCAACAGTCAAGGTCAACAACCCATGTTAACCCAACTCGTCGAGTGCAGCTAGCAACTCGTCGAGTTCCTTCAGAACTCAGAAAACCAGGGAAAACCCCTAACTAACTCGTCGAGTTATCTCATCAACTCACTGAGTTTATTTAGAATCCACAAAGCAGGAAAACCCGACTCAACTCGTCGAGTTGGCTAAGCAACGAGTTCCTTTAGCATTTTCATATTCAGTCGTTTCTAGTCGAATCCAAAGCCCCAAACTACAGATCCCGTAGGGTTAAGATACCACATAAAGTTGTTAACTTTACGTCCATGCATGTCATCAAAGGGGTTAAAACACTCATATGAAGCTTAATAAGGGGTTTAGGGCATGGAGGATGGCCAAAGCTTGATAAAGCTTGAATCTTTAGGCCCAAGGAGGCCTTGAGGTATCCAGATCTAAAGTCACAACTTCAAATCATGCTCAACTCCAAAAATGGTTCCAAAATGGGCAAAAAAGGCACTAAACTTCCATAGGAGACGATATAAGAAACAAGAGGTCAAGGTAAAGACTTTTTACCTCTAAATGGTTGCAAGAACACTGAGAATCGCGGATCTAAAGTTTTTCCCTTTAAAATTGCACCACCAACTTCAAGCTTCTTCAAGAAAAGCACCAAAGAACACTCTTTAAGCTCTGAAACATGCTAATAAATAGGGAAACATGCTAATTCATTTGATGTTTCTTGTATTCTAGAGTGATAGGAGAATCCCCGTGATTTGTACTTGTAACCTTTGTTTGAAAGCTCTGAAATAAATAATACTCCCTCCTGCCCATGGACATAGGTCACCTTGACCGAACCACATAAATATTATGTCGTGTATGATTTTAGTTTTTCTTGTTTTTCTCTTTACTTCGTAACATGTGGTATCAGAGCTTTGCAAGTAGCATCAGATTTTGTTCTGATTCTTGACAAGTATCGTCTGATTTCCTAACACATGTTTGTGTAATGTTTTCACTTTACAAGGTATAACTAAACATTCTTTCAATTTAATTCGAACTAAGCATCCTTTATAAGTCTTATTTAGGATGTAAAGTGGATAACAAGCAAAGCTAAAAGCACACAAGACACGATATTTACGTGGTTCGGTTAATGTGACCTACGTCCACGAGCATGAGGGGAGTATTGTTTATTTCAGAGTTCTCAAATAGAGGTTATAAGTACAATTTTCACAGAGATTCGCCTAACACTCTAGAATTCAATATACAAAATGGCTGAGAATGCATCCCTATTTATACTTGAGGGATCAGACCTAAAACCCTTATGGGCCAAGCCCAATGGCCCATAGGCCCATGAAAGGTGTCAACCAATCATATTTTATAATGTAGTAGCTTCTAGAACATTCTTCCATGATATACAACACATATGTATCAGCAACGCACATGCTGGAGAACCTTGTATCACAGTGAAGCATCATGATGCACAAGTGGCACATCATCAACACTAATGGTCCAACATCCATGATGGTGGCACAACATGGTGTATTCATTGAGCATTACCAACTTTTGAGCATCATAGGGGACTTCATAGCATACGTGGCTCAATGGGTATATCATGGCTCATCAAGAAACCAAGATGGCGCAGCATGAATGATGTTGGCCCATCCTAAAAACAAGGATGACGCAACATCCTTCCTGATGGCGCAACATCTCCCAAGAGGTGGCATAACTTCTCTTTGATGGCACAACTTCTCCAAGATAACCCATGATGGTGCATCATCTCCTCTAAATGGTGCAACAGGTCCCTCCTGGTGCAACATCCTTTCTAGATGGCACATCATGTCTTCCTTTGGCGAAAATTCTATCCTCATAGCGTAACATGTTGCTCCAAGCGCTCCAAATTGCTCCAAGTTGCTCCAAGTTGATCCAAAACCCTTTTTAGATGATCCGTTCCTTTGGCACTTGGTCCATTCATTTTTCAGATGATGCATTCCCTTCCCTGGATCCATTCCTTTGTAACATGCACCATGAAACCCAAGTGCTCCATTGAGTTCTAAGTGCTCCATTGAACTCAATTGCTCCATGAGAATGCTTAAAATGCTAAAGTCACATTTAACAATCTCCACCTTGACTTGCGCATCCTATGGACTACACCTAAAACAAGAACTTCCTTTCCCTTCCTGCCATCAAGCCTTGAAGGGGCTTACCTCATGTGAAAATTTACCAAGCCCAAGGAAAGCCTGAACTTCTCCACGGGCAACGACTTCGTTAAAATGTTTGCTGGATTCTTCTGGTATCAATCTTCAGTATTGAAAACGTGTATGTTTCCAGAATATCACAAATGAAATTTAATCTGACATCAATACGCTTCATATTCTCATGATACTTAGGATTCTGTGCAAGATTTAATGTACTCTGACTATCACAGTACAATACATGCTTCTCCACCTTCAGATCAAGACTCTAAATAAGCCCATGTAACCATATCTCCTCCTTTATTCCTTCCGTCATAGACATCTACTCGGATTCAGTTGTAGACAAAGCAACGATATCTTGTAATGTTGACTTTCAACTGATGGCACATCTGAAAAAAAGTGAAAATATAGCACGCCCGTGACTTGTTCTTTAACAAATCACCTCCATGATAAGATTTAGCATATCCAACCAAGTCAGTTTTTATATTAGCTCCATACACCAAGAAAACATATGTCGTTCCTTTCAAGTATCGCATGATCCACTTGACAGCTTCCCAATGAGCCTTCCCTGGATTGCTAATAAACCTGCTTACCACACTAAATGAATGAGCCAAATTAGGTCTGGTACATACCATTTCATACATGAGACTTCAAATATCACTAGAGTAAGGAACCTTGCTCATGTACTTCCTTTCTTCATTAGTAGTGGGTATAGTGTTTGGACCAAGTTTAAGTGAGCCACCAAATAAGTTCCAATTAGTTTGGATTGAACACAGCTGAAAGACTGCATAACTTTCTCAATGCACTTTTGTTAAGAAAGACACAACCGCTCTACTCTTATATCCATTTGAATCTATATCCCCAATATCGTCTTTTTTGCTCCCGAATCCTTCATCTCAAACTCATTCTTCAGGGTCACCTTCAAGTCATTTATTCCAGCCATTTCCTTGGATGCGATGAGCATATCCTCAACATATAGCAACATATATATGTAGGAATGTGGTGACAATTCCTTTGAGTAAACACAATTGTCAAACTGGTTTCGAGTGTATCCATGCGAGATCGTGAATGAATCAAATCTCTTGTACCATTGTCTTGGAGACTGCTTCAAACCATACATAGATTTCTTCAGTAAACATACATGATCCTTCTTATAATCAAGGAAACCCTCTGGTTGTTACATGTAAATCTTATGTTCTAAATTCCCATGAAGAAATTCAGTTTTCACATCAAGCTGTTCAAGCTCCATATCAAATGCACTCATCATGGCCAAAAGAACCCGAATTGTCTTGTGCTTCACGACTGGTGAGAACACATCGTGATAATCAATTCCTTTTTTATGATGAAACCATTTCGCCACCAACCTTGCCTTGAACCTAGCTTGTTTAACTCCTGGTATCCCTTCCTTCTTCTTAAGGATCCATTTGATGGGTTTTGAGCATTCTAACACTCCTATGGTGTACATGCAACCCTATAAACCTTGGATCGATGTTTTCTCTATTATACATGAAAATATTCAATATTCCAAGGTTTCATCCTAACTAGCATAATATGAATCAACTATACTACAAGAATCTAGTATAATGACATACCTTTTGATGGAGCTTGAAGTCTTGAATCTTTAAGAGCCTAGTGGACCAAGTGTTGCACCTCAAATGGTTCACACAACACCAAGAACCCTTGGAATAACTTGAGAATAAGGATACTTGCACCAAATTGGTTTTGCCCTCTTGTGTACTATCCACTAGTGCCATTTCATGAACCATGGACCTCTTTATATAGTGTGGAGGATTAGGGTTACATTCATGTAAACCCTAATACCCATGACCTTTCATTTCCATAGGATCCATGGGTTAAACACTCCATGGACTATCCATGAAAGCTTAGCCCAACCTAAATGAACTTGGCCCATCCTATATATATATATATATATATATATATATATATATATATATATAATGTGATTTCATATTAATATAGTAGAACTTATAATATATTAATATAAATCATAAGTATCCTTTTTCTCATTTTGTCTATCCAATTGTTCCGATGCCATGCAACCCAAATGGACCATGCCAAATCGGGTCAAGTACATAACAATTATAGCTATCGACTTAGACGCTAATCCAACAGTCTCTCACTTGGATAAGTCTAAAACTATTGTTGCGTATGACTCCAAAACCCGACTAGTAATCGTAGCTCTTAAAGCCGCTGTCGAACTCTGACCTAGTCAATGACTTGTCCATTAGATAAGGGATCATATATTCCTCTATTCTAGATATCATATGGACCGAGACATGGATTATAATCATTCTCTCTGTCCATTTGTTGTTTCCCGATTTCCGATTTATGACGAATGACTAATTGAACAAATCAAATCAGTCCAGGCTTAGCCAAGCACTTAGGGGTGTCATCACTAAATCATCGAGGGGCCCACAGATATCGCTTTTATCCCTACAAGGGTAAAAGGAATGGATAAACTTCGACTCATATGCTTGTTCTACTACTTGTTGAATCATACACAAAGGTACGTTTTATAACATCGAGTTACCAATGCGTTTTCGTACAATCAATGTATAACCAACTCATAGTCAAGAACTCATATCTCTAGGTTTGAAGAATATAAGAAATTATCGTCTCATGATCACTCGTGATAAAATCCATGAAGGGATTCAAATGAGCGTGAGTTTAATCCAATACTCAGAACTTATGAGCACTCATGAATGTTGTAGCAACTCTTGCTATGTCCAACACCTTAGACATCTACAAGCCAGCTTCATGACAGTCTTGATTCATACCTACTTCCAACATATAACCGACTGTGGAGAATTTGAATAACTTAGTCATTCGGAAGAATGACCTAGTTATTCTGGAAGTCAAAACATGCAAAGTGAAACACAAGAATAATCGAATCCAATATGGTCTCAGAACTTAGGAATATAAATAGAACACCTTTTATTTATCACCATATTGATTACACATTATTCATTGCATAATGTTTCAAATCATCAACTTTATACTTGAATCAAAACAATAGTCATGCCATGCTCTAAGCATGCACACTATGTTTATCCAAACTATAGTTATGCCATACACCAAGTATGCACACTAGGTTTTTCTATGATCCTTACTTTATGGAATAGATCTTAAACATAACTCCAATGATTCTCATTTCACAATCCCAAATCCTTACAGTAAATGTAAGAATTCTAAATCCTGCCATTTACCGATATATGTTAGATTCTAAACTTATATGCATTGATCCTCTTGTAATGACTATGCACAAAGTCACAAAGACTTGTCAACAGACATTACAGAGTATTCTAATGGAGATCATTCCATGGAAACGAAGTCTCAAATTCAAAGTACATTGCTTTGAACATCCTTCTTGCATTAAGTTTCCTAATCTTACACAGATCTAATGAATAACTTCCACCTATGGGAACATTTCCATATTCCCATTTTAACCATCACTTCTGAACAAGAGTTGCCTCTTTTCAGTTCAACAATTGCTTAACCACTTTATTCATATCCAGTTCTAGTACTTTTTCCCTCTTAACGCCCTAGGCATTTGGAAAAATTTAGAACAGATGAATATTATAACACATGCAATCGATCCTATATCCGAAGCATATGGGACATGATTCATGATGTCTCACATAAAGACATGATACTAGACTAGTCTTTTTCTATAATATTTCTATTTCTATTTGCCATGTTCTCATAATTCAGATTATAAAAAGGGATGCCGTAATCACAATCGAATTTTAGAACGCAAATAATGTTCCCATATATAGAATTTCCTTTTGTTTTCTATAATTAACATTGCTAACTTGCAACACTTATCATAATTATCATGCTCCCACTAACATGATAATTATTAGCATAACACTTATGCTCCCACTAGCTTTGACATGTACTCAGAAAACAGCTGGACTTCTAGAAATCAATACTTTATTGATTTTCTTACCAAAGTTTAGATTTCTGATTCGAGATGCTTTGATAAAACTTTATCAAAATCATACACCTTTCCTTAGATAGCTCACATGTGTTTCTAAACAATCTTAGAACTATGAAACGGGATGCCGTAATCATAGTCTCAATTTTTTAGACCTTTGCCATTTCTCATAAGTCCATGTTAGTGTGCCGGTTAACCACACACGATCCAGTAACGACTTTGAGAATGCGAATATCACAATTGCTATCTACTTAAAATCTATTTAGTGAAAGCATTTCCTCACCATCATTTTCATGAATCGGAGAGAAACCTTATCACACTTAGATTTTATGGTGTATGTGTTCCTATCCATGTGAATTTGTCACAACCATAATCACAAGACAAGGTTAGTGACAAATCTAAACTAATATGGACTGAACTTGTGTAATCTTAAATTCTTGCCAACTGACAGCACAAGGGCCTGCCATTGCTTCCAAGTAGTTATGCAAACAACTGAGAGCTTGTAGAACTCAGATGCATAGTCAACTTTAACTTGAATGGGCAACAAATAGGAATATGTTAGCACGATAGGTTACAAACCTCAAGTCTGTGCTAGTGATAAACTACAGGTTTTATTCTTGATTAGTTCTTGAAACTCTTTCAGGATCTTTTAGACTCCCACTGTCCTCTTGACATATAAGACTCTCTTGCCAAAACCCATTCCTTGACAAACAAATATTCAAGAGATAGTGCGGATTCTTATCAAGACAAACACTTCACACAATTGGCCTTAGTTGGTCTTTGTTTGATCCAAAACATCAGAGCTTACCAATTTCAAATGTACAAGAGTAGAACACATTTTACTCTTACATTTGACAAGTGTTAATAAACCTTCTTTAAGATGTGTCACTCAAGTTACAATCTTGGAGTATGACTCTAAGACTTGTTTCAGAACGAAGTATGACTCATCTTCTTGATTTAACCACTTCAACAATTCATGACTCCTCTTCTTAGCCATAAGAGTGCACTAAGATGTCCTTAGAGGATGAATTGTGATATGGTCTCACAATCATTAAGATGATCATAAAACATGATACTAAAGTACTCTCCCATCTTTTCAGATTTGAGAAACTTTTATCTTTCTGCCTAATTTGATTCTTCTCATTCGTTCTGCCATACATTGTAACTTTTCCAATGTTTCGAAATTATACTTAAACTTGTAAGTATAACCATATTTACTAAACTTTAGTAAATCATGACGAATAGTCTTATCGATCTTTGTGGTGGACTGGACCAGTGCACAAGAATGTGTACTTGAACCCTTAGTCCTTTACTTGACTCACATATACATGTGAGCAACGAATTAGTCTTAATTTTCCGAAGATGAAAATTCTCATTATCATACGATACAACTTGCATGAGTCCAAGTTTCTGCCCAATTCAAACTTGGGTGATGAGAATCTTTCCTTATTTGGTAAATTTAGACACTACCACAAAAGAAAGAATCAAATTCATATTTCCAATATTGCTAGAAACATACAAACATCAATTTTCATAAATGCCATTGCAAGGAGATATAAAATAAAACAAAATTTTATTTATTTATAAAATACGGAAAACACTTTTTCCTTACAATGAAACTTTAAATGAAAACTATGCTATTACATATTTCCTAGCAATCTATCATAACTCCTAAGCAGTAGCTCAAGAATCCGATCTTCGAACCATGCGATTGAAATCCATCTTCGCGATCAGATTCAGCATACTCTTCCTTTAAGTTTCCTTCCCTTTGCTTGATCCTGCCATACATCAAAATGTAACCGAGTCACATCTTTTATTAAGGATCATCAATTAGGAACTTAATAGAGTTAGATAGTGGATTTTACCCGAAGTAGAGTCAAACTTTTTTTTTGACTTTACCATCCTTATGATCTTTCAGGTAAATTTGGCAGCTTCGCAACCAATGCCCCTTCCTTTGGCAATAGAAACATTTGGACTCTCTGGGAATGATACATGGGACAATCTTAAACTTAGCCTTTCTCTTTACCATATGGTCAACCAAGTTGACTATGGCCGATCCCTTTCCATTGTGAATAGAAATCTTTCTGGATTTCCAATGTCACCATTGTCAATGTCCATGGAAGTTTGGGAAGTCGATCTTCCAATCAAATTTGCTTTACCAGTGCTCCAAATCATTGCTGATTTAGCAGCACCAAGCAAATAGATAAGATCATTAAGGGTCATGTCATAATCTGTTACATAGTAGTCCCAAAGGAACTCACTATGTGACTTAGGAAGTGATTGAAGAACCTAGTCAACGACCAACTTCCTCAAGACTTTGACACCCAACTCTCCCGACTTGTCAATATGTGACTTCATCTACAAGATGTGAGCACACATAGACTTTGCTTGCCAATAGGGCTTGAGTGACCTTGAACTATTCAAGAACTTGTGGGTTAGGGAGAATAATTGGAGGAAGTGGAGGAATTGAAGTATGATTTCCATGCTCCAACCACGGGACATCATCTTCATTAGGAAAGCTTGTTCCAAGAGATTTGGGAAGATCACAGTTGTCTGAACCATACATCTAAAATGGGAGATATTCAAGTTAGTTGATTTAAGTCCCAATATGAAATATTAAGGCTAGGACTCAACACAATATTTTATAACTTGGAATAGGGATGCCGTAATCGAAGCGATAAAATATTTGAAGGTAGGCGAATGACGATTCACCAATTTCCACCATGAAAAACGAAATAATTTATTAGGTTTTAATTGGATTTGAAACTCCTAGATATTTCGAGATTCATTGAACTTTTCAATGACATGTTTAAATCTCGATTGTGCCCTCTCAAGTTTGTGACCGGGATGCCGAGGATCACAAACAAGGTGTGAATAACCATGCAAATATACTTGGTACCCTTAATATTTATCACTTAATCGATGTGCCGGTTAACCACATGCGCTCCACCGATCCTATGATAAACATTAAGTTACCCTTTGCCTACCTTGTTAAATCCAAGCTAGTGTGCCGGTTAACCGCACGCGCTCCACTACTGACTTAAGCAAAGTGCAAAGTGTAATTTCATGGGTTAGCACCAAATTCACATTTTCCTAAAGTAACTAAGATTGGGAATTTATAAAAGGTTTAGTTACTTTATATTTATCATTATACTTATAATGAAGGGAGAATTAGAGTCCTGTCAAACCCGTTCGGCTAACGACCCTCCACCAGTCAAGGAAGCGGTGGGTGAGAGTGGACACCCATTAAACTGCCATTTTATAGGCAGTAACCTTATACCCCCCTTATAGACCGACTTCGTGAATGAGGCCTACTAATGGTAATACTGACTTTGTTCTTATAGATATATATATTATTAACTTATAAGACTATAAAGTATAAGGGTTGAATTTTAACTTTTAAAATTCTAAGTGTTTAACTTGGAATTAAAGTATTCATGAGGGGAAACTTTACAAATTCCAAAACTTGAGGGAAAGTTTTGAACTATTCAAAACTTTTGGATTTTCATAACTTATGAGTTTAATTAAGGTTTTAAAAACTTTAATGAAGAGACTCTTGAACATCCATAACTCGAGGACAAGTTATGGAGTTCATAAAACTATTTATGAGAAAGACTCTTCAATTATGTAACCTATGACTCTTTAATGGATCTTTAAAAGAAATGACTTTTGGTAATCCATAACTTGAGGACAAATTATGGACTCCATTAAAAACATTTAGATCAAGAATTAACTAACAAACAATTTGCAAATAATTCCTATGATCTACCAAAACTCATAAGTGTATGAACAATCATATCAACAATTTCAAGAATCATATAAACACATATAAGGCTTGAAATTTTGATAATAACCTTTGAAATTTAATTAGCATAATCATTACCACATCAAAAACAGGTTTTAAGGTTCAAAAAACAGTTTAGGGTAATGATCCTCATCCAATACCAAGCAAAACCCCAAAATTCTGCGTACAGGGGCATCACCACGTCGTGGTAAAGACTGCCACGTCGTGGTGAGCAGTCAGATGCAAAAGATGCAGAATTTCAACTTTGGAAAAACATGTAGCATCAAGTATAATTGAAAAGAAGCCTAGGCTCTGATACCACTGATGGGTTTTGAGCATTTTAACACTCCTATGGTGTACATGCAACCCTATAAACCTCGGATCTATGTTTTCTCTATTATACATGAAAATATTCAATATTCCAAGGTTTCATCCTAACTAGCATAATATGAAGCAACTATACTACAAGAATCTAGTAGAATGACATACCTTTTGATGGGGCTTGAAGTCTTGAATCTTTAAGAGCCTAGTGCCCCAAGTGTTGCACCTCAAATGGTTCACACAACACCAAGAACCCTTGGAATAACTTGAGAATAAGGATACTTGCACCAAATCGGTTTTGCCCTCTTGTGTACTATCCCATAGTGCCATTTCATGAACCATGGACCTCTTTATATAGTGTGGAGGATTAGGGTTACATTCATGTAAACCCTAATACCCATGACCTTTCATTTCCATAGTATCCATGGGTTAAACACTCCATGGACTATCCATGAAATCTTAGCCCAACGTAAATGAACTTGGCCCATCCTATATATATAAGAGTCCATACTTAATTAGTTCCTTTTGATCACTAAATTAATTCTAAATTAATTCTTGATTAATACTAATTAAATAATGTGATTTCATATTAATATATTAGAACTTATAATATATTAATATAATTCATAAGTATCCTTTTTCTCATTTTGTCTATCCAATTGTTCCGATGCCATGCAACCCAAATGGACCATGCCAAATCGGGTCAAGTACATACCAATTATAGTTATGGACTTAGACACTAACCCAACACCATTTGCATCCTGCTAGTTTTGCTCCCTTTGGTAATGGAACTAGATCCCATGTATCATTCTTCTCCAATGATTTGATTTCTTCATTCATAGCCATCAACCAATTTGTTGATTCTTTACTCGCTACTGCCTCTTTATACGATTGAGGCTCCTCACTGTCAATGTCTTCTCCAGTTGCTAAAGCAAAAGCAATGGAGTCAAGATCACCAGAATTGACACATCCTACATATCTATCAAGTTGTCGTATAACCCTCTTTGATCTCCTCCTTGCTATAGATTCAAACCCATCATCCTTCCCGGTATCAGCACCACTAGACGGAGATTCCATGGGTTGCTCTTGGGTTTCATCTTGTCCAGTTTTTTCACTGCCTCCTTGCTCTTCATCACTTATCACAACTTTGTCTGGAGTTTGAGATGCAAACTCCACCTTCTGGTTAGCACCCTGATCTTTATTCCTTGCTTGACTTGTATCACCTATTCCATGGTTACCCATGTCAGATTAATCAAAGGTTATATCTCTGCTCGTGATAGATGTAGGAGTTCTTCCTTCTTCTGTACACCACAGTCTTTTACTCTTGTCGCGTATCCTAGAAATATGCACTTTATTGCCCTTGGCTCAAGCTTACCATCATTCACATGAGCATACGCGGGGAATCCACATATACGTAAACTAGAATAGTCAGAGGGTTTCTCACACCATACTCATTTAGGACTCTTCAAGTCTGTAGCAGTTGATGGGGATCTGTTCACCAGATACCAAGCAGTGTTAACTGCTTCCACCCGGAATTGATTGGATAAGTTAGCAAATATCCGCATGCACCTTGCACGCTTCATGAGTGTTTGGTTAATTTGTTCCGCCACTCCATTTTGTTTTTGTGTGTGCCGTACAGTGCGGTGGCTCACTATACCTTCGGCTTTGTAGAAATTATCAAAGGGAACATTATAGAACTCCAACCCATTGGCAGTCCTCAGAGTTTTGAACTGTTTTCCAGTCCTTTTCTCAACTATGGTCTTCCACTCCTTGAACTTCCCAAACACCTCATCTTTGGTATTTATAAAGTACAACCAAACCTTCCTCAAATAATCATCAATGAAAGTCACAAAGCATGAGCATCCTCCTTGAGACTTCACTGGTATAGGACCCCACAGATCTAAGTGAACATATTCCAAGATATCCTTGCTTGTGTGTTGACTGGTATCGAACTTCATTTATTGATGCTTTCCCTTGACGCAAGTTTCACAAAACTTTATCTTTCCAGTAGCCTCTCCACCAAGTAGTCCTTCTTTACTTAGAACTGACATGCTCTTCTCACTCATGTGCCCCAACCTACGATGCCACAACTCTGTCTTGTCATCGCCTTCATTCAAGGATTGAGATATAGTCAATGATATGCACATATTTAACAACATATTTAATGCATATTTCTAATACTATTAGCTACAATTATGTTTATTTTGGAACAAAAGTTTCTTATTATGTTTGAAATATGTTTTGTAAGAGAAGACTTACTCGGGGAAAAAAGGAAGGAAACAAGGAGTTGGAAGTAGGAAACGGGAGCTAAAACAAAAGAAGAAGAAAATAAGACTGAAGACCACGTCGTGGTGATCTCCAACACGACATGGTGAATGGAAGGTTCGCGACCAATCAAATGACTTGGAAAATACAGGATTTACTCGAGGACCACGTCGCGGTGGCGGTAGACCATGATGTGCTGATCATAATTTGGCAACTATAAAATCCCGAACGTTAAGTCGAACCTGGGGGCATGCAATCGGTTTTCTAAGGATAATTGCAACTGAGAACCCTTAGAAACCCAGAAGAAGATCGAAAATCAAGTGGAGCTCAAGGATTGAAGAAGATGTAGAAGATTTCCACATTGATCTAGTTGGTTTACTAGTCATTACTTATGTATAGCTTATTTTACATGGATCTTATGTGTTTTTCTACTACAATGAGTGGCTAAAACCCTTTTACTTCTGTTTGGTGAAGATGAACCTAATCTATATGTGTTGATTTTGATATTTGGATGATTATTATTGATTTTACTTGTGTTTGATAATTTAACCCTAGCATGTTTTAGTTCTAGTTTATATTGCTTATTAATCAGATTCTGTGTGTTAATTGATCATATTAATTGCATGAATTTATCTCCTATTTGTTTATGACCATTAAATAGTTAGAGCTAGGATTAATCACATCTTAGATTAAGTAATTAAAGCTAGTAAATTGGTAACCGATATAATCCATCCATTAGAAATCAACCATAGGAGAAGGTGAAATCGGATCTAGACAGAAGTATTCTTTTAATTCTTGAAGTTAATTTGTTTACGTTGCTTTCTTAATTATTAGTTGATATTAAGTTCTTCTAATCTTAAAAAATCAATAACCCCCCCCAATCATAGTTTGTTTCTTAGTTTAATTAGAAGTGCATAGCTAGAAAATTAAGTTAGGTTATAAATTTAAAACGAGTAGGTACTATTTTACATTGCGTATAAGTGCATAGCTAGAAAATTAAGTTAGGTTATAAATTTAAAACGAGTAGGTACTATTTTACACATCCAAGTTTTTGGCGCCGTTGCCGGGGAACAACTTATTTGATTTATAGTTTAATTGCTTTTAGTTATTCGATCCTTTTGTGGGGTAAAAACCGCAAAAAGTTATTTTTCTGCATTAGTTTTTCTTTTTGAACAACAACCACGTCGTGGTCATATCCACCACGTCGTGGTCTCGTCTCAGTTAATTTTTAGTTTAGTGATTTTTATTCCTTTTACGCGTTTTTGCTTTGTTTTGTTTTTATTGCAGTGATTTATGACCCGATGATCAAAAACTCCAATAGTTCCACCACTTCAAGATCCATAATCTACTTTTCATAAAAAGAAGAACAAGAAAGCGAACAAGTCAACATGCACTTTTCAATCGGAAAAAGGATTTGAAAGTTTCGAGAGGACACCTGATAAGAAGGGAATTGGATATGAGCCAGAAACATATACCGAAGAAAGTTCAGACGAAGAGATAAAAATGAGGTTGTAGAGATGGAGGATATTATGAGAATGTCGATGGGATATTACAAGAAGAGGATGTGTGAAGAACATGGACCAGGTCTTGTTCCACCCGAATTACCAGCTGAAAGAAGTTTCGAGCTCAAAGGGCATATTCTATCAATGCTCAAGGATATACCTTTTGCTGGGAAAGAGTATGAAGATGGTTTCAAGCATATTGATTAAGTAAAGGACATTGCACACTACTTCAATGTTCCTAATGTGCCAAGAGAATGCGTGTTAGTTTGGATGCTTCTGGTGACATTTACCGGTGAAGCCAAGGTTTGGTTGAAGTCACTCGCACCTGGATCCATTACCACATGGGCAAATCTTCATGATGCTTTTATTGAGCAGTTTAGTCCACCTTTTACTTTACTATTATTAATTTAATTAACATTTGAATTATTTGATCTAAAACCATCACGTTCCCTGTGTTCGACACCCTTTCTTACCTTAAACTATATTATTTTCATGACTAGGTGCACTGCCTATTTGTGTTTAAGATTATTTGAGATTAGGTAGGACTTTATAAAAAGCTAGTGTAAATAAAACACATCAAGTTTTTGGCGCCGTTGTCGGGGATCGAACCCGGGTCACCAACGTGACAGGCGGGAAATACTTACCACTATACTACAACGACGCCAAAAAACTTTAGCTAAGAAATATAGTTTTAAATTTATAAGGTGGTAATAAAACATATTATTTTGAGATCTTCGAAGGTGGTAATTATATGACATCAAAGTGCTGAGATCTACAACTGCATGATATTCACTCCATCGTTGTAGTATAGTGGTAAGTATTCCCGCTTGTCACACAGGTGACCCGGGTTCGACCCCTGACAACGGCGCGAAAAAAATTTGATGTATTTTATTTACACTAATGTTAAATTTATAAAGTCCTATCAAATCTCAACTAGTGTTAAACACAATAGGCAGTGTACCTGTAACGCCCATGTTTCGGGGCTAGGCATTAGTAGATGATGTAATACTCTAGGTCAATTATTGTAACTCTTTTTGAAGAAATAAAGATGAATTATTTGAGTATTACGTGAATTATATGAATTTATGTGCTTTATACTTAATTATAAAGATATAATTAATAAAGAATAAAAATAAGCGTCAAAATTAAAGTGTGAGATAAACCTGATATCTTTACATAAAGTTGTAGTGGTCGAAACAAGGATTCCGGATATATAAAGAACGCCGAAATCCGAGTTATAACGAAGAAGTTATGACTCGTCGAAGTTTCGCGACGGAACCGGCACGACACCGGGAAGCGTAAATAGTTAATTTACGATAAAAGACTTTTTGGCCTTAGTAATCTAAACAAAAGTCATAGAGTATGTTAAACCGAGAACATCCATAAAAAGAACGCCCAAATCTGACTTCGTATGAGGAAGTTATGAATTTTCTAAGATTCGGCATAGCAGTGCATGACCCGAAACTCAAATTTTAGTTCGAGCGGTTTTTGCCTACACGACCTAAATGAGAGTTGAAGATCTCATTAATAGGAACTCAGTGGTAAAAAGACAGACGAAAACAGAGCCCGTATGTAGAAGTTATGAATTTTACGCGGTCATTTAACAATATAATCTCCTCCTACTGTTAAATTTAAGATCGGTCGAGAATTAGCCGATTGAGTCAAAACGAAAGTTGTAGATCTTGTTTTTACCTACGCGTGGATTAAAGAACGTCTAAAACGGAGCTCGTATGCGAAAGTTACGGGGCTAGAAGTCGGCAGGGTGCTGCATCGAAATGGGTAACGTGGCACAATGTAGGCCACCCACGTTCTGCCACCAGAATGGTGACACCTGGCCATGGACTCGACGAGTTGGGCTGCCAGCCAGCCTATAAATATAGGTGCGGAGGCAACTTGTTTCTCACACCTTCAACCCACTTCTTTCTCTCTCTAAACACTCTCTAACACCCCCAACCCCCCCCCCCCCCCCCCCCCGCCCCCCCCCCCCCAAAGCCTAGGAAACTTCCCTAGCACTTGAAGAAAGCCTCGGAGAGCCCGGAGTCTCCGAGAAAAAGATTTTTTCGGTTTGAAACTCTGCCCGCGCGGAGCCCGGTTTTCAAGCAAACTTCCCGGTTTCGTCAAAGAAGATTATTTTTTGAAGCGAGGTGCTGTTCGGATCACTCCGTATCTTACACATAGATATGAAGTATTTTATATAAATTATGAGCTATGTGTATATATATGTTATCTGCTTAGCTGAGATGTTTGCTGGATGAAAGATCTATACTTCTTTCTTTTAGATCTGAAACTTTTTCCTTCAGATCTACACTTTTTCATCTCAGATCTAAACTTTTTCTTCATATCTAAACTGTATACTTTGAGATCTATGTTGGATGAAAGATCTGAACTTCTTTCTTTCAGATCTGAAACTTTTTCCTTCAGATCTACACTTTCTCATCTCAGATCTAAATTTTTTCTTCAGATCTAAACTGTATACTTTGAGATCTATGTTGGATGAAAGATCTGAACCTCTTTCCTTCAGATCTGGACTATATATGTATTTTATGCTTTAAAAGTTATGATGGATAAAAGATGTAAGCTTTATTTTACAGATCTAGACCATGTATGTATTTTATATCTACAAATATGTTGGGTAGAACATGGGTAGATAAAATAGTTGGTGTGGTGAAATAAAATGATGAGAGGCCTCAATGTTGACGTTGTTCCAGTCATCTAGCAGAGTATGGATGACGACCACAGACTTTTCTAGGAAGTCCAGTGGAACGCTAGCAGGCTCGCAACCTGTAGGTGTTTGTGAACGAAGTGTTCACCGGTGTACTCCATCCCCCCCATGGTTGCCATACGGACACATATGGCTGAGGAACCCCCTTAGCAGTAGTGTCCATCCCGATGAAATTCCTTAGGATAGGTCCCTTATAATAGATGCTGTAGGGACGTAAAGTGAGGATAACGGGAACGAGTAATCGGGTTAGTAATTTGATGAAAATAAATAATGAACATATTATTGTGGGTTGAAAACCTTATATGCTCACCAGGCTCCTCAGCCTGACCCACTCAGTTTCTTGTATTACAGGTAGTGGCAAAAGCATAGTTGGATAATTTGACGAGAGATTACGGATTTGAGGCCAGATAGTGTTTTGTGGCCTAAGATGTTTATTTCTTTTTAGTTTATGCTTATGGTCTGTATCGATGATTGACATCCCGAGTTTTTGTAATGTAATGGAAATACATTTCTTTAAGAAATGCTTTGATAAAATTTATATCATATTTTGTTTTGGGAACAAATTCCGCAATACTTTTTCTTAAGAAGTTACTTTGATTTTTATTAAAAAGCATAAACGAAATCGGTCTTTTCTGGTCGTAAAAATGGGGATGTCACAGTTGGTATCAGAGAATTAGTTTAAGCGAACTAGGAATTTGTAGGATTTCTAGACTTAAACTTAGAATGCTAAGCGATGATCGTGAGATGAGTGTCTTCCATATTTTAGGCACAAGCACTAGTTTATTTTAGGAAAGATGCCTAAAATGCTTTTATGTGCTAAATGCTTTATGCTTTCCTTATGTGCTATTATTTGTTCGGATCTATGGTCTGTTGCCGACCGGATCTGGAAACCTTATGTGTTTAGGATTCTAAGCGTTCGAAAACGATATTAGAACTAGCATGTAACGTTTCAGAGTGATAAGGGGAAATTTAAACGTCTATCATGAATAAAGATCTAAATTCACCTAATTTCGTGTATAGATCGAAATGGCAAGAACCCGAAGTGGAGCTGGAAACGCAAATGGAAACAGGAATCAGCAGCCTCGTCCCGAAGTAATTGAGCAGGTGCCGATAGTCGAAGTTGCACCTGAGCCAGTGGCAATGGCGGGAGTTCAAGCCATGATTCGGGCTATGATGGCTGAACAGAGGGAAGAAATGAGACAACTGTTGCTGAATAACAGAAATGAACCTTCAATGCCTGTTGAACAACCAGAACTAAATGACAGAGAGTCGGAAGAAGGGAATAACAGCCGCACTGTCAGTCAAGTGGAACCCCCAATGGTAAGAAGGAATGACCCGGAGAGGGAAATCGACCGAGAGGGACGTATGTATAAGAACTTCTTGGGTGCCAAACCACCAAGTCTTTCCGGAAACCCAAAGCCTGTGGAGATTATTGACTGGATCTCGGAAATGGAGATGGTATTTGAAAGCTGCAACTGTAGTGATAAGCAAAAATACATCTTTGCGGTTCGACAACTAAAGACCGGAGTCTTGAGCTGGTGGAAATTGTTGGCGGATACAATGTCACGAGGAGAAGCCTTGAAGATGTCCTGGGAAGCGTTCCTGGAGCATTTGAAGAAGCAGTACTGCTCCGAGATAGATCTGATCGATCTAAACAATGAGTTCCAAAACTTGAAGAAAGGGAAAATGAGCTTTGATGACTATGCTACTGCGTTTACTGAGAAGATGAAGTTATTTCCATACTTGGTGCCGACTGAACTCGCCAAGATCGAGAAATTTGCTAACGGATTGCCATCAGACTTTGGCCCAACAGTCAAAATGGCAAGTACGCTGAAGGCCGCCGTTAGAGCAGCCAAAAATGTTGAGACCCAGTTAAAGGAAAGGGGTCTGGAGAGAACTGAGGTGGGTGAGAAGAGAAAATTTGAGGGGTCTTCAAGATCCAATAATAAAAGTAAATCCTCGAAGTCTGGTTCGAGAGGAGGAGGAGGCGAAGAAAAATCGTGCGAAAAGTGCAAAAATAAACATCATGGGAAATGCGACGGGGAAGTCACTTGTTTTAAATGTGGGAAGCCTGGGCACTATGCCAACGAGTGTACATTTAACAAGAAAGTTTGTTATGGCTGCAATGAGGAAGGGCACCTTTTGAAGGACTGCCCGAAGAAGAAGGAGGCAGCAAGGCCTAATGTCCGACCGAAGCCAAAAGCCAGAGCTTTCCAGATGACACTCGAAGCCGCGAAGGAAGCAGCGGACGTCGCTTCAGGTACCTTTCTTGTAAATGGATTGCCTGCCAATATATTATTTGATTCTGGAGCAAATTACTCCTTTATATCACATAAATTTAGTGGAAGACTAGCATTGCCTATAGAAAAACTTGATGATGCCCTAGTTGTAGAAGTTGCCAGTGGAAAATTCATACATGTTAGCAATTGCATTAGGAATATCGTCATCGACTTAAATGGAAACGAATTCCATGAGGAGCTTTTACCTATTGAGCTGAATGGTTTCGATATCGTACTGGGAATGGATTGGCTTAGCGCCAATGATGCCGAGTACTGTGCAAGAAGAAGATAGTAAGAGTGAACCCGCCTGGGAAAGAGTCGTTTGTGGTCTATGGGGACAAACGTAGAGTGAATTCTGGAATCATTTCCCTAATGAAAGCCAGGAAATGTTTGTCCAAAGGATGCACATCATACTTGGCATTTGTGATCGATGCTAAGAAAGAGAAGAAGGAGATGCAGCAAATACCAGTGGTGTGTGATTGTCCGGAAGTCTTTCCCGAAGATCTTCCCGGATTACCGCCTGATAGACAAGTGGAATTTCGAATAGACTTGTTACCAGGAACGACACCAATAGCAAAAGCACCATACCGATTAGCACCGACGGAGATGAAGGAGCTTATGACGCAACTTCAGGAGTTGTTGGACAACGGTTTCATTAGAGCTAGTTCATCACCCTGGGGAGCTCCGGTGTTATTCGTGAAGAAAAAAGATGGAAGCATGAGGATGTGCATAGATTATAGAGAGCTGAACAAGGAAACAGTGAAGAACAAGTACCCATTGCCAAGGATTGATGACCTATTCGATCAGTTGCAACGTTCGAGCTATTTCTCAAAGATCGATCTTAGGTCAGGATATCATCAGCTGAAGGTAAGAGAGCAGGATATTGAGAAAACTACGTTCAGAATGAGATATGTACACTACGAGTTCTTGGTTATGTCGTTTGGACTGACCAATGCTCCGGCATCATTCATGGATTTGATGAACAGGGTTTGTAAACCATTCCTCGATAAATCTTTGATAGTGTTCATAGATGACATTCTGATTTACTCAAAGAGCCAGGAGGAGCATGGCAAGCATCTGCGAGAAGTCCTAGAAGTCTTGAAAAAGGAGAAGCTGTACGAAAAGTTCTCCAACTGTGATTTTTGGATCCGAGAAGTCCAATTCTTGGGTCATGTGGTTAACCAGGAGGGAATAATGGTTGACCCAGCAAAAATCGATGCTGTGATGAAGTGGGAACGTCCGAAGAGTCCCATAGAGATTCGAAGCTTTCTGGGATTAGCCGGATATTACCGAAGGTTTATCCAAGGATTTTCTTCGATAACTGCTCCATTGACAGCTTTGACCCATAAAGGAGCCACTTATACGTGGAGTGAGAAACACGAAGAAGCATTTGAGAAGCTAAAGAAGAAGTTATGTGAAGCACCGGTTCTTTCTCTGCCCTATGGAGTTGAGGACTTCGCAGTCTATAGCGATGCATCTGGAGTTGGGTTAGGTTACGTTATGACCCAAAGGGATAAGGTGATAGCATATGCATCGAGACAATTGAAAGAACACGAAAAGAACTACCCCACTCATGATCTGGAATTGGCAGCGGTGGTATTTGCACTAAAGATATGGAGACATTATCTTTACGGCACGAAGTGCAAGCTTTACACGGATCATAAGAGTCTTCAGTATCTCTTTGATCAAAAAGAGTTGAATATGAGGCAACGACGCTGGCTAGAGTTGCTTAAGGATTACGATTGCGAGATACTTTACCACCCTGGTAAATCAAATGTCGTAGCCGATGCTTTAAGCCGAAAAGTGAGCCTCGAAAGGAGAAGGCCAAGAGCGTTAAGAATTGAAGTTGTCTCAACGATCGTGGAAAGTATTAAGAGAGCTCAAGAAGAAGCTTCAGAGAAGGACGACCGAAAGGAAGAACGTTTGGGCAAAATGTTAGTGTTCGGTACAAACAGTCAAGGAATGAAGGTATTCCAAGATCGGATTTAGGTACCTAAGACGGGAGGAATAAGAGATCTTCTGATGGAAGAAGCGCACAAGACCATGTACTCAATTCATCCCGGTAGCACTAAAATGTATAGGGACCTAAAACCCTACTACTGGTGACCGACGATGAAGCTCAATGTTGCAAAGTATGTGGCCGAGTGTGTAACCTGTGCAAGAGTTAAGACACAACATCAGAAACCGTATGGGAGTTTAGAACCTTTACCTGTACCCATGGGAATATGGGAAGACATCACCATGGATTTTGTGACTAAACTGCCCAGGACGAAGAACGGTCACGACATGATTTGGGTGGTCGTGGATCGTTTCACTAAGAGTGCACACTTCATAGCAGCCAACGAGAGGTGGTCTATGGATAACCTCGCAAATGCTTACGTGAAGGAGGTAGTAAGACTTCACGGTGTTCCTCTTACGATTGTATCGGATCGTGATAGCCGTTTCACGTCAACATTCTGGAGAAGTCTACAAGAGGAATTGGGTACGAAGTTGTGTTGAAGTACAACTTACCATCCACAGACTGATGGCCAGAGTGAAAGAACCATACAAACACTTGAAGATATGCTGAGAGCATGTACCCTGGAATTCCAAGGTAACTGGGATGAGCACTTACCTTTGGTAGAGTTTTCCTACAACAATAGTTTCCACTCGAGCATCAAGATGACACCTTATCAAGCTTTGTATGGACAGAAGTGTCGTACGCCGTCTTGTTGGCTTGAAGCCGGGGAAAAGCAGTTTATGGGCCCGGGGATAGTCCATCAGACTGCTGAGAAGTTAAAGGTGATCAGGGAAAGGATGTTAGCAGCTCAGGATCGTCAGAAGAGATATGCTGATAAGAAGAGACGACCGGTGACATTCGAAGTTGGGGATTTAGTTTTTCTCAAAGTCTCACCGTGGAAGGGACTTATAAGATTTGGGAAACGAGGAAAGCTGAGTCCAAGGTTTATTAGACCGTTCAAAGTTCTTCAAAAGATTGGGAACCAAGCTTACAAGCTCGAATTGCCCGAAGAACTAGACGGTATTCATAACACCTTCCATGTGTGTTATTTGAGGAAATTCACGGGAGAAGTTCCCGACATAATTCCAATCTCATAGTTAAGGATGGATGAGAATAAGAGGCTAATCGAAGACCCCGATGCCATCGTTGACCGTAAGACTAAGAAGTTACGACGTAAGATGGTCGAATTAGTGCTAGTCCGTTGGAAACATACGAATGGGCCGAATCTCACTTGGGAAATAAAAAGTGACATGATGAGTCGCTATTCGCATCTGTTTGCTGACGCATGATTCCAGGACAGAATCATCCTAAGGGGGAGAGAATTGTAATGCCCGTGTTTCGGGGCTTGGCATTAGTAGATGATGTAATAGTCTAGGTCAACTATTGTAACTCTTTTCGAAGCAATAAAGATGAATGATTTGAGTATTACGTGAATTATGTGAATTTATGTGCTTTATACTTAATTATAAAGATATAATTAATAAAGAATAAAAATAAGCGTCAAAATTAAAGTGTGATATAAACCCGATATCTTTACATAAAGTTGTAGTGGTCGAAACAAGGATTCCGGATATATAAAGAACGCCGAAATCCGAGTTATAACGAAGAAGTTATGACTCGTCGAAGTTTCGCGACGGAACCGGCACGGCACCGGGAAGCGTAAATAGTGAATTTACGATAAAAGACTTTTTGGCCTTAGTAATCTAAACGAAAGTCATAGAGTATGTTAAACTGAGAACATCCATAAAAAGAACGCCCAAATCTGACTTCGTATGAGGAAGTTATGAATTTTCTAAGATTCGGCATAGCAGTGCATGACCCGAAACTCAAATTTTAGTTCGAGCGGTTTTTGCCTACACGACCTAAATGAGAGTTGAAGA
Organism: Lactuca virosa; assembly: GCF_052849685.1. NCBI lineage: Eukaryota > Viridiplantae > Streptophyta > Magnoliopsida > Asterales > Asteraceae > Lactuca > Lactuca virosa. The sequence continues at coordinate 42,826,104 of NC_136432.1, read as the reverse complement.
TCTCATTAATAGGAACTCAGTGGTAAAAAGACAGACGAAAACAGAGCCCGTATGTAGAAGTTATGAATTTTATGCGGTCATTTAACAGTATAATCTCCTCCTACTATTAAATTTAAGATCGGTCGAGAATTAGCCGATGGAGTCAAAACGAAAGTTGTAGATCCTGTTTTTACCTACGCGTGGGTATAAAGAACGTCGACAACACAGCTCGTATGCGAAAATTACGGGGTTTAGAAGTCGGCAGGGTGCTGCATCGAAATGGGTGACGTGGCACAATGTAGGCCACCCACGTTCTGCCACCAGAATGGTGACACCTGGCCATGGACTCGACGAGTTGGAGGCCAACTCGACGAGTTGGTCTGCCAGCCTGCCTATAAATAGATGTGCGGAGGCAACTCGTTTCTCACACCTTCAACCCAGTTCTTTCTCTCTCTAAACACTCTCTAACACCCCAAACCCCCCCCCCCCCCCAAAGCCTAGGAAACTTCCCTAGCACTTGAAGAAAGCCTCAGAGAGCCCGAAGTCTCCGAGAAAAAGAGTTTTTCGGTTTGAAACTCTGCCCGCGCGGAGCCCGGTTTTCAAGCAAACTTCCCGGTTTCGTCAAAGAAGATTATTTTTTGAAGCGAGGTGCTGTCCGGATCACTCCGTATCAGGTGAGTGTATATTCACTTTCATCTTACACATAGATATGAAGTATTTTATATAAATTATGAGCTATGTGTATATATATGTTATATGTTATCAGGTGAGTGTATATTCACTTTCACTTCAATTAATCCTACTAATGAAATCAAAGCATATCAACAAGGTTTCATCAACATCTAGTGAAAGTAAAGATTTTTACACCATATTCAGTCTGCCAAAGAAGAAAAATATCACCAAATTATTGCAAGATATGATCATCAAGCAAACCCATAGTGAAATCTCGATACAATAGCGCTTGAATCTTCAAATCCTTGCTCCAAATGATTCTCTAGGTTCAAAATCGACCCTTGGAGGGTTTTTCCACGTTAATAATCGCAGCTCTAAGGCCTTCACCTCCTGGAAACGACCTAATGTCTGGCATATATATACTTTCCAAAATTTGGCCACCACGTCGTGGTCTTCATGCATATCCCGTATTCTCCAGGTCAGCTCAATAATCGCGAAGATTCCATTTACCACGTCATGGATGTTAGATTTCACATTTTTTCCCAAACACTAAAGTCGTCCAAGGTTTTGTCTAGCATTCAAATCATTTTAAATTGCCTTAATCGGAGTTACGATTCATGAGATATGGCCAAAATACCGACGAGGGGTCAAGCTTCCATCAACATCCTTTTTGTATCTTTTTCAGCTATGTTCTCCTCCTTTTGCATCCCAACTCCCATTTTAAATATAATTGAACATTTTCAAGCATATTAAGTATCATATATCTACAAATATAACATTTTAGTCAAATATATTAAGATAATGGCCTAATATATATAGTTAAATTAGGCCATATCAACCACCGTTCCCATAACCATACTGCCTTCTAGGATATAAATCCCTCAATGATTCATCTTCCCTTTCATTATAACCAGAGCACCTTTGGTGACTTTGACCCAATCACCTTCACCAACATGCCTCATCCCATTCTTAGCTAATGTTCTAAGAGAAATTAGATTCTTCCAAAGTTCTGGAACGTACCGGCCAGCTAACTTTCTAACCATACCATCTTGCATCTTGATCCGCACAGTGCCGCTACCCTTGATACAGCTCACCTAGTCGTCACCCATATTGACTATGTCATTTCACTCTTTAAAGGAGTCGAACCAGTCATGATTATAATCATGTGATAGGATGCTCCAGAATCAAAGACCCAAGCATCTTCAGAACTTGATGTACTTACAGCCAGTACCTCACTATCTTACCCTTCATCATAACTCTCCTGAACCACAACAACAGTGTTATTGATGCTTGATTCACTATTTAAATTTCCATTCTTTATATGTGGAAAATTTAGCTTGAAGTGCCCCTTTTCCTTACAGTTATAACATTTCGCATTTGATAAACCTTTAGACTTCGATTTTGAACGTGATCTCCCTTTGTTTCCCCCTTTTCCGCCTGTGAACAAACCGGAACTGGACACCTCCTCTCCAACTGAAACTTTTCTTTTCAGTTCCTTAAACATCAAAGAATCCTTCACATCATTCACATTGATCGTTGTCCAACCATAGAGCATGGTATCAACATAATTCTCATATGAATGCGGAAGAGAACATAAGAGAATGAGCGCCTTCCTCTTCAATATTCACAACAACCCCTTGTAGATCCAAGATGATGTGATTGAATTTATCCATATGGTCTTTCACTTGGGTACTTTCAGACATTCTGAGAGTGTACAACCGATGCTTCTGATACAATCTGTTTTTCAGAGAATTGTTTCGGTACTTGTCACAAAGTGTCACACCCTCGGCCAGCAATGGAAACGCCAGGATGTGCGATGTTAGGATGTTGGATCATAGATACAAAGTCACATTGAACAGTACACAAAAATATGAAAACGTTACTTTTTATTCATTAGGTAAATTTGGTTAGGTAAATTAGGTTACACAGGTGTTCAAGGTACAAATATGATACGAAAGCAAATTACAATAATAAAACATATAGGCCTCCTGCTGCATCACTGGGATCTTGCCTATCTCCTTCTGGGCTCATTCTCCTGAGAATACATGTGATTTGAAAGGTCAACATAATGTTGGTGAGTTCATAGGTTTTGTATACTTTAAAAGGTTTTGAAGGATTTGTTATGTCAGCATTGTTGTTTTCCCTAAACTCACATACTTAAGTTGTGTTCTAACACTACTTTCTTGGTTTATTTCCTAGTAGTAGTTTTTAGATAGATTAGTTTAACAATGTTACGATGAGTTCCTATAATCGATCTAAGACAGTTGTTATTGGTCATGCAGAATCTCGACGCTTCATCATACGTCGTCGGTGTTTAGAAATTTATGCCTGATTCGACTTGCCGTCAGGTTGTAGCTAGCAACCACAAGTGGAGGTGTCAACTTCGTATAGATCTATACATATCCTTCCGCTCACTTAATATTTAACAATTATAAGTATGGGGCTTTACAGCTAAAGGTTAGTCAGCTAGGTGATGAATCAAGTCTCATCTAACAGTTGTTTGTGGAGCCCTCCCCTTGTTGATCGCGTTATTGTTCTTCGTTGTATTTATACGAGATACTTATATATATATATATATATATATATATATATATATATATATATATATATATATACTAATTATCTTATACATATATATAACTAAGTTAAAGCGTTTTACATAGTTGGGTATATGGGCAGAGTAACCACTAGGTACTAAGCTTATCCAAAAGTTGGCTATAGTTATGACTAGATAAAGGACGTTTCTTAGGAACTGGCCAACATAACAACTAGGTATGATATTTTCTATCAGTGTGAGTTAACATGACAACTAGGTATAAAATTATCCTTAAAATTTGGTTAGGATATCTACCAGATATATTATCATCCTAATGTCCTAAGCATAATCATATTACTAAGGTTATATAGTTGGCAGTATTTATGAAAACAATAGCTTATAACATGTATCCCCCCCCCCCCCCCCCCGAAAAAGGTTTGACAAAGGTAAAGTGGGGTCGTGAACTCACCCTTGAAACGTGAAACCATTGATGTAAGGTAGAATTCGGGAGTCCGGAACTCTAGAGACGCTCAGGAATCAGTGGTATGGATATCGAGAGAGAGGTGTGTGTTTGAAGTGTGAGGAAGTGGAATGTCTGACCCTGCTAGTTATAGGCAATTTTTGAGTACACATTGCGCACTTTCACGGTGCAATTACATGCGAGCCAAAGGTAGTTGCCACATGTCCTCATCTTCTAGTGCCATGTCATCAGTATCCTGACGAATCCATGCGTGAGCCATATGGAGCTGCCACGTCGCGCACTGCGCGTGGGTGCACGTGAGCATGAAAATTAAACTTTAAAATTCCGTAACTCTCGCATACAAGTTCCGTTTTCAACGATTCTTATATATCCGTGTAGGTCTCGACTTACACTACAACTTTCCTTTTGGTCCTTTTGGCTAATTCCAACTTTCGTTTTAATCTATATTTTATAACCGTTATGATTTTATAAAAATCATAACTTTTTCGTACGGGTTCTGGTTTAGGTGTTCTTTGTCTCAAAATTCCTACTTTGAGTAGTACTACATTTCTCTTTTTGGTGACGTATGCCAAAATTCGACCGCCCTCCTCGTAGTTTTTGACGTTGTTACTTTTCATGTGCGGTAGATGTCTATTTACCATAAATATCATATCTCCTGCACACTAAGTCAGATTTTTATGAAGTTTATATTTTTGGAACCGTGGCAACGCGTATATTCTGAAAATGTAAACCTGCTCTCAAGGTGACACGATTTATCGCGCACTAAAATTTGAGCTTAAATATTGATGTAATTAAGGACGAAATCGAATATATTTATTTATATAAGTCGAATGGTTACATGGTTGTCCTATTTACATGTTGTTGATAGCGTTAGAATCTAACGACGGTTGATGACGTGTTTTCCGGGTTGTCACACAAAGTTTCTTCCAGAGCCCAGAAGCAGTTGTTTGATCCACGACATCCCTCAATACTTCATTTGTCAAACTCAACAGAATGACTTCGTCAAAATGTCCACCTTCTATTCAGCTGCCATGTCCTTTGGCAATTTTTCCTCTCCTTCCAGTGCCGCTGCATATCCTTGTTGAACCAGACGAGCCTTTATCTTCACCTTCCACAAAGGGAAGTCATTTGAACTTTTGAGCTTCTGCAAGTCAAACTTGTGAGTAGACATCTTCAATCACATGAATACAAACCGCAACTCTGATGCCACTTGTTAGGAAGTAAAGCGGATAACGAGCAAAACTAAAAGCACACAAGACACAATATTGACGTGGTTCGGTCAAGGCGACCTACGTCCACGGACAGGAGGGGAGTATTCTTTATTTCTGAGTTCTCAAATAGAGGTTACAAGTACAATTTTCACAGAGATTCATTGAACACTTTAGAACTCAAGATACAAAATGACTTAGCATGCATCCCTATTTATACTTGAGGGATCATACGTAAGACATTAATGGGCCATGGCCATTAGCCCATAGGCCCATGAAAGGTGTCAACCAATCACATTTCGCCATGTAGTAGCTTCTAGAGCATTCTTCCATGATATACAACACATGTGTATTAGCAACGACATGATGGAGCACCTTGTACCATAGTGGAGCATCATGATGCACATGTGGCACCTCATCAACACTAATGGTCCAAAATCCATCTTGGTGGCACAACATAGTGTATTCCTTGAGCATCACAAACTTTTTAGCATCATAGAGGACTTCATAGAATACATTGCTCATCGGGGATATCATGGCTCATCAAGAAACCAAGATGGCGCAACATGAATGATGTTGGCCCATCCAAAAAACAAGGATGTCACAACATCCTTCATGATGGCGCAACATCTCCTTGATGGCACAAATTCTCGAAGATGGCCCATGATGGCGCAACATCTCCTCTAAATGGTGCAACATCTCCCTCATGGTGCAACATCCCTTCTAGATGGCCCAACTTCTATCCTCATTGCACAACATGTTGCTCCATATTTCTCCAAGTTGCTCCAAGTGCTCCAAATTGCTCCAAGTTTGTCCAAGTTGCTCCAAACCCCTTTTTAGATGATCTGTTCCTTTGGCAATTGATCCGTTCCTTTTTCAGATGATCCATTCCCTTCTGAGATGATCCGCTCCTTTTTAACATGCTCTATGAACCCCAAGTGATCCATTGAGTTCTAAGTGCTCCATTAATCTCAACCGCTCCATAAGAATGCTCCAAATGCTCAAGTCACATTAACAATCTTATTTCATTACTAGATAAGACTATAATGCTTAATAATCAGTTTCTAAAACCATTCTTCTGTTTATACCATACTATCGTAATACCGTATACGACTACACTTTTATCCAACTTAACTAGAACCAACCATCCTTTATACATCTCAGTTTTAAACTTCGACAAGTTTAAAATCCCTGAAATCAACTTTTAAATCTCACTGTGTTTAGATATATTAATCTCTTAAGTAATAATACTTATTTTTAAGATTATTATGTAATAATATCATATAAGCACTTTAACACATAAATAATCATATCTGGTTCACACAGTATATGTAACAAATGTTCAAGATAATAAACATTCAACTCACATATAAACTTTCAACATATATTTAATACTTATAATAATTACCTGTATTAAATCATGTTCATGAAAATAACTATGCACTAATATGATATAGGTGGAAGACTTGCAGAAATGTCATCTCTTTCAATGACACTTCGGATTTTCTTTTAAAACGAGCTAGATAAGAATATTACTAAGCTTTAGTATTCGTTCGTATTTATAAAGTTTAAACGTTCTATTTTTTTTCAGATTTATCAATATTCTCAAAAGAATACTGACGTATAGCTGATAAGGAACAACCAGGTAAGATCGTATCAACGATAGGATCCGTTTGGTGTATAAGTATAAACTGTTTGGAAAATCCACTTTAAACACCTCAAAGATCTAGCCTATACATCACTCTCATAAGTAGATCGGTCAATATAACGACCGGTATTATTGTTCATAATAATGTTTACGAACATAAATATAAGTTATACTTATGGTAAGCATAACTCAACTTACAAGTTGTTTAACGAAAAATCGGACATTGCGCGGGCAGAACTCCGAATCGAAAGATCTATTTCTTTGGGCTATCTGAAGCTCCATATCTTTGCTACTAACACCTAAGAACTACAAGAATTGGGCCTCAGGGCCTCTGGAGAATTTGGGAGAGAAAGGAAGAAGAGTGAGCACCAAATGAAGCACAAATCGGCCTTATTTATAGCAATTCAGGAGGGGCGCGTCGTGCCTAGTGACGTTGTAGCCTCTCCTTAAGCCACGTGTCGTGATCCGATTTCAGGCTTGGGGACTAAGGGTGCTCTCTGATTGCGCCACGTGTCGGTCGTAGAGTGCTGCCACATGTCGTTTGCCAGTTGGTCCGAATTTCTAATCTTTCAAAAAATAATAACCTTCGCATATGGACTCCATTTTCGATGGTTTTTATATCCACACATTTGTCTCGATGAGTACTACAACTTTCATTTAGACTTCATCGGCTACTTGACATGTTATTTTTCATTTTACGGTCCGAGAAGGCTTAGACTATAAATAACACTGCAAAATTCATAACTTCTTCATACGAGCTTGGTTTTCAACGTTCTTTATATTGTCGATTTCATATTGAATATTACTACAACTTTCATTTAGATTATTTTAGCTAACAATCAACCGATTTTTATTTCAACTTCTATGTCGCACTCGAAACTTTGAAAAATCATAACTTCTTCATACGATGTCAGATTTATGCGTTCTTTATATGAACGCTTTCATAATTATGATTACTATGACTTTTGTTTAGATCACTTAGGATAATAAGAAACCTATCTCCTATTCATATTTTATGACACACGTTGTCGTATAGGGGTGAATGCGAAACTTAGATAAATCATAACTTCCTCATACGAAGTCAGATGTAATCTTTTTCATATCAACGCGCTCGTGATCACGACTAATACAACTTATGTTAAGATTATTTTATCCTAAATAACCTTTTATTTTTAAAGTTATTTTATCGCTTAATGATAATTTTTATATTAAAATTTTCTACAATTATTATATACTCCTAATATTTGTCCACATAACGTGTATACTATAACTTTTTATTAGCTCATAACGTGTACGGAGAACAATCATCCTATTCAAGAATTTTAATTCTTTGATTAAATGTATAATTATTAATATTATACCTTAGACGTCTATCCTGGATTTGCGGACATTACATGTAGTGCCCCTCCTAGTTGTGCTCCCCCTCAACACTTTTGAGAATAAAGACGAGATGACGGATGTGGAATCTGAAGAAAAATCATGAACCAATCACCATAAAGTTAAAGTAATTTGACAAAGGTTTTGTGTATATTGATATGGATATGAACGTACAAAGAAAAACCATTTTCAGGAAAAAGCTTACATCAAAAGCTAACCTAATGATTATTTATAGGGAACATAAAATATTTACCAAAAATATAAAACTCTAAAAGGCCGCCCTAAATAACCAAAAATGCCAAATCAGTTTCAATATCTCAAAATACTAAACAATCTCCCCCTAAATGTTGAAACTAATGAAGATCACGATTTCCAATCTTCTTGGCATTTCTCCCCCTAAATAGTGATAGTCATCATAACATGGGGTCTTCAAGGCGAGAGAAATATATATCATCTTCCATATGCGAACTCCTCCTTGAAAAATGAACACTCCCCTTTGAATCTTCAACAAATACCATGTAGAAAATCCGGAAAGTTAAGAAGAATCACCAACAACCTACGCTATCTCATAGAGCAAGTCCGTGTATAACCTACTCTGTCATAAGGAGCGAGTTTGCCAAAATAGATCTTCAAAACCCGTCAGATTTGAATAAATGATGAAATAAATTCCTTTTTGAATTTTCGCAATTTTCAAAAATTAAAACGGGAAAAATAACAAAAATTATTTTTTATTTTTTGATTTTTAAAATTTAGACAAAAAGAATATAATAAGAAGCAATTATTTAGAAGGGTTTGAAAAGAATAAGACCAAAGAAAAGGATTAGAAATGAAAATATTTTGGAAATAAGGGATAAAAATGGTTAAAACCTATAAAATTGTAAAGAATGTTGAAGCTAGGGTGGAATCAGCCAAGCTGAGTAACCTCTGAGGACTGAAATGGAAAAATTACTCATCTTCTTTAATTTGATCAGAGAAAAGTGAAGTCAAAATTGAAATTCCAATTTGCCTTGAAATTCCGATCAGATTTCTGATTTTAGTTGGTTTCGATTTGAAGGTGATTTATAATTCCGAAAGCATACGACTTCGATTCTGATTTTAACTTCCGTTCAAATTCCGAGAGACTATAAATTCCGAAACTAATTCTAATAACAAAATTCAGATTTTGGGTCCGACAACCTCAATTCCGAAATCTATTTTGATTTCCGAAAATTCAATTCCTATTGAGATTGTTCAATTCCGAGTTCGGTGTTGATGTGCAATTCCAAGTTCATCGTGACGATCGTGATTTCGGAGTTTAGTCAATACCCATTCCGAAACAAGAACAGATTCTGAATTGTATTTCCAATCAGTTAAGTTCCGATGAACAGTAAATCCGGAATCCGATTGATTCGGATTCTCGGAAGATGAACAGTAGAACAGTAGATTCCGATTGCGATTTCCTTGTTGAATGCCGAAGATAAGTTTTCGATTTCAGAATTCGCTATATACGTTCCGACTGTAAATCCAGATTCCGATTTGAAGCTATGAAATTCCAATTTCGGATTTGTAATATTATGCTATTTCGTTCCGATTATGAACTCAACATTGTATCTGAAACCAACATACTGATTGATAGCATTTAAATCCGATTGCGGTTTTCTTTTACAGCGTGTGAGACTTCCGATTTCAGGAAATAAATTCAGCCATTTTGACCATAGTTCCAATATTAGCACTTTTTCTTTTAATGAAATGGCAGTTTGTATCAAGAGCTCCGAAATTAACCTCTTTTTGTCAATAATTCCGAATTTGACCCTTATTTCATAAAAGTATGATAGCTTGCACCCCGTTTTTGCAGAAATGTCAGATTCTGACCTCCTTTTAGCAGAAAAAGTTACTTTTCAGCCACTTTATCAACATTTCAGCTTTTTGTACAAAGTTTGTCAATTCCAACCATTTAAAAATCAATAAAAATTGATTTCTTCAACAAAATTTCATCATTTGGACTGAGTTTCGTCAGAATTTGTCCCTTTTTTTTGACAAAGGTTTATGAAACCTTTGGTACCCGTTTAAGATTCAAAATTGATGAAGACTTTTTGCACACTCACTTCTTTAAAGAAAAACGATCATCTTCTGAGAACGATATCTGCTTTTTAGTTGGAAAACAAAAAATTCCAAAATTTTCATTAAACCAACCAAATACTATTTTCACTTTCCTCCAACTTCTAACATATTCATCTGAAGAAAAATGAGAATTGAATTTTTTTGAACATACTTGGCTTCAACTTTCTGAACTTTTTCACAAACTTGAGGGACTTATACTTTTGCATCCAAACCTTCTTCATTTTATTTTTCTTCTTCTTCTTCTTCTTCTTCTTCTTCTTCTTCTTCTTCTTCTTCTTCCTTTTCAGATTTTGAGGTTTCAGAAATGATTTTCGGATCTGAACAACCTCATTATATTTTAAAATCTGAACATCACAAGCCTTTGGTACACAAACTTTTGGAGTTTGGTAAATCTGATCATCTTGAATTATTGGCTTTCTATAAGGAACCATTCCTTCAAAAACATCATCAGAACATGAAAAATCTTCTGTTTGAGTTCCAATAGAGTAAAACATCTTCACTTTCATGATTTCAGGAGATTTGCTTTGCGATTCACTATTTGAAACACTAGATTCGGATTGTGACACTTCTGATAAACTTGAAACTTTTGACTCCCCCTCAACAAGAACATCTGGAGTCATATTTTCTTCAGAAACATGAAGAACATTATGAATTTCACCAAGAACACCAAGAACATCTTCCTTTTTCTTTTCAGCTCTTTTCATCTCCAAAATCTGTTGTTTATTTTCATGATCTAAATGTCTTTGGATAATACGAAATTGCTCTACTATTTTCTCATTCTTTTGTAATTCACCCATATCAATACATGTGTATTCAGATATTTTCTTATCAATAAAAAGATTATACAACTCAGTAGTGTTCTTCAACGTCGATTGACCAAGAATATGCCATATAGTCGATTTGTTAACACCATAGATTGGTTTAGAAACCTTTAATCCAAGTTCTAAAATGGTGTCAACCAATAAATTCATTTCATCCATTAGATCTTCAACAAGACACTGAACTTCAAGAGATAGAAAGTAGATCTGATAAGATTTCTACAAAGAGAAAACGGATCTGAGATGATTTCTAGAGAGAGAAAGTAGATCTGAGAAGATTTCAAGAGAGATAAAGCAGATTTGAATACAAATATAAGAATAAACACAAAATTCTTCTTTTATTTTACTTCCAAAACACGAATTAAGTACAAATCAGATGATAGAATGTGTAGAAGATAACGGATCTGAATTGGGTTTTGCAATAATACGAGATATTTCACCTTTTCATTTCAGAAAACTTACAAAACTTGAAGAAAAAAGTGAGATTCATGAAAAGATTTCTCCACATCTAATCGATTCTTGCAAAAATCGTTGAGATCTACAAGAACCCGCTCTGATACCACTTGTTGAGAATAAAGACGAGATAACGAATGTGGAATCTGAAGAACAATCATGAATCAATCACCATAAAGTTGAAGTAATCTGACAAAGAAAACCCTTTCCAGGTAAAAGCTTACATCAAAATCTAACCTAATGATTATTTATAGGGAACATAAAATATTTACCAAAAATATAAAACCCTAAACAGGCTTTCCCAAAATAACCAAAAATGCCAAATCAGTTTCAATATCTCAAAATACTCAACAAACACTTGGCTCCCCCTTAACATGTGTCTCCCCTGAACTAGATGCCCCTCTTGAGGTCTTGAACTCTCCCCTTGTTGACATTATCAACCCATTAAAGTTCGAAAGGAAGAGGAGTTAAGGTGGATAAACCTATTAGAGGAATATGTGGATCAACTTGAGATGTTGACATATGTTGAATAGAGGTAGAGGCATGATGACCTTGAACAGATATAAATGGAGCAACAGTGGATGGACCAGGTGCAAGTGCTGACGGATTAGGGCCTAAAGGTTTTGAATATTAGAGAGTGGATGCATTATCGAGTGAAGACATCATGGATTTTAGGTTGTTATAGTAAAAGAAAAAGTTGAGATAGCTTCCATGATCTGAGTAAGAGTGACATGAGGTACACTCTTGGGAGCTTCATGTGATCTTAAAACCTTTTCGCATGCAGCACCGAACACATATCTTGGAGTGGGAGGAATGTTCAAATTCTGTTGAGAAATAATGACAGGTTTAGTGTCCCCTGATTGATCTTCAATAAAATCAGGGACAACTGTGTCAATATGAAATTTAGATACAGGAGATGGAGATCTTTGGAAATCAGTGATTGGAGATATTTGAATCGGTGATGGAGATCTGTAGGCAGGGGTTGGTGATCTATGAGCATGGGTTAGAGATTTGAAGATGAAGGAGTTTGATCTTTGCGGTTGAACAATTTGTTTAATGTTTCCTTGACTAATATCTTAAGAAGTATCTTCCCTTATACGTTTCCCGCAAGGAATGAGTTCTCTTCTTGATTTTGTCCATGATTCCCAACATATTAGGATATGTGTCATCTAATAGTCAAACAACAGTGTTCCTATTTATTGGAGGAGGAACAAACATGAATACATTATCATATACATCAGGGATGGTAGTTGGTAGTGGTTGTTTTGCACCAACATTGGATCCTTCAATTGAGCCTTGATTAATATCCATATCATCATTGTCGTCGTCGTCATCATCATCATCATCATCATTATCAACCATGAGTTGAAATGGATTATTAATCCAATTTATCATAGCAAGGGTGTCAGGAGGATCAGTTAGAGATCCAGGTGCCTCAAATATTTTATGCGTCAAATGCTTTGATTGAACAAGAGTTCCTTCAAGAGCATCATAGGATGCCTTACCCATGGATTGTTCCATAGACAAAGATAAAAAAATATTGGAAAGGGAACATTTGATTATCTTGAGGGAGCTTTCTTCATTAAGAATATGACTAACATGGAAAGGAAGTTTCACACATAAAAAACAATTAGTGGCCAAGGGTTAAACACATACTTATGGTGTAGAATGGAAAATAGATGTAAAAAACTATTTTCTTAATGAAAGTTTCATCGAGGATGTGTTCAAGATACAACCTGAGTATTTTTGTACATTCTAACAATCCCATTAGGGTATGTAAGCTTCAACATCCCATTTATGTACTTAAGGAGGCGTCTTGAAGTTAGAATCTTTATTTTTCTAAGAAAATTAAAGATTTCGGATTTACCAAAAGCGAAGATGAACCATGTTTATATGTTAGGACTAGTGGGAGTGTTGTAGTCATCCTTTTTTTATGTTGGTGACATACTCCTCATGGGAATCGATGACCCTACTTTGGAAAGTGTAAAATCTTGGCTATGAAATTGCTTTTCTATGAAATTCATGGACGAGTCAACATATATATTGCGTATTAAGATCTATAGAGATATATGTAGATGTCTAATTGGGTCAAGCCAAACCATTTACATAATTAAGATATTGAAGAGATTAAAAATGCAAGGATCCGAAAGAGTTTATACCTATACAACATGGTTTAGCATTTTACAAAGATTAGTGTTCTAGTTTCAAGGAGGAGATGATAGAATGAGTTAAATTCCATATGGTTCATATGTAGATCAATAATGTATTGCATATTATGTGTGAGGCATGATGGGCTCATATGCCTTGATCACGATGAGTTGATATTAGGTCAATCCCGACAAGACTCATTGGACGATATTCAAGAACTTTCTTAAAATTTTAAGAAGAACAAAATGTGTGGACTTTTTATCCTTGATAACTAGCTTATTGTAAAGAGTTATATGAAAGCGACTTCCAAACTGATAGAGAGGTTTCTTGTTTGCAATTAGGATTCATGTTCTTATTATACGGAGAATACTATAAGTGGAGTAGTATCGAACATAAATTCATTTGGTTCGTTCATCAAGCCACTACTATAAATGATACATGATATCCACCTTCGGTATGTCAACACTACGTTTGCCAACGACTTGGGTTGAGTGAATTTATTTTAGTTTTTTATAATGTTTTGTGAACTTATATGCAATTTATTGGATATAATGGTTATTATATGGAGATCATTACATATGCTAGGAACATTTATATTAATTAGAGTATTATTGTTTCCCATTTTGCATGTTTATTTACTTCCATGAATATTAGTTTATTCAAAATCTCCACAATCGGTCGTTTTTCCTAGAGGAAATTAGCGAAACAATACTTATTGGAGGTGATAAGAGATGGATATTGCATAAATATGTGACTAAACTCATATGTACTTGATATATACCAAGTATCGGAGCAAACCAAACTTAGAGATTACTTCATCAGTCATGTTACAAGTAATTTTAAAAGATAATATACCTTTGCCTTCGAGTAGAAGAAAGAATAAAATTTAGGGTTTTTGAGATTTTTAGAGAGCAATAGAACGACTTATGAATTTTCACAATAAAACATGTAGGTATTTACAGAAAGTTTTTGTGACTTGAATCATGGCGCAATTTACAGTGCATTAGGGTTTTAAGTCGGTTGCATCGAATCTCGTCGCAATTTTCCTTTCTCGACGCAACTTGGCTTTTGGAAAGTTCTATTTTCGTGATTTTAGTTATTTATAACTTATTCATGTCTTCAAATTCCATTTCTTACTTTCAGATTAAGTTTCTTTTGGAAAATAAAGATTAATGGAAATTAGTTATTAAAAAGAAAAATTAAATAGAATAAAATAAAAAGAATTCAAACTAAATGTCGGGTTGTTTCCTGCAAGCGTTTCTTTATGGAGTCTTTAGCTGGACTCCTAGTATCTATGTTTTCTTAGGGTTTGTTTCCGTGTAGCTAAGCAGTGTTCCCATAAATCTATCTTCTAGAACCTTATAAATTTAGCCAACTTGGTTTTCTATGTTTAAAATTGAAGCTTGTTGGTTCCTAAAGGTAATCTCTATTATCGCACTAAGTCTTTTCATAGTCTCTTCCAACTTATTATGTAATTTTTTAGAAGCTAAAGTAAAATCTGTCACTAAGCTTTCTAAGTTAATTTTCTTTTCTGGTTGTTGTACAACCTGTTATAAAGGTTCGTTCTTATAAAATATAGCACTAGTTTGCCTATATCTATTTTTTCTTTCTTTTATGTATTCATGATAAGGTATCCATCCTTTCCTAACTCTAGGTTCATATACTATAACTTTGGTTAAAAAAGGGTAGTAATAGATGCTATAGTACGATGAAAGATGTCGGCAATGATAGAATGCCACAACTTTAGAACCGGTACTAGTGTACTAACGATATAAGAATGGTACTAGTGTGCCACAATGTAGAAATGGTACTAGTGTGGTAACGATGTAGGAATGATACTAGTGTACCAATGATGTAGTCACTTAACAAAGTATAAGTGACAACCACCAGACTATTCATGACCATCCCATGGAACACTGGCAACGATAGACTATATGCCTATTAGATAAACACTAGCAGCAATAAACTTCGCGCCTATTAGATAAACATTGACAACGATGGACTTCGTGCCTATTAGATAAACATTGGCAGCGATGGACTTCGTGCCTATTAGATAAACATTGGCAGCGATGGACTTCGTGCCTATTAGATAAACGCTAGCAACGATGGACTTCGTGCCTATTCCTTAGGACAAACCCTTAGGAATGAAAATAGAAAGAAGCCTACTGACATGTATTGCGAAGAAATCCATGTAACAATAATGTCAGCACCGATGATTAAAAATAACCCTTAGGATAGATCCTTAGGGAAGAAGAAAGAATAAAATGGGGATGGGTAATCGAGTTAATTGTTTGATAACTAAATACAATTAACCATATTATTGTGGGTTGAAAACCATATGTACTCACCAGGTTTCCCAACCTGAACCACTCAGATTTTTTATATAACAAGTAACGGTACGAAGATATTTGACGTTTGGACCTAATAAGAGATTAAAGTAAATGTAGGCCATTAGATGTTGTAAGGCCAATAGTAGTCATGTTTATGCTTATGTTCCTGTATTAGTTATGACATTCCCAACTTAATAAATCAATGGAAACATTTATTCGGAAATACTTTTACGGGACCAAATTCCACATTAATGAATAAACTCTATATTAAATAAGCATAAATAAAAAGTTTTAAAATTACTGTAAAAATGGGGATGTGACAGATACTTATCTATGACATAACATATATATGCTTGTTCCATACTTAAAGCGTCTTGGGGACACTCCTCAGTAAGATGAGGTCTATTACAATTATCACATCCTATTTGAATAACATGCATAAATTGCGACATTTTTCTCATTATCTTACCCATATCCTGAACTTTAGCAGTCAAAGCCTCTATTTCCTCCAAGTTATATATTTCATTTTTCTTTCTAATAGAAAGATCTCTAAGGGATAACCATCGTTGTGAATGTTGTTTTGATTCCTCTATGATATTTTTCCCTTCAGCTGGTAGCTTTTTAGGTTTTGGTCCCCTAACATCCATTAATTGTCTAGTTTCAGTATCTAACCCATTATAAAGAGTTTGTACCTCTTGATGATCGTTAAGGTCATGTTGAGGGTACTTCTGTAACATTCGTTTGTAGCGCTCCCATGCTTCATATAGTGTTTCTTCATCTCCTTGTCAGAAGTTCTGAATATCGGCCTTCTTCTTGGTAATCTTTGATGGATGACTAAATGTTTTGAGGAACTTTGACTTCAAATAGACACCGGTAGAGATTTCAGCTGATGTTGTTGTTTTTATTTAGTCCTTGGCTGCTCCTATAGTCCTATGAGTGTAATACGGAAAACTCGCAGCATAACTTGATCTTCATTGGCATTTGGTATGTTGAAATAATCAATGATTTCTATGACATCTTCTACATGTTGGTTTGCATCCTCGTGATCTTTTCCAACAAATGAGGTTTCTTTCAAACGATGCAGAAAATTTCCCTTGCAGTTCAAGTTATGAAGAATTGGCATTCTTACTCCAAAGCCTCTGCTTTCGTTGTTACGCGTCATTTATTTCTCCAAATTCATTCCATCTGTCATATTTGTATCTTATGATTTTGGACTATTTGGTTCTTTAATATTATCAGTTACTACTACTTTTTCTTTGCCGATTTAGTAATCTTTTTCCGGATCTTCGACTGGCTCTTTTAGAATTGATGATTAGCTTCTGGTCATATAGTTCTTGAAAAATGAAATAATAGTGCAACTAGTTATCTGATTTTTTATTTTTATTTTTATTATTTTTATTATTATTATTTTTGCAAATTAGCATATCCGAAACAAAGTTACGCTGAGATCTAGAAATCTTGTCGCAATCTACGACAAAAAAATACCTAAAAACGCAACGCGATTTCGCTTTCGAGGCGAGAAAATTGGTAAAAACAAAAATTGAAATTCTAAATAGAAAAAAGCTTCCTACTTTTTCTTATTATTTGGTTGAAATCAATTCATCATCAGTTGCACCAATGTTAGCAAAACAACATGGTACAAGATACATTAATCCAAACCTAATCTTAGATCAAGCACTCAGTTACATAAACATAACAAAATCAACATTAATGCGCATGCGTCTTTAATTGATCATAAACATAATAAATTAAACTTCTATAAAGAATCCTTTCAATGATTTAAACCATAATCATAATAGATCATCTACATCTAAACAAAATTCCTTGGGTCTTGGCTCATAAACGAACTAAAAACTATATTAATTAAAGTAAAACAAACTAATGCTCCAATGAATGCTTTTACTAGTCTTGAATCTTCAAAGAAGTAGAAACTAGGGTTTCTAGGCATCCTTCTTCCTTCTAGTGAAAACTTCTGGAAATTTGAATAACTTCCCTTCTCTTATACCCCCTTCTTTTTCTAGATGAAATTTGAGTTCAATTTATAGGATGAATTTGTGTATTTCAGCTAATATCTTTGAAATCTTCTATTTCTTTGGAATTATCTGTATTTAAATTATCAGCAACCTTGCTTAATCTTCAAGCTACAAAAATATGTCCAAAATATGCCTTTTTAGCATCAATTTCATCTTTTAGTCCTTTTTATCTGCAAAATACAAATTTATAACAATTAAGTATCATTTTAACCTTAAAATCATGCAGATAAGTATTAAATATATCGCTTAAATTATGTATAATTTAGGACATATCAATGGTCATTTTAATTTGAACACACCTCGCGACTAGTCAATTGACACTTTTACCAACATATCTTAGTCTTCTTTATAGCTAAGATCAAAATATATGAATTTGAACTCTTTTTCCAAAAAGATTATTAATAGTAAAAAAAAAGTTTTTAAGAAGACAACTAGTTGGGTGATACTCTTTAAGAATCTATTTTCTTAAGTTTTTCTCCTTGGATTCTGATCATGATAATAAGGTTAGTGATTGGCTGGATTTAGCTCTTTGGTTGACTTGTTTAGAAACCCAATGGGGTAGGAAGAACAACGGTTATAGTTGCAAGAAATTTTGGGTCATGTCTTCCTTTAGGATTAGGATTATAGGTGGTGTTGAGGTCTTTATTATACATAAGTTTTTTAGGTTTCCTTGGCAATAAAGTTTATTGATAATAATATATTGGTTATGGGAGATAGATCGATCAAAGGGAATAATTAATTCCTGTCATAGTGTAACGTTCAATTTTTCACACCAGGTACACCCCAAATTATACTTTCCATTTTTAAGTTTCTAAAATATTATAAGTGTACACTGGTAGTCTGGTATATAAGGAGCTATCACTAGGAACCATACTTGCATCAAGTACAAAATCCGAGCCGGGTGCTACAATAATCTAACCTGAAAAATAACCATAAAAAAAACCGTAAGCCATACCACAACTTTCTATACAAATCTTTTAGCAATTTCTCATTTTATTTCTCTTTCTTATTATAGTGTAATTTATACTTCTTAAAATAATACTTGTTACGAAAAATGGGTATTACACATAGTTAATATCTTAATATGGAGAATGAATTTCAACAAGATGAAAATTAGAACAAATTTGGACAGTAGAGTGATTGATGTTGATACTATTCTTTTTCCAATGTATGACGACCATAATGAAATGATTTGACCCTTTTTATACCATTGTACCGTGTATTCTTCCATTTGGTCTTATATAGCTCGTTGGTGTGATAATGGCAACTGTATCTTCACTACAACTTCAGAATGGTTGAATTGGGTTGACCGAGTTAAAGTTACTTATATGCAAATAAAGATATTTGGATGCGGTCATCATGACGCCCTGTTAAAACGTTGTCGCAGGCGTCATAAACAAATAAAATATCACTGCTCGAATGTGTTGGATTAGGTGTCTAAGCCAATAACTAAATTAGTATAATTTTGAATTATTAGCAAAGTCATTTTGGGTTGCCCTCAAACTTAGTAATAGAATGTAATGTTTTTTGGAGAGAGAGACTGATTTATTAATTTATTATATAGTTAATAAATTCATTAGTGTAACATCACGACTCCCAGGTATAATATATATATATATATATATATATATATATATATATATATATATATATATATATATATTATGAGTTGATTGAGCAACACGACGAGTTGGATCCCCAACTCGTCGAGTAGAGACGGATTTGGCCATGTGGGTTTTACGACCAACTCGACGAGTCGGAGGGACCTACTCGACGAGTTGGCGCTGTGAGAAGAAACCCTAAATATTTGGGGTTGGGTCCTATTTAAAGGACCTTAAGCGCTCATTTCCGCCTCACCGGACACCTTACTCCCCTGTGTGAAACCCTAATCGTCTATATTGATCTAAGAGAGAAAGAGAGCTAATCTGTGGGCATTTTAGTGCAGTAGTGGAAGAGAAGAGAAGAGTATCAAGCAAGGAACGAGAAGGGACTGTTGGATCCGGTGTTGATCCACTCTTTAGCTTCTGTTGGAAGGTAA
The DNA here is from genome assembly GCF_052849685.1 of Lactuca virosa. Classification (NCBI taxonomy): domain Eukaryota; kingdom Viridiplantae; phylum Streptophyta; class Magnoliopsida; order Asterales; family Asteraceae; genus Lactuca; species Lactuca virosa. The sequence goes on along the minus strand of NC_136432.1, from coordinate 42,806,283 downwards.
AAGTCACCACCTTGCTCATATTTTCGATTAGATCTCGTTTCTAGGGAGTTTTAGGGATTTTTCCATCTTCCCTTGAGACTTTGAGCATTTTGAGCTTGCCAAGAGATTGAGACTTCAGATGCTTCCCTTGAGACTTTGAGCATTTTGAGCTTGCCAAGAGATTGAGACTTAAGATGTGGACCTTGTGAGGTCCCTTAAGCCCAAAGGTCCAAGCTTTATCAAGCTAAAGGAGAGTTTTATTGCTTAGGACCCTAAATAGAAGTGGTTTTGGCATTTCAAGCCATAAGTGCCATGCATGGACGTAAAGGTTGAAGCTTTACGTGGTATCTCAGCCTTGGGAGGCTAGATCTACAGTTTGGGGTTGTAACTCTGCCTTAAAACGTCTGAATGAGAAAATAGACTTAAGGGACTCGCCGAGTTGATGAGCCAACTCGACGAGTCGGCTAGGGTTTTCCCCGACGAGTCTGGACAGGAGTAACTCGACGAGTTGATGAGACAACTCGACGAGTTAAGTTGGATTTTCGCGACATTTCTGAAGGAACGAGGGGACCTGACGATTCAGATAGATGCACTCGACGAGTCGGGTCAACATGGACTGTTGACTCGAGTGTTGACTTCAGTTGACTTTAGGGTTTGGTCAAGACAGGGATTATGGAGACCATGGAGAGGTAGAATGGTCTTTTACCCATTCCAAGAGATTAGGGAGAGAAAATAACTTGGTTTATTTGGAGTGTGATTTGAGTGTTAATTAGAGATAATTATCGTATGTGTTAGGCGTAGACTAGATCGATGATTCGTGTAGGAGGTCTATTTGCTTTCTTACGAGGTGAGTCTTCTCACTATACTTAATGTAAGTGATAATTTTGTGTGACCGGAGGGTCTTGTGTGCTTATATTGAGTATTGTGATATCCTGCATTATGTCTTTGTGATTTATGTTGTGTATTATGCCCGGTTTTACTGAGTTAGGACCGGAGGGTCCACCCAAGCTGTGGGACCGGAGGGTTCCACTGAGACACATCGAACAGAGGGTCTTATTTGAGATATAGCCATGAGAGGCTAATGAGTTATGTGTGGTATTTTGGGGAACTCACTAAGCTTCGTGCTTATCGTGTTGTGTGTTATGTGTTTCAGGTACTTCTTAGGATCACGGGAAGGTGCCGACTTGATTGTACACACGAGATGGAGTTTATGCTTTTGAGGATCCTGGATTTTATCAAACAATTTGTGAATTTGTGTTTTTGACAATTTGACAATTGTGATTTTTGGAATGTGATATTGAGAATTATGTGGTTTGAAAATGAAAAATTTGTGTGAAAATTTACGGTGTTACAAGTTGGTATCAGAGCCTTGGTTTGAGGGATTCAGATGTACCTTCGGGTGTGTCTTGACTCAAAATGAGGATTTGAGAAAAAATTTCAAAAGCAATGATTTTTCCAAAATGAGAAAGAGTTTTTAGAGAAAAACGAGTTGGAGCAGTGTGTACAATCAGCCAGAGCCCGAATGGTGATTTCCCAAAATACCCGTACTTATTTGTGTTATGAGATATTCATGACATATTAGGGATGCATGCTAGAGGATAGGCTAGGTGTTTCATATTTCAGGGCTATAGTTCCCTGATTTGTGATGCCTTAGCCTAGGAGATGGTATTGATTGATGTTATCTGTTATTTGCCTTGAGTATGTGCTGAATAGGGGTATCTAGCAGGAAGCACTTAGAAAGAGTTTTGAGTCGAGGGATAATCTAGGAGAGATACCTAGATGAGCATATGAGAGGTCTACTGAGAGAGTAGTCTGATATTTTTGAGAGATAGAGTACTTGTGAATTGGGACCCTAGGAGGAGGACTTAGGGTGACTACAGGTTGGTGTGGAAGGTAGTATTGGGCCCGTACTACTGAAAACACCGGATCTGTATGCAACCCAAGTAAGAATCCTTAGGGTACTAAGGAGCATGTAGGGGCGGGAAATCGAGTGTGATTATGCTCGAGCGAGTCTCTGATGATTTTTGTGTTGTCTTTCAGAGACATCATGGTGGGTACACGCCACAACCCCGAGGGCGGTAATGCCAGTGACGAGGAGATCCGAAGGATCATTCATGTGGAGGTTCCCGCAGCTATCCGAGAGGCGACACCGGAGATGTTTGGGTCTATTAAGACCAAACTGATTGAGACATTCGATGAGCGATATGCTGCTGTTACTGAGGCTGCTGCTGCAGCCACCGTAGCCGTAGCCACTGCTAGGCCACAAGGAGGTGACTCGTTGTTGTTCTGGGAGTTCAGCAACATGAAGCCACTAGGGTTTGATGGGACTCGGGATCCGATTGTTGCTATGAGATGGATCTACTACATTGAGGGGTATTTTTACACGTGTTCACGCCCCGATCACTTGAGAGTTCGGTTTGCACTGAATCAGCTTCGCTTGGGAGCGAAGGACTGGTGAAAGTTTGCGACAACCAACTTTACTCTTGCAGATCATGCTGCAGTGACATGGGCGAGATTTACACAGTTGTTCTGAGACAAGTATGTTCCCCCGGTGGAGAGGGAACAGTTAGCCCATGAGTTTCTGTCTCTCAAGCAGAAGACAGAAACACTGACTGAGATCTCGAGGACGTTCCATGAGAGGGCGCTGTTTTGCCCTGAGCACGTGTCTACTGAGCAGGGACGTGTGAGCTGATATCTGAGCATACTGAGGAGGGATATACAAGAGTTTGTGGCGAACTCATCATACTGGACATTGGCTGAGCTTCAGACCAATGCCAGGAGGAGGGAGATTGAGCTAGAGTTGCAGACCAGAGAGGAGGAGGAGTCCCGGGGTAGAGACAGGAGACCGATACAGTCGCAACTATTACGTCATAAATTGTTGTTTATATTTTTCTTTTCATAAGATATTAGAGTTCTCGGTCTAGGACGGAAAACACCATGTTTTGGTGTTGTTTGGACCAAAATCACATGTGATTTTGGTTAGGCTTTATATTGTTTTGTTTGGGTTTCGGGCTTGGGCTTGGTTATTAGGTCTAAGTATAAATAGTGTTATTTTAACCTAGATAGAGGAGTAGGACGTTCTTGGGGGCTGCCATATGCTAGGGGCGTGATTTGGAGAGATCTAGAGAGAAAACAGTGTGTAATCAGAATCTTATGTACCAGACGATTAATCAATATATCGTGTGCATTAAGTATTAATTATCTTGTTCTTATTCATCATATATCTTGCATTATACACTCTTATTGGGATTCCACACCATCAACGTGAATCTGATTGATTCGTAGGAGAATTCGGGACTTACATGTGGTATCAGAGCAAGGATCGGTAGCAATCGGGTCATTACAAGATATTTTTAAGAGTTTTTCTTGGAAATTCTTGGTGTTTTTAATTTATTTTTGACGAATTTTTGGCCATTGTTCTTCGTGTTCTTCGTATTTTTGGAGTTTAGGTCGATTTTGGCTTTCAATATTTGAAAATCCCGTGTTTTGGCGAGTTTTGGGCATTTTAGGTCAATATTTGCGAAATCTAAGCGGATTCCCTCGGTCTCGGTCAAACCCTTGGCGGCCAACAGCGTTTCCGAAGCTCAGAAGCGATTTTGGACGGAGGTGCGGTTCACGGTACGAAGCGAGGTTCACGGACGAAGTTCTTGGAGGGAAGGTTTATGGTCAGCAGCGAGAGTTTTCGGTCTCGCGTGTTCGGTTTGGAATTCTCGGATTCGCTGTTTACGGTCTCGCAGGTTTACGGCTCGCGTTTTCGGTTAGCAGCTCATTGGTGCGAGCCTTCTCGGTTAGGGTTGAGTGGCCTCGCAAATTTCGGCTAAAATATCAGAATTTCACTATTTTCGCTTATTTTTGGTCCAAAAGTCTCGTTTTTGGTCAAAGACTTTCGTTTTTGGTGAAATACCCTCGTTTTTGGTCAAATACCTTCATATTTGATAAAATACCCTCGTTTTTAAGTCAAAATTCTCTCGTTTTTGGTATTAAAATTCTGTTTTCGGTCTAGAAACTTTTGTTTTCAATTAAGGTTATTTTTTGGTCAAAAGGATTGACTTTTACCTTTGACTTTTTAAATTTAACTTTTGATTTTCAAATTTGACCTTTGACTTTCAAGTTTTCATATTTGACTTTCTCGTTTGATTTTTGATTTTCAACTTTGACTTTCAATATTGACTTTTAGGTTTGACTTTCAAGTTTGACTTTTTAAGTTTGACTTTTTAAGTTTGACTTTCAAGTTTGACTTTCAAGCTTGACTTTCGAGGTTTCAAGTCAAAGGGCATTTTTCTTGGCTTCATAATCAGATCTCTTTTTGGTAAATTATTCTTTTTGGTGAATAGTGAGTTCTTCAATCACCAAGGTTAATGAAGCTTCATGCTCTCAGTCCTGTGAAGCTAAAATTAAATCTTATCGTGATCAACATGAATTATTAATTAGGGAAATTGAGGACCTTAAATATGAACGATATACTATCAGAAAAGAACAAAAACCCTTAAAAAATCAATTAGAGGCCAAAATCAAAGACTTTAGAAAACTCCAAGCAGAATCTAGCGATAAATGTGAAAATTATGATTATGCTCAACGAAAGATTGCCAGTCTAACTGCCGAGCTTAACACATTAAAAAATAAGTTTGAAAATGCAGACTTTAATTTCAAAAAAGTTGATGTGTCAAGTAAAAAGGTTGAGACAATGATAGAAAAGCAGTTAAAATTCAAAGATAATCAGAATAAGGGTCTAGGGTATCACAGTGTTCCACATCCCTTCAATGATAACTATACCCCACCCCGTGAAATCAATGAGGTAGAGATACCTGCTCAGTATGGCAAAACCCCTGTACCAGCTTCAGTTAAGACTAAACAATCCGACCAAACTAAGAATATTGAGGTGAACGATACTAATGTTTCTACCTCATGTGCAGAGCAGGTCACAGTGCAAGATGGGCATGAGCAGAACGAAAATAACTCTTGTTCTGCTGAAAATGATTCAAAAACTTGTGATAAGGTGAGCGATACTAGTGCTTCTACTTCATGTGCAGATGAAGAAGCAGTGCAAGATGGGAGTAAGCAGAATAAAATCAATTCTGAGTCTGCTGAAAGTGTTTCAAAATCTTGTGATGCTAATACTCCCATTGTGGAAGAACCCAAATGTCACACCCCCAAACCGGAACGACGGAAACGTTCGGGGGTGGTTGACGTCATGTGTAGTATCACAACAATTGTATCATAGCAAGCATAGTAAACACAACCAAACATTGAATACATATATGAAAAAGGTTTACATTTGTCTTAATACATAATTTCGTTCACATCAAAAGTAAAATAAAAAGGCGTGACTCTAACACTCCGATTTCTCCAACTCCTGGAAGTACCTGTCTACTAATTCTCTGAGAATACAAGCAGTTTTGAAAGAATATCAGCATAAAGCTGGTGAGTTCATAAGTATTTAGTTTTAGTGGAAAATGTTCTTTGATTCTTTTGAAAAGTGTTCCTCAAGAAAATCCTATATTTTCTTATGAAAGCATGTTTGAAAACCCATTCATTCCATGTCTTCCCGGTTCGTACTAAATACGCACAATCCAAGGAGTCATGGAATGAATACGAGCGTCCGTTAGTAGAAAATAAACCATCAGTTTTAGAAATGCCAGTGTTATCCTGGGAAAATCCAATATTTTCCCTAAAAGCAGGTTATCTGTTCTAGAGGTAGAGATGTAAGTTTAGAAATCCCTGATTACTATCAGTGTATATATGAAGGTAGTTTTATTACTAAAAATAAAACAAATGAAGGGTAGAGTCCGTAAACCAAAATTAGTTTATACTTATTTGCGAGTCGTATAACCATACTTGATATGACCTAGAGACCTTTATAACGTTCTTCAGGCGTTTATGCTAAATGACATTTGCCCACCACAGGCATGCCTGCCTAACTGTAGCTAGCAATTCTGGTGTGGGATTGTCAGCCCCGAATAGATCTATTCACAAATCTCACGCTCTCCCTCTAGGAGACTCTGGTTATACTATGATAGGATTTAGTTCCGTACACTAAAGGGTACAGTATTGAAGTAGAGCCTCACAATTATGTATAATCTAGTTTACTAGCGAGAAACAATATAAAACAGTAATTATTCTTGAATAAATGTACTTTATACTTCTGAGAAAAACATATAATATAAACTAAATCGGCCATAGTTATATATATATTCAACCATGAAATCTGATTTGGTAGAAACTGCCTGGAGGGTTATCCCAAACTATACCCATTATAGTTTACTAGTGTTGTTATGGAAAATGTTTTGTAAAACCTTTCTGAAAGCTATGAAGTGAGATTTCCAAAATAACAATTTCCCTTATGCTCAACATGTTACAAAAGGGATAAAATATCCGAGTAAGTTATTAAACATGGAAATCGTTGAGTTGTATAAATAAGTTTAAAACTTAATAAAATACTTTGAGTTTGGCTTGTATTCCCCCCCTGAAAACATTAAAAACACGGAAAATGTAGGGGTATGAACTCACCTGTAGTGAGTGGTTCTGACGTGTGGTTGGAAGAGGAGTGCAGAGTGTCAGGTGTAACCTTGAGCACACAATGATCCTAATAGACACATATAGACATGTATGTGTATGAATTTATTGCATATACGACTAAATAAGAAGGGTAACACCCTTATTGGCTCGGAAACTCTACAATTTATGGGATACAATCACATATGATTGCATAACTAGGGTACATGGCCACCCTATAGAGTTTACGTTCAAAGAGGTATGAACATTGGAGTTCACGGTCCAAGTGTTCACGGTCTTAGTGTTTACGGTCGATTGACCTTATGGTCATGGAGTTCACGGTCTAATGACCTTACGGTCATAAGGTTTACGGTCCATGGGTTTACGGTTTCATGGGTTTACGGCCCATGAATATACAGTCGTTGAAGGGTGTACGGTCTAAGGAGATATACTAGACCGTAAACTCATCAATCTTGCACAAATGATGGTTTTCGAGGGCTTCATTCAAAGGCATCGGATTCTAGGGACCATGCTTAGCCTTAGGAAGGGTAAAGGCTATAAGAACACCCTTTATAAGGGTTTACGGTCTATGAAGATTCATAGGACCATAAACTCTTTTGTTCAAGCAAAGAGTGATGATCTCAAGTCCAAAATGAAGGATTTTAACTCGATTCATGAAGGGGAAGATGCTACTTACGATTTTTGAAGGCAAAGAAGGTGTTTTCGGTCCAAAACACAACCGTGTTCTTGAGGATCCTCGATGAAGGTAGAGAGGGAGTAGAGAGATAAAGCCTTTGAAGTGTTTAAAGTGTGAAATGAAGGCCAAATACTCTATATATAGGGTAGAGTTCTCGGTCAAAAAGGGGGTCCACCTGACCGTAAACGTGTTTACGGTCTACACGAGTTTACGGTCGTAAACTCGTCCTGACCGTGAACTCGGTGATTTTCGAGGAAGTTTCAAGTTTTTCGCGTGATTCCCGGTTTATTCCGAATCGTATAAAATACATATTATTTATTTAAAACTTAAGGTCCTTCCCAAATTAAGAAATTTGACGGAATTAAATAAAAACCCAAATTTTATTAACGGAAACTGGGTAAGGATAACGGGAAAAGTTTCGGGTTGTCACACCAAACCACAAAAGTCTGTTAAACAATCTATTAAATGTTCTTGTGCTTGTGTCCCTTGAAACAAAATTCTTTTGGACAAGGACCAAGTCACAATCTCATCTATATGAAAAGACAGACTTGCTTTAATTGTGGGACTCTCGGTCACATTGCCAGAAATTGCCCATATCGTGTATATGTTCCTTACTATGTGTTGGAAATATTTTGATGTGATTGTCACTTGAAATGAGTTGAGTATTGATTTACATTTTCTAACAAATATTATCAAAATGTTTCAGGTTGGAAAGATACTAAAGTTTCAACAAGTGTTTGAAGAAACAGATGTTGGAGCACTTGAAGTTTACTTGGAGCACTTGTTGTTGACATGGAGCACTTGAAGAAAGCTAGTTGGATCATCATGATCTCAGATGGCACATCTAGATCATATGTGGAGCATCAAGACGTTGATGGATCATCTAGAATATTGATGGCTTATCAGAAACATTGTTGGCACATCCACAACTCTATGGCTCAACAAGAGTTGATGGCTCAACAGGAATACTTGGTGGCTCAACTCAATTCAATGGATCAATATGATCACATTGATGACTCAACAAGACTGCACATGGCACATCATGTATAATGAATGCACGTCCAAATGCTCAAAGGAACATGAATTTCGTCCATGGTCCATCATGAACATGTGGTGGTACATCTTCAAGTTCAAGACACAGTCCAACGTTCAAGAAACCACTCAACATGATCAACAACACTTGTAGAAGTTGATGACATCTAAGAAGACAATTGAGAAACTTGATGCTCATGTTGCTCATCACATTTTCAATGTTGATCAAGAAGGTTCAAGAATTATGAAGACTCATAACTTGGATGGAACCCTAATGGAATACTAACGGAATTGGAATATTCCATCCATTCTCCGTTAAGTAGGGCAAAGGTGTCAACTGATGACTAAGTCATGATGACGTGTCAACACCTGATTGGTCAAGCCATGTCATGGGCTTTTCCAAAGCCTATAAATAGGCCCCTTGGGATCCATTATAAATTTGCTCTTTTCTGATTGTTCCTGCTCATTCTGCACAATTGCTGCCTAGACTACTCTTCAGAGCCATTTGAGAATTTTAGTGTGTGTTTTACATTCAAACACTTGTAATTGAATCTTCATGAATACGAGACACATTTGAATCATTGATCTTAAGTCAAAAAACGTTTTTTCTATTAATTTGATTGATTCACAACTCTTTATATTCTGCACAACTTGGCGCTTGTCGATTCTGAAACTCTGTTTCAGTATTTTCAACACTTGGACTATTCTAGTCTAGGTTTACTGAATTATTCTCATTTCTTCAGTTGGTATCAGATCTCGAGTGATCGACTCTGAGACTTAGAAATTTTTCAAAAAAACACTTTTTCAAGTTTCAAACTAGTATCACCTGTTCTCAATGGCAAGTGTGAATCAAAACCAAAATGTTCTCTATTCAATTTCTGTTGCAAACAGTCTTGGAGCAGGAAATCTTACACCTATCCTCATGCCTAGTGAATACACTTCATGGGTAGATCGCATCAAGTACTACCTGGAAGGTCATGACTCTGACATCTGGACCTTCATGTCCACTGGGAAACATACTCCAGAACTTTTGAAGGACATCAGAGTTCCTGAAGCTGATGTCTCTCCTGAAACCTCCAAAGTTATCTCTGGATCTGTTTCCTCTGGTACTCAACTTCGTGATAGGAAAATCAAGAAGTTTGAGGCTAAGGCAATGCAGGAGCTCTTATCTGGAATTCCTCATGACATCTATGAGAAAATTCCTGATGAAGATAAGAGTTCACCCTTCAATGTCTGGAATGCACTCATGAAACAATTTGAGGGAACTGATAAAATCCTTGCAAACAGAAAAAAAGCTGCACTGACAGACATGGACAACTTCAAGATGTTACCTCATGAAACTCTCTTTGATGCATATTCTAGGTACAACATTGTTGTCAACAGGGTGAAGAAACTCAAAGGAGAAAGATCGCAAGAGGATTTCAATCTGAAATTCTTGAACAATTTATCTCCAAAATGGGATACAGTACATATGATCATACTGTAAACTACAATCAATCTAGACACCATGTCTCTGTTTGATCTGTATGCTGAACTGCAACAACATGAGCCAAAGGTCAACAAGCTAGCTCAAGCAACTCCTTCTGATAATCAAGGACTTGCCATGGGAAATTCAACACCCATGGCAAATCATTCTCAAAACTTGATTGCACATCATAATCCAATCCCAAACCACTTTGCTGATCAGTTTGCCAACCAAGGATATGGAGCATATCCTTATCAAAGTTCGAGTATGGCTCAACAGTACAACCAGAATTCGTACATGTCAACTCAAAAACCTCTTCAGATCGCAAATGGGTACATGGCTAATCATCAAGCCTTCATTAAAACCACAATGGAATATCCTCAAATCAATGAGGAAAAGGAGTATGAAGAATGCTTGGCACTCCTGACCAAGTTCAATCCAAACTTCAAGAAGTTTGTGAACAAACCAACTAGGAACTTTAGAGCACAAAGCTATCAACAACCCCAACACTATCATCAAAACTCTGGAAACTTCCAAGGAGGAAGCAACAGTCAACAAAGCTTCAACTCTCAGAATTCAAATTCTGAAAGTTACAATTCTCAGAGGATGAACTCAAGGGTTCAAGATAACAAGTTGAAGTCCCATGAAGATAATGAAGTAATCAGGTGCCACAACTGTCAAGGTGAAAATCATTTTGCCAAGGATTTCAAAATTAAAATCAAGAAGGTCAAAGACGAAGCATACTACCTTCAAAAAGTGGAGCAGATCAAGAAGCAATCAAAAGACAAAGCTTTCATGGTCATGGAAACTCCAAACGTGGAAGTCTGGGAAACAGATGATGAAGTGTATCAAGCAGAAGAAACTGAAGCCTACAAGAACTACTTCTGCTTCATGGATGATGATGACAAAGAGCCTTCTCCTCTCCATCAACAAGTTGTTGAAAAGGTACGCTTTATGCTTCGTGATAATCATTTAACTAGTGAGCCTTTTCTTGATGACATTGACCATATTTCTGAAATAGTCAAAGAATATGTCACCAATGCCTAATATCGTGTCAGTTATTACAAAGATGAACTGACTGACACTCGGTTCAGACTTGAAGAATTGAGATGTCGTATGGCTAAGTTAGAAAATGACCTCGCAATCAAAACTGAGGCACATCTTACATCAGTTGAACAATATGAAATTGTATTGAATCAACGTGACATTATTGCAAAAGACAATCGTGAGATGTACGCCCAAATCAATACAAAAATCAATAGTTATAAGGTATCCAAAACCCTTCTTGAACAGAACTCGCATGCTATTCTTGAGGGACCAAAACCATCATGGATCAAATATGGTCTTGGTTATGATGAAATGAACAAGGAAATCATGGGACTCGATACCTAACCAGAGTTGTTACCATGTGATCCAAGTCTCTTTACTGGAGACAATGAGGATCAAGAAGAGGTGGTAACTTGCAGTCCTGATGTAATTGCCACTTCATTCTCAAGCGTCCCATTGGAAGTCACATCATCCTATGATCTTCCAGACATGGACACTAAGTCTGGCTCTCCAGTAGAATTTTCTCTTGAATGTCCCACCATGGAAAGTTTCAATTCAGAAGATGCCACTTCTGAAAAAACAAATATACCTGACTCTAAATCTAGTGATAAAAAGCCCAAATCAAATGAGCCAATAGGATATTCCAAGACTGAACCTATTGAATTCCTCAGTCAAGAAACATTTCCATCTCTTAATGCTTCTGTCTCTGGAACAAAGGACTTAGGATGTAAATATTCTAAGAAACAACAGACTGGGAAGTCTCCAATTCCAGTCAACAAGGATGAAACCTTAAAGACTGTGAATAATGAGAAAATTGTTGTTGAAATACTCAAGAGACCTTTTGTTCCAATCAAAATCTCTTCACCCAGTCCTAAACAACAAGAGACAATTGTAAAGCCAACTAATGAATCTAAATACAAGGGAAAAGCAAAAATTGATGTCTCTAAAGAACAAGGTCCAACTGTAGTCCATCCTTCAAAACCCAAAGTGGTTAAGACTACAAATAATGACAAGGATAGGAAGACCAAGAGAGTACCTAAGGCTAAGCCAAGCCAAAGGAAGACCAGACGTACCAGTCCTCCCAAAACTTCAAGGACTCAAAGAACCTCTCCATCCAATCATGGTTTCTCAAATTCTAGATTTCCAAACCAAACTGGAACTCACTATCAGAATAATTTCAGACCTAACAATCTTCCTGATTTGTCTGAAATGATGAGACCAAGACCTGTTCAAACCAACCCTTTCATGTATCAGAATAGATATTACCCTATGAGTTCTATTCTTGGTCCATATTGTGGTTTTTCTCCGTCCATAGGAGGGAATCACATGTTTGGGGGAAACTCTGGGTTTCCAATGATCAATCAATTCGGGGGAAATACCCAGTTTCCCATGTTTGATCAATTTGGAATGCATGTGGACTATGGATTTCCCTCTCTAGTAATTCCTACTCAGTTCACCAACTCTCCATTCTTCCCACAGACCAAACCTCAAAAGAAGACCACTAAAAAGGTCAAAACCAAGGTCACTAAAAACCAAGCAAAACCCAAAGTGGTTGATGCAAAACCAGAAAAGACTGTCCCAACTCCCACAAGTCCGAAGGAAGCTAACACTCAAGGACCCAAACAAACATGGGTACCTAAACCTTATCTTTAAATGCAGTCTTTTTGTGTCGGGGTACCACACGACGATACATGGTACATTGACAGTGGATGCTCCAGGCACATGATCGGGCACAAAGGATATCTCAGAGATTTCAAGAACACAACGCCAGGTCAATATGTTACTTTCGGAAACAACATGAAGGGAGAAGTTATGGGACATGGAAACATATCAAATGGGAACTTTACCGTTAAACGTGTAGCGTATGTAGACGGTCTTAAACATAACCTTATCAGTGTTGCACAACTGTGTGACAATGATCATGAGGTTTTGTTCACCAAAACCAAGAGTTTGATTATGGATACCAACAAGCGCATCCTTGTTGATTCCCCACGAAATGGGAAGATGTATCCTCTTGATATTGAACTAATTGAGGGAACCCCAGATATTTGTCTTCTTTCCAAAGCTGCCTATCACATCAGTTGGTTGTGGCATAGAAGACTCTCCCACCTCAACTTTGGTTATATCAACAAACTCATTGGAAAGGATCTTGTGAGAGAACTACCATTGTTAAAACTTGACAATGATATCCTTTGTGCTGCCTATGAACAAGGCAAAATTTCCAAATCTCCGCACAAAAGTATAACAGAACACAGTGTATCTGAATCTCTTCAGCTTATACATGTTGATCTGTGTGGTCCCACTACAATTCCTAGCTTAAGTGGTAAGAGATACATTCTTGTGATTGTGGACGACCACACCAAATTCACTTGGGTGTACTTTCTGCGAAACAAATCTGAAACCACCAATGAGCTAATTAACTTCATTCGCTACATAGAAGTTAGGGTAGGCAAGCCACTTAGAAGACTGAGAAGTGACAATGGTGATGAATTCAAGAACAACGCCTTAGATAGCTTTCTTGTATCCAAAGGCATCGAGCACAATATTTCTCCACCCTACACTCCACAACAGAATGGTGTAGTTGAACGGAAGAACCGGACACTATGTGAAGCTGCTCGATCAATATTGATCTTCGCAAACCTACCACAATACTTCTGGACTGAAGCCACAGCAGCCGCCTGTTTCACTCAAAACAGATCCTTAATTAACAACAGGCTTGAAGTCACTCCCTATGAAGCAATGAACAAGAGGAAGCCCAACGTCAAATTCTTTCACATCTTTGGTTGTCGTTGCTACATCAAGAACAATAGGGATCAACTAGGGAAATTTGCACCCAAGGCTGATGAAGGTATCTTTCTTGGATATTGTCTTCATGCTGCAGCCTATAGAGTTCTGAAGAAAAGAACCAGGGTGATAGAGGAAAGCAGTGATGTCACTTTTGATGAAAGTTATGTAAGGGTTCTGGATCCAAACCACTTTGATCCTCAAATGGTAGTACCATTTGATAAAATGAACCAACCATCACCTGCTAATGCTTCTACTCCAGTCCATGCTATTGAAGTAGATTTTGATTCCCTCTTTCCAATTTAACCTTCTGCCCTAGAATCAGAAAAGCTTACAAAAACAGCTTCTCCTGATGTCTCTCAACCTCATCAATCATCAAAAGTCTCAAGTTCCACCAAAGCTCCGGTTGAGGGGGAACCATCTTCGAATGACTCTATTCCTAAAAGTCATTTAGAATCTTCTGAACCTTCTTCCCCAACCTCCCATCAATCTGGACCAGTCACAACACCAGTCACTACATCTTTCGAGGGGGAACCACCTTTGAACGGTTCCATTCTTAAAGGTACTTTACAATCCTCCCAACCATCCAGTCCATGGTTTCAGGGGGAACCCCACTCGACTGGTTCCAGTCCCTCAAGTTCCTTCACATCTACTCCATCTGTTGAATTCAAGCATGCAACAGTTGAGGGGGAACCACCTGTTTCACATCTACTCGACTGGTTCCAAGACGATCTTTTTGAAGGAACATTCATTTCTGACTACCCTCCTCGTCCAAGAGAACAATATGAGGTAGTTTGCACTCCTCAAATCCATAAGGAAGCTCGCCTCACAAAATGGACAAAGGATCATCCAGTCGATCAAATCATAGGTAATCTAGATTCTGGAGTAGTAACTCGTTCAGCAACCAAGAATGAATGTCTATATGCAAGCTTTCTATCCATGATAGAGCCTAAAGGAATCAAAGAGGCTCTACAAGATGCAGATTGGGTAAAAGCAATGCAAGAAGAGTTAGCTGAATTTGAACTCAACAATGTGTGGGACTTAGTGCCAACACCAGAAGGAGTATCAATTGTTGGTTCAAGATGGGTCTACAGGAACAAAAGTGATGAAGATGGAGTCATCATCAGGAACAAAGCCAGACTGGTTGTCAAAGGCTACTCGCAACAAGAAGGCCTAGACTATGATGAAACCTTTGCTCCTGTTGCAAGGATAGAAGTCATTAGGATTTTCTTGGCATTTGCTGCACAAAAGAATTTTAAGGTCTACCAAATGGATGTGCAGTGCACATTCTTGAACGAAGAAATTGATAGGGATGTCTATGTTCAACAACCTCCCGGATTCGAAGATCCAAAGTTCCCCAACCATTGCTACAAGCTTCAAAAGGCTGTCTATGGATTGAAGCAAGTCCCAAGAGCATGGTATGGAACATTGTCCAAGTTCTTAGAAGATTCCATGTTTCAAAGAGGTTCCATCGATCCCACTCTATTTAGGAAAATCCACAACAAGCATCTGATCGTCGTGAAAATCTACGTCGACGACATCATATTCAGTTCAACCAGCAAGGACCTTAGTGATGAGTTTGCTGAGTTGATGAAAAGCAATTTTAGAATGAGTATGATGGGTGAGCTCAACTACTTCCTAGGTCTACAAGTTCGTCAATCTCCTAAGGGAATCTTCATTGGTCAAGAGAAGTACATCAAAAATCTGTTGAAGAGATACTCCATGGAGAACGCATCAACTGCAAAGACACCAATGTCTACTTCCTACAAGCTTGATTCAGACCTTGATGGAAAATCTGTAGATCAGAAGCACTACAAAGGAATGATTGGCTCATTACTGTACCTTACAGCTAGTCGACCAGACATCATGTTTTCAACATGTCTGTGTGCACGCTTTCAAGCCAATCCAAAAGAATCACACCTCATAGCAGTCAAAAGAATTTTCAAATATCTGAAAGGAACTGCTTCTCTGGGTCTATTCTATCCTGCTAAAGGCAACTTCTATCTTCAAGCCTTCACTGACTCAGATTATGGAGGATGCAAGCTCGACAGAAAGAGCACTTCTGGTAGCTGTCAATTCTTAGGAGGCAGATTGGTCAGCTGGACCTCAAAGAAGCAAACATGTGTGTCAACGTCTACTGCTGAAGTTGAATATGTTGCTGCTGCCAGCTGTTGTTCTCAAGTGCTCTGGATGCAAACACAACTGAGAGATTATGGATTCAAAATGCAACAGATCCTAATCTATTATGACTCTAAGAGTGCAATTGCAATCTCTCACAATCCAGTCAACCACTCAATGACCAAGCACATTGATATCAGGTATCACTTCCTTAAAGATAATATTTAAAAAGGTCATATTGAGCTTCATTTTGTTCCTACAGAAGAAGAGACTGCAATTGTGTTCACAAAAGCTCTGGATGAATCCAAGTTCTTACACTTTCTAGGACGACTTGGCATGCTTAATCCAGATTCTCTAGGCATTTGAAACTTTTTTTTTCATTTTTTTAAAAGAAAACTCCAAAAATATTTTATTTTCTAATTTATTGTATTTTTGCTTTACTTTTCCATAAAAGAAAAAACTCCAAAAAGATTTTTTTTACTTTACATAAGAGAAAACTACAAAAAGATTTTATTTTCTGTATTTTGTCTTTACTTTAAACAAAAGAAAATACCAAAAAGATTTTATCTTTATTTTTGTTAGAAAAATGCAAGTTGTCATCACAACTATGCAAATGAAGAAGGTTAGTTTCTCCACACTTTAATGATTTTTCAAAATACTAAATTTTGTGGTTCTTCAGTTTGCTTCAGTACATAACTAATATTGGTATTTCAGTGACCATTAACAAGCTTCATGGTTATACTCTACTTAGAGTTATAACATACATCAAGTACTAATGTTATGTGGGATAATTTGAGGCGAACTCTAAGGTTTAGTTAAGCCAATGTGTTATAGTATATTTGTGGCTTCCCTGTCCTAGTGAACTCATGAGACAAAAACGCGAACTTGTGTAGTTTGAGGGACATAAAAAGTTTTGCTTTGTGAATATCTATACTCAATAAAAAGCTTCTTAGTTAAAACAAAGCGAGTCAAATTCCAAGTTTATTTGTTTAATTATTGCATTTTGAGTCTAGTTATATATTAAATAAGTTATAGTTCAGGAGTGGAGTCAATCTGTGACCTATGAGAACTCGGCCAGTAAACCCCATGGGATATTGAAAATATGTCCACCTGCAGTACATTAACGCAGATCGGACCGACAAGAAGTCCGCTACATAGGTTTTCATAGAAAGTCATGGACTCCATTAGTGACCTAAGCGATTCCGAGCACTCCAATGAATTTCTTAGAAAGTCACGAACTAAAGTACAAATAGAAGTAAAGCTAAGAATTATTTGCTTATGTACTTTTTCAAAGTTAGTGTTATAAGAAAAGATTTGAATTATAAAAAAAAATAAAAAAAAATCAAAAAAAAAATCTAGTTATATTCTTAGGTCAACTATTATATATATTATTTTTTCTTCTAAAGTCATGTCACTTGGAATTTGGCGATACCTTTTGAAACAAAAGAAGTAAATAAAAAGGTATAGGTGGTAGGAATGCCAAAAATGAATGTTGTTCAAAATAAGTGGGGAACGTTTATGAGGATTGTCAGTATTTAGGGCTTGGGAAGTAACTAGGCCTTAGACACAAATATGCGCATTGCGGTGAGACATAATTGGTGAGTAAAAATCAGGTTATTCTGTTTAATGTTAAGGAATTCGAAAGTAATACTCACCAAGGGAATTCTTTACAACGTGAAGTGAAGGATCATACACAGAATTTAGTTGCTTGATAAATCTATAAGTAACAGCAAGATAATCCTCAATGCCGCTAAATCAGTCAACTAGTGTTTCCTTAAAGTTTTTGTTTTCACATGCACACACTTCACCGCACGTTACTATTTTCTTCTCAAATTCTCTATCCATATGCACACACATCACTTTCAAAGTTAGATTATTTAGTGTTTGCACTTTTATACTTTCTGTTTAACTCAAGCCTTAGAATCTAGGCAAAACAGCTAAGTTAGATAGAGAATATCACTTACTTGATCATGGAACATCCTTAGCCAAGTGGAGCATCCTATGAAAATGGATCATCCTCTTCAAGAAAACCATATGTGTTTGCCTTGGTTTATAGCATTCTTGTATATTGTGAAGAAGTTCAAGATCAAAAGCTTTAAAGAACCATATTGAAGCAACTCCGTTCTCTTGGACCAACATGGAACAACTTCAGGTACATGGACCACAGTTGGAGCAACAACATACAACTTGGACCATCTTGGACCATCTCCACATCTTTGGACCAAGTGGGTGAATGAATGAACCATCTTCATTCATTTTGATCATCTTGAGGCATGTTGGACTATCTTCATCAACTTGATTATCTTGAGGAATCTTGGACCATCTTCATCAACTTGATCATCTTGAAGCATCTTGGCACATCTTCATCATCTCGATCAACTGGAAGTACCCTGGAGCAATTTCACAAACTTGAAGGATCTTGATCACTTGAACCAAATTGGAGCTTCTTCAGTCACTTGGAGCATGTTCAAGAACATTGAAGCATGTTCAAGAGCATTAAAGCATGACTCAAGAACATTGGAACATGTTTAACAAAATTGGAACATGTTCAACAACATTGGAGCATGACTCAACAACATTGGAACATGCACGTTTCAAGTGAGCCATGCACGTTTCATGTAGACCATGCACATGTCAAGTATGTCATGCACATTTTGACTAGGTCTTTCCTTAGGTGCCATGCACGTCTCAAAGATATCATCCATGCATGCACCACCTTTTTCTTTCTTGATTCTCAAGGAATCATTCTCGCGCTCGCGACTCAAGTTGAAATTCTCCTATTTATACTTGCGTACCATCCAAGCCTTATGGAGCCACAAGTTGGCCCATGCAAGCCCTATATCGGCCCATTGAGAAACCCTAGAAACCTTCACCTATAAATACCTCACTTCTACTTCTCATTCTTGCTTTTTCACTCTCTCACAAATTCTTACTCTCATACTCGCTTGGAGCAACAAGGCTTAGTGAGCAACAGTCGCGTATGCAATAGGCAACTTCAGTTGGTAAGCAATAAGCTGCCTTGGCACAACAACAACTTTGGCTCAACAACCAAATTTCGAAATTCATCTTGAGCCACAAATCATTTCTTGTTCCAAAACACTAATTTGGCTCAACGATTTCCTTATTTTCGAAAATCATATCTTGAGCCACAAGTCTTTTTTTTAAACCCTAGTTTGGCTCAACAACAACCCTATTTTCGAAAACTCCTCTTGATCCATTCGTGATCAACAAGGATTTTGTGTGTTCTCTTGATCCATTCGTGATCAACAAGGATTTTATGTGCCCTCTTGATCCATTCATGATCAACAAGGATTTTGTGTGCCCTCTTGATCCATTCGTGATCAACAAGGATTTTGTATCCCCTCTTGAGCCATTCGTGATCAACAAGGATTTTGTGTGCCCTCTTGATCCATTCGTGATCAACAAGAATTTTGTATCCCCTCTTGAGTCATCAAGTTATTTTGAAATCCCTCTTGAGCCATCACTTATTTCGAAATCCTTCTTGATCGTCAACAACCCTCTCTTGATCATCAAGTAATTTCGAAATCCCTGTTGATCCATCACTAATTCCGAAATCCCTCTTGAGCCATCACTTATTTCGAAATCCTTCTTGATCCTCAACAACCTTCTCTTGATCATCAAGTAATTTCGAAATCCCTCTTGATCCATCACTAATTTCGAAATCCCTCTTGAGCCATCACTTATTTCGAAATCCTTCTTGATCCTCAACAACCTTCTCTTGATCATCAAGTAATTTCGAAATCCCTCTTGAGCCATCAGTAATTTTGAAATCCATCTTGAGCCATTCGTGATCAACAAGGTTTTTGTATCCCCTCTTGAGCCATAGCCTCTTCGTGATCACAACTCTTGAGCGAACAACCATCTTGATCATCAACAACCCTCTTGATCATCAACAAGATTTCGTGATCTCCTCTTGATCCACATTCAAGTTTCGAAACTCTACCTGATCAAGACTCAAATTTCGAAAACCTAGTGAGCATCATAGTCTTGGAGCAACATCAATTTATCTCATCAACTCCTCTTGATCCTCACAACTCTCTCTTCCTCAACCTCTTTTTCTTCGTGATCACCAAGTGATTTCTTGATCACTTATTGAGCCATCATCCTGTGATCAACATCTTTTTGAGTTTGGAGCAATACCATGGTGCTCATCCACCATTTTTTTTGTGAGCATCATTATTTTTTTAGCATTATATTCCATTTGATTCAAAAAAAACACGCCACCTTCTTCTATTCTATTCTTCTCGTGCCATACCCTAATATTGACCAACAACCTTTATGACCATCACCAGCGCCATCGATGTTTTTTGTGATCATCAAGCTAAAACAAAAAAAGGGCCTTGATCTCCTTCTACTTGATGCGCCACTCTACTGGTTAGTATCGATTGAGCGTCACCATCATCTGATTACCTGGAGCATATTTCGTGACTTATAGTCACCTGGCGCATGATCAAACAGAACCCCCCATTGGCGCAATTGATCCTATCCGATAACACCTTCAGTGCACTATCCTCTATACTTCGTGGGTATTCAATCTTTTTGGTGCATCTTGTGATTATCCTTTTTGCTTGGAGCAACAAACTCTTTATGCATCATTGATTCCCCCCGGCACACTCTCTCATTGATTACTCATCTATGCGCCATCTCCACATAAATACTCTCCAAGAGTTCGTTGATTACACTTGGTGTGCCACCTATAATCTCAAGTGATCTCAAGTGCACCATTCTCTCTCGACACTCACTCGAGTGTAATTGAAGCAAGGTCGATCAGTCTTTAGGAGGTGAACCACATCAACGCATTCTGCTCATACAAGGACATCCACATTTATTCATCACCAGCCCTGCGCACCGTTAACTATGACAACAAACACAAATACAAACTCATTGATCCCATTGAAGTGAAGAAAAGAAAATTCAGATTTCCCCAAGATATATCTTTTTATCACTGCTGCAAGATCCAATAATGGGTTCAGTTGGGTGGAACACACATTCGTTAACCGATCCAGTGTAGCAAGGAAGTTTATAAAGTATCCGCCCTGAAGTGGTATCCCAAATATACACCATTCGATCAGAGCTTCCAGCCGTAACCTTGTTGGAACATTCTCTACACAAGATCAAACATGCACTAATACTCATAGTAAAAGAAGGAACATGCAATCTGAAGATAGGACAATTTTATGTGTATTACTCATTCATGAAAACAGAAAATACATACATACACGTCCTACACCCTAGAAGATAAACCCTACTCTATTTATAATAATAAACATGCTATGAAAAAGGAGAACTATCAGCTAAAACCATAAACATAGGACTACTAAGTCCACGTTTATTGAAGCTCCACCAAACCAGGTCTTTCATTAGACCAAGTCCTGATTATTCAACTTGTGGATAAGGAAACTGGAGCGACCCATTTGAATCCGTACCCATGAACAACTTAACCCATCAAGATTACCCAACATTCACCCCCGTAATCTTGATGCTTCTTCACCCGTTTCTTCACCACAACAAAGTCGGTTCTTGCTCTTGTTGCATGCTTCTTCTTTCTTTCTTGCTAACATACAACACCCTTCTACTCCTGCTACTTTCTTCTGATCAACAGGAGTAACCAACCTGCTACTTGCTTAGTTGCTTTCATTCTTTCTTTTGATCACCCTTACTGCTTGCTTTCTTTCTTGTCTGCTACGTGCTACATGCTACATGCTTGCTATCTTGCTTGCAACCGGCCCTCTCCTGCTTGTTAATCACTTGCTGCTTGCTTCTTCTTTCTTACCTGCTAACAAACAACAAAAAAACTGCTCCTGCATCTTTCTTCTTATTAACAAACATGATCGGACTTCTTGCTTGCTTTCATTCTTTCTTCTTTCTTCTTTCTTTCTTTCTTTCTATCTTTCTTCTTTCTTCTTTCTTCTTTCTTTTTTCTTTCTATCTTTCTATCTTTCTTCTTTCTCCTTTCTTCTTTCTTCTTTCTTTCTTTCTTTCTTTCTTCTTTCTTTCTTTCTTTCTTTCTTTCTTCTTTTCTTTCTTTCTTTCTTTCTTTCTTTCTTTCTAATTTGCTGCTGTGCAGCCTTTCTTCATGCTTACTGCTTACTTTCTTGCTACAGATCAATTGATCCTCCTATCACCAAACTTCTTGCTTTCATCCTCTCTTTCTTGCTGAGAACCAGGTGTGAACCTGGGTGCTCTGATACCAATTGTTGGAACATTCTCTACACAAGATCAAACATGCACTAATACTCACAGTAAAAGAAGGAACATGCAATCTGAAGATAGGACAATTTTCTGTGTATTACTCATTCATGAAAACAGAAAATACATACATACACGTCCTACACCCTAGAAGATAAACCCTACTCTATTTATAATAATAAACATGCTATGAAAAAGGAGAACTATCAGCTAAAACCACAAACATAGGACTACTAAGTCCACGTTTATTGAAGCTCCACCAAACCAGGTCTTTCATTAGACCAAGTCCTGATTATTCAACTTGTGGATAAGGAAACTGGAGCGACCCATTTGAATCCGTACCCATGAACAACTTAACCCATCAAGATTACCCAACAAACCTTACTCCCATCCGAAAAACCAACCGCCGTGATCTGGTATTTATCTGGGAATGTCTGGATGGCGCCCCTTTGGCGGAGGTCCCACAGCTTGGCGGTGCCATCGTCTGAGCCGCTCACAACCAGAGGAGGTCCTCTGCGCGAGGGACAACACGAGTTCATGAGAGCACATTCATGTATGAGCAAGTTTCCTCTCATGCAACGTCTTCTCTATGTATGTAGATCACAAAAAAAAAATTCAAGCCTCGATCACCTCATAGGAATCTCCATTCGATTCGGTATCACAACTCGAACACATATCCAGCCGTCTGGGACTTATTCTTTGGAGAAAGAATCACACGGGAAGCTTTAAAAACCTATGTTAAGCGCGGGCCTTTCTTCTCAGGTCCTATATGATGTGTTTTTTTTAAGCAACAAACTTTTGTGACAATGCATGTTTTATTTGTGACATTAGCATGTTGTTTTTGTGACAATTTTGGTGTCACAAAAGAAACATAAAAGGAACACCCAAATGGTGGTGATAAGAAATCATACATTTTTTTTCACACACTATCACACACATGCACGATTTTTTTCTTTTTATTTAAAAAAAAATCTTTTATTTCAATTTTGTTTATTATTGTTTATTATTTTTTATTTATTTTATTTTATGTTATTTATTTTATTTATTTATTTTGCTATCTCTTGGATAAGTCATCAACAAACACCAACCCTGTTTAAATTTCACATCATTATCGGATTCTTAGTCTTTATCTGATAGTCAAGGCATACCCTTTAGTTATTATTATTATTATTATTTTTTTCCAAATATATTTTGAAGATATCATTTATGATAAAAAAAATAATAATAAAACAATTTTCTTTCATTCAATATTTTTTTATATGCTACAGTCTTTTAAGGTCAAGACTTAGCACATTTGCTTTATCATAACATTTTGTGTATGGTTTAGCAAAATATCAATGTTTTATTTTTATTTATTTTTTTTCGTTTGTCGAAAAAGATCAAGTTTTTCATTCTTATTCAACACTTGATTTTTTCTTCAAACTTTTGGCCTAAATAAAACACAACACGAGTTTGCAAGTGATTGCTATCGGTCAGTTTACTTTCCTATCTTGACAAAACAAGTTTTTGTCTAGATCATGCAAATTCGAACATTTTTTTTAATCAATTCCAAATTTTTTTGTCATATTGACAGTTAAATTTTCTTTAAAAAAAATCTTTCAAGTTCGAGAAACACATTCTCTCGAATAATTTTAAAAATTTTTTTTGTGTATCTGCTTCAACAGAAAATTCCATTGAAGCAGAGGGGGAAAATGTTAAATCAATATTTTTCCTATTGCACACTTTTTACAACTCCTTATTTCAGTAACCATCACATAGGGGGAAACTGTTGGAAACATTTTGATGTGACTATCACTTGAAATGAGTTGAGTATTGATTTACATTTTCTAACAAACATTATCAGAATGTTTCAAGTTGGAAAGATACTGAAGATTCAACAAGTATTTGAAGAATCAGATGTTGGAGCACTTGAAGTTTACTTGGAGCACTTGTTGTTGACATGGAGCACTTGAAGAAAGCTAGTTGGATCATCATGATCTCAGATGGCACATCTAGATCATATGTGGAGCATCAAGACGTTGATGGATCATCTAGAATATTGATGGCTTATCAGAAACATTGTTGGCACATCCACAACTCTATGGCTCAACAAGAGTTGATGGTTCAACAGGAATACTTGGTGGCTCAACTCAATTCAATGGATCAATATGATCACATTGATGACTCAACAAGACTGCACATGGCACATCATGTATAATGAATGCACGTCCAAATGCTCAAAAGAACATGAATTTCGTCCATGGTCCATCATGAACATGTGGTGGTACATCTTCAAGTTCAAGACACAATCCAACGTTCAAGAAACCACTCAACATGATCAACAACACTTCTGGAAGTTGATGACATCTAAGAAGATAATTGAGCAACTTGATGCTCATGTTGCTCATCACATTTTCAATGTTGATCAAGAAGGTTCAAGAATTATGAAGACTCATAACTTGGATGGAACCCTAATGGAATACTAACGGAATTGGAATATTCCATCCATTCTCCGTTAAGTAGGGCAAAGGTGTCAACTGATGACTAAGTCATGATGACGTGTCAACACCTGATTGGTCAAGCCATGTCATGGGCTTTTCCAAAGCCTATAAATAGGCCCCTTGGGATCCATTATAAAGTTGCTCTTTTCTGATCGTTTCTGCTCATTCTGGACAATTGCTGCCTAGACTAGTCTTTAGAGCCATTTGCGAGTTTTAGTGTGTGTTTTACATTCAAACTCTTGTAATTGAATCTTCATGAATATGAGACACATTTGAATCATTGATCTTAAGTTAAAAAACGTTTTTCTATTAATTTGATTGATTCACAACTCTTTATTTTCCACACAACTTGCCACTTGACGATTCTGAAACTTCGTTTCAGTATTTTCAACACTTTGACTATTCTAGTCTAGGTTTACTGAATTATTCTCATTTCTTCACTATGCACAAGGTTGGCAGAACGTGCCAAGAGGGAGATTCTCCCAAAGAAACCCTTCGAGGTCACCTTCAAACAATGGTGATTGGAATGCTTAGAAGAGCAAGAATCAAACTCCCAAGGACAAGAAGGGAATGTCTGACAAGAAGCCAAATTCAAGAGATGGTTCTGTTAGACAGAGATCGGTTAGGTTGAAGACATCGCAGAGTTCGGTTTCAAGGTCTAAAGCGAGTGATAAGGCATCAATCAAATCAAACAAGAAATGGGTTAAACCCGACTACAGATGGGTACCAAAGGTTCATACCCCCAAATCACCTAATGATTCTAACATTTCTTCATCTTTTGTGTGTGATAAACTGGATATGTCGTGGGAGAGAGTACCTTGTGTAGATGATAATGGTCAACCCAGCTTCAAAATGGACTGGGTTCCAAAAGCTAACTAATCCCGCACTCTGTGTTGGAGCAGCTATGGAGGAATATCATTAGACTTCGGTTTGTTGATAGCGGCTGTTCCAGGCACATGATAGGAGACATCTCTCAACTATATTACATTCATAACTTTAATTGAGAGCATGTATGCTTTGCGGGAAGGAAGAAAGAAGAGGATTACAAATGGGGATTGTACTTAACGATGTGAAGAATTTTTGGATCTGTTCCGGAAATGAAACACAACTAAGGTTGAATATGTTGATGCATCTGCGTGCTGTTCTCAGATCATCTGGATACAACTTCAATTGGTGAATTATGGTTTGAGTTTTCTTCTCGATACTTCTAAGTTTTTCCTAAAATGATTCGTTTTGAAGACAAATTTTTTTATTTGAGCATTTATTTTGTTTTCTTTCTTCCCCATGCACAAATTAAGGGGGAGAAATCAAAATACAAAAAAATAAAATAAAAAATAAAAAAATAAAAATTAAAAAAATATGTTTTCTTTCGTAAGTATTTTTGGGAAGTGATATGAAGCTTAGTGTTAAAGGGCAATCTGAAATTCGTATAATGCACTAAAGCTGCATTATCTAGACTCTATGTTCAATCTGCTGGTAGGCACGAAGGATTCAAAAGGACTAGACATAGATTGACAATGAAAGGACTTGACTGTGTTAACTCAGCTGGACTTAGATAGTTTCGTTTAGACTGACCATGTGACACTTGGATAGATTGAGCAGTGAGATAAACAAAGGAACCTACAAGATACATTAAAGTTACTCATTATCTAGAAATGTGGCTCAACACTTCTTCGATGTATGGACTTGTGTCCTTAATTCTGGTACTGATAGGGCAACTGGGGGGTTCTGATAAAGTAGGTCTGTAGGAAATTATTTTCTTCCTTTCTATATGTCAGTCATATGTTGCCTTCTCTGCGTGATTGGAACATATCCGGCCTGGAATGCAACATATGCAACTCTATCTCTGTCCATCTCCTTATCTATTCAATTCTTTCTATCTATTAGCCATATGTTATCCCCTCTGCGTGATCGGAAGATCTGACCTGGGACACAGCATATGCACCCTACTATCTCTCTAACCCTCTATCTATGTTAGTCATATGTTGTTCCCTCTGCGTGATTGGAAGACATGCGACCTGGGATACAACATATGCATTTCTATATTTATCTTCTCTCTTAATGATTGAATACTCACCTAATGTAAGGAGTTCTTTGGAAGTTCTTGATTTTCGGGGTATGTTGGGAAGTGGGGAACACGTTCTAGTGCACCTAAAATTGAACTACTTAAAAGGTTGTCTGTAGATCTCGCTGCTGAATTTAAGTGGACAACAATATCCTTGGTTGTCATCAGCTAAATGGTCTATTTAGGAATATAGGTGCAATGTCTTGTCACTTATAATCTGTCCAACTTGTCAATATCCTTAGTGTTTAAGTGGATCACAATATTGGTGATTCACCAGAGCTAAACATGCAGGTGTTGCTAATAAACGATATTGAATTGTTTGACAACTTTGATCCCAAAAATGTTTTAAATTTAATTATTATTTTTGTTTTTTGTTAAATTTGTTCATATTTTTCCTCTATGCACAAATTTAGGGGGAGAATTAAAAAATTCAAACAAAAATCATAAAAATTCAAAATTCAAAAATATGTTTATTTCTGTTTTTATTTCTTTTTCAGAAAAATCAAAAATCCAAAAGTATTTTATTTTTACTTTTGAGTGTATTTTTATTTCTTAGTTATTTCTATTGTGTGTTAAGTTTATTTTTACTTTTATTTTTTATCTCAAAGTTTCGTTTGTCTTAAAAAGCGAATTCAAAAAGAAGAAGAGACTCAAGGAGAGTGTATCATAATTTTCTAAGCAAGGAGAAGAAACTAGGAACGGAGTTGATGGTTATTACACTTCACTCTATTTTCACAAGGAACTGAAGATGTCATGGAACCAGGGTGATGCACACAGCAAGGCATGATTATCGTTGAAAGTCTCGCCAAGGGCCAAGTTAACTTGTTAACTTGAAAAACTACATTGAGATCTTTGATCTAGCATATGCAGGGGCTAACATCCAACTAGCCATGAGTAGTCTCCTTTTGAGCCAATGCTAGGTCCTTGAACAACTGTGGTGAGAAGGGTCTTTATGATTCTGTGATCCGTATGGACTTTTTAGTCATTTGTTACTTTTCAAGGCGCAACGATGATCGTTAAAGAATACTCATTTGAAGGAACAAGAAGTGACGATTATTTTTCATCATTCAACTTTTCAACCCCAGAAGCAAGGTGAAGCTGTATTTGAAGTTATGTGACAGATTGAATTGAAGCCTCCTCAATCAATTTGCTGCCATCTATGAACTTGCTGAAGTGATTAAGAAGAATCGGTCTCTCTATCATTTTCTCTGAATATTTTCAAAGCTGAAAGTGCTGATTTTCAAGAATCTTTACAAGAAGCCTCTACACCCAATGTGTGTTCAAAGTCAAATTTTAGAAGGAAGTCCAACTATTAAAGATGAAGTTATTCATGAATAAAATTCATACGTTCATCTTGAAGTTGTGAAGAAATCGAAGATTAGAGCTGAAAGCCAAAGATCAAGGAAGACTGAAGTGAAAAGAAAGCAATAAACCAAGGGGAAGATTGTTAGGACTAAATTATGGTTTATTGTAAGTGAAAAGAAAGCTATAAACCAAGGGGGAGATTGTTAGGTCATAAATTGTGGTATATACTTTGCTTTTCATAAGATATTAGAGTTCTCAGTCTAGGACCGAAAACACCATGTTTTGGTGTTGTTTGGACTAAAATCACATGTGATTTTGGTTAGGCTTTATATTGTTTGGTTTGGGTTTTGGGCTTGGGCTTGGTTATTAGGTCTTGGTATAAATAGTGTTATTTTAACCTAGATAGAGGAATTGGACGTTCTTGGGGGCTGCCATATGCTAAGGACGTGATTTGGAGAGATCTAGAGAGAAAACAGTGTGTAATCGAAATCTTATGTACCGGAAGATTAATCAATATATTGTGTGCATTGAAGATTAATTATCTAGTTCTTATTCATCTTATATCTTGCATTATACACTTTGATTGTGATTCCGCACCATCAACGTGAATCCTATTGATTCGTAGGAGAATTCGGGACTTACAGCAGCTGACGACGAAGCGGGCAAAGCCTGCTGATGCCATAGTTGGGGGCCAGAAGGGCCGTACTTGTGGCAAGTGCGGAAAGAGTCACGAGGGATCATGTCGGGCAGGGATTTGCTACAAATGTGGCAAAGAGGGGAACATGGCGAAGGATTGCCCCAAGGGGTTTGCAGTTTGCTTTCACTGCAACCAGACCGACCACCCGAAGGCCGAGTGCCCTCAACTCATTCAGGGATCAGCCCAGGGTTCCACTCCTGCTGCTTTACGTGCTACTGATAGTCGGACGGTTAATGCCGAGGCTCCGAGGGCTCGTGGGAGAGCTTTTCAGCTGACAGCGGAGGAGGTCTGCGCAGCACCTGATGTCGTGGATGGTACTTTTCTTGTGAGTTCTATACCTGCTTTGGTGTTATTTGCCTCGGGTGCGAGTCGGTTCTTCGTGTCTTTAGCTTTTTGTCGTCACATCAGTATTATACATGAGGCGTTGAGTCGACCTCTGAGGGTTTCTATAGCCGACGAGCATGCGGTTTTTGCCACTGATGTATTGCGGGGATGTATTCTAGAGATTTTTGGTGTTGAATTCCCGATAGACCTGGTGTCGATAGCGATGGGGGATGTCTATGTCATACTGGGCATGGACTGGTTGAGTCGGTTTGGAGCTATGATCGACTGTGAACGACAGATGGTGACCATACGAGACCCTAGTGGGGGAGTGCTTACGGTGTATGGCGAGGGTACCAGATCTGGATCAGCTTTCTGCTCTGCTGCCAAAGCGAGACAGAGTTTACAGCAGGGTCTTATGGGCTTTTTGGCGTACGTGATGGATACGCGGGTTGCTACAGAGAGGCCGAGTTCTATCTCCGAGTTCCCAGATGTTTTCCCCGAGGAGTTGTCGGGTGTGCCTCCCGAGAGGCAGGTGGAGTTCCGGATTGATTTGGTTCCGGGTGTGGAGCCTATTTCGAAGGCACCTTATCGCCTTGCACCGCCTGAGATGCAGGAGTTGTCCTCACAGCTCCAGGAGCTGCTAGGGAAGGGTTTTATCAGACCGAGAAGTTCACCATGGGGAGCACCTATCCTTTTTCTTAAGAAAAAGGATGGATCACACTAGATGTGCATCGATTACCGGGAGTTGAACAAGCTGACGGTCAAGAACCGTTATCCACTACTGTGGATCGACGATTTATTCGATCAGTTGTAGGGGGCATCTTGGTTTTCCAAGATTGATTTGAGATCTGGGTATCATCAGATGAGAGTTTGCGAGGATGATATAGAAAAGACGTCCTTTAGGACTCGTTATGGGCACTACGAGTTTGTGGTGATGCCTTTCGGACTCATCAACGCACCGACAACGTTCATGGATCTCATGAACCGGGTGTGCAGGCCCATGTTGGATCGGTCGGTGATCGTGTTCATCGACGATATTCTGGTATACTCGAGGTCCAGAGAGCAGCACGAGGAGCATCTCTGGGAGATTCTTGGATTATTAAGGGCAGAGAGGCTTTACGCCAAATTCTCCAAGTCTGATTTCTGGTTACGAGAGGTCTAGTTCCTGGGGCACCTCGTTAATCAGAATGGGATTTTGGTGGACGCGGCCAAGATTGAGGCAGTTATGCGGTGGGAGGTGCCGAGATCCCTGTCCGAGATCAAGAGTTTTCTGGGTTTTGCTGGCTACTACCGGAGATTTATCAGAGATTTCTCCAATATTGTTGTTCCTCTTACCAGATTGACCCAGAAGGGTGTTACTTTTGCCTGGGGGCCCGAGCAGCAGGCCTCATTCGAGACTCTTCACCAGAGATTGTGCGAAGCTCCAGTGTTAGCCCTTCCCGAGGGAGTGGAGGACTTTGTAGTTTACTGTGATGCATCTATATCAGGGATGGGTGCGGTGTTGATGCAGAGGGGGCATGTGATAGCAAATGCATCGAGGCAGTTGAAGCCTCATGAGACGAGGTATCCCACCCACGATTTGGAGCTGGGGGCGGTGGTGTTCGCCCTCAAGATCTAGCTCCACTATCTGTATGGAGTCCGGTGCACCATATACACGGACCATAAGAGTCTGAAGTATCTCATGGATCAGCCTAACCTGAATATGAGACAGAGGAGGTGGTTGAATGCAGTGAAAGACTACGACTGCGAGATCTTATATCACTCATCCAAGGCTAATGCGGTAGCTGATGATTTGAGTCGTAGAGCAGAGAGTGCTCCGATTCGAGACGTGTGTATGAGGATGACAGTGATGACTCCAGTCCTAGATACCATCCGAGAGGCTCAGGTGGAGGCTATGAGGCCAGAGAACCTCAAGAGGGAGCGAGTGATCGGATAGGTTTCCGAGTTTGAGACCGATATTCGGGGGCTTATGACTTTCCGTGGGCGGATTTTGGTGCCCTATAAAGGGGGAGATCGGCTCATACTGATGGAGGAGGCACATAGATCGAGATTCTCGATCCATCTAGGAGCCACTAAGATTTATTTGGATCTGGAGAGGGATTATTGGTGGCCCTGTATGAAGAGAGATGTTGTCACACCCCCAGACCAGACGGCGGAAACGTCCGGGGGTGGAGAACTTGAATTTCAGTATCACAACACATGCATCATAGTAATCAAACTACAAACAACCATTGTATTTAAAAAGTATAAGTATTTACATGTGTTCAATCATTGTATATTGAACCAAAATAGTTATACAAAAGAAGATATGACTCAACATAGCTCCATCTTCTCAAAAAGCTCGGGGAGTACCTATGTATTATTTCCCTGAGAATACAAGTAATTTGAAAAGAGAGTATCAACATAAAGTTGAGTGAGTGCATAAGTGTTTATGTTTGAAAGAGTATCTCTGTATCTTGTATATGTAAACTGTTCCAGAAAATCCTATATTTTCTGTTGTATATGAAAAGTAGTTTTATTCCCATAAAACCGTTCTCTTTGTATTAATGTTTTGTATTTGTATTCCTTTATGAAAACTTGTAACTGAGAGTGTGTCTGGCTCCACTAGCTGTTATTGAAAACTGTATTGAACCATTGTAGTTTGTACTCTGTAAACTGGTACTTTGAAGGTGTACTTTCGTTTAGATGTTTATACATTAACGTATTGTTAATATCTTTTTAATGAGTTATTATAACCATACTATGACGGATGGCCTGAAACAAACGCTTTGTGGGCGTTTAAACTGTTGATAACAATTGCCACTCATTGGCGTGTATGCCTGACTGTAACTAGCAGCCTGAGTGCGGGGTTGTCAATCCCGATATAGATCTACACACAACTTGTTTCGATCCCCGGGCTGGAGATTCTGGTTATAATGTCAGGGCTTTACCTTTGTTGTCTAAAATGAATTAAACAACCTGAATTGAATGTCTCATAAAAAGCATATAAACGTTATATGTATATTAGTTATGAAAACCCAATCATTCTGAAATAAATGATTGACAGTATGTTCTTGAATTAGTATTCCGAACACGTATGTTCTTAAATCAAAACCCAATCATTCTGAAATAAATGATTGACAGTATGTTCTTGAATTAGTATTCCGAAGATGTATTTGATAAGTGTAAACCCTTGAAACAAACCCTTGTTTCTTGTAAGACAGTGTATTCTAGTATACTTGAATCATGAATTATTGTTCTATGTATAAATTATACCTATTATAATTTATATGTACTTTCTGAATCTGTATTTAACTATGTTTGCATGTAATCCTTTGCTCAGCATGTTACAAAGGTAGTTAAACTGATGAAATAACTTTCATATTTATATACATATACAATTTTATATATAAGTAAAATTTAAACGACACTCGGACAAATAACCGGTACTATAAGCCCACATCCAAACAAGGAAAAGGACCCAGCATGAGTTATCAGTCCTAAGTCTTTTAAATCTTATTTATATACATATATATATATATATATATATATATATATATATATATATATACAAATATGAATTTTGGGGAAAAATATAAGTTTATAAAAGAGTTTAATGTTTTGAGTATTTTTCATGATTTAATGTCGTTTTATCATGATTTGAATTCATGATTTTATAACACAAAGTTCTTGTGTTATGCTTGTATTCCCCCCCCCCCCTTAAAACAGTAGAAATCATGAAAATACGGGGGATGAACTCACTTGTTAGATGGTGATTTGGGCAGCGTTTCGTTTCCCGGAAAGGAGTTTATTTGACGAGAAACCGGCTCAAATCGGGCAGAGTTTCAACTGGAGAGAGGTTAACTTCTCGGGAATCTCGAGACTTTGAGGCTTGTTTAGGGTTTGAAATAAGATATTGGGGCTTTAGGGGTTGTATGTGAGCTTATAGAAGTGAAAGGGGTGAATGTGTGTGAAAATTGGTGTGAAAAAGGTGAAAAATCTGGAGGGTCTCGCACCTCTTATATACACCGAAGCCTCGGATCCGAGGCTATGCGAGACTGACACGTGTCGGATAGGTGGCGAAGGAAGGGGCTCGCTTCGGATAGCTGGCTCGCAGGTGGCAGCTTCGGACTGGACCGGACTTCGGTCCAATGGGAAGAGGGCACGGTGCGAAGGGGTGTCCGAGGAGTGTCCGAGGGTGGTGTCCGGGGTGTCTCATGCGAAGGTGTCCGAAGGTGAGTGGACCGCGGACTTGGTCAAATCCAAAGGTGCCACGCGAACTTCGGTCCTATCAGCAGTTGACACGTGGAAGCTCGCATGCGAGGATGACGTGTCCGAGGGTCATGCATGCGAAATTTCCCGGTTTTCCATTTTTCTTGATTTTTGTGCCAAAAACTTGCGAAAATCATGACTTTCGCATACGAGCTCCGTTTTTGGCGTTCTTTATATGCACGCGTAGGTAAAATTATACTTTACGACTTTCGTTTAGACTTCGTCGGCTGATTTTGATTTATTTTTAATATTATTATTTTTAACAGACCGGGACAGGAAATCCGTTAAAAATTCATAACTTCTTCATCTGACGTCCGTTTTTGTCTATCTTTTTACCGTTGTACTACTATTGACGAGACCTTCAATTCTCATTTAGGTTGTGTCGGCTAATAATCACTCGATCTTTATTTCGAGTTTTTAGCTGTACACAGCTATACTGAAACTTAGAAAAATCATAACTTCCTCATACGAATTCAGATTTTGCCGTTCTTTTTATGAAAGTTCTCGGTTTAACAAAAACTACAACTTTCATTTAGATTGTTAAGGCTAGAAAGCCCTTTATTGAAAACTCAGTTTTTACACTGAACAGTGTTTTGCCGGTTTTGTCGCGGGTTTTCGATTGGTCATAACTTCTTCGTTATAACTCGGATTTTAGTGTTCTTTATGTTTTTGGAAACCTTGTTACAATCTCTATCACTTGGTTCATCTCAATCGATATTGTTTAATAATTTATTTTTGAGGGTCAATTATGTAAATATATACAATATGCTAAAATTTCTCTTTATTATTTAAAAAGAAATACAAATTGACCTACATTATTACATAGGTTTGAAATAACGATTTGTTACATTATCCCCCCGTTAGAGAGAATTTCGTCCCGAAATTAGCATTTCAGATAGACTAGGGAAAAAATGTGGATATTTCTGTTTCATTTGATCCT
Source organism: Lactuca virosa (assembly GCF_052849685.1). Classification (NCBI taxonomy): domain Eukaryota; kingdom Viridiplantae; phylum Streptophyta; class Magnoliopsida; order Asterales; family Asteraceae; genus Lactuca; species Lactuca virosa. The sequence continues at coordinate 42,772,397 of NC_136432.1, read as the reverse complement.
CCCGTTCCCAAGTGAATTCAGGTCCCCGTTTTGCATCCCAGCGAACCTTCACTATTGGGATACGGCTTTGTTTGGTTTTCTTAACTTCTCTGTCTAGAATCTCTACGGGTTCTTCCACAAAGTTGAGGCTCTCGTTTAACTCGATTTCCTCGAGTGGGATTACAAGAGTCTCGTCGGATAGACACTTTTTCAAGTTCGAAACGTGGAAGGTAGGATGAATGTTATTTAGTTCTTGGGGTAGTCGAAGTTTGTAAGCTACAGGACCAATTCTAGCAAGAATTTCAAATGGTCCTATGTACCTTGGATTCAATTTGTCACGCTTTCCAAAGCGTATCATGCCCTTCCAGGGTGAGACCTTTAACAAGACGTGGTCACCAACCTGGAATTCCAAGGGTTTTCTCCTTTTGTCAGCGTAACTTTTCTGTCTATCTCGGGAAGATTTAAGTCGCTCCCGAATTTGTACGATTTTCTCGGTGGTTTCTCGAATCATTTCCGGACCAGTGAGAGCACTGTCAGGAGTTTGACCTCTAGCTAGCTACGTGTCACCCACTTCAGCCCAGCACAGAGGGGATCTGCACTTGTGGCCATAGAGGGCTTCGAATGGAGCAACCTTTATGCTAGTGTGATAACTATTGTTATAAGAGAATTCAACAAGGGGTAAATGAATATCCCATGCCTTTCCAAAGTCTATCACGCAAGCTCGCAACATGTCTTCTAATGTTTGAATCGTCCTCTCACTTTGTCCGTCAGTTTATGGATGGTAGGCTGTACTCATGTCCAGCCTAGTTCCCAAAGAGTTTTGTAAAGACTGCCAGAAACGAGAGGTGAATCTACTATCTCGGTCCGAAATAATAGATATTGGTACACCATGCAGTCTAACAATATCCCTGAGGTAAGTTCTGGTTAGTTTCTCCATCTTGTCGGTTTCTTTTATTGGCAAGAAGTGTGCGGATTTGGTTAATCTGTCGACGATTACCCAAATAGTATCATAACCACCCGAAGTCTTGGGTAATTTGGTTATGAAATCCATTGTAATCCGCTCCCACTTCCATTCAGGGATTTCAGGTTGTTGTAATAAACCTGAAGGATTCTGGTACTCTACCTTTACTTTGGCACAAGTAAGGCACTTGCCCACAAAGGTAGCGATTTCGGCCTTCATGTTAGGCCACCAGTATAGTTTCTTAAGGTCCAGATACATCTTGTCTGAACCTGGATGAATGGAGTATCGGGTTTTGTGTGCTTCATTCATAACCACGTCTCTGTAACCACCGAACTTTGGTGTCTAGATCCGGTTCATGAAATAATAGACTCCATCATCCTTGATTTCGAAGTTCTTATCCATTTCTCTCAGAGTTTCACCTGCCACGTGTTCGGGTTTCAAGGCTTCATGTTGAGCTTCTTTGATCTGTGTGGACAGATGTGAATGGATTGTCATGGTCAACGACTTTACTCGGCGTCCCAAGTATTCTTTTCTGCTAAGAGCGTCAGCCACTACGTTTGCTTTACCAGGGTGATAAAGAATTTCACATTCGTAGTCGTTTAGTAGCTCCACCCATCGTCGTTGTCTCATGTTCAACTCTTTTTGATCGAAGATATGCTGGAGACTTTTATGGTCCATGAATATTGTGCATTTCGTGCCATATAAGTAATGCCTCCATATCTTCAGAGCAAACACCACCGCTCCTAGTTCAAGGTCGTGTGTTGTATAGTTGACTTCATGCGTCTTAAGTTGTCTTGAGGCGTAGGAGATAACTTTTCCTCTTTGCATAAGTACACACCCAAGCCCTTGGTTTGAAGCATCACAGTACACTACAAAGTCTTCTGTCCCTTCGGGTAGAGACAAGATCGGTGCACTGCACAAGGATTATTTGAGCGTTTGGAATGCTGCTTCTTGCTTCTCTTCCCAACTAAAAGTTACACCCTTTTGCGTCAGGGTGGTAAGCGGTTTAGCGATTCGGGAGAAATTTTGGATGAATCTGCAATAGTAGCCAGCAAGACCTAAGAATTGACGGATTTCTGTAGGTGTTTTGGGTGCTGGCCAGTTTTCAATTGCTTTGATTTTGGAAGGGTCCACGTGTATTGCTTCTGAACTGACCACGTGACCTAGGAATTCAACCTTCCTAATCCAAAACTCGCATTTTGAAAACTTCGCATAGAGTTTTTCTGTCCTAAGGGTTTTTAATATTTGACGAAGGTGTAGGCCATGTTCTTCTTTTCTTCTTGAGTAGATAAGGATGTCGTCGATGAAGACTATGACGAATTTGTCCAGGAATGGACGACACACTCTGTTCATTAGATCCATGAACACAGCAGGTGCATTCGTCAATCCGAATGGCATCACTATAAACTCGTAATGACCATAACGAGTTCTAAACGCGGTCTTGGGAATGTCTTCTTCCAAAATCCGTAACTGGTGATACCCGGATCTTAAGTCTATTTTCGAGAAGTAGTTCGCACCTTAAAGTTGGTCGAACAGATCGTCAATGTGAGGTAAAGGATATCGATTTTTGATGGTAAGTTTATTCAGCTCGCGGTAGTCTATGCACATGCGGAATGATCCATCCTTCTTCTTTACGAACAAACCGGTGCTCCCCATGGTGAGAAGCTTGGTCTTATGAAACCTTTACTAAGGAGTTCGTTAAGTTGGCTGGATAATTCTTGCATTTCAGAAGGTGCAAGACGATAGGGGGATTTGGCTACAGGGGTAGCTCCAGGGATTAAGTCGATTCAGAATTCGACTTGTCGTTCGGGAGGTACTCCTAGAAGATCATCGGGAAAGATATCAGGAAAGTTGCAAACCTCTGGAATGCTCGCGATATCTTTCACTTCTTGCTTTTTGTCTACAACGTGAGCTAAGAAAGCACAGTACTCTTTGCGAAGGTACTTCTGTGCCTTGATTCAAGAAATGATCCGAAGGTTCGTTCCGGGTTTGTCGCCATAGATAATAAGAGTTTCATTAGTTGGTAAGTTCAAACGAATAACTCTTTCATAACATAGGATGTCGGCATGGTTGGGGCACAACCAATCCATACCTATTATGATGTCAAAACTTTTGATAGAGACCGGCATAAGGTCTATTGGGAAAGACAAGTCATTCAAGGTAAGGATACATCCTATGTATATATCGTTGGTGGATTCAGATTTCCCGTTAGCCATTTCTACTGTAAAAGTTTCATTTAGTGGTTGGGAGTTTTGATTTAGTAGATGTTTAAAATTATGGCTCACGAAGCTCCTCTCAGCACCACAATCAAATAGAATGCATGCATAAGTATTGTTGAGAATGAACGTACCCGTGACCACTGCAGGGTCTGCCACCGCTTCTTCATGACCCAGTGCTAAAATCCTCACAACTCCACCGGCATTTCCAGCTTTTGGACAATCATTCATGAAATGTCCCACATCACCGCATTGGTAGCATGCTCGGCCTACTCCAGCGGCAGGTGCTTGGTTAAGTGGTTGGGGTGGTATTCTACAGAATCGGGCAGTATGCCCTTTCCTGTTGCAGTTACGGCACTGCATTTCTCGGCAAATTCCGTTGTGGTGAAAATTGCACTTGTTGCATTTAGGGAGGGTACCAGCATAGGGCTTAGTTGGTGCAAGGTTATTAGGGACAGCAGCAGGTACAGTAGTGGGTATGGTAGCAGGTACAGTAGTAGCATGGACTGCCACTACTTGTTGCTTCTTTGCAGGTTCCAGAGGAGATTTGCCCTTCCTCTTGTTCCAACCCTTCTTCTTGTTGTTGTTGTTGTTCTCCTTGGGTTGTTCTGGAGCAGAAACCACAGTGTTTTGACGGGCTCCGTGGTCAATAAGAGATTGTGCCAGCTCTTTGGCACTGTCAAAAGTAATAGGCTTCGAAGCTAAAACACTTGACTGAATTTGGGGTGACATACCCCAAATATATCTCTCAATCTTTTTGCTCTCCATAGGACCCATATCCGGACAAAGAATTTCTAGATCACAGAACCTACTGGTATAGGTTAATATGTCAGAACCAACCATTGTAAGAGCCCATAGTTCTTGCTCCAGTTTCTGTATTTATCCCCGCAGACAGTATTCCCGCATTAACATGGCTTTTAGGCTCTCCCAGCTGATGGAGTTAGCCATTACTAGAGTAAGTGACTTAATGTGGCCATTCCACCACGTTAGAGCCCTATCAGAAAAAGTACAGGCAGCAAATTTAACTTTGCTACCCTCCGGACAGGAGCAAATTTCAAAGATTGCTTCAGTCTTCTCAATCCATTGTCTTAGTGCCATAACTCCCCCAGTCCCATTAAAGGTCCTGCGTTTGGCATTAGAAAAATCCTTATCAGTGCACTCTCGCGAATGCCCATGACTTTCGCCATGGTTAGAAGGATGTGCACCGACTCCCGACCCACTAACACCAGGAGTATGGATATGAGACATGGCAGCAGCTACATCTGCCGTGACCGCCGCTTGGAACATAGCGGGGTCGAATTGAGGAGGTGGTGGTGGGGTCGGTACTTCATTGACATGTCTTGGATTTCTACGAGGAGGCATCTCTTGCTATAAAAGTAAATAGATAAAAAGATAGTGAGATATCAAGAATGAATATGAATTTGATATCTCTGAACTAAACACTTAATTCAACATGAATTTCGCAAAGAATTGGAAATAGAAATCCACTGCAAGTACAACTTGCAACAGGATAATATGAAATTGAATGGTTATTTTTCAAGGAGTATGAATGTACATGTCGACTGTATTGGTATATTAAGTGTATGTAATCTGGAACACTTGACCTTAAAGCAGGTTTATAATATACCACAATACTGAGGAAGTGTCGACATCAAACTGACCTATTGAAAATAACATTTCCGTGGTCGTATTGAAAGCATGAAAAATAACACTGGAACATTTCTGTGATCCAAAACTTTGGAATAGGATGTTTATGGGAATTGTACTAACTCTTGTTGAAGTAAAGTGCTTATTGTTTTATTGATACTCGGTTTTGTACATATCGTAAAAAGTAGTATATACATTCGATATAGAAAGTAGAAAGTAGAAGTAGTGCGAACAGTACTTGCGGCGATTTCTACGACGGTTCTTAGGTTCCGCTTCGTCTTGTTCTTTCCAACGCCTTTCTTGGGCAGCTTGATGCTCCCTCAGTTCTCTTATCTCTGATTTAGCAGCATTAAGTTGCCTTTGAAAGGCTTCGGTATGGTGCTGGGTGTCATCTTGCATTTCGTCAAGACGAAGGATATCTGTAGTGTTAGCCTACGCAACCGCATTCACCTCTAGGATTCGATTGATCGACATCCTTGATTGATCGAATTGTCGGGCTATTCGGTTTACTATAAATGGAAGAGCTCTGTCGGCTGTTCCTCCTCTTGAGACGTTATAGAAACCTCGTGCCATTCTGTAGGGAGGGCGTTGGCCGTCTTGTCGACTCCAATAGTTTATGTATTGGCCCCACTCGGGTATGGGTTCTGCTTCCTCTTGCCTCGGGGGACGCTCTCCAGGGTTGCAGACTTGTGGCTCTATATCCGTACCACTTGACTCGCTGTCCTCAAAGGGTTCTTCATCTGAGTCTGAGATCCAGCCTGCATTTTGTGGATTGTAGGGGTCTCCCGGTAAATTGTGTTCAGCCATAGGTTCTGTATTAGGAGTAAGGTTAGTAAAATACTCTCCGTAGTATTTTAATCTTTGTGTTCTGTTCTATAGTTCTTCTGTATATGTATGGTAAGTTTTAGAAATGTCGCAACACCACTATCACTCCCAAACACATGTTGGTCATATCTCAAATCAATATAGTTGATCAGGCTATATTAATTCCAGATATAATTACATAACTGCCCAGGTTTAACTATAGTGTTCAACATCCAAATACTTTTAAGTTCTTATGATTGTGGTACTGTACTTGTAGGTATGAGTGTGTTCTTATGATTGTGATACTGTACTTGTAGGTATGAGTGTTAGTATACTTCTTGTAAAAATACTTAAATCTTTAAAAAGTATACTTGTAGTCAGAGCTCCTAACCCCGATGTATTTATAGTTTGTATATCTTTTATGGATTGATATACTGAGTTCACTATAAACAATGCTCTGATACCAATCTGTCACACCCCCAAACCAGACGGCGGAAACCTCCGGGGGTGGAGGACTTGAATTTCAGTATCACAACACATACATCATAGTAATCAAAGTACAAACAACCATTGTATTTAACCTAGATTTGAGTTCGAAGTTATGGGCTTTAGGAAAGGTAATGCAGAGAGGTTGTTGAGTGACCTCTTGCGTGAACCACTGTCTGAGAGTCTTCCCGTCGCCCCCTCCATCACTCGTGGATGATTTGTCAGAGTCAGAATCGTAGGATTCAGTTCTTTCGGATTTTTTAGAAGGTGGTCACGAGTATGTTTTAACTAGGCTTTGAGAAGTTGAATATGGTGGTGCTTTTGAGAAGGACGAAAAAGTAAATTCTGGTTCGTTCCACAAGGGACTGCCTTGTGGTATGGTGATTTCTCGTGGTAATGAGGATGATGGAACTGAGGAACCCGCTTGTTGCTTCTGAATTTTTGTTTGCTTCCTCAATTTTCTTGCGGTCTTCTTAATTTTTGGATTAAAGACTAGATTATCTATACGAAAAGAGCTTTGCATAAAACTATTAGCAGTACCGTGTCCCCGGAAACGACGCCAATTTGTTAAAACGTTGTCGCGGGCGTCTTAAACAAATAAAATATCACTGCTCGAATGCACTAAAGAATAGAACAGAGAGGCATGGTAGAATCCTTAGGGACACAACCTAAAGGTCAGTGCCTCTTTGCGTAAGGCACATACTAGTCACAAACAAAAAATAATAAAAAGCGGGATTTTTGTTTATAATTAATAACTAAAATAGAGTGAAATAAACTAAATAAATTTCAGTAATAAAATTCGAATTCAGTTCTGCTATGACTTTCCTAATCATGCGATCAACCCAGACCTGGTTCTTTAAGATGCGTTATATCTAAGTTGGTACTGAAAACTACTAACAAGCTCTAGTAAGTTCTCTTTTACCTAGTTAATTAACCAAAATAAGATCTTCAGTTAATCCTAACTTTTTACTAACCTCATTAAACAAACTCTTAATTAAATTTGAAAAGTTGCATTATGATTTGTGTAAAATTCCCAACAATATTCAATACTTCTCACAAACTCGGAAGCGTAAAAATATGAAATTTCAATTTATAACAGAGTCAAATCTTAACACGGAACCGATCTGTTACTTGTTACTTGTTACCAGTTTATCAAAACAATCACGAATTTCAACAACTAATTAACAACAATGATTTAATCCTAAATTAGGTGGTCAGGCTAAAAATAAATAAAATCAAACATTCATTAAGCACACAACTAAAACAACTAGATAGAATCACAAACTAAAAACCAGATCTAATGAATGATTACATGAAAAGTACTGATCTTGTAGAACTGAAATCTAGGGTTTAGGCAGACATGGCTAAAATCTGATCTAGAACAATAAGAAGAGACATTAATCAACTAAATCTTACTAAAATAATTGAATGGGATGATCCACAGCCTTCATATCTTTAAAAAAATGATGAAAAAGTGTAGAAATCACCCTCAAAAGTCATTTTTCGTCGTCTGGGAACGTCTAGGTTTAACTTGAACAGATAGGGGGTATTTATACGCAAGCCAACAACTTCATGAATAGAAAATAGAAAAACATGATCGTGTTTTGCAAAAACACGATCCTTTTTTTTTTGCTTCGAAGCCTCCAAAATTTTCATTGAAGTATGTTGCTAAATCTGACAAAAAGTGAAGAACGTAATCGTGTTTATGGAAAATAATGATCGTGTTTAGTCTTCAAACTCACGAAACTTGATTTCATGGCCCAACAAAATTGTGAAGGTGAAGCATGATCATATAGGGAAAAACACGATCGCGTTTCTCCTAAAACGCGTGTTTCAGATGCGAACTCTTCAGTTTTAGCAAATCCAATCCAGGTTCTAGCTTCCTCAAGTGCTTTAGCTCCATTAAGCTCCAATTATGCATCCAAGAATCTTTCCAGATCACTACTCCACTCAAAATATTTTAAAATGACATAAGAACATGAGCAATGTGGGAATTCTGGCGAAATACATGAGTTGGACATTATTTAAAGTAACACACACTGTAACGCTTGATTCTTAGAGTTGGAAGAACTAGAAGCCATCAAGCTTGAGGAGAAGCATTAGATATGGGATCTCGTCCATCTTTGGTAGCTTTCTGAGGTAATAAGTTCTTAACTTGGTGATTCATAGCTTAGATATCTTTTAGTTTTGCTTTATGGGTCTTTTTGACCCCATTGTGGGAGACATGATACCCTTCATAGATCATATGCTAAGGATTTCAATTTTTCCAGTGATATTTGGCCCTTAAAATCATAAAAAGGGTCTTAAACTCGTTCTTGTCGAAGAAAAGACCATGTCCATGGAAGTAGGTTGCTATATCACGAGTTTGGGTCCATTTGAGGCATGCAAAGCCATTACGTTGTCAAATTTACAGAAATAGGTTATGGAAACAATATGGATTTGTATTCTGGAACCTTAGATCTGAGGAAAGGGTTGAATAGACTAGAAATGCAAGGGACTCGGCGAGTTCATAGAGGAACTCGACGAGTTTGGTCGAACATTCCCGATTCTGTTCATGGAACTCAACAAGTTGTACTAGGAATTCCCGTTTCTATTGAGAAAGAGGAAATCGACAAGTTGGAGGAAAACTAGACAAGTTAGATCACAATTTCATGATTCTGTGATTCATGAGAACTCGATGAGTTTAAGGGTAAACTCGATGAGTTGAGCCAACTCGGAGCATTAACTTTGACTTGACTTTGACTTTGAATTGACCAGAGTTGACCTTAAGGGTTATAAGTATGGAATGGTACCTATGGTGTTGTTTTGGTTCAGGGAGTATGTAGAACTGATTCCGGGCAGAGACGTTTCAACTATCATCCGACAGTGAGGTAAGTTTCCTCCTGGTTTGAACGGGTCGAAGGCACCAAGGCCGGTTTGTATACGTTATGTGTATCTCATAGATAGTTGAGTGTGGGCAGGGCCCGTATATCATAAATAGCTGAGTGTGGGTGAGGCCCGTATCTCATAGCATTATTTGAGTATGGATAGAGGATTGATTGATAGATTTGATTAAACTTGTTGTCTGTGTGATACTTGTATGTATGTTTGGTAGCTGTGTGTGGGCGGGGCCCGTATCTCATAGATAGCCAAGTGTGGGCATGGACCATATCTCGTAGTCAGTGGAGTGTGGGCAGGGCCCGTATCTCCTAGTTAGTGAAGTGTGGGTGGGGCCCGTATCTCGTAGACAGTGGAGTGTGGGCGGGGCCTGTATCACCTAAAATAGCCGAGTGTGGGCGGGGCCCGAATCTCCTTGAGTGTGGGCGGGGTCCATATCTCCTAGTAGCATGATTATGTGTATGGTATGTGGTATTTTGGGGAGACTCACTAAGCTTCGTGCTTACAGATTGCAGTTTTGGTTTCAGGTATTTCCGGTAGCAAATAGAAGACCTCCGGATGGCTGCAGTGCACACCCCATTTGTTTAGCCTGGGAAATTTTTCTCTGATATGTGATATGAGTTTTGATGAGTACTCTGATTTGATAATATGACTTATGTTTTTAGGATGGAATGTTTTGATAGAAATTGTTATTTTAATAAATAAAAATGAAATTTTTGGTCATGATTTTTGGGATGATACAAGTGTTGGATTAGGTGTCTAAGTTCATAACTATTTCTGGAATGTACTTGACCCGATTAGCATGGTCCATTTGGGTTGCATGGCATCATGGATTTGGATAGACTAAAATGAGAGAAATAACACTTAAGTTTTATTAATATATTATAAGTTCTAATATATTAATAGTATTATTTAGTTAGTATTGATCAAGAATTAATTTGGAATTAATTAAGTGATCAAAAGAAGACTAATTAAATATATGGGTTGATTGTGTAAATCATCCATACTTATATAATGGGCTAATGCTTCATGGATTATCAAGTTGGGCTAAAACCCATAGGATGCTCCATGGTGGTTATAGAACCCATGGGTCATGGAAATGAAAAGTCATGACAATTAGGGTTTACATGGTGTAACCCTAATTGTAACACACTATATAAGCTACATGTTATTCACCAAAATCGGCCACTAAGATATACAAGTGAGGGCTAGTCGATTTCTAAGTGTTCTTCATTTCTCTCTAAGTTATTCCAAGTGCATTTGGTGTTGTGTGAGACATTTGAGGCATCACACTTGAGGTGCTAGGCTCACAAGGTTTTCAAGGAATCCAAACTACTACAAGGTATGTTTTCTTGCTTACTTTTATGTTGAAAAGTTCCCCATGTATGCTAGATAAGATATAAACCTTGGAAATCAAATTTGCATGTATCATAGTAAAACATAGATCCAAGGTTTCCAGGGTTGTATGTACACCTTAGGAGTGTTAGAATGCTCAAAACCCTACAACAAGTTAGTATTAGAGCCTTGGTTTGAGGGATTGGGGCATGCTCTCGGGTATGTATGGACTCAGACTGAGGACTTGGTATAAAATTTTCAAAAGAAAACCATTTTTATAAAAAGGATTTTGGGAAAGAGAAAAGGGCATGGTGCATGCAATCAACCGTGCTCAAGTAAGTTCTCCCAAATTACCCATACAAGTTTGTTATCTTATGATTATGAGAACTGCATGCTAGATTAGGGCTAAGGAATATGTTAAGTTAAATTTTACGAGGACTAAATAATTTCTGAAGGGCTAAGGAATATGTTAAGTTACATTTTATGGGTTGATTGTGTAAATCATCCATACTTATATAGTGGGCTAATGCTTCATGGATTATCAAGTTGGGCTAAAACCCATAGGATGCTCCATGGATGCTCCATGGTGGTTATAGAACTCATGGGTCACGGAAATGAAAAGTCATGACAATTAGGGTTTACATGGTGTAACCCTAATTGTAACACACTATATAAGCTACATGTTATTCACCAAAATCGGCCACTAAGATATACAAGTGAGGGCTAGCCGATTTCTAAGTGTTCTTCATTTCTCTCTAAGTTATTCCAAGTGCATTTGGTGTAGTGTGAGACATTTGAGGCATCACACTTGAGGTGCTAGGCTCACAAGGTTTTCAAGGAATCCAAACTACTACAAGGTATGTTTTCTTGCTTACTTTTATGTTAAAAAGTTCAAATTTGCATGTATCATAGTAAAACATAGATCCAAAGTTTCTAGGGTTGCATGTACACCTTAGGAATGTTTGAATGCTCAAAACCCTATAGTGGCATCAGAGCCTAGGCTTGTTTGCTTGATATTTGATGCAAAATTGTGAAAAAAGCTGAAAATCTTGCTGTCTGGACTGTGGACTCGCCGAGTCCATTGGGGGACTCGACGAGTCCAAGCATAAATTCATCCTACTCGTCGAGTAGGTTAATGCATTCGACGAGTAGGAGCCTCTGATTGCAGATTTTCGACTTTTGCTGCTGGAAATGGACTAGAAACATTACCCTAAACTGTTTTAGTGTTTTAAAACTTGTTTTAGATGGTGTAATGGTTGTTCTAATCCATTTACAATGGCTAATATCAAAATTTCATGTTTATATGTGTTCATATGTTCTTGATATTTTGATAGGAATATTCATGTTCTTATGAGTTCTTGATAGATCATAGGAATTACTTGTTTAATGTTTAATTCATGATCATTATGTGTTTTAATGGAATCCATAATTTGTCCTCAAGTTATGGATTACCAAAAGTCTTTCTTTTAAAGTCCATTAAAGAAACACATAGGTTACATAAAATGAAAAGTCACTCATTTTATTACATCATTAACTCATAAGTTATGAAAGATGAAAAGTTTTGAAAGTTACAAAACTTTCCCTCAAGTTTTGGAACATGTAAAGTCACTTTAAAAAAAAACTTTATTTCCAACCCCTAGAATTTTAAAAGTTAAAATTCAACCCTTATACTTTATAATATTATAAGTTAATAAAATATATATATATATATATATATATATATATATATATATATATAAGAACAAGTCGTTTTACCGTTAGTATGCCTCATTCACGAAGCCGGTCTATAAGGGGGGTATAAGATTTTTGCCTATAAAATGGAAGCTTAATGGGTGTCCACTCTCACCCACCGCTTCCTTAACTGGTGGAGGGTCGTTAGCCGAACGGGTAGGACAAGGACTTCTAAATCATCATTAAAAGTATGATGAAAAATAAAGTAACTAAATGTTTTTATAAATTCCCAATCTTAGTTACTTTAGGAAAATGTGAATAAGGTGCTAACCTATGAAATTACACTTTGCACTTTGATTAAGTCGTTAGTGGAGCGTGTGTGGTTAACCGGCACACTAACCTGGACTTAACAAGGTAGGCAAAGGGTAACTTAATATTTATCATAGTATCGATGGAGCGCATGTGGTTAACCGTCACATCGATTGAGGGGTAAATATTGAGGGTACCAAGTAATTTGCATGGTTACTTCACACCTTGTTTTGTGATCCTCGGCATCCCAGTCACAAAACCTGAAGGGCACACTTGAGATTGAAACATGCCATTGAAAAGTTCAATGAATCTCAAAGAATCCAGGAGTCTCAAAAACCAATTAAAACCTAATAATTTATATCTATTTTCATGGTGGAAATTACTGAATCGTCATTCACCTACCTTCAAATATTTTATAGCTTGGATTACGGCATCCCTCTTCTAAGTTATAAAATATTGTGTTGGGTCCTAGCCTTAATATTACATTTGGGTGTTTTATTAAGGACTATCTTTATATCTAATCTAAACTTGTCTTTCTTCTTTTCAGATGTCTTCCAACAATGATGCTTCTGGCTCAAACCCTACCGGCTCCTTCTCTCTCATGAACCTTTGTGGGAGAGTTATCTTTGATGGATCCAACTTTATGGATTGGATCAGAAACATCGGGATGGTCACTCGGTATGAGGACAAAGAATATATCCTCGACAAGGAGCTTAAAGAACTCCTGCCGTCTACTACTCCTGAGGAGATCGCTGAATATCAGGCCCATGAAAGGGATGCTACCAAAGTGGCATGCATCATGTTGGCCACTATGACAGCCGAGCTCCAAAAGTCCTATGAGGACTACTATCCTTTTGAGATGCACCAGGATTTGATGGACCGCTACCATCAGAGTGCTCGTCAATAGCGATATGAAATCATCTCCTCCATGATAACAACCAGGATGAAGGATGGTGAACCCGTCACGGGCCACATGCAGAAAATGCAAAGGTATGTGGACCGTTTGCTGAAACTAAATGTGAACTTCCCAGAGGAGTTGGCAATTGATATCATTTTGCACTCTCTGCGTTCGTGTTATGATCAATTACGCATGACATACCACATGAACAAGGAGGAAGTTACACTCAGGAAACTTCAAGGACTTCTGAATACCGCGAAAAGTGGTCTTAAAGGTAAGTCGGTTGTTACTAATCCTACTCCTACCGCGGCCCCTGTCATGGCAATCGGGCAAAGGAAAGGAAAGAATAGGAAGAGCCCTTCGAAGGGTACCAAGGGAAAGTCTCTTGATGGCTCCGCTTCAATTGGAACCAAGAAAGGTTTCGTCACTCCTTCTGCTAACCCTAAAGAGGCTGAATGCTTCTATTCTCATGAAAAGTCGCACTGGAAGCGAAACTGCCCAAAGTACCAGCAAGATGTTAAGGATGGGAAAGTAAAACCCAACTATGCAGGTATTTACACTATATTGTCTAATAACTCACCCTATTCTAATTCTTGGGTCCTTGATACAGGTTGTGGTATTCACATATGTTGTGATTTGCAGTGACTAAGAAGAAGTGAGAATGTGGAGCATGGGAAGATAAACTTGATCATGGGAAATAGGAAAGTTACACCTGTCACCAAGATTGGAGTTTATTCTTTATTGCTAAGTAGTGGGTTAACATTAGATTTGAATAAATGTTTTTATTCGCCTGAAATGGCAAGAAATATTATTTCCTTTCATGGTTTGTACAAACAAGGTTCTACCCTTTCATTTGATAATGATAGTGTTGGTATTAATGCTTTCTTTAATAATGTCTTTTATTTTAAAGCATTACCTTGTTATGGTGTGTATGAAACTGTGTCGGTTGTAGATAACCTAGGAAATAATGTATTGTGTATTGATTCTTCCACTAGTTTGGATAAAGAATCATTATGGCATTGTCGTCTTGGACATGTAAGCAAGAAACGCATAGGCCAACTCCAAAAGGATGGAGTATTGGAGTCATTTGACCTAAAGTCAGATGATAGTTGTGAATCTTGTTTGATTGGGAAAATGACGAAGTCACCCTTCACTGGTACTTGTGCTAGGGGTGAAGGTTTGTTGGATCTTGTACACACTGATGTGTGTGGACCTTTCAGAACCGCCACAAGAGATGCTAACTGCTTCTATGTGACTTTTACTGATGATTTTAGTAGATATGGATATGTCTACTTAATCAAGCATAAGTCAGAGACCTTTGAAAGATTCAAAGAGTTCAAACAGGAAGTGGAGAATCAGTTGGGCAGGAACATTAAGATGCATCGATCCGATCGAGGTAGTGAGTTTCTTAGTACAGAGTTCCTTGACTATCTTAAGGAATGTGGGATTATCTCACAATTGACACCTCCCGGGACACCACAGTTGAATGGTGTGGCTGAGAGGCGCAATCGAACCTTGCTGGATATGGTTCGTTCCATGAGGAGTCGAGCTTCGCTACCAATCTCATTCTGGGGGTATGCCCTAGAGACTGCCACCCATATCCTTAATCTAGTTCCTACAAAGAAGGTTGCCAAAACACCTCATGAGATGTGGACCGGAAAAGTTCCCAATCTGGACCACATCAAGATTTGGGGTTGCGAGGCTTTTGTGAGGCGTGAGTCTCACGATAAGCTCGAACCTCGAAGTGAGAGGTGTCTTTTCATCGGCTACCCACAGATATCCTTTGGTTACCTCTTCTACAGACCTAGTGATAATGTGGTCTTTGTAGCAAGGAGATGAGTCTTTCGAGAGAGAGAATTCATAAGCCAAGGAAACAGTGGGAGGCAAATTGACCTTGAAGAAATTCAAGAGTCAAGTAGTGAAGGAACCTCAAACACCAGCAATCAACCTGAGGAGGAAACTCCTATTGATCCGACAGAAGAGTCTGTACCTCTGAGGCGTTCCACAAGAGTTAGGAATGCACCTGAGCATTACTATGGTTTCCATATTACTGCGGAAGGTGATACACTTATCAGTGATAGCACACTGGTAAGTCTGGATGAACCTAACAGCTACACGGAAGCCATGGCAGTCCCTGAGGCTGCTAAATGGAAAGAGGCTATGGACAGCGAGATACAATCCATGTATGACAATCAAGTTTGGAACTTGGTTGACAATGTACCAGGTCGTAAAACAGTTGGGTGCAAGTGGATCTTCAAGAAGAAGACCGACATGGATGGTAATGTACACATTTATAAGGCACGACTGGTTACAAAGGGTTTTTCTCAAACTCCGGGAGTTGATTATGATGAGACCTTTTCACCAGTAGTGAATATTAAGTCTATTAGGGTTATGCTAGCCATTGCTACATTTCATGACTATGAAATATGGCAAATGGATATCAAAACCGATTTCCTTAATGGAAAGTTGGCTGAGGATGTTTACATGAGTCAGCCAGAGGGTTTTGTCAGTGCAGAGTACCCTAATAGAGTGTGTAAGCTTGAGAAATCCATATATGGATTGAAACAAGCACCTCGCAGATGGAATCTTTGTTTCGATGAGAAAGTCAAAGAGTTTGGCTTTTCGAGGAGTGAAGATGAGTCCTGTGTATATGTCAAGGCTAGTGGGAGTATAGTTAGCTTTTTGGTATTGTATGTGGATGACATACTACTCATAGGAAATGACATCCCAACTCTACAGGAAGTTAAGTCCTGGCTTGGGAAGTGTTTCGCTATGAAGGACCTTGGAGAAGCTGCCTATATCCTAGAGATAAGGATTCTGAGAGACAGGATTAAAAGACTCATTGGACTTAGTTAGAGTACCTACTTGGATAAGGTGCTGAATAGGTTCAGCATGCAGAATTCCAAGAAAGGAGAGTTACCGATCCAGAGTAACGCCAGACTGAGTAAGACTCAGAGCCCGAGTAGAGAGGCTGAGATAGCTGAGATGAGTCGAGTACCTTATGCTTCCGTTGTAGGCTCGATCATGTATGCTATGACTTGTACTCGTCCTGATGTGGCCTTTGCATTGAGCACGGTCAACATATATCAGGGGAACCCTCGAAAGGCTCACTGGACTGCGGTAAAGAAGATTCTCAAGTACCTGCGGAGGACTAAGGACTGGGTTCTTACCCTCGGTGGGAGTGATGACTTGAGAGTATTGGGGTATAGTGATGCGAGCATTCCGACTGATAGGGATAATTTCCGCTCTCAGTCAGGCTTGGTCTTTACCTTAAACGGAGGAGCAATTTCTTGGAAAAGTTCCAAACAGGAGACAGTGGCTGATTCAACTTGCGAATCAGAGTATATAGCGGCAAGCGAGGGTGCAAAGGAGGCAATATGGCTGAAGAACTTCATTAGAGACCTTGGAGTTGTACCAGCTATAAAGGAGTCTATAGAGATTTTCTGTGATAGTGAAAGTGCAGTTGCCTTAGCCAAGGAACTAAGGCATCACGGGAGATCCATACACATCGACAGAAAATACCATTTCATCAGACATCGAATAGAAGAAGGACTCCTCGTGGCAAAGAGGGTATCATTGGATGAGAACCCGGCAGATCCCCTCACGAAGGGACTGAGCAGGGTTAAGCATCTCCAGCATGTGAGGCGCATAGGGCTAAAGGATGATATTAGTTTTATTAGTTAGATAGTTTTTAAATGTGTGAAGTATAATTGACACTTGATGATGTATAAAAGTTGTGTTTATTTATGAGTAAAGTGTTGCTATCTTTTGTCAATCGTTTACTATCGTTTCATTTTGCATGTTTTGACTTCCAGAATAATTATGTTGTTGTATTTCATATTATTCAAATTCTCCACAGTCGGTCATATGTTGGAAGTAGATATGAATCAAGACTGTCATGGGTTGGCTTGTAGATGTCCAAGGTACTGGACATAGAAAAGTGTTGCTACAACACTCATGAGTGCTCATAAGTTCTGAGTATTGGATTCAACCCATGCTCGCTGGTATCACTTCATGGAATCTATCTCGAGTGATCGCGAGACGGTAATAATATATATGTCTTCAAACCTAGATATATGACTTGTTGCCTATGAGTTGGTTATGCATTGATTGTACGAAAACGCATTGGTAACTCGATGTTATAAAACGTGCCTTTGTGTATAATTCAACAAGTAGTAGAACAAGCATATGAGTCGAAGTTTATCTGTTCCTTCTTGGATTAGAAGCGATATCTGGGCCCCTTGATGATTTTGTGTTGACCCATGTACCGGGCCCGGTCAGAACTAAGTTGATGTGTTCAATTAAGTTCTATGTCAAACAAATCGGAAATCGAGAAACAAACTGCTGGAAAATAAGTAAGACATTGTTCCATGTATTTGTCCGGCTGATATCTAGAACAGAGGATTATATGATTACTTATCTTAAATGGCGTATCATCATCATCTCAGTTCCGAGAGACCTTGAAAGAGCTACGATTGCTGATCGGTTCCTAAAGTCATTCTTGCAGTTATAGTTATTAGACTTATCCAAGTGGGAGACTGTTGGATTAGGTGTCTAAGTTCATAACTATTTCTGGAATGTACTTGACCCGATTAGCATGGTCCATTTGGGTTGCATGGCATCATGCATTTGGATAGACTAAAATGAGAGAAATAACACTTAAGGTTTATTAATATATTATAAGTTCTAATATATTAATAGTATTATTTAGTTAGTATTGATCAAGAATTAATTTTGAATTAATTAAGTGATCAAAAGAAGACTAATTAAATATATGGGTTGATTGTGTAAATCATCCATACTTATATAATGGGCTAATGCTTCATGGATTATCAAGTTGGGCTAAAACCCATAGGATGCTCCATGGTGGTTATAGAACCCATGGGTCATGGAAATGAAAAGTCATGACAATTAGGGTTTACATGGTGTAACCCTAATTGTAACACACTATATAAGCTACATGTTATTCACCAAAATCGGCCACTAAGATATACAAGTGAGGGCTAGCCGATTTCTAAGTGTTCTTCATTTCTCTCTAAGTTATTACAAGTGCATTTGGTGTTGTGTGAGACATTTGAGGCATCACACTTGAGGTGCTAGGCTCACAAGGTTTTCAAGGAATCCAAACTACTACAAGGTATGTTTTCTTGCTTACTTTTATGTTGAAAAGTTCCCCATGTGTGCTAGATAGGATATAAACCTTGGAAATCAAATTTGCATGTATCATAGTAAAACATAGATCCAAGGTTTCCAGGGTTGCATGTACACCTTAGGAGTGTTAGAATGCTCAAAACCCTACAACAAGTTGGTATTAGAGCCTTGGTTTGAGGGATGGGGCATGCTCTCGGGTATGTATGGACTCAGACTGAGGACTTGGTATAAAATTTTCAAAAGAAAACCATTTTTATAAAAAGGATTTTGGGAAAGAGAAAAGGGCGTGGTGCATGCAATCAACCGAGCTCAAGTAAGTTCTCCCAAATTACCCATACAAGTTTGTTATGTTATGATTATGAGAACTGCATGCTAGATTAGGGCTAAGGAATATGTTAAGTTACATTTTACGAGGACTAAATAATTTCTGAAGTTTAGGCTTATCTCTATTTCACAACTCTTGTTTGAGTCTAACCGTTGTAGGGTAGGACCTCTCACTTGAAGAACTATCTGGTCTTAGTGATATGTAATGGTATTTGCGAGCTAGTTACGGGGAGATAGCTGGGACTTCTTATACAGCTGATAGCGGAGAGTGGGATGGAGGTTACCCTAGGGCAAGCTTAGGATGAGATTAGAGCTAAGAGCAGTAGTAGTGAAAGGGACATGGTGGAGTCAAGGCAGTTCTTGAGGAAAGTACGGATAGATGTGGAAGGTAGTATGGGCCCGTACTACTAAAAGCAGAGGATCCATACTCGAATCAAGGAAGGCTGAGATGAACCCAAGGAACTTGTAGTATGTGTGATCCGTCGAGTTATGATGAGTATACTGATGTTTTTATGGTGTATTTTCAGTATGGTGATGCTATGCACTAGGCCAGTTGGCAGCTCTGGCGCAGGTAAGGGATCAAGCTCGGGCTCTGGAGCCGGGCAGTTCGATGATCAGATGAGGGAGTTCATTTCATATGAGATCACGCGCAGTATATTGGATCAGACTCCTGTGATATTTGGTAAGGTCAAGGAGGGCATTTCGGATATTCTTGACGAGAGATTGAGTGCTTTCCACACTGAGATGGCGGCCATGATGAGGGCGCACACGATGACCTTCAGGGAGTTCCGAGCTTGTGGGGATCCAGACTATCATGGGGATCGGGACCCCATTACTAGCGGCAGGTTGTTGGCTGATGTCGCTAACGCCTTTCGTACCAGCAGATGTCCCGAGGGGGACAAGGTCCGACTTGCTTCCTGTCTTCTGAAAGACAGGGCGCATGATTGGTGGGAGGAGGTTGGACATGCCATTGGAGATGATGCAGCTCTTGATGCGATGACTTGGAGTGACTTTTCGGCCAGGTTCATGGCAGAGTTTGCCCCTGTGATTGAGGTGAAGCAGCTTGCTAGGGAGTTCCAGGATCTCCGACAGACGACTGAGACGGTGACGGAGATCACTGCTATGTTCAGGGAGAGGGCTCTTCTTGTTTCGCAGTTTGTAGCATATGAGGAGCTGAAAAAGGCCCGGTGTCATGAGATGTTGAGGAGCGATATCTGGCAGTTTGTGATCCGAACTAGCTACAAGACGTTGGAGGATATGATTGCCAGGGCTAGAGATAGAGAGATTAATTTAGAGATGGAGAGGAAGAGGAAGCCAGATGCGGCATCTGGTGTGGAGAGTTCGGGCAAGAAGCCCAAGGTAGATTCCCGAGGGAAAGGCCAGCAGTGCCGAGGCCGCTGCGGCAAGTGTGGTAGGTCGCATGAGGGGACGTTCAGGGTGGGTAGTTCGTGTTGCATCAAGTGTGGACGAACTGGTCATGATAGTAGGGACTGTACTGCTACCACCGCCGCCCTGACAGTATCTGATCTAATTTGCTTTCAGTGCAATTAGAAGGGCCACAAGAGGTCCCAGTGTCCGAGTTTAGCAGCAGCAGGACAGGTGGCGGCACCCGCTCCTGCTACATTGAGGATTACTGATGGCCGTCAGGGCCGGGTAGAGGCGCCAGTGGCGCAGAGAAGAGCCTTCCAGTTGACCGAAGAGGAGGCACGTGCAGCACCCGACGTCGTGACGGGATCGTTCCTTGTGAACGACATATGCGCTCTGGTATTTTTTGACTTGGGGGCTACCCGATCTTTTGTATCGCTCGCACTTAGCAAGCGATTTGTTGGAGCTCCAGGGGAGCTGGACTATCCTCTTGATGTAGAGATAGCGGATGATAGGATGGTACGAGTTGCGAGGGTTCATCGGGGATGTACACTATAGTTGTTCGATGAGCTGTTTTTGGTGGATCTAGTCTCTATTCCCCTGCGAGGGAATAAGGTTATCATGGGTATGGATTGGTTGAGCCCCAATGGGGCAGTAATCAACTGCGAGCAGCAGCTTGTATGGGTACGGACTCCAAGTGGGGGAGGTTTATTGATTCAGTGCGAGAGGCCGCAGGGTGGACCGACCTTGTGTTCAGCGGCGAGAGCTAGACGCTACCTTCAACATGGTTGCACAGGTTATGTCGCCTATGTCATGGATACCCATGATAAGGGTAAGGCGACAGTAGATGATGTATCGATCGTACGGGAGTACCCGGACGTGTTCCCAGAGGATTTATATGGGATACCTCCGCAGAGGCAGGTAGATTTTAGGATTGACCTAGGCCCTGGTGCGACTCCGATAGCCAAGGCACCATATCGGTTGGCTCCTCCCAAGATGCAGGAGTTGTCTACACAACTGCGAGAGCTGTTAGACAAGGGATTTATCAGGCCGATCAGTTCGCCATGGGGAGCCCTGATTATGTTTGTGAGGAAGAAGGACGGGGCACATCGGATGTGTATAAATTACCGGGAGCTGAATAAGGTAACAGTGAAGAACCGTTATCTCCTCCCGAGGATTGATGATTTATTTGACCAGCTTGACGGTGCATCTTGGTTCTCCAATATTGATCTACGATCTAGTTATCACCAGATGCAAGTCAGGGACGACAACGTGCCAAAGACAGCCTTTCGAACTCGCTATGGTCAGTATGAGTTCGTGGTGATGCCGTTTGGGCTCACCAATTCTCCTGCAGCGTTCATGGATCTCATGAACCGCGTGTGTAGACCGATGCTGGACCAGTCTGTGATAGTCTTCATAGATGATATCTTGGTTTATTCCAAGACTCAGGAGCAACATGAAGAGCACCTGAGGGAGGTGCTGGAGACATTGAGGAGGGAGAGACTTTACACAAAGTTCTCCAAGTGCAAGTTCTGGCTGCGCGAGGTGCAGTTTCTGGGGAACCTTGTCAACCAGAAGGATATTCTGGTCGATCCGACCAAGATAGAGGTCGTGATGCAGTGGGATGTTCCGAGGTCTCCATCTGAGATTCGGATTTTTCTTGGTCTAGCAGGTTACCATCGGAGATTTATCCAGGATTTCTCCAAGATCGTTGTTCCTCTGACCCGACTGACCAAGAATTCGGTCACATTCCGCTGGGGGCCTGAGCAGCAGGCTGCCTTCGAGACTCTCAGACAGCGGTTATGCGAGGCACCGATTCTGACCTTGCCGGAGGGCGTCGATGATTACGTGTTTTACTGTGACGCTTCGATCACGGGTATGGGCACAGTACGGATGCAACGGGGTCACGTGATAGCATACGCTTCGAGGCAGTTGAAGCCTCACGAGGCGAACTACCCGACATACGATTTAGAGCTGGGGGTTGTGGTTTTCGCCCTCAAGATTTGGCGGCACTACCTCTATAGGGTTCGTTGTACCATTTACAAGGACCACAAGAGCCTGAGGTATCTGATGGACCAGCCGAATCTGAATATGAGGCAGCATCGGTGGTTATATATGGTGAAGGACTACGACTGTGAGATCCTCTACCACCCGGGCAAGGCCAATGTGGTGGCTGATGCTATTAGCCGCAAGGCAGTGGTCGCTCCGATACAAGACATATGTCTGAGGATGACAGTGGTTACTCCGTTGCTGGAGCAGATCCGGGAGGCGCAGCTCAAGGGTATGCAGGAGGAGCACCGGAAGTGTGAGTGGATCATAGGTCAGGTGGCCTCATTCGAGTATGACAGCCGAGGGTTGTTGACCCTATATCGGAGGGTCTGGGTTCCTTACTGGGGCGGGGTGTGCCAGGTTCTAATGTAGGAGGCCCACAAGTCTAGGTTCTCCATCCATCCCGGGGTGACGAAGATGTATAGGGACCTTCGCTCTAACTATTGGTGGCCCTGCATAAAGCGGGACATAGCATGGTATGTAGAGCGGTGCTTGACTTGCAGGAAATTCCAGGCCGAGCACCAGCGACCTCACATCAAGATGCAGCCGTTGGATATTCCCGTTTGGAAATGTGAAGATATCACTATGGATTTCATCACCAAGCTTCCCAGGACCGCACGTGGAGTAGATTCGATATGGGTCATCATAGATCGGTTGACCAAGAGCGCTCATTTTTGATGGGATTTGAGCATTCTAACAGTCCTATGGTGTACATGCAACCCTAGAAACCTTGGATCTATGTTTGACTAAGATACATGCAAATAATTATTTTTCCAAGGTTCTTATCCTAACTAGCATGGCATGGGGTACTTGAATCAAATAAAACTAGTAGAATTACTTACCTTGTAGTAGTAATTGATTGCTTGGAGTTTGAGAGCCTAGCACCAATAATGTGGATGCCTCAAATGGAAGTCACAAATCACCACAAACTTGGAAACTTGAGAGAATAGTCACAAACTTCATGAAATCGGCCCTCTTAGTTTACACACATCAACTAGTGTGATTTCAAGAACCAAAGCCTCCTTTATATAGTGTGGTGGATTAGGGTTACATCCATGTAAACCCTAATACCCATGTCTTTTCATTTCCATGAGATCCATGGGTTAAAGCTCCATGGAGTATCCATGGACTTTCCATGCAAGCCTAGCCCATTCCAAATAAGCATTAGCCCACACTATATAAATACAAGAGCCCATATTTAATTAGTAATACTTTTGATCTCTAAATTAATTCTAGATTAATTATAGATCAATACTAATTAAATAATATGATTTTATATTAATATATTAGAACTTATAATATATTAATAAATCATAACTTATACTATTCTCAAAAGATTATCCATAAATTGTTCGGGTGAAGTGCAACCCAAATGGACCATGCCGGGTCGGGTCAAGTACATACCAAATATAGTTATGGACTTAGACACTATATCCAACAATTTTATCCCGATCCAGGAGAGTATATCGGCTGAGAAGCTAGCCGAGATCTACATTCGCGAGGTGGTGGCACGTCATGGAGTGCCGGTTTCGGTGGTGTCATACCGAGATGTTTGTTTCACTTCCATGTTTTGGAAGTAGTTCCATGACGAGATGGGCACTCATCTTCACTTCAGCACAGCCTTTCACCCTCAGACTGATGGGCATAGTGAGAGGACGATCCAAAATCTCGAGGATATGTTGTGCACATGTGTATTGGATTCCAGCGGTAGTTGGGATACGTATCTTCCGCTAGCGGAATTTTCGTATAACAACAGTTATCACGCCAGCATAGATCGACCTCCCTTTAAGATTCTCTACGGGAGGAAGTGTAGGACCCCAATCTGTTGGGGAAAGGTCGGTCAGAGAGTCATGGGGAGTACTGAGGTGGTACTTAAGACCACGAAGAAGATCCAGCAAGTCCGGAGCAGGCTCCAGACTGCTTAGAGTCGGCAGAAACGCTATGTCGACAAGAGCCGTTCAGACCTAGAGTTTCAGGTAGGGGATATGGTCCTCCTGAAGGTGTCACCTTGGATAGGTGTCATCTGGTTCAGGAAGCGGGGCAAGCTGGGCCCCTGGTACATTGGTCCTTTTAGGGTTACGGATCGGGTGGGTCGTATGGCCTACCGTTTTGATCTTCCAGTAGAGCTCAGCCAGATCCACATCACTTTTCATGTCTCCCAGCTGCGGAAGTGCTTGTTGGATGATTTCACAGTTGTGCCTCTAGAGGATATCCAGGTTGATGACAGTCTGAACTACATTGAGAGACCAGTGGCGATTCTGGATCGCAAGACGAAAACCTTGAGGAACAAGGTTGTACAGTTGGTGAAGGTGCAGTGGATGCACCACAAGGGGTCATAGTAGACTTGGGAGCCCTAGGACGAGATGAGAGAGCACTACCCAGAGTTATTTGAGACAGTGGACTTCGAGGACGAAGTTTGAGACAAGTGGGGGAGAATTGTAACGCCTGATTCCTAGAGTTGGAAGAACTAAAAGCCATCAAGCTTGAGGAGAAGCATTAGATCTGGGATCTCGTCCATCTTTGGCAGCTTTTTGATGTAAAAAGTCCTTAACTTGGTGATTCATAGCTTAGATCTCTTTTAGTTTTGCTTTATGGGTCTTTTTGACCCCATTGGGGGGAAACATGATACCCTTCATAGATCATATGCTAAGGATTTCCATTTTTCCAGTGATATCTGGCCCTTAGAATCATAAAAAAGGTCTTAAACCCGTTCTTGTCCAAGAAAAGACCATGTCCATGGAAGTAGGTTGCTATATCTCGAGTTTACTCATAAATAACAACTTTTATTTATCATCAAATGTCAATTACATTTTACAAATTTCAAGATTATCTAACTACTAAAACTAATATCATCCTTCAGCCCTATGCTCCGAGCATGTTGGAGATGCTTAGCCCGAGTCAGTCCCTTCGTGAGGGGATCTACTGGGTTCTCATCCGATGATACCCTCTTTGCCACGAGGATTCCTTCTTCTATTTGATGTCTGATGAAGTGATATTTTCTGTCAATGTGTCTGGATCTCCCATGATCTCTTGGTTCCTTGGCTAAGGCAACCGCACTATTGCTGTCACAGAAAATCTTCATTGGCTCCTTTATAGCTGGTACAACTCCAAGGTCTCCGATGAAGTTCTTTGGCCATATAGCCTCCTTTGCTGCCTCGCTTGCTGCTATATACTCTGATTGACAAGTGGAATCAGCCACTGTCTCCTGCTTGGAACTTTTCCAAGTAATTGCCCCTCCGTTTAGGGTAAAGATCCAGCCCGACTGGGAGCGGAAATTATCCCTGTCAGTCTGAAAGCTAGCATCACTGTACCCTACAACTCTCAAGTCCTCACTGCCTCCGTAGGTACTTGAGGATATTCTTTACCGCAGTCCAGTGTGCCTTGCCAGGGTTCCCCTGATACCTGCTAACCATGCTCAAAGCAAAGGCTACATCAGGTCGAGTACACGTCATAGCATACATGATCGATCCTACAGCTGAAGCATAAGGTATTCGACTCATTTCTGCTATCTCAGCCTCAGTACTAGGGCTTTGTGTCTTACTCAATCTGGCGTTACTCTGGATGGGTAACTCTCCTTTCTTGGAGTTATGCATGTTGAACCTTTTCAACACTTTGTCCACATAGGTGCTTTGACTAAGTCCAATTAGTCTTTTACTCCTGTTTCTCAAAATCCTTATCCCTAGGATATAGGCAGCTTCTCCAAGGTCCTTCATAGCGAAACACTTCCCAAGCCAGGACTTTACTTCCTGCAGGGTTGGGATGTCATTTCCTATGAGTAGTATGTCATCCACATACAGTAGCAAAAAGCTGACTATACTCCCACTAGCCTTGATATAGACACAATATTCATTTTCACTCCTTGAAAAGCCAAATTCTTTGACTTTCTCATCAAAGCAAAGATTCCATCTGCGAGGTGCCTGTTTTAATCAATAAATGGATTTCTCGAGCTTACACACTCTACTGGGGTACTCTGTACTGACAAAACCCTCTGGCTGAACCATGTAAACATCTTCAGCCAAGTTTCCATTAAGGAAAGCGGTTTTGACATCCATTTGCCAAATTTCATAATCATGAAATGCAGCAATGGCTAACAGAACCCTAATAGACTTAATCTTGGCCACTGGTGAAAAGGTCTCATCATAATCAACTCCCGGAGTTTGAGAATAACCCTTTGCAACCAGTCGTGCCTTATAAGTGTGTACATTACCATCCATGTCGGTCTTCTTCTTGAAGATCCATTTGCACCCAACTATCTTACGATCAGGTACATTGTCAACCAAGTTCCAAACTTGATTGTCATACATGGACTGTATCTCGCTATCCATAGCCTCTTTCCATTTAGCAGCCTCAGGGCCTGCCATGGCTTCCGTGTAGCTGTTAGGCTCATCCAGATTTACCAGTGTGTTATCACTGATAAGTGTCTCACCTTCTGCAGTAATATGAAAACCATAATAATGCTCAGGTGCATTCCTAACTCTGGTGGAACGCCTCAGAGGTATAGATTCTTCAGTCGGCTCAACAGGAGTTTCCTCCTCAGGTTGAGGGCTAGGGTTTGAGGTTCCTTCACCACTTGACTCTTGAATTTCCTCAAGGTCAATTTGCCTCCCACTGTCTCCTTGGCTCATGAATTCTCTCTCTCGAAAGAATCCTCTTCTTGCTACAAAGACCATATTATCACTGGGTCTGTAGAAGATGTAACCAAAGGATTTCTATGGGTAGCCGATGAAAATACACCTTTCGCTTCGGGGTTCGAGCTTATCGTGAGTCTCGCGTCTCACGAAAGCCTCGCAACCCCAAATCTTGATGTGGTCCAGATTGGGAACTTTTCCAGTCCACACCTCGTGAGGTGTTTTGGCAACCTTCTTTGTAGGGACTAGATTAAGGATATGGGCGGCAGTCTCTAAGGCATACCCCCAAAATGATATTGGTAGCGAAGCTCGACTCATCATGGAACAAACCATGTCCAACAAGGTCCGATTGCGCATCTCAGCTACACCATTCAACTGTGGTGTCCTAGGAGATGTCAATTGTGAGACAATCCTACATTCCTTAAGATAGTCAAGGAACTCAGTACTAAGATACTCACCACCACGATCGGATCGAAGCATCTTAATGTTCCTGCCCAACTGATTATCCACTTCTTGCTTAAACTCTTTGAATTTCTCAAAGGTTTCTGACTTATGCTTGATTAGGTAGACATATCCATATCTACTAAAATCATCAGTAAAAGTCATATAGAACCGATTAGCATCTCTTGTGGCGGTTCTGAAGGGTCCACACACATCCGTGTGTATGAGGTCCAACAAACCTTCACCCCTAGCACAAGTGCCAGTAAAAGGTGACTTTGTCATTTTACCAAGTAAACAAGATTCATAACTATTATCTGACTTTAGGTCAAATGACTCCAAGACTCCATCCTTTTGGAGTTGGCCTATGCGTTTCTTGCTTACATGTCCAAGACGACAATGCCATAAGGATGCTTTATCTAAGATAGTGGAAGAGTTAATACACAATACATTATTTCCTAGATTATCTACAACAGATACAGTTTCATACACGCCATCACAAGGTAATGCTTTAAAATAAAGAACATTATTAAAGAAAGCATCAACACTACCATTATTATTATCAAAATAAAAGGTAAAACCTTGTTTATACAATGCATGAAAGGAAATAACATTTCTTGCCATTTTTGGCGAATAATAACATTTATTCAAATCTAATGTAAACCCACTATTTAGCACTAAGGAATAAACTCCTATCTTGGTGACAGGTGAAGCTTTCCTGTTTCCCATGATCAAGTTTATCTTTCCCTGCTCCACATTCTCACTTCTTTTTAGTCCCTGCAAATCACAACATATGTGAATAGCACAACCTGTATCAAGGACCCAAGACTTAGAATGAGGTGAGTTATTAGACAATATAGTGTATATACCTGCATGGTTGGGTTTTACTTTCCCATCCTTCAAATCTTGCAGGTACTTTGGGCAGTTTCGCTTCCAGTGCGACTTTTCATGGCAATAGAAGCATTCAGCCTCATTAGGGTTAGCAGAAGGAGTGACAAAACCTTTCTTGGTTTTGCTTGAAGAGGAGCCTTCACGGGTCTTACCCTTGGTACCCTTAGAAGGGTTCTTTCTCTTCTTCCCTTTGCCATGCCCGATTGCCAAGACATTGGCCGCAGTTGGAGTAGGAGTAGGAGTAGTAACAACCGACTTACCCTTTAGACCACTTTCGGCGGTCTTCAAGAGTCCTTGAAGTTTGTTGAGGGTGACTTCTTCCTTGTTCATGTGATATTTCATGCGGAATTGATCATAACACGATGGCAAGGAGTGCAAAATGATGTCTATTGCTAACTCCTCAGGGAAGTTCACATTCAGCTTCAGTAAACGGTCCATATACCTTTGCATTTTCTGCATGTGGCCCGTGATGGGTTCACCATCCTTCATTCGGGTTGTTATCATGGAGGAGATTATTTCATATCGCTCTTGATGAGCACTTTGATGGTAGCGGTCCATCAAGTCCTGGTGCATCTCAAAAGGATAATAGTCCTCATAGGACTTTTGGAGCTCGGCTGTCATGGTGGCCATCATGATGCATGACACTTTTGTAGCATCTCTTTCATGTACCTCATATTCAGCAAGCTCTTCAGGAGTAGCAGTTGGCTCGGGTACCTTCAGCTCCTTGTCGAGAACATATTCTTTGTTCTCATACCGAGTGACCATCCTGATGTTTTTGATCCAATCTGTAAAGTTGGACCCATCAAAGATGACTCTCCCATAAAGATTCATGAGAGAGAAGGAGCTAGTAGGGTTTGAGCCAGAAGCATTGTTATTGGAAGACATTTGAAAAGAAGAGGGAATAGATTAGATTAGATATAGAGATAGTCCTTAACAAAACACCCAAATGTAATATTAAGGCTAGGACCCAACACAATATTTTATAACTTAGAAGAGGGATGTCGTAATCTAAGCTATAAGATATTTGAAGGTAGGTGAATGACGATTCACCAATTTCCACCATGAAAAACGAAATATTTAATTAGGTTTTAATTGGTTTAGAAACTCCTAGATTCTTTGAGATTCATTGAACTTTCTTCAATGACATGTTTCAATCTCGAGTGTGCCCTTCAAGTTTTGTGACTGGGATGCCGAGGATCACAAAACAAGGTGTGAAGTAACCATGCAAATTACTTGGTACCCTTAATGTATTACCCCTCAATCGATGTGCCGGTTAACCACACATGCTCCATCGATACTATGATAAACATTAAGTCACCCTTTACCTACCTTGTTAAGTTCAAGTTAGTGTGCTGGTTAACCACACACGCTCCACTAACGACTTAAACAAAGTGTAAAGTGTAATTTCATGGATTAGCACCTTATTCACATTTTCCTAAAATAACTAAGATTGGGAATTCAATAAAGTTTAGTTACTTTAGTATTATCATTATACTTTTAATGAGAATTTATAAGTCCTTGTCCTACCCGTTCGGCTAACGACCCTCCACCGATCAAGGAAGCGGTGGGTGAGAGTGGACACCCATTAAGTTGCCATTTTATAGGCAACAACCTTATACCCCCCTTATAGACCGGCTTCGTGAATGAGGCGTACTAGCGGTAAGACGACTTGATCTTATACATATATAAATATTATTAAATTTATAATATTATAAAGTATAAGGGTTGAATTTTAACTTTTTAAAATTCTAGGGGTTGGAACTAAAGTTTTTAATATGACTTTACATGTTCCAAAACTTGTGGGCAAGTTTTGTAAACTTTCAAAACTTTTCATTTCTCATAACTTATGAGTTAATGGTTATTAAAAATGAAGACCCTTCATTTTTTTTGTAACCTATGTGTTCTTTTAATGGTTATTTATAAATATGACTTTTGGTTATCCATAACTTAAGAACTAGTTATGGACTCCATTAAAACACATAAAGATCAAGAATTAATCTAATCAATTATTAGCACATAATTTCTATGATCTTCTAAACTCATATGTTTATGAGTGTTCATATCAAAAATTTCAAGAATCGTAAGTACATATACAAAACTTGAAATTTTGATACGAGCTTTTGAACAAAACTTCGATTTTCAAGTTTTTTTTTTTTTGCATCAAGTATCAAATAAACAAACCAGTCTCTGATACCACTGATGGGATTTGAGCATTCTAACACTCCTATGGTGTACATGCAACCCTAGAAACCTTGGATCTATGTTTGACTAAGATACATGCAAATAATTATTTTTCCAAGGTTCTTATCCTAACTAGCATGGCATGGGGTACTTGAATCAAATAAAACTAGTAGAATTACTTACCTTGTAGTAGTAATTGATTGCTTGGAGTTTGAGAGCCTAGAACCAATAATGTGGATGCCTCAAATGGAAGTCACAAATCACCACAAACTTGGAAACTTGAGAGAATAGTCACAAACTTCTTGAAATCGGCCCTCTTAGTTTACACACATCAACTAGTGTGATTTCAAGAACCAAAGCCTCCTTTATATAGTGTGGTGGATTAGGGTTACATCCATGTAAACCCTAATACCCATGTCTTTTCATTTCCATGAGATCCATGGGTTAAAGCTCCATGGAGTATCCATGGTCTTTCCATGCAAGCCTAGCCCATTCCAAATAAGCATTAGCCCACACTATATAAATACAAGAGCCCATATTTAATTAGTAATACTTTTGATCTCTAAATTAATTCTAGATTAATTATAGATCAATACTAATTAAATAATATGATTTTATATTAATATATTAGAACTTATAATATATTAATAAATCATAACTTATACTATTCTCAAAAGATTATCCATAAATTGTTCGGGTGAAGTGCAACCCAAATGGACCATGCCTACCTTGTTAAGTTCAAGTTAGTGTGCCGGTTAACCACACACGCTCCACTAACGACTTAAACAAAGTGTAAAGTGTAATTTCATGGATTAGCACCTTATTCACATTTTCCTAAAATAACTAAGATTGGGAATTCAATAAAGTTTAGTTACTTTAGTATTATCATTATACTTTTAATGAGAATTTATAAGTCCTTGTCCTACCCGTTCGGCTAACGACCCTCCACCGATCAAGGAAGCGGTGGGTGAGAGTGGACACCCATTAAGTTGCCATTTTATAGGCAACAACCTTATACCCCCCTTATAGACCGGCTTCGTGAATGAGGCGTACTAGCGGTAAGACGACTTGATCTTATACATATATAAATATTATTAAATTTATAATATTATAAAGTATAAGGGTTGAATTTTAACTTTTTAAAATTCTAGGGGTTGGAACTAAAGTTTTTAATATGACTTTACATGTTCCAAAACTTGAGGGCAAGTTTTGTAAACTTTCAAAACTTTTCATTTCTCATAACTTATGAGTTAATGGTTATTAAAAATGAAGACCCTTCATTTTTTTTGTAACCTATGTGTTCTTTTAATGGTATTTTATAAATATGACTTTTGGTTATCCATAACTTAAGAACTAGTTATGGACTCCATTAAAACACATAAAGATCAAGAATTAATCTAATCAATTATTAGCACATAATTTCTATGATCTTCTAAACTCATATGTTTATGAGTGTTCATATCAAAAATTTCAAGAATCGTAAGTACATATACAAAACTTGAAATTTTGATACGAGCTTTTGAACAAAACTTCGATTTTCAAGTTTTTTTTTTTTTGCATCAAGTATCAAATAAACAAACCAGTCTCTGATACCACTGATGGGATTTGAGCATTCTAACACTCCTATGGTGTACATGCAACCCTAGAAACCTTGGATCTATGTTTGACTAAGATACATGCAAATAATTATTTTTCCAAGGTTCTTATCCTAACTAGCATGGCATGGGGTACTTGAATAAAAAAAAACTAGTAGAATTACTTACCTTGTAGTAGTAATTGATAGCTTGGAGTTTGAGAGCCTAGAACCAATAATGTGGATGCCTCAAATGGAAGTCACAAATCACCACAAACTTGGAAACTTGAGAGAATAGTCACAAACTTCTTGAAATCGGCCCTCTTAGTTTACACACATCAACTAGTGTGATTTCAAGAACCAAAGCCTCCTTTATATAGTGTGGTGGATTAGGGTTACATCCATGTAAACCCTAATACCCATGTCTTTTCATTTCCATGAGATCCATGGGTTAAAGCTCCATGGAGTATCCATGGACTTTCCATGCAAGCCTAGCCCATTCCAAATAAGCATTAGCCCACACTATATAAATACAAGAGCTCATATTTAATTAGTAATACTTTTGATCTCTAAATTAATTCTAGATTAATTATAGATCAATACTAATTAAATAATATGATTTTATATTAATATATTAGAACTTATAATATATTAATAAATCATAACTTATACTATTCTCAAAAGATTATCCATAAATTGTTCGGGTGAAGTGCAACCCAAATGGACCATGCCGGGTCGGGTCAAGTACATACCAAATATAGTTATGGACTTAGACACTATATCCAACAATTTTATCCCGATCCAGGAGAATATATCGGCTGAGAAGCTAGCCGAGATCTACATTCGCGAGGTGGTGGCACGTCATGGAGTGCCGGTTTCGGTGGTGTCATACCGAGATGTTTGTTTCACTTCCATGTTTTGGAAGTAGTTCCATGACGAGATGGGCACTCATCTTCACTTCAGCACAGCCTTTCACCCTCAGACTGATGGGCATAGTGAGAGGACGATCCAAAATCTCGAGGATATGTTGTGCACATGTGTATTGGATTCCAGCGGTAGTTAGGATACGTATCTTCCGCTAGCGGAATTTTCGTATAACAACAGTTATCACGCCAGCATAGATCGACCTCCCTTTGAGATTCTCTACGGGAGGAAGTGTAGGACCCCAATCTGTTGGGGAAAGGTCGGTCAGAGAGTCATGGGGAGTACTGAGGTGGTACTTAAGACCACGGAGAAGATCCAGCAAGTCCGGAGCAGGCTCCAGACTGCTCAGAGTCGGCAGAAAAGCTATGTCGACAAGAGCCGTTCAGACCTAGAGTTTCAGGTAGGGGATATGGTCCTCCTGAAGGTGTCACCTTGGAAAGGTGTCATCTGGTTCAGGAAGAGGGGCAAGCTGGGCCCCTGGTACATTGGTCCTTTTAGGGTTACGGATCGGGTGGGTCGTATGGCCTACCGTTTTGATCTTCCAGTAGACCTCAGCCAGATCCACATCACTTTTCATGTCTCCCAGATGCGGAAGTGCTTGGTGGATGATTTCACAGTTGTGCCTCTAGAGGATATCCAGGTTGATGACAGTCTGAACCACATTGAGAGACCAGTGGCGATTCTGGATCGCAAGACGAAAACCTTGAGGAACAAGGTTGTACAGTTGGTGAAGGTGCAGTGGATGCACCACAAGGGGTCATAGTAGACTTGGGAGCCCTAGGACGAGATGAGAGAGCACTACCCAGAGTTATTTGAGACAGTGGACTTCGAGGACGAAGTCTGAGACAAGTGGGGGAGAATTATAACGCCTGATTCCTGGAGTTGGAAGAACTAAAAGCCATCAAGCTTGAGGAGAAGCATTAGATCTGGGATCTCGTCCATCTTTGGCAGCTTTTGATGTAAAAAGTCCTTAACTTGGTGATTCATAGCTTAGATCTCTTTTAGTTTTGCTTCATGGGTCTTTTTGACCCCATTGGGGGAAACATGATACCCTTCATAGATCATATGCTAAGGATTTCCATTTTTCCAGTGATATCTGGCCCTTAGAATCATAAAAAAGGTCTTAAACCCGTTCTTGTCCAAGAAAAGACCATGTCCATGGAAGTAGGTTGCTATATCTCGAGTTTGGGTCCATTTGAGGCATGCAAAGCCATCAAGTTGTCAACTTTACAGAAATAGGTTATGGAAACAATATGGATCTGTATTCTGGAACCTTAGATCTGAGGAAAGGGCTGAATAGACTAGAAATGCAAGGGACTCGACGAGCTCATAAAGGAACTCGACGAGTTTGGTCGGAAATTCTCGATTCTGTTCATGGAACTCGGCGAGTCCACAAGGGAACTCGACGAGTTGTACTAGGAAGTCTCGTTTCTGTTGAGAAGGAGGAACTCGATGAGTTGGAGGAAAACTCGACGAGTTAAATTGCGATCTCACAATTCTGTGATTCATGAGAACTCGACGAGTTTAAGGGTAAAATCGATGAGTTGAGTCAACTCGGAGCGTTGACTTTGACTTGTACAGAGTTGAACTTAAGGGTTATGAGTATGGAACGGTACCCAAGGGGTTGTTTTGGTTCAGGGAGTGAGTAGAACTGATTCCGGGCAGAGACGCTTCAGCTATCATCCGAACGTGAGGTGAGTTTCCTCCTGGGTTTAACAGGTCGATGGCACCAAGGCCCGCCCGTATATGTTATGTGTATCTCATAGATAGCTGAGTGGGGGTGGGGCATGTATCTCATAGGTAGCTGAGTGTGGGTGAGGCCCGTATCTCATAGCATTATTTGAGTATGGATATAGGACTGATTGGTAGATTTTATTATACTTGTTGTCTGTGTGATACTTGTATGTATTCTTAGTAGCTGAGTGCGGGCGGGGAACGTATCTTATAGATAGCCGAGTGTGGGCGGGGCACGTATCTCATAGTCAGCGGAGTGTGGGCGGGGCTCGTATCTCCTAGTTAGCCAAGTGTGGGCGGGGCCCATATCTCGTAGACAATAGAGTGTGGGCGGGGCCCGTATCTCCTAGATTAGCCGAGTGTGGGTGGGGCCCGTATCTCCTTGAGTGTGGGCGGGGACCGTATCTCCTGGATTGTAGGCGGGGCCCGTATCTCCTAGTAGCATGATTATGTGTATGGTATGTGGTAGTTTGGGGAGACTCACTAAGCTTCGTGCTTACAGTTTTCAGTTTTTGTTTCAGGTACTTCCGGTAGCAAAGGGAAGAGCTCGGGATGAGTGTAGTGCACACACCATTTGTTTAGCCTGGGATGTTTTTACTCTGATATGTGATATGAGTTTTGATGAGATACTATGATTTGATACTTTGACTTATGTTTTTGGGATGGAATGTTTTCATAGAAATGGTTATTTTAATAAATAAAAATGAAATTTTTGGTCATGATTTTTGGGATGTTACACACACACACAAATGCATAAAATATGATGCAAAATGCTTGTAAAAACTTCAATAAAATATGCATACAATGACATTTATCACACCCATTTTGGGGATTTGGTGATTTTGAAATGATTTAATATTTGGAACGGCTAAACCAAGAAAAAAAATGATATTTTTCATAAACTAGTTGTTCAGTCTTTCTTGTGGGTCTCTAGTAGAAGCTCTAAGTTCATTATTGTTGTGTTGGGTTGGATGTTTCTATGGACTATGTGGCTGCTCATGGTTTGTTTATTGGTGCCTCGATAGGGTCTGAGGGGTTGGTAATGTGTTATCTTTTTATGCGGATGATGCTTTGTTTTTGGGTGAGTGGGAGCAGAATGTTCAGAACCTTGATAGTGCAGAGATTTTTCCATTTACATACTTGGGGTTTTCGGTGGGGGACAACATGTCTCATGTGAGAGGTTGGCAGGTAGTCATTGTCAGGTTTTAGAATCATTTGTCCAAGTAAAAACTCAAGATGCTTTCCATTGGTAGTCGTGTAAATTTGCTAAAATTCGTGCTTGGGAGCCTTGGTATTTACTATATGTCTATGTTTAAGCTGCGAAGAGGGGTGATTCGGATTTTAGGGATCAGATCCATAGGAAAGAACTTTTAGTTGGGTGAGATGGGATGTGATTCTCAACTCTAAGGAGAAGGGTGGATTGGATCTTGGGAGTTTTGAGCGTTTAATCTTGCACTTTTGTATAAGTGGAGATGAGAATTCTTTAATGATAACAACTCTTTATGGGTTACTCTCATTAAATCTTTGTATGGGAGAAATGGTGGTTTTGGTCTGGGTTTGGGTAGCTTGAGTGGTAGTGGTGTTTGGTCCAACATTGTTGGGACTATCACTCAATTACATGATTGTGGTTTTATTCCTTCCTTAGCTACGCATAGACTTGTAAGGGATAGGTATGCGACTATGTTTTGGATGGATAACTGGTATGGGGATATCTAGTTTAGCTGTCGTTTGCATAGATTGTTTCCTCTTATGACAATCGAGAGGGGCTCCTCAGGGATTTTTGGAGTTTGTAGTCTTGGATTTTTTTTTCTTGGCGCATGCCTATTAGAGGAGGTGTTGAGTTTGCACAACCTTTAGAGTTGTTGTCTTTGTTACAACTGCTTTGGTTAGCTTCAAGGCCTGATACACGGGGATATGATCTAGATCCTTCTAGGGTATTTTTAGTCTGTTTAACTAAATTTCATGTTGATGATACTCAGTCTTCCGGTGGGTAGGGGTTGTCACCCGGTGGAGTATATCACTTCCTATAAAGATCAATGTCTTTATTTGGAGGATTATGCTTGATCGTATTCCAACTCGTTGCAATTTAGATAGGAGAGGTGTAGATCTTGATTCTAATATGTATCCGGTTTGCAATGATGAGGTGGAGGATGTTACACATTTATTTATCAAGTGCTCTTTAACGTAGGAGGTTTGGATTTGGGTTGATTCTTGGATGGATATCGATGTTCCCGTGTTTGATGGTGAGATTGCTATTACTTAATGGTTAGAAAAGTCTGGTGCTCGGTTGTTTCATGTGATATTTTTGATAACATTGCGGATTAATCTCTTTTAGAAATGCTAAGGCTAGAAATAATTGTTATGCTTGGATGCATTATCCAGTTATGCCTTAATTTGTATTGTTTTCTTTTTTTATGGTGCCTAGCTTGCTTTCTCTTATAGTATAACACAACACTACACAGAATCAAGTTGGCTTCTCATATATCATTTTGAGTTTGAAGGGATAAGTGTTAGAATATAGGGTTACATTAATTTATATTTATTTTTATGTTAAGGTTATCAATTTATGTGTTTATACAAATAGATGTTTAGTCCCAAGATTGTCAAGGTCACGATCTTATATATATATATATATATATATATATATATATATATATATATATATATATATATATATATATATATATATATATATATATATATATATAGAGAGAGAGAGAGAGAGAGAGAAAGAGAGAGAGAGAGAGAGAGTGAGAGTGAGAGAGAGCTAGGTTCAAATGTGGATTGACATCTATTGTGCGGACGTGTGGACAATGTTATCTACGACAATGACAAAGAAAATGTGTTGTTTGATAATGTGAATACATTTGATCTTACATAACTATTGTTATCATCATACATTCTAACTAGTTAAACCGTCTACAAAGTTATTATAGTCTTTTTTTTTTATTCTCATTCTGTCAGAATGTTGTTTATTGAGTCTTATTCTATAAGAATGAAAATGATTTGAAAAACGATGTGTGAGAACAAAAATGAATAAGAATTAGTGAGAATGCATGAAAATGATAATAGTTGTGTGAGGTTGAACGCATTTACATTACTAAGCAACATATTCTCTTAGTAATTCTCATAGAATAGCACTGTGCACAGGTCCGCACAATAGTTGTCCATCCACATTATAACCTAGCCGTATATATATATATATATATATATATATATATATATATATATATATATATATATATATATATATATATATATATATATATCGCTTTCCGTTTTGTAAGATTATGATAGTAAGATCCTATCAAAAACATTTTAAATCATAAAAAATATATTTTCATCTTTCTGTTAATCATTTAGTTAACAATAAATAGTTTAAAATTTAAAACATAAACAATACATATCCAATACATTATTTCACTATAAAAAAATTCAAAAGGGGTATTATACTTAGTCAGTCCAAAAAAAAAATATTAGAATATTTTTTAAGAAGGTAGTAACAATCCTACGATCTTATAATCTGGACCTATGATCATACAATGATCTTGCCGAAAAACGATCATAAGAAGATCATGATCGATTTACCTAGGTGAGATCCTAGAATTGTATAATCCTACGACCAGAATCATGATTTTAACAACTTTGCTTAGTCCTACTTTGTAATTAGGAACCTAAGCTCAAACATTATATATTATATTTTCTCTAAATTATAGTTGGTTTGATATGGGTATACTCGTATATAATTATATTAATTGATAGATGAATTTTGTATGTGCATCCTATCGAATATCGCGATCATGAGTAATTCCTTGATGTTTCTAGTTTTTATTAATAACATAACTCGAGTAGTGGAAAACTTAGATACATTGACTGCATTTGCTTAGTTATGTAAAAATCTTTGGATTTATAGTTGTAGGTTAAATAAGTTGATGTGTATCAAGTATAAGAGCACCATCTCCACTTACATGCTTCTATTATACATTTGCTTACTTGTCTCCCAATTCATCGACTGGATTATGCAAAAATAAATCATTTGACTTTGACAGTGAAAGATGAATTATGTAAAGATTGTTGTGTCAAGATTGAGGAGCAACCATGAGTAACTTCATTAAAAACATTTTGTAATGTTCCTTGTGATATGATAAAAAAAAAATGTGATCATTTTGTTGTAGAAGCGTGGTTTTTTGATATTTATTGTTCTTAAATATAAAACGTTAAATATTTATAAAAAATGGTAAATCTCACGTTCATTCTTACATTCTTATTTCTACTTAGATAATACATGACGAATCACAAACGTGTTTTACATGATATATTTATATATATTTTATACTATATTATAAAGCATATTAATCATATATTGAATTTTAAAAGGTATAACTTACAAAAAATTTTGTACAAATCAGTTTTGCATAAATATCATTAATACTTGCCAAAATTTAAAGATTTAAATTAAGGAATGTTATTAATAAACTTAATTTGGAGCAAAATGATAAGTTTAAAATATTAAATTCATGTATATATAAATTAATTTAAATTTCTTAAACCGGACACGGGTACTAATTTCGTGTTGTTTACAAAAAAGATACCGGTATTGATTAATCTACATTAAATCTATAAAAATTCAATATAAATATAAGGTCTAAACATAATCATTTTATTTAAAAGTGGAAACTGTTTTTACATAATAACTAAAATAAAATCTAATAAATATTTCCCCGTAAGAAAACTATTGCCAAAAGAGATATTATTGTCGTCGTTTTGCGCGGACACACATCTAGTGTGTGTGTGTGTGTGTGTGTGTGTGTGTGTGTGTGTATATATATATATATATATATATATATATAGATTCAACCACAGATATGGCAGTGGTTGGGTCGGTTCGTGACATAGGTGGTGGTAGGAGAAAAAGCAAATGGAATGACACTGCATTATCATTTATGATTATAACTTCCCCGAAACGTCGGTACGCTGCAGCATTAGAGTGACAAGTGAGAAATATATGACCGATGTTGAATCTCATGATCTCTATTTTTTTCGGAATCAAATTAGAAAATAACTACAATGAAAAACATTTTAAAAATTTTAAAAGTATTCATTTTTTTTAAAAAAAAAATCTATGAATTTATATAAGTATATGCGATTTTTATGTTCCACAGACAGAAAAAGATTATATATATATCTAAGTTTTTTTTGTATGTTTTTATGTTAGTTATCGAGTTTTCTTGAATATTTATTTCAAACTCCTACACTCTTCACCTTATGCTACTTAAATACTTATTTAATTGAAATATCTACTCTACTAAATAAAAATAATTTTTGCCACATGTCAAACTCTCATTCAATTTGTCATATGTCATTTTATGATTATTTTAAATTTTTTTTTTCATAAGTCGTTTTATGATTTTTTTTCTAAGTTTCTAAATTACTAAATTGAATCCAATTATTTTAATTTTTTTATTCATTTAAATTATTGATTTAATATTTAAAAAATAAAATAAAAGAACACTTTAGTTTTAATAATTCAATATTTTTTCTATTTCCTTTTAAATTCAAACTTTTTTCTAAATTTTTAGATATTTATATTTAATTGTTTTAATAAACATGTGTAATACACGGGTCTTACAACTAGTTTTGCCTATATAAGAAACATTTACTTTTCTTCTTTTATTATTTTGCTTTATCTTGTTTTTTCATTTTCGTTATCTAGAGTGCATGAGAATGAAGAAGTTTCAAATAAGTTTGCTTTCTTCTTTCCATAACTTTTTATGTTTTCTTACATTTCAGAGTGTAATTACATTACGCGGAAAAATATTGAGAATGCGCATGTGTACAGTCGAACCTTATCCTTCACATAAGTCATTGAAGCACCTGAAAAAGATTTATATTCAATGGGATAAGTACGAGGCTTAGTGAGTTCCCCAAAATACCATATACCAGAATACATGCATACAAACAATGGCTCACGATCT
The DNA here is from genome assembly GCF_052849685.1 of Lactuca virosa. Classification (NCBI taxonomy): domain Eukaryota; kingdom Viridiplantae; phylum Streptophyta; class Magnoliopsida; order Asterales; family Asteraceae; genus Lactuca; species Lactuca virosa. Next base: position 42,731,981 of record NC_136432.1, on the reverse strand, counting down.
GCCAATAATATGTGTACTTACGGCCTACATGTCATTTCGTTAACACGGGTCTATGTGTACTTACAGCCTACAAGCCATTTCATTAACACGATTCTATGTGTACATACGACCTACATGTCATTTCGTTAACATGCGGGTCTATGTGTACTTACGGCCTTCACACCATTTCGTTAACACGCGGGCCAATAGGCTCCCGGCCTCTTTAACCATTCCACCATCATCCCCTAACTAAGTCTTTAATTACAACAATTACACATGTAGAGACTGCACTTTAGATTCTACTAGTACATGCATAATTATACTTTCTATTCTACCAGTTTACACTTAAGCACATAGAGACTATTCTATCAGCTCTGCTCTATTAGTTCTCTATCCTAACATACATGGACATGTATTGTAATGCATAGTATAGTGAGATAACTCACATTGACAATTACTCAGACGATTGACATCTATCTAGGTGATTCTACTGGCGATCCAATTGGCGGGTAATGCATCTGACAAGTATTAACTTATAATACTTTAACTTATTAATCCCTATGAAACTCTGGTAATGAAAGCTAGATCTTTCACTAATACCAATGAATACTGAGAGTTCTATCAAATAAGGATCAGCCAGGCCGGACAGTTGGGAGGCAGGACCATTTCGGCATATAGACTTTCTGAAATCCAACAACCAAGCCAATATGACCATTCTAGACACATTTCCCGTAAGTAGATCAAGCAACATTATAACTGGAATTACTGATAAATCCTATATATATATATATATATATATATATATATATATATATATATATATATATATATATATATATATAGGTATCCATGACGACGACTATGAATATTAATATAAGTTACACTAGAAGTGTAACTTAACTTACAGAGATCCTAACAAAAACCGGGAAGATCACAGGCGGGTCTTCGATACCGAGCACTTCTATTTGCCCAATCTACTGCTAAAAGCTTCGCTAAAGCACTCCAAAAACCCATAAAGGTCGAACTCGATGGGTGGGTGTTCTCCAGAGAGTTTGGAGTGAAGATAGGTTAAGGAAAGAGTGAGGAACGAAAGGAACCGAAGATATTATTTATAGTGGGGGTGCGCGCCGTGCACCACATATACGCGTCGTGCATCTTGTCGGAGTTGGTGACATGGATTCGGTCGGAGAGTGACACGTGTCAAAAACCTTGTGGGCCGCGCTCGGCTGTCTTTACGTGCCCTACGTCTTGTCGGCGCGCACACCTGCGCGTATGGATATTTAGTTTTTTTAAAAAATCATATATTCTTCATACGAGCTATGTTTTTGACGTTCTTTATATTCATGGCTACTGATGAGATATAAAACTTTCATTTAGACCCCGTCGGCTAATTCTCACTTTATTTTTAAAGTTATATTTTTAACAGACTTAGACTGTTAAACCTCGCATAAAAATCATAACTCTCTCATATGAATTCCGTTCTCGACTGTCTTTATATCGATAAAATTATATTGACGAGATCTTCAACTCTCGTTTAGATGATTTTTCTCAACAACCGACCGATCCTAATTTATGTTTTTGTGTCGCGCACTGCTACGCTGCAACTTCTAAAAATCATAACTTCCTCTTGTGAAGTTAGATTTGGATGTACTCTATACGCACGCTCTTGGTTTTGTGATTACTACGACTTTCGTCAAGACTATTTACCCTAAGTAGTCTTCTATCAAAAACATTTATTTACGTGACTGGTAGTTTATATAGTAAGGCGAATATGGGGTGTTACATATTTTAATGGCGTAATTCTTTTAATTCTAATATTTTTAAGAGTTGTAATTTGAAATTTCTTCATATCATAGTGTTCAATTTCCAATTTTTTTTTATTATAAAATGGTTATAGAAGAATCTATATTTTGATGATTGTGCTATTGTAATAAAATACAAATAAATATGTTTAATTTTATATATTGTATATTGGGGTTAAAAGTTATTGACTACTAATTGTAAGCATATGACAACTATTATTTCTAGAATGGTAGGGTCTTAAATTTGTATATATTGCATCTCCAAACATTTTTTTGTAATTTAATACATATAAATATGAATATTTTTATTAGGTAGTTATGAAATTGTTGTCTTAAATATATAACTTTGTTTTATATATTTGATTAATATGTTTGTAGAGCAAAAATAACATACACTCTCATATAAATAAATACACACGAAATAATAGATACACATAAATGAGTTTTTAATAATTGGGATTGAAAGCTTTTGATATAATATTTGATCTAGACATTAGATGATTACATTATTAATTAAATTTATTAAACACAATAGAAATATTTTAATTATGTTTAATTAATTTTCATAAGTATCAATTTTGTATTCGGAATGAAAAAACCTCTTTAACTTTAGTGGTTTAATTCTAAATAAGATTTAATTGGAGGTTGAAAAGTTGAAATATTAAAATATATAGAACTTGAATGAAATGAATAAAGTTCATGACATCAATATGGTTTAAAATATATATTTAATTCTCCAATAAAAAGGTATGAAGATTTTATGGATGTTATTATTGTTTTTTGTCATATTCATTACTATTATTTTAATGACATAATTTTTTTAGTTCTTATTTTTTTAAGAGTTGTACTTTAAAAACATTTCACATCATCATGTTCAACTTCAAAAAAAATTTTTATTACAAAATGGTTTTTTAAAGAATCTTTCTTTCAATGATTGTGCTATTATAATTTAATACACATAAATATGATTAATTTCATTGATTGTATTATATATTTGACATATTTTACAAATTATCATCATTTGATTTTGTATTTTAAAATTATTTGATGTCATTTTAATTGACTTAAAAATGCTTTATATATATTTTTATATATAATATTGAATTTTATTTTGTGTATATAGTATATTAGATTAATTAATCAATATATAATAAAATTTAGTTATAAAATTTAATTAATGGAATAAAATGATATTGTTATGAGATAAGGGATTATATCTAATGCTTAATATATATATATATATATATATATATATATATATATATATATATATATATATATATAGCTTGACAAACAAAACTTCCATCAATTAGTTTTTTTAACTTGCAATCCCAAAAAAGAAAGTTAGTTCACCCATCATGCCCATCTCTAACTTCTTAGCCATGATCTCCGCAAATTCTGAACTTAGCTTTTCATCTATGGATCTGAAAATGATATCATCAACATACACTTGAGCAAGAATGATATGAGGTCCTGAACGCTTGATGAACAAGGTTTTGTCAATCTTTCCTCGTTTGTATCCACTTACAAGAAGATAGCTCGCCAATGTGTCATACCATGCTCTAGGTGCCTGCATTAATCCATAGACAGCTTTATCAAGACGATACACATGATTTGGAAAACTCTTCACTTTCAAACCCTGGTGGTTGTTTTAGAAAAACTTCTTTATAAAGATCTCCATGTAATAAGGCAGTCTTAACATCCATTTGATAGACTTTGAAGTTCTTATAAGAAGCAAAGGCAAGATACAGGAGAATTGCTTCAACTCTAGCAACATGAGCAAATGTTTCATCATAGTCTAACCCTTCCAGCTAACAAAAACCTTGAGCTACAAGTCTAGCTTGGTTTCTTATAACGATGCCATCTTCATCCATTTTGTTCTTGAAAACCCAGCGAGTGGCAATGATAGTCTTTCCTTAAAGCTTGGGAATAAGATTCCATACACGATAACGTTCAAGTTCATTCAACTCATCCTACGTAGCCTTAATTTAGTCAGCTTCATTTATGGCAGCTGTGACTTCTTTGGTTCAATCGTTTAGACGAATTTCAAAAACATGCAAAAGTTGTTGTTGACTATGCTACGAGTGAGAATCCCAGAATTTACATCTCCAATGACTTGAGATTCAGGATGATCTCGAAGAATTCTTGGATTAGAACTTTCATTTGTATTACTTTGAGAAGTCTCTTCCTGATTGTATGGTTCAAATTCTTCAAGGATGACAGGCTGATCTTCAGAGACAGGTTGTGAGCTAATGAATTAATCAACATTGGTAACAACAGGATCATCGTTATTTGGAAAGAAATTAGGAACATGGTCTGAAGGATTGTAGGTTAGTTCATTCAGTATTGATGAGGCATGATCAACTCGATCATGAATGAATGAGTCTTCATTGAAGATGACATGATTTGTTTCCTCAACAGTTTGCCTTGAAAGATTGAATACCCCGAAAGCCTTGGATACACTGGAATAACCCAGAAACACTCCTTCATCAGCTTTAGCTTCAAACTTCGAGCGCTGATCTCTTTGATTTAAGATGTAACAAACACATCCAAACGCATGAAAATAAGAGATGTCTTGTTTCCTTTCCTACAGTAGCTCATAAGCAATTTTCCGATGACACTTAACAATGATGGACTGATTTTGGGTATAACACATTATATTGACAGTTTCAGCCCAAAATGACAAATGAATACCAACTTCGACAACCATAGTTCTTCAAGCTTCAATGATAGTTCTATTTTTTCTCTTTGCGATACCATTTTTTTGGGGAGTTCTAACAACAGAGAAGTTCTGAGAAATTCCTGAGATTAAACAGAAGTCTTCTAGGGAGGAGTTTCTAAATCAGTTCCATGATCACTATGTAACTATCTGACTTGGTGATCATAGAGAACTTCCCATTGCTTGATGGGATAACTGGTTTCATCAGCGGCATGACTCTTCTTTCTTGAAAACACTACCCACGTAAACCTTGAAATTCATCCACAATGACGATAGTGTATTTATTCCCAGCTCTTCACTTAACCGAAACTGGTCCAAAAAGATCCATGTGAAGAAGATGAATAAGATTGATAATGTAAGATCAGGACTTTGGTTTGAAGGAGGAATTAGTTTTCTTTCCCTTTTCACACGCTGAGCACACCTTATCCTTGAAAAACTGCATCTTAGGAATTCCTTTTACAAGATGATCCCCTGAGATCTTCGATATGTTCTTGAAATTCAAATGTGATAGCCTCTTGTTCCACAACCAATTTAGATGAGACTGAGCACGATAGAAAACGAAGAAAAGAAGAGAAGTATTGCTCAAATCCAAAAGAAAAGGCGATATATTCACTCTCGACATAAAACCCATTGTTGGTGTTCCCTCAGTATGCTTACTTTCGAAAGTGTTGCGAGAAAAACTTTGAGACACACTTGAACAAACGTTAGAACAAGTATATTGCGGAATAGTTAACCTCGAAGGATCTAAAAGCTCAACAATAATATTAATAAGTTAGATTTAGATAGTTAGAGAGTTAGTTGCGGAAAGTAAAGAAATGGAAATGACAACAATTGTTATATCAAGAATACACATAAGTTGATTCATAACGAGGAATGCATTCAACCCAAGTTAATAAGTGAGATCAAACTTAGTGATTAAGTCACAAGAGACTTGCTCCGAAGAGAGATTGTAATCAGTTATGTTCTAGTAAGGTTTGAGAGTAAGAAGAGATGCGTAATCAGATAGAGAGATAAGAAAAATAGCTTCAGAGATAGATATTCAGATTGATATAGAATAAGTGAGAATGAGCTCTATTTATAGACTCTCAATAATTACATTTGATTCACTCTCTAAGAGTAGCCATGCAAGGCATACTGGACAATAGAGAGTATTACAGAAAGATAAACTAAGTAAAGTAAGAGTGATTGCGGTTGGCTAGATGATTTTGGATGCGGTTGCTGATGAGGGAGCTTGACTGCGGGTGTTTGTAGACTGCGGTAGCTAAAGTTCAAGAGGGTCACTTTTCATGATTCAACAATTTCCCCCTAAGTGACCTCTTTAACTTTTCTTCAGCTATCAAGTTTAAGAAACTTGATCAGGATCCACCAAAACTTCCTGATATTTTCCAACCAAGTGATTCTTCTTAAAATCTCGAACTTGACTTCGGCAGTTGTGTGCTTTGATCTTTCAACTGCGGTTCGTCAGATTTCAAGTTGCTTCCTGGTGAGGCGATTCATGGCAGTCATGGGAATGAAGTATTTGACTTTATCGGTCTTCCTTTTGAAAATGACTCCGAGTTCAGGGAAGTTGGTTGCACCTAAGGATCTTTCTTGATAACCTTCGGTGGGCACTGGTGCAGGATCGAGTGGTGGTAGATCGAACTTTTTGGCAATGGTGGGGTAGATGTCTGGGTCGATTTTAGCAAAATCACAGACAGTTTCCTTCAAAAACGTACTAGCCCTTTCAAGCGCTATCTTCATCTTCGGGTGCTTCTCCGACTTGTTCTGGAACACCTTTGCTATAAGAAAGACTTCTTCAGGATTCATGCAGGGGAAGTCAGCTTGGGTGCGGACATAGTCGTGTTCTCTTCTTGTGAGAGTGTATTGGATGAAGTCAGCCTTCATGAACTTCCGGGGCTTGTAGTTTTTGACTGCGAATGGTCTATCGTTAGACTAGATTTTCTCAATGGGAGAGGCATGCTTTGCATAAAATTGGTTAAGTCTCTCGAATTCCATTGGCAGTCTTTTGTGGTCTGGAAGGCTGCGGTCAAACTGCTCAAACACTGTGAAGTATTTAGCATTTGGGGAGATTGGAACATCCCAGTAGCCATCCGAGGGGGGTTTAGCATATGTGAGATATGGTTTGTAGTCGTCATCCAACAGTCTGCGGTGGGGATTGATCCAAGAGTTTATCAAGTATTCATCCATGACAGTGTCAAAACCGCATTCTCTCCATATGAGCTCAGCAAGTTTAGCTGCTTTCCAGTCTTTTTTCTTTTGAGTGGTGGCAGGGGAGTCAGTTGAGCTTCGAGAGGACATGTGATCCACCAGATTTTTGAAATGAAGGGGAGTCTCTGGTTTCTCAGGAGTGATATCTTTTTGCGGTGGAGTGTTATGAGATGGGGGCGGTGAAGGTTGCGGTGTAGGGATTTTTTCTGTAATGATGGGGGGACTTTGATGTTGTGAGATGCTTTTGGAATGATTGTAGTGATGGTCTTCTTCTTCACTTCTCCCTCTTGAGGAATGTAACGCAGGAGCTTCCTCAAGCCATTTTCGGAGACCATCAACCTTGGCAAAAACTTCCTGAAACTGGGCTTTAAGGGCATCCGCCAACTATTGATGGTTGGGGATGGTGGAGTTGAAGAGCAGCCTATGAATTTCTTTAGTGAGTTGAAGGATTTCAGGACCATGAAAGTTGGTTGACAAAGATCGTTGCAGTCGGTTGATAGTAGCTTGAAGGACTGAGATAGTGGACTCATATGCATTGTGAGTCTCAGCTATCAACTTTTGAGATTGGGTGGATTGGTCCGCAATGGCTGCTTGTAGATCTTTCTTGATTGCGGTCACCTCAGAGATGAGGCGTTCCGCAACAACCATGAATTCCTTGTGATCTGCTTGACGATTGTTATCAAGGGACCGAATTCCCATTTCAACCTTGAGAGAAATTCGTTTAGCAGCCAATCTCTCACGAGTTTCCAAGCGTTCTATCCTTTCAATCAAGGACTGTGGTCCGGGCATGTCTTCTGGTTGCGGTTAAGTTGGCTTGACTGTAGCGAGAATCTGATCGACCTTTGCTTGCAGGCTCAAAAATTCTTTTCTTATTACCGCATTCTTCTTCTTTTTCTTCTTCTCTTTAGGCTTAGAACTTGAATGATGAGAGCCACTGGATTCTTCTTCTTCATCAAACATCATGAGATCATCATCATAGGGAGAGGGTTGATTTACCTCCTGAAGATCAACATCATCAAAACCGAAGGTGTGAGCAGAGCTGACTTCTATTGCGGTTCCTTCGTCTTGTGATTCTTGAACAGTTGGAGTTGGAGGGACTTTGGAAGCACCGGCACCGTCATGAGTGGACTGAGCCTTGCGGATCGTCTCAGCCATCTCAGACATCCAGTCTTGGACTTTCAGGATGGTGGCTAGAGTATTGGCATTGTTAATTGCATCTGCCCAATACTTAGCCACAGATTGGATTTCCTGTTCCTTTTGCTGCTGTTGCTTGATTTGTTGATCTTTTCGTGCTTGGAATGCCCTACGGAAAGCGACATACTTTTTCATGTCGGCCTCGGACACGGGAGTGTAGTGTAACTATGAGTCATTAGATTCTTCACCCTCAAATCCTTGGTATCGCACCGAAGTGTCCTTCGGGTCCACGGATCCTTGCATATTTGTGCTCACCGTTCCTAAACCACCTGTTACTGATGTAAGCAGAGTAGGATTTCCTGAGCTTCCTCGGTCTCCTTGACCCGTAGTCAAGTTTGGCCTCAGCTCAGTTCCGACAATGGTGGAAGAAGTGCCCTGCGGTTGGGAAGGTGTTTGAAGTGTTTGGGTTACATTCAAGAGGATGGAGTTCAACTCCTCAGGAGAAAAGAAATGCAGTCGGGAAGCCCTGGAGACCTTAGGGCGAGAACTAGTGTTATCCTCTTGGGATTGAACAGGGGGGGAGTCTCCACGATGCAGTAAAACAGACTCACTTTCTGAGCCTGAGTGGTATTCGATCGTGGTGTTGAATGGGTCTACGGCCACCCCAAGGACTACCGGATCCTTTTGAGAGGCTGAGGTATCAGTCCGGTCACGCATTTGGCCAGTGGGATTGGTTTTTCTTTTCTTAAGGATGGCAATTGGTTGCGCATCCTCATCAGAATCACTATCATTTGTGGGTGCGGTTGGGGTGATTTTGCGTTTCTTTGAGGGTGCGGTTGGTTTGGGAACATCTTTCTTTGGGGTTCTTTGTTTCTTTGAGACGTTGCGGGGGCCTTGATGGGTTGAGGCTAGTTTCTTTCTTCTTTGAGAAAGATTGGAGAGAGTAGTGGAAGATGGGACTGCGGTACTTCCAGGGGTAATGATTGCGGATGGGGTTGGAAGAGGCGGGGTAGGAGGGTATGGGGCAATACCTTCCGTAGCCTCAATATGATCTGAGACATCAGCAGTCTCAAGACCAAGAGTGGTGAGAATGTAGGTTGGAAGTCTTCTAATAGGTCCAAAAACATATTGATCAGATGAGGGATTGTACATTTTGAGATCCTTGGTGACAAAGAAGTTGACGTCGTTGCCCATGCTGATTCCTGCGTCCGCATGGAGGTCTGAAATGCAGAGGGACCAGAATCTTGCAAATGTAAGTTCGGTAGGGTTCTCCCTTGGGCTCTCCTTGGGGATGTATTGTAGAAAATCATCTCATAGTATCTGACCGTAATTGACATCATGGCCAGTGAAGATACTCCATACTAACTCTAGGAGTTTGAGTCCCATATTATCCGTGCCTCCGGTTCTGCCAGATAGACTGCGGATGACAAAATGGCAAACGAATTGCCAGACCGCAGGCAATTGGTTTTTCTTGAATTCCCCAATGCCTTTGATTTTCTTCTGATATCCCATTTGGTAAAGTGCAGAAGTGATGTCCGCCATGGATGGAGTAAAAATATTGATTGAGGGATGAACAAGAAGGTTAATGGCAGAGAGAAACTTTTCTTTAGACAGAATGACCAAAGAATCGTTAACAAGGTTAAGATGCACTTCTTGTGGGTTCTCGAGTGGTCGATAAGCTGAAAAGGCACATTTGAATAGGGTTGAAAGCGGGACAACGTCTGTGAATGAATCGAATGGACCAAACAGAGGGTGATTGGTCAAGAACTTGATCATTAGCTTGATTGGAGCATTGTAAGATGAATGGTCTTCGAATACAGCTCTGAAATTACTTGAGGCAATCGTAGGTGTGGGATGTCTTGAAGCAGAGTCTGAACCAGTAGGGTTCACTGATCCAGATGCTTTGGAGTGTTTCTTGGATACACCAGATTTCACCATTGTAGGAGTTTGAGAGAAAGTATAGAAACAGAGTGTGAAAATGGAGAAAGGATTCAAAGTTCAGAGAGCGTAAACTGTTCTTGGGGAAGAAGAAAGGTTTTTATAGGGATGGAGGTGAACAGTAAACGATTTTACCCAAGGTAAAAGGAATAAGGTAAAGATAAAACGTTTGAGGGTTCTTTTGATTTGGGAGGTGAAATCTCAGCCACATTTTATGAAATGGTTTAAATTATTTTTGAGATTTTACCAAAAAAGGGTTTTCATTTAATGAAGTGTCAGACGTACACCATCACGTATGGTGATCGTGTGGTGAGGGTTGGTTTAATCCGTTGTGCAGAGAGAAGTTGTAACGGATTGGACGTGCTGGGTAAGAGGAAAAGACAGATTAAGGATTTGTTTATGGAAAAACGTTCTTTTTGTCATCATACCTAAAATAGGTCTGACACAAGGTTTATTCAAAAAGAAGATGGGACAGTTTCTCAAGGAATGTTTTTATTTAATGTTTTTCTTATTTAATGAAGGATCATTAAATAGAACACCATGATTCAAAGATTAATGAAACAGTTGAGAAACTATTAATGTGATTGCGGATGAAAACTTCATTGCGGATGGATCCTTTGCCATTACGGATGGATCATTTGTCATTGCGGATGGGTAGATGTATGACTGCAGTAGCAGAACTGAGGAGAGCACTTGTACAAGAAGTTAGTAACAACAAACAATAAGGACCAGTGAAGGATAAATATGATATATGGTTGCGGTACATAGACTGCGGTACACAGGATATACCAAAACCATCTATCATAAGTAACTTCAGTTAGGACCGCAACAGAGACCAGGGATGGTCTGCGGTACCTACTAATTCAGAAAGAATTGTGGGTCCGGATTCATCATTCCTAACATTTGTAAGAAACTGTTGAGTTTTGTAGAGTCAAGTGCCTTTGTGAACACATCAGCAATCTCTTCATGAGTATGGACAAATATGAGTTCAATGTTACCTTTCAGGATGTGGTCTTTGATGAAGTGATACCATAGTTCAATATGCTTGGTCTTGGAGTGCTGAATAGGATTGTGAGAAATCGCTATAGCACTTTCAGAGTCACAGTAAATTGGTATCCGCAGCATTCTGTATCCGTAGTCCATAAGTTGTGTCTTCATCCATAGTACTTGTGAACAACAGCTGGCTGCGGCCACATATTCAGCTTCTGCGGTAGACAGAGATACACAACTTTGTTTCCTTGATGACCAGCTGACGAGTCTTCCACCCAGAAATTGACATCCACTTGAGGTGCTTTTTCGATCTAGTCTGCATCCTGCGTGATCCGCATCTGTGAATGCTTGAAGGCTGAAGTCATTGCCTGCGGGGTACCATAATCCAAGAGACTTGCTTCCTTTCAGGTACCGTAGTATTTGTTTGGCTGCGGTCAAATGTGACACTTTTGGGTCAGCATGATACCTTGCGCATACACCTGTTGCAAAGACAATGTCTGGCCGGCTTACGGTGAGGTACATCAAGGAGCCTATGATACCTCTATAAGTCTTGTGATCCACAGATTTGCCTGAGGGATCAGCAGAGATCTTATATCCGAAGGCCATGGGGACCTTAGCCGAAGAACAGTTGTCCATAGAATATTTCTTTAACAGTTCAGTGGTGTATTTTTCCTGATGAATGAATATCCCTTGCGGAACTTGTTTCACTTGAAGTCCTAGAAAGAAGTTAATCTCTCTATTCATGCTCATTTGGAACTTGTTGGTCATGAGCTTAGCAACTTCATCCACCATTCCTTGATCAGTTGATCCGAAGATGATATCATCCACATATATTTGTACAAGCATAAGGTGATCACCATTTGCTTTTCTAAATAAAGTGGGATCAATCACTCCTCTTTTGTATCCGGATGAGACAAGAAATTCAGAGAGAGTCTCGTACCACGCTCTTGGGGCTTGCTTCAGACCGTAGACTGCTTTTTCAAGTTTGTAGCAGTGGTCTGGGAATTCAATACTTTCAAAGCCTGGTGGTTGCTTAAGATAAACCTCTTCTTTTAATTCCCCATTGAAAAATGCACTCTTTACGTCGATTTGGTGTACCTTGACGTTTTTGTGGGCTACGTATGCTAAGAAGATTCTGATGCCTTCCATTCGTGCCACCGGAGCATACGTTTCATCATAGTCAATACCTTCAAGATGACTATAGCCCTTTGCAACTAACCTTGACTTGTTTCTGACTACCGCACCAGATTCATCCAGCTTGTTTTGAATACCCATCTAGTACCAACAATGGTGTGACCATGTGGCTTCGGGACTAGCTGCCACACTTTGTTTCTTTTGAATTCTTCTAGCTCTTCTTCCATTGCGGATATCCAATCAGGTTCTAGTAATGCTTCTTTGATCGTTCGGGGCTCGACCGAGGACATAAATGTTGCGTAGTGACAATGATCGGATAAGTCCTTGGAAGATCGAGACTGGATACCTGCGGATGGGTTGCCAATGATTTGACCTGGTGAGTGGTCCTTCGTCCATACATGTAGACGGGGTTGCAGATGATCAGCAGCTGCGGTAGAGGGAATGTCTTCGATATCAGAAGACTCTGCGGTTGGAGATGGCAGTTCCCCCTGGACTTGAGAACATCCTGTGGAATCATCTTGGATTGTTGGAGCGAGAATGGAATTTTCTTGAGCAGTTGGAAGAGGTTCCCCCTAGATTACTGATGGGAGTTCCTCTGGAACCTGAGAAGGTTCCCCATGGACTGCGGATGGAAGAGTGATAATCCTAGAGTCTGTTCTTGTGTCAATGTTCTCTATGTTTTCATCATCCGAGTCAGAAGAGACGTTTGATGGTAATGATTCTCTGCGGATGGGAACTTGAGCTATATCAAGTACTGGAACCTCGATGATTGTTGCTTGATCCGGAGTAGAGCTTTCCCCCTCAACCGGAGAGGTGGAAGTATTGAGAGATGCTAATTCGGATAGTGATGGACCAGATACATCAGCGTGCTGCTGTTGAGCTTCTTGAGACACAAGAACTTTGGATAATTTGGCTGTTTCTACAGGGTCGAAGAGATCGTCATAGTTGACTTCAACTAGGTTTAATGGACCCGAAGAGGCAGGAATATCACTTTCCAGGATTGATGTGGTTTCAGTGGATGGAGGGGTGTTGCGGATGTGATAGTCATCAAATTTCACATCGAAGCTTTCAATGATCAACCTTGTGAGTCTAATGAGAAATCGATAAGCAACCTTGTTAGTGGAGTAGCCAAGGAATATGCCTTCATCAGAATTCGGTGCAAACTTGTTAAGATGATCTCTTTTGTTAATCACAAAACATATACACCCAAAGATATGAAAGAAGCGAACATTTGGCTTTCGGTTGTTAAGGCCCTCATACGGTGTTTTATCGACACGTTTGCACACAGTTCTTCGGTTCTGTACAAAGCATGCGGTTGCTACTGCTTCAGCCCAGAAGTAGAGCGGAAGGTGTGTGAAGTTGAGCATGGATCTGGCTGCTTCTACTAGAGTGCGGTTCCTTCGCTCTACTACCCCATTTTGTTGAGGTGTGTAGGGAGCTGAGAAGTTGTGAGTGATGCCCTTGGACACCAAGAAACTGTTGAGGAGATGATTAGTAAACTCGGTTCCATTATCACTGCGGATGCGTCGTACTGGCAGCTTGATCTGAAGTTCTATTTCCTTGATGAAGTTGATGAGAATCTGCGGTGTTTCTGACTTGAGTCTGAGGAAGAAAACCCATGTGAAGCGTGTGAAGTCATCTACTATAACCAGTATATACTTCTTGTGATGGAGACTGGCTACGGTGGATGGACCGCAGAGATCAATGTGCAAGAGCTCCAGTGGTTCAGAAATTGAAGAGTCAATCACCATGGGGTGACTTGCTTTGGATTGCTTTCCACATTCACATGCAGGACAGAGAGTATCATTGTTGAACTTGAGAATAGGGAGTCCTCTGACTAGTTCTCCAGTGACCAAGTTGTTGATGTATCTAAAGTTGAGATGAGCTAGCTTGCGGTGCCATAGCCAGCTGACTTCGGATACTGCTTTGGATAGGAAACATAATTGCTGTTTGCCTATGATCAGAGAAACATCCAGAGGATACATAGTACCTTCGGATCTAGATTTGATTAAACATGTGTTCCTATCACTTGTCATTACATAGCAAAATTGATCATCAAATTCAACTTGATGGCCTGCTTTACATAGTTGACCAACACTGATGAGATTGTGTTTAAGGCTTTCTACATAAGCAACCTTTTGAATAGAGAAGTTCCCTGTAGTGAGAACACCATAACCTCGGATGACCCCATTCGCATTGTTGCCGAATGTGACATTTCCACCATTGCAAATTGGCCTGAAATTCCGAAGGTATTCTAACCTTCCAGTCATGTGCAAGGAGCAGGCACTATCGATTAACCATTCTTCTTCTTGTTCCTCCTTGCACAAAGCTTGAGAATTACACGGTTAGTTTAGGCATCCAAACTAGTTTGGAGCCTGGGACAACAGATGAGCTTCTGAATGATGTATGGACCGAGGTTGCAGGGACTGGTTTCTTGTCAACTCTTAATCCTAGTCCTAGGTGTTTGTGCAGTTTTGGAGCGTTGTGTGTTTTTGAGAAATTACGAGGTTTCTGACTCCAACTAGATTTGACATAGGATGAATCTTTTTGACACCTACAGTGACATTGACAGGTTGAGATTTTGTCTTTTGTTCTGACACCACGTTTGGTCAGCGGTCTAAAGGATGAGTTGGGATTGTGACCGGTCTGAGGTAGGTAATATCTTACATGAGTGTTGTTAGGCTTTGAAAAAGTTTGTTTTGTAAAAGGTTTAGCACATGTAGATCTTTGTGTCCTTTTTTTTGGATTTGGTAGAATACCCTTCCACTTGTTAAAATTTTAATGTGACTTTAAAAGTGTTGGAGTAGGTAAGATACCCTTCCATTTTGGATCATCTGAGGAATAGACTTGAAAGCCATTGTTTCGAAAAGACTTTACACTCTTTTGGGCTGTGTCAGATGAATTAGGAATGACTGTTGAAACTGTACATTCCTTTTTGTATGTTTTCTTGATGGGAGAGTTTTTCGAAAAATAGTGTGAGAAAACAAATTTTTCTGGACTTTTGGACTTTAGAGATCTGACATGCTTCTTGTTTTTCGAAAAAATTTGTCTATTTGTGCCTCGGGAGCGAATTTCCTCTTTCAAAGCCTTTTTTGCTCAAGCTTTTGGGGAACCGCAGTCTTTGATGTTCAACTGCGGTTTCCTGGAATTCTTAGAAAAATTTTGAAAATGTGGGCTTGAGTCATCTGAACTTGAAGATTCAGGGGTTTGAGAGCATTGACCCACTTCAAAGTTCTCTATGGGTAATTCAGGATGAATTGGCTGAAGGGTCACAGTTCCTTTTACTGAGGACTGCGGTAGAGATGATTTGACTACCGCAGAGTATGTCTGAGATGGGACTTTAGTGGGACTTTTATGGGACTTATGACTACATTGTGAGACACTGCGGTCTGAGGGCAGAGATGGGAAGTCTTTCGAGACTTTGGGGCCCTCAATGACAATTTCTTCATCAACTACGGATGAGGTTTGAGAATTTGGGTAAATGGTGCCACAGATAGGAATTTGATCACATGTGTGACCCGAAACCTCAGACACAATTTCTTCAATGACACAATTATTTCTTAGGTTATGAAGTCTACCGAAGTGTGTTTTGATGTCTTCGGGAAAGGTCTTGTCATTGACTGGGAAATGAAATTCTCGGTCTGGAGGGACATACAGTCTGTCTTTGTTGAACCGGGGTGAGGAATCCATTGCGGTAGGATATCCATTTGACCAACCCCATATGTATGTATTGTCCACGGTTCCATTATTTACCAAATTTTCAATAGCTTCACTTTCATTGAACAATTTTTCGATTAAAAGATTTAAGCGTACAATTTCACTCTGAGCTAAATCTCTCTGGTTCAAAGTTATCTCTAATTGTGTTTCACTCAATATTCTTGCATCCTTTTATAACTCTAAGTCCTTTTCTAACATAGCCATTTTGAGTCTTTTGTTATCCAGTCGTCCTCTCACATGGAACATCTCTTGGGACGCAATGTTCTTCTCATCTAAGGCTTTGTAATAGTCTGTAAGGACGGCAGCACACGTGTCATTAAGATCATTTATGAAGGGTTGACAGTCATGCATGCTATAGTTTAGAGTTTGGATCATGAGTTTTACCTGTTCGACGATGCTTAGAATTCCATCCTTTGCCATGTAGCAGTAGTTCTTTTCCAGCTTTGTAGACCCATCATCATCCGCAGTTGCCAGCATGCAGATTTTTCCTTTTCTTTTGACACTGCTGATGGCTTCATCTTCATCTCCTGATGAATAAACTTGATGGTCTCTTTTGACATGGGCTACGTATGCCCTTGCCTTTTCCTTATCTTCCAATTCTTGAGCCATTCTAAGGTAGAATGCTCTGTCTTTTACTACATTGGCCTTACAATCTCTTGCAAAATGATTCTCCTTGTTGCACTTGTGGCAAATCACAACATCAGTCTTGTCTTCTGAGGGAGTACCGGAGTCAGTGGTTTGAATAGACTGCGGTGCTTCCTTTGGTTGAGTATTTTGAGATTGCGGTTGTGGAAGGGAACTTTTGGGATATCGAGGATGGTTATTCTGTGGATTGAAGTTACGGTTGAATGGAGGTTTGTTGAACTGTTGATTCTTGCGGAAGGAAGGAGGGGGTAGACGGTTGAACTGTTGGCTAACCAAAGCAATAGCCTTCTGAAATTCTTCTTCATCATCATACTCTGAATCAGCTTCGTATGACTGCGGTGGAGTGTCATACGAGGGAGAGTAAGATTGATTGTGTGGAGCTTGTGCTATGAGAGCGAGTGGTCCTCCGAAGTCTGCACAGTCTTTGAGCACGGTGGATTCTTGTGCTTGCAGTCCTCCATAGAGCTTGTAGAGTGACAAAGAATGAATTTTTCTATCGCCTTGGACTATCATCTTAGCCGTAGTCCAATGTCTTCCCAAACCATTAAGAAGCTGAAGATTTGTTTCATGGTTACTGCGGATGGTGCCCGCATTGGATAACTTCGTGACTATCAGGTTGAACCTTTTGAGGGAGTCTTCCAATCTTTCGCCAGTATGAGCTTTGAAGTTGTTGAACTCATTGAGTGTGGTTGTAAGCTTCTTGTCTCGTGCTTGTTCTGAGCCTTCGTACAAATTCTTGAGAACTTCCCAAATCTCTTTTGCTGATTTGCAATTTATGATAATATCGAAGTTGTTAGGAGCAACTCCACAAGAGATTTCATAAAAAGCAACAACATCATTTTCCATTTTATCGAGATCATCCTTGGTGGGACGGTTCATGACTGGTTGACCTCCGCCTAGTCTGGTTGTAGCGCCGTCAGTTTGGATTGGTGTAAGAACTGGGACATGTGGTCCTTCTTCTACGGATCGCCATACATCTCTACCAAGTCTCCTTAAGTATCTTTCCATTCTATGGGACCAGTGATGATATTCATTTGCTACCAGTATTGGGGCTCGATTAGAACCACCAACACTATTGGAAACATTCAGAGATAACGATTGTGCCATATTTTCTTGTTTTTTTTAAAAAAGTTTTTTTATAAGAAATGAGCTTCAGTGGTATAGAAGGCCCTTTGAAAATCAGAGTTCCGTTTTTCAAAAAGCAACCACTATGGATCTGATACCAATTGTTGAGAGAAAAACTTTGAGACACACTTGAACAAACGCTAGAACAAGTATATTGCGGAATAGTTAATCTCGAAGGATCTAAAAGCTCAACAATAATATTAATAAGTTAGAGTTAGATAGTTAGAGAGTTAGTTGCGGAAAGTAAAGAAATGGAAATGACAACAATTGTTATATCAAGAATACACATAAGTTGATTCATAACGAGGAATGCATTCAAGCCAAGTTAATAAGTGAGATCAAACTTAGTGATTAAGTCACAAGAGACTTGCTCCGAAGAGAGATTGTAATCAGTTATGTTCTAGTAAGGTTTGAGAGTAAGAAGAGATGCATAATCAGATAGAGAGATAAGAAAAATAGCTTCAGAGATAGATATTCAGATTGATATAGAATAAGTGAGAATGAGCTTTATTTATAGAGTCTCAAGAATTACATTTGATTCACTCTCTAAGAGTAGCCATGCAAGGCATAGTGGACAATAGAGAGTATTACAGAAAAATAAATAAACTAAGTAAAGTAAGAGTGACTATGGTTGGCTAGATGACTTCGGATGCGGTTGCTGATGAGGGAGCTTGACTGTGGGTGTTTGTAGACTGCAATAGCTGAAGTTCAAGATGGTCACTTTTCATGATTCAACAGAAAGCTTCATCAGATGTCAGCTGGCTGTGGCATCGAAGGCTCTCTCATTTGAACTTTCGAAATCTCAATAAATTGGTGGTAAATGATCTTATACATGGATTACCTATTTTAAAGTTTGATAATGATACTTTATGTGCAGCTTGTGAGCAGGGAAAGCAACATAGACAAGGTCATCCAATTGTCATTAATTCGAAGATTGTTGAACCACTGAACTTCTTCATATTGACCTTTGTGGACCATCGACTGTTGAAACAATTAACAAGAAACGATACATTTTGGTTATTATTGATGATTTTCACGGTTTACTTGGGTATATTTTCTCAAGTTAAAATCTGAAACTGCTCAAGCAATGATCGACTTTATCAAACACATTGAAACAAGTTTAAAGAAAAAGGTTAGAAAGATCAAGAGTGACAACGGCTCAGAATTTAAGAACAGTGTTCTTGATTCATTCTTAACAGACAAAGGAATTTCGCATAATTTTTCTTCGCTATACAATGCTAACATATGCGAATCTTCCTTAATATTTTTGGGCTGAAGCAGTCCCAACTGCATGTTTTACTCAAAACATATCATTTATTCATCGTCGTTTCAACATCACTCCTTATGAAATCATAAATAACCGTAAACCTAATGTGAAAATTTTCCATGTTTTTGGGTGCAGGTGTTTCATTTTGAATCTCAAGGATAATCTTTCGAAATTTCAGTCTAAGGCTGATGAAGGAATATTTTTTGGTTATTCACACAATTCGGTTGCATACAGGGGGTTGAATAAATGAACACACAAAATTGAAGAAATGTTCAATCTTACTTTCGATGACTATCATGTTAAAAGTGTTGAAAAATCTTTCAAACAAATGCCAAGTCTTAATGAATCAAATGATGAATCTCAAAGTGTAAAATTTTTAGATTTTGATTATGATTTAATATTTGGTGTTCCTGACAGGGCTATTGATGCTGAACTTCATGCTGATGATAATCGAGTTCTTGAATCATCTAAGCATACTGATGATTCGACAATTACTAAGGATATTGCAGATGTAAACTCGACAACTAATTCTCCAGTTTATAACGAAAGTCTGCCAGTTCTACAAACTGATCAAGTGGAGGGGGAGCAATTGAATTCGACTACTCATGTTGAGGGGGAGAATACTTTCGAGGGGGAGAGAGGGAGAATGAATCTTGATGTCGAGGAGGAGCATCCAGAAGATAATTTTGTCGAGGGGAGCAAAATGAAAATCAACCAAATATTTCAAATAATCAAACTGAAAATTTTCATGATATAACGGATAATGTGTCTATTGCAGGTTTAGAGAATGATGAAAAATTCGAAGATGCACCATTAGAGTTTGATCCTTCATATCCACCATTGGAAAAATGGACACGAAATCATCCAAAGGAACAAGTTATTGGTAATCCTCAAGATGGAGTTTTGTCTAGAGCTCAACTTCATGCTAAAAATGAGGTACTAAATATTAATCAAGAATCTTGCATGTTCAATGTCTTTATTTCAAAAATTGAACAAAAAACAGCCAAGATAGCTATGGAAGATCCTAATTGGATTGTTTCTGTTCAATCTGAGTTGGCTGAATTTGAAAGAAATAAAGTTTGGCGTCTAGTTCCTAAACCAAAAGATGTGTCAGTGACAGGATTAAAATGGATTTTTAAAAATAAAACTGATAAAGAAGGAAACATTGTTAGAAATAAGGCTAGGCTTGTAGTTAAGGGTTATTCGCAACAAGAAGGTATAGACTATGAATAAATTTTCTCCCCTGTCGCAAGACTCGAGGCAGTTCGAATATTTTTAGCCTATGCAGTGCACAAGGATTTTGATGTATACCAGATGGATGTCAAGTGTGCATTTCTCAATGGAGAACTCGAACAGACGGTGTATGTTGAACAACCCCAGGTTTTATTAATGAAAAATGTCCTGATCATTGTTATATTTTAGACAAAGCTGTTTATGGGTTAAAACAAGCACCAAGAGCCTGGTATGCAACTCTTGCCAATTTCTTAAAGAAATTGAAATTTAAACAAGGATCAGTTGATCCCACTCTCTTTCGAAAAAAAGTTAGGAATCATCTTATGCTTGTTCAAATTTATGTCGATTATATTATTTTTGGCTCTACTGACCCTGTTTTGTCAAGAGAATTTGAAAATCTAATGAAAAGTCAATTTGAAATGAGCATGATGAGGAAGATAAACAATTTTCTGGGATTAAATATTCATCAGAGCAGAGAAGGAATATTTGTCAATCAAGAGAAGTACACAAGAAATCTATTGGAAAAGTTCGGAATGACGAATAGCACAAAACTGAGAGTACCAATGGCTGTTGGAACAAGGCTTAAACCTTCGTTAGACAAACCAGCTGTTGATCTCACATTATATCGAAGCATGATAGGTTAGTTACTTTAGCTCACGGCA
Source organism: Lactuca virosa (assembly GCF_052849685.1). Taxonomy (NCBI): domain Eukaryota; kingdom Viridiplantae; phylum Streptophyta; class Magnoliopsida; order Asterales; family Asteraceae; genus Lactuca; species Lactuca virosa. Next base: position 42,711,428 of record NC_136432.1, on the reverse strand, counting down.
AGTCGACCTGATATTATGTTTTCTGTGTGCAATTGTGCTAGGTACCAATCCAATCCCAGGCAACCTCATCTAATTGCAGTGAAGAATATATTTCATTATCTCAAAGGAACAACTTCGTTAGGATTGTGGTATCCTTCGAAGACAGGATTTTTCATACAAGCATTTTCAGATGATGATTTGGGAGGTTGTAATATTGATCGCAAAAGCACAAGTGGCGGATTTCAACTATTAGATGGGAAGCTTGTAAGCTGCCAATCGAAAAAGCAAACATGTGTTTCGATTTCCACAGCAGAAGCAGAATATGTTGCTGCTGCAGCTTGCACTTCGCAAATAATATGGATACAAAGTCAACTGCATGATTATGCAATCAACATGAAGAATATTCCGTTGTATTGTGACTCATAAAGTGCCATTCGCATCTCCCATAACCCTGTGCAACATTCGAAAACTAAACACATTGCTCTTCGTTACCATTTTATAAAAGATCACGTTGAAGATGGAAACATTAAAGTTCATTTTGTAAAGACTACTGATCAGCTTGCTGATATCTTTAGAAAAAGCCTTAGATGAAAAATCTTTCGTGAGAATTTTAAATGGTTTAGGAATGTGTCACACCCCCAAACCGGAACGACGGAAACGTTCGGGGCGGAGGACGTCATGCACAGTATCACAACAATTGTACAATAGTAATCAAAGCAACTACAACCATTTCATTGATAACATATAGTTTACATTGTAATTAATTTACATAGGTTTAACTTCCAAAAGTAAACAGCAAAACTAAGACTTGGTGCTATGATGCTTTGTCTTCTCGAAACCTGAATGCATACTTGACTTACTAACTTCCTGAGAATACAAGTAGTTTGAAAGAGTATCAGCACTAAAGCTAGTGAGTGCATAAGCATTTTTGTTGTAAAATGAGTACGTCCCTTTTGTTCTTTGGAAAAATGGAATGTTGCCTTTGAGTCTTAAGACCAAAATATATCGGTGTTTCTCATGTTTGTGAAGAACGTTTCAAAATTCGAAAGACTAGTGAACAAAATATGTTCCTGGTGTGTACATGTTAGTAAAGTTTTTAGATCGAACGGATCCACTACGTATTTACTAAGACACTATTTTCGTAAGTACATCTCCATACTTAAAATAGTATATGTAGTTTTGTATGTGCATAAAACCCCTTTTTGTGTGGTTCTTAAGTATCTAATGTTTCCAGAAAATCCTATATTTTCCGTAAAGTGTGTTATAGCCTTAATTGAACCAAGGCCGAAATATGTAAGTATAAATACCATACTTAGTTTACAGATGTGTAGTTTTGCTATTAAGAAAACTAGTCTGAAGATGTCATCACTTTGCCAATGATGACGTTTAACCTGGTGGATTCTGTGTTTTTAAAAAGATGGCTTGTAGCCTCTAATGTATTAAGACTCCATTTTTGTAAGTAAAGTCCCATACTTAAAATAGTATATGTAGTTTTACATGTGCATAAAACTCCTTTTGTGTAAACCCGGTACTTTGTAATGTACCGCTTTTTGTATATAAACCCGGTACTTTGTATTCGTACCCCGTTAATATAAAAAAACCCAGTACTTTGTATTCGTACCCCGTTTATATGAAAAACCCGGTACTTTGTAATGTACCCCTTTTGTATAAACCCGGTACTTTGTATTCGTACCTTGTCTATATGAAACCCCGATACTTTGTAATGTACCCCTTTTGTATAAACCCGGTACTTTGTATTCGTACCCCGTTTATATGAAAACTAGGTACTTTGTAATGTACCCCTTTTTGTATAAACCCGATACTTTGTATTCGTACCCCGTTTATATGAAAACCCGGTACTTTGTAATGTACCCCCTTTTGTATGAAAAAGTATGTGTTTTCCTTTTTGTGTAGGTGAATGTGACTAACAAACTATACCTATTATAGTTTAACATGAATGTTTTGTAATGATGTAAAACCTTTATAATTTTGATTTTTATTCCTTAGAGAAATAAAATGGCATAAAAATACTAAGTACACTTGACCTTAGTATACGTATTTTGCTCGACATGTTACAAAGTGTGAATAACTCTTAAACTTGTTTTTGACAATTTTACTCTCTAGTGTCCCTATTTTAGAATATTTATAGAAAATCATCGTAAGTCGAAAACTAAATCCGTAAACTCTGAGAGTTTGGAAAAAGAGTCTACTATGTTCATAAATATTCTTATAATTTTTGGTGGTTTCAAACCAGTGTGAAAACGTTCATTTTCACAGAATGGTCCGAATACGTTGCTGCAGTGACAGGCAGTTTTGTAAAAATCACTATAAAATGTAGACAAATCGTATAAATACGTGCGAGTAGTCCTTAGAAAGGTACAAACCTGAATTAATTGCATATTGTACAATTTTGAAACATATTAAGTTTAAGTTGGGTAAAACAGTCCGTGAACAGGTCACAACTTTTCTGTTGTAAGCTGTCAAGTTAAGTTTTAAATATGTTTTGGTGTTTTAACTTGTATTCCCCCCCCCTGTAAACTAAAGAAAACTGGAAAATGTAGGGGTATCAACTCACCTTATGTGATTTATTGAAGGATGGAAGGTTGAAGATGATGAGTTTCAAGTCAAGAACACTTGATGAACACACGAAGTTTTTGGATGATCCTACGAACGATTTCATGTTAATATGTGTGTAGATGATCCAAGAGTGTTATGAAAACATGTAATAACACTTGAGTTATAAGGAAATACTTACCAATAAGTGAATAAATAACTCAAGAACACTTCAAAAGTGTGGCTGGAAGTTGAGAGAAAAAGTGGCTCTCTTGATGGTTAAGAAGTGTGTAAGTGTTTAATGGTGAAGAAAATGATCAAGGAAATCCCCAGGTACTTCTTTATATGAAGGATTGCTGGAGCAAGTGGCTAGGGTGAAGGGATGTTTACATTGGTGTGTGTGATGTGGATAAGGTTGGACCAATGAGAAGGTGACACATAGGAGGCAAGTGGGCACACTTGACACACTTGTGGTGTAAAACATCCTTAGATATTTCCTTTAATGAAAATAATGATTTATAATTAATAAATCCTTGAGATATGAATAAAATATGATTTTAGGGAGTTTAAAATGATAAAAATATGAATTTGGTGAAAAATCCCCGTAAAAAACGTCAAAAACGGGCTTAAGAGGCGAAAGTAGTCGAAAACCGGACCAAAGGAGCGAACCTGCGAGGGTTCGGTTCTTGGTGTTGAGGACCGAGAGTGAGAAGAAGGAACCGAAGGAGGGCTCGGGTCCGAAGGTGATAGGAGCGAAATGAAGTTCGGGTCCGAAGGGAGATGGAAGCGAAATGGACCGAAGGCTCGGTTCATTTTGGCTGTGTATGTGGTTCGGTTCGCTCGTCAGGGTCTCGGTTCCGAAAGGGACCTTCAGTCCTCCGAAGTTCGGCTTCGGTCTAAGGTAGCTTCGATCCACATGACATGTTTTGGTCTTAGCAGGCTTCGGCTCTAAGAGGTTCGCCTCTAAGAGGGTTCGGTCCTGAGAAGGGTTTCGGTCCTAAATGGCTGTTTTTCAAGTTAACTCCCCGATTCAAGTGCTTTTTGACTAAGTTAAGGGTCGGGATGACCCGGATGACTATAAAAAGTTGAGAGAGATTTTGAGAGATATTTGGGAGAGATTTGACTGTAGTCTTTGTTAGTGTTTATCCTCGCCATGCAAGGTTCGTAAACTCATTTAGGCTTTGTTTATGAATGTTTTAAGTCCCCAAAAGGGTCCATAGTCGTGTTTTGGTGCATTTAACTCCCTTCTTAGGGTTTTACATTGTTAAACACATAAAATCTCCGAGACACTTGAATTCTTGGCATACAAATGCACATTTTCATAGAATAACTTTTAACATAGAAGTACTAGTTAAGTTTGACTGGTTTGACTTGTTGACTTTGACTTGAATTTGACGGTTGTCACATTATCCCCCCGTTAGAAGGAATTTCGTCCCGAAATTTGCATTTTGAGGGGGACTTCAAGGGTTGGGGAATAGATGTGGATATTTTTTTCTTCATTTGGTCCTCACGTTCCCAAGTAAATTCAGGTCCTCGCTTGGCGTTCCAGCGGACCTTTACGATGGGAATGCGGCTTTGTTTCGTCCATTTGAGCTCTCGATCCATGATTTCAACAAGTTCCTCTACGAAGTGGAGGTTCTCGTTGATCTCAATTTCGACAGGTGGAATGTGAAGGGTTTCATCGGACAAGAATTTCTTCAAAGTAGACACATGAAAGGTAGGATGAACGTTGTTAAGTTCCTACGGTAATTGAAGCTTGTATGCTACCGGACCAATCCTGGAAAGGATTTCGAACGGCCCGATATACCTTGGATTAAGTTTCCCATGTTTCCCAAAACGTATCACTCCTTTCCAGGGTGAGACTTTCAACAGTACTCGATTCCCAACTTGGAATTCCAAGGGCTTCCTTCTTTTATCCGTACTCCCGGCAGCTGCGTCCTGAAGTCGTGGTAGGTTCCTATACCTGGTTCCTCTATCATCACTTAGTGTATTCAAGTCGTATATAGTTAAGATCGGTTAGATTGTTAGTTGTGTGATTCTGCCCCAAGTCCACAACCAAACAAGGAACAGGAGATAAGGCGGAATCACACATTCGAAATCCGTAGGATCTTAATTATATACCACCCCGATGCATGCCTCAAGTGGTGATAGTTTAACCGTATGGCCCACCTATCGCTACCCTTGAAGTTAACTTGCTATACGTGTGGTATTCTTGAAAGGTTTGTTGAGGAAAACTACGAAAAGTGTGGTAATCTTCACACGAGTACTTCGAAGGTTTGAGGCAGGCGATGATTCTGGGGTTTGCGTCGGGTTCACCGCTATGAGTGACGATGGCTTTGTTAGTCGGCTAGTTAAGGTGAATATTAAATCCGTAGAACACACAATTGGTATGGCGAGGACCAAGCCAATTGAGTTTGAATGATGACGTCGGGATCTCTTAGGTATTAACTTGATCTGGAAAGAGTGTTTGTTAGACGGTAATGCCTCCCGTGTATATGTTCTTGGTGTTTTCAGTTTTTCCTTTTGTTATTAGTACTGTGAACATTTGTGTATTGCTTCTTAGTGAGTATTAATAGTACGTGAGTTTTGAAAATGATGCCCTTTTTAGAATAGAATCCCTATCGGGTGTATTTATTATTACTTGGGGTATACCAGTCACGCATAATTAAGATTTGAAATACCGTTGACTAAAGCGATGCTGCCCTAATTCCACAACCAGACAAGGAACAGGAAGTAGAGCGAAGATCACAAATTCTAAGTCTATAAAATCTCAATTATATATAACTCTGAGAGTATACACTCCGAAATCATAGACCAACCAGTCAGGGTCTTTTTATTTTTCATATAAGTTAGTTATAGCACCTCAAATACTCCCATAGTATTTTAGTTGCATGATAGATTCTTGAGCTTCTTGACATACGAAGCTGATGAGTTTTTAGATTTGTTGTTTATTGCATGGTAACATAAAATACTCCTATAGTATTTTAAATCCTTATGTTTGGTTTTAGTATTCCTTCATGTAGAATTGGTAAGTTTTAGTTCCGTCGACACACCACTATCACTCCTGAACACATATTGGTCGTGTCTTGAATAAATATAGTTGACCAGGCAATATTTATCCCAGATATGATAACATAACTGTCTAGGTTTGACTGTAGCGTCCAACTTCTAAATACTTTTGTTTTGTTCCTTTTGTGATACTTGCTCTATTATGTACATATATAGATAAATATATGCGTGTATGTATACTTTCGTAAAAATATTGTTATATTCTAAAAGTATAATCTTAAGTCAGAGCACTTCGGCCCTATTGTATTTATAGTAGTATATCTTTTATAGGTTGATATACTAAGTTCACTATAAACAATGCTCTGATACCAATCTGTCACACCCCCAAACCGGAACGACGGAAACGTTCGGGGGCAGAGGACGTCATGCACAGTATCACAACAATTGTACAATAGTAATCAAAGCAACTACAACCATTTCATTGATAACATATAGTTTACATTGTAATTGATTTACATAGGTTTAACTTCCAAAAGTAAACAACAAAACTAAGACTTGGTGCTATGATGCTGTGTCTTCTCGAAACCTGAATGCATACTTGACTTACTAACTTCCTGAGAATACAAGTAGTTTGAAAGAGTATCAGCATTAAAGCTAGTGAGTGCATAACCATTTTTGTTGTAAAATGAGTACATCCCTTTTGTTCTTTGGAAAAATGGAATGTTGCCTTTGAGTCTTAAGACCAAAATATATATGTGTTTCTCATGTTTGTAAAGAACGTTTCAAAAATCGAAAGACTGGTGAACAAAATATGTTTCTGGTGCGATTTCTTGGTGTGTACATGTTAGTAAAGTTTTTAGATCGAACGGATCCATTACGTATTTACTAAGACACTATTTTCATAAGTAAATCTCCATACTTAAAATAGTATATGTAGTTTTGTATGTGCATAAAACCCCTTTTTGTGTGGTTCTTAAGTCTCTAATGTTTCCAGAAAATCCTATATTTTCCGTAAAGTGTGTTATAGCCTTAATTGAACCAAGGCCGAAATATGTAAGTATAAATACCATACTTAGTTTACAGATGTGTAGTTTTGCTATTAAGAAAACTAGTCTGAAGATGTCATCACTTTGCCAATGATGACGTTTAATCTGATGGATTATGTGTTTTTAAAAAGATGGCTTGTCGCCTCTAATGTATTAAGACTCCATTTTTGTAAGTAAATTCCCATACATAAAATAGTATATGTAGTTTTACATGTGCATAAAACTCCTTTTGTGTAAACCCGGTACTTTGTAATGTACCCCTTTTTGTATAAACCCGATACTTTGTATTCGTACCCCGTTTATATGAAAAACCCGGTACTTTGTAATGTACCCCTTTTGTATAAACCCGGTACTTTGTATTCGTACCCAGTTTATATGAAACCCCGGTACTGTGTAATGTACCCCTTTTGTATAAACCAGGTACTTTGTATCCGTACCCCGTTTATATGAAAACTCGGTACTTTGTAATGTACCCCTTTTTGTATAAACCCGATACTTTGTATTCGTACCCCGTTTATATGAAAACCCGGTACTTTGTAATGTACCCCCTTTTTGTATGAAAAAGTATGTGTTTGATCGAGGTCGTTGTCTCAATCAAAAATAACCTCAAAAACCACTAGATAGCTAGGGTAAGTAAGGGTCGAATCCACGAGGAGTTTGTGGTCAAACTTTGTGTTAAAATAGTCAACGAGAAACTACTACTAGCAATTGTCACGAAATTATTTGAACTAAAAGTTGATGAAAAAGCTAAAAACTTGGTAATGCAAGAACTACTAAAACAAACTACTATCAATGAGAAAAAAAACAAGATACTTCCGGTTCAATTGTTCAGATGGTTGGACTTACACGTTTTTCTTCCCTTAAATTCCAATTTAATTACCTAGACATAATTAAGGTTGATTAACTTACAACAAATAATTTTGAGAACACAGTATGTTATTTCAACTAGTTGTCTTACTCCCTATGTCTAATTAAATTAGGAACAACTAGTGGTTTGGCGATAATATGTCTTACGATTACCTATTACAATGTTGAATATATAATACTACAAATTCGGAATAATGTATGTGGGTTCAACTGATCATCTTAGCTCCTAAACTACTTGAATTCAGAATGATTAGTGAATTAACAATACACTATCTTAGTTGCAATATCACACAATAAGAAAACACTGTAAGTAAAAATCATAACTTTAAGAATGAAACAATAACTGAAATTGACTAGAATAAAAGTAATAATCAAAACGTGTTCATCCTAACATCCTACAACGTTCCCGGAAGTAACCTAGGTGGTTTAGCCTTCCATATGATTAACAAAACACACAACTTCAATAAAAACAATGGAATTAATGCTAAAGTTCACAAACCAACTTGAAATCATAAAATCAATGAAGTCTAATGATCAATCAACTATGGAACGATGAAACCTTGGGGATGAAATAATCAAATTTGGAGCTTGATTGAATTGATGTAGATCCGTCGGTTGAACGATCTTCAAATGTTGAATGATAATGAATTTGGTGATTTTTCGTCTTGGATTTGGAAATTAATTATCAAAAACGTGTTTGGAGAAGCTTTGAATGTGTTTGGAACCCTCCAAAACTGTGGAAAATCGCAGGGAACAAGTCCAAAGTCGATTAGGGTTAAATCTCCTTTAAATAGGTCCTGAAAAACTGATTTTCGGAGCTCTTTCCGCATCGGCGTCCTAGTAGGCGTCTTAGACGTCATATAGGACGTCTGGGCGTCCTTCGTGGCGTTCTACATGTCTTCTGTCGTCCTTGATTTGCACTTGAAAATGGCCTAAAACGGCTAGGCGTCCTAGGGGGCGTCTTAGACGCGTTATAGGACGTCTCTCATCTTTGTTGCCCCTTTTTGGTGATTAAAACGGTAGAATCAGCAAAAATGCAAAACATAAAAGTTGTAGGAAATTTTGTCTAGTTTCCAGAACTTCTTCATTCATGTCAATCGGAGCTCTAGATCTTGAGATATGATCAAAACATTGAAGGGTGGTCAAATTTCTCAGCACCATTTTTCTTCATTCCTTTACCAATTCGTCTCCCATGCTTGTTAGCTTCCTTTTGCTCGTTTTTCTTGCGGGTTCCGCCTACTTTAGCACTAAGTAGTTGCCTGCACATAATGTGTAACATTTCATCAAAGTAGTGCCATTCTTGGACAATTATATATCAATTCAACAGATTTATGACAATTTAGTACATTCATAAAATAGACTTATCAAACCTCCCCAACTTTATTCCAAACTCGTCCCGAGATTGGCCTGAAATAATAAGAGTAGTCTTACTCTCTTATCCTAAGAAAAACTCAATGGAATCACGAATTCCGTACTTTTTATCACAATATTTTCAATAACACAATATATTGATTTTGGGGATTATTAGTTTCTTATCCAGACTTTTAAACCCAAAACACATGTTATGCTTATTTTACTTTGTTGTTTGAAACCCTTCACTTTTTGAACTCTTTCCAATAATCAACCTCATGAGTAATCAGTTGAACTCATTGCCAAAGTCCCCTTTTCAAGGTTCACTAACATAGTTAGCGCGGTCGGTAACACTTAATGGACCAACCCATACACTCCCGCTATCGAGGGGTCACATATTGTTTCACACAATGTCTTCAACTTGAACTTGTCTTCATATTAATCTTGATTGTGCATTCTTCAAGTTCTTTGATAGCTTCATTGGATTTGATCATCTTTGTATTTGACTTGAGCTTGAATATATATACTTGGAAGTTCTTCAATGTCTTATGATGCTTTTTGGTTGTGTGAAAACAATAATAGTCCCCTCCCAACCCCAAAGGCGCAGGGGTAAGTAAGACCAAGTACTCAGAGCTTGATGACACATATTGTTCGGTTGGGTCCTCAATTAAAAGATCGTAGGCTCAAGCCAAAAACCTTCATTTTTCAAACACTTGGGTATTTCACATAACAATTTTTTAAATAGATATAAATATTCCCAAACCGGCTGAGCAACCCACAAAATCAATATTAAATAGATATTATGACTCGATGTACGAAACTCCTATCATTTTCCATCTTGATGAGTTACATTCAAGATATAGAGAAGCTACTAACTCATCACATATTCCATGGTGGCCAAACTCAAAGGAATTAGATTATCAAGGAATAACTTAAGGTATAATACATTCATTCTAAATTGATTATCCAGATAAAAGTCAAAAAAAATAATACATATTAAAATACAAATGATGAGGACGACACACCTGATGATACTGATAGTAGAGGCGGTTTTGATTTCCAAAAAAACTTCACTAGTTGGAGGTATTTGCATAATGTTTCGTTATGCCCGAATAAACATCGAAGAATTATGATTTTTTTTCACTTTTTCTTCAATCTTTCATTTTCTTCTTGTGTACACCCCTCCCCAACTTTAAGTCTTGCATCGTCCTCGATGCATCAAAAGATAAATTCCTAAAATAATAATTAAAAAAAAACAACTACAAGCACACAAATCAAATCAAATAAAAATAAACTACACTAACTAGCCCTCAATTTCGTCGGGGTCCACGATTGCACTTGGCACGTGCAACAAGCCTTTTAAACCCCTAGGTTACCCCTAGTTGACGAGTGAAGTCTCGTGAGGGTTTGCAGTGAACACACCCACAAAATTCCAAAATTGCCAAGTTTAACGTCATTAGCGGGACATGTTACCTCAATCGATGTCTATGGAGGATCATATATTAGTTGACTTCCTTGAAAGCCAACCATGAGGTCGCTCACCTTACTTTGAGGAACCGGATCATGTGGCAAGCCTTTTTTGGCCTTGTGTAAATCAACTATTTTGCGTTTAATCCTTCCATGATGATGCTTAAACCTTGTTTTGAAGAGCCATGCATCTTTCCATCTAGTAAACTTCTTTAATCGATACTTGATATCATGTAACACTCTCATTTTTTATTTGTGGGCACATATTGCATCATGTTTTTTGTTCCACAACTTTCTTTCCATGTGTTGAATCCCACTATTATCTAATGATTTTGACCTGTTACATGAGAAAATTTTCTCCAAATCGAGGGTGGTGTCGGATAGCATATTTGCGGTATGCTCATAGATATAATCATGAATAGTATTGATTACACACAAGTCACCAGTGATTGGAGAATCATTAGTAGGTCCAAACACACGACATCTCACCTTATGGTTTCCAAATATCCTATCAATCGCACCTTCCTGACAACCAATCTGAGCATAGATGGTTGCCAAGAAGGGACGATCAATGATTAAATTTGTTTGTTTGTATTTGGAATTTATTTTAGAATCCGTTAGAACAAAAAGTTGTGTTTCAGGTTTTTCCAAAATTACGGACCCCTCCCCAACTTTGGTCACTTCTGACACATGAAACTCTTCATTATATTTTTGCTTTTCGATTACAACTTCTTTTATTTCAATTATCCTTTTAGTATTATTCTCATATAAAGGCACATAATCCTCCACCACAACCTCAAGTTCGGGTAGTGTAGGAGTATGCACTTTGTTATCAAAATATTTATCACTACCAAAAATTGTTACCTCATTATCTTGTGTAGTGTCTGAAAGATTGACTGGTGGTTGTTGATTTAGCTTCTCTCTTATTTGTTCAATTTGTCTTTCAAGCGTAGAAATTGATTTGGAGTTTTCTTCCTCCTTGTAGAAGGTTTCATTCAACATGTCCAACATTTGATCCAACTTCTTGCTGAATGAAGATTTTTCTTATTCTTGGTTGTCTAGGAAACAAGGTGATCCATGGTGTTGGATTTGAACCGAATCGTCATTCCACCAACAATCATCATCATATCGATCATCATTATATGAATCAGTGTATGGATCATTATGATATTGATATGGACTCGGATTTTCTCTCTCCCACCACATATCTTGATTCATGTAAGTGTATTCCTCCATTCACGACCGTCCCTACACGAAAATAGTAAAATAGTGAAGATTCTGAACTAAAAATAAAACAAATAAAATAAAATTTAATGACTACTTCAACACAATAGTTTAAGCGCACAATCTCCCCGGCAACGGCACCAAATTTTGATCGAGGTCGTTGTCTCAATCAAAAATAACCTCAAAAACCACTAGATAGCTAGGGTAAGTAAGGGTCGAATCCACGAGGAGTTTGTGGTCAAACTTTGTGTTAAAATAGTCAACGAAAAACTACTACTAGCAATTGTCACGAAATTATTTGAACTAAAAGTTGATGAAAAAGCTAAAAACTTGGTAATGCAAGAACTACTAAAACAAACTACTATCAATGAGAAAAAAAACAAGATACTTCCGGTTCAATTGTTCAGATGGTTGGACTTACACGTTTTTCTTCCCTCAAATTCCAATTTAATTACCTAGACATAATTAAGGTTGATTAACTTGCAACAAATAATTTTGAGAACACAGTATGTTATTTCAACTAGTTGTCTTACTCCCTATGTCTAATTGGATTAGGAACAACTAGTGGTTTGGCGATAATGTGTCTTACGATTACCTATTACAATGTTGAGTATATAATACTACAAATTCGGAATAATGTATGTGGGTTCAACTGATCATCTTAGCTCCTAAACTACTTGAATTCAGAATGATTAGTGAATTAACAATACACTATCTTAGTTGCAATATCACACAATAAGAAAACCCAACTCCAATTACTGTAAGTAAAAATCATAACTTTAAGAATGAAACAATAACTAAAATTGACTAGAATAAAAGTAATAATCAAAACGTGTTCATCCTAACATCCTACAACGTTCCCGGAAGTAACCTAGGTGGTTTAGCCTTCCATATGATTAACAAAACACACAACTTTAATATAAACAATGGAATTAATGCTAAAGTTCACAAACCAACTTGAAATCATAAAATCAATGAAGTCTAATGATCAATTAACTATGGAACGATGAAACCTTGGGGATGAAATAATCAAATTTGGAGCTTGATTGAATTGATGTAGATCCGTCGGTTGAACGATCTTCAAACGTTGAATGATAATGAATTTGGTGATTTTTCGTCTTGGATTTGGAAATTAATTATCAAAAACGTGTTTGGAGAAGCTTTGAATGTGTTTGGAACCCTCCAAAACTGTGGAAAATCGCAGGGAACAAGTCCAAAGTCGATTAGGGTTAAATCTCCTTTAAATAGGTGCTGAAAAACTGATTTTCGGAGCTCTTTCCGCGTCGGCGTCCTAGTAGGCGTCTTAGACGTCATATAGGACGTCTGGGCGTCCTTCGTGGCGTTCTACATGTCTTCTGTCGTCCTTGATTTGCACTTGAAAATGGCCTAAAACGGCTAGGCGTCTTAGACGCGTTATAGGACGTCTCTCATCTTTGTTGCCCCTTTTTGGTGATTAAAACGGTAGAATCAGTAAAAATGCAAAACATGAAAGTTGTAGGAAATTTTGTGTAGTTTCCAGAACTTCTTCATTCATGTCAATCGGAGCTCTAGATCTTGAGATATGATCAAAACATTGAAGGGTGGTCAAATTTCTCAGCACCATTTTTCTTCATTCCTTTACCAATTCGTCTCCCATGCTTGTTAGCTTCCTTTTGCTCGTTTTTCTTGTGGGTTCCGCCTACTTTAGCACTAAGTAGTTGCCTGCACATAATGTGTAACATTTCATCAAAGTAGTGCCATTCTTGGACAATTATATATCAATTCAACAGATTTATGACAATTTAGTACATTCATAAAATAGACTTATCAGTGTTTTCCTTTTTGTGTAGGTGAATGTGACTAACAAACTATACCTATTATTGTTTAACATGAATGTTTTGTAATGATGTAAAACCTTTATAATTATGATTTTTATTCCTTAGAGAAATAAAATGGCATAAGAAGACTAAGTACACTTGACCCTAGTATTACGTACTTTGCTCGACATGTTACAAAGTGTGAATAACTCTTAAACTTGTTTTTGACAATTTTACTCTCTACTGTCCCTGTTTTAGAATATTTATAGAAAAATCATCGTAAGTCGAAAACTAAATCCGTAAACTCTGAGAGTTTGGAAAAAGAGTCTACTATGTTCATAAATATTCTTATAATTTTTGGTTGAAAGTGCCCCTTTCTAAACTTTCATATTTCTAAAAGACCCAAACTTTCATACTTGAAAATTGTTACTCCAAAACATGCTACTTGCATATTCATAAAAACAGTATTTTACATTGATAACTTGTTTACAGAAGACTGGATACAAACCGACTATTACAAATTTTTATATGTTACATAACTTCCCAGGATACTATAAGTTATACATACATGATTACTATATACAATAGTTTCAAACTATTCAAAACCTTCTATCAGTATATAACTATATCGGTTGCTTATTGCCTGCAATTGTTAACCATTGAGAGGGGTAAGCGGTGACGCATAGTGAGTTCAATAATAGATACAATATAACGTTATGCCATATATATACTTGAATATGGCAGAAGCAAAGAGGAACAAGGAACAACAAAGGCATATGTGAATCATGTGACAAACTTTCCATAACAATCAATGATTTGATTCAAAGATATACGATCAATGAGACATGACAACTTCTATACTTGATATACATGAATAAAGCTTCGGCCCAAATGGCACAGAAGACATACACTTCCTGATTTAAACATTTTGGTAGATTTCGGGCTTATAGCCCTGTCTAACCATCTGCCAATGCCATAGAATAGAAGTCATTCTCTTACGGAGACATGCTCTACTTGGCTAGAGGCTACGTACCAGTACCACCGTGAATCTAAGTCCTTTCACTGATCACATGGTCAAAGGTATAGCTTTGCTATCATAAATAGTAGAAATAAAAATAACACGGAAAAATAACCTGGAATAATAACACGGAAAAGCACATAGCACATATAACACATAACATACAATTGTTCCTATATATTGAACTCACCGTGAAATAACCGGGGGTTAAAATAGTAATTTGGGCAACACTTCGTTACTATAATTGACTTTCTTCAATGAAAACCGGGAGTTTTCTTGAAAACTGGGCCCTGCGAGGGTTGGGCTTCAAACCGAAAAGATAAGTTTCTCGGGCTTCTCGGGAACTTCGGGGCGTGTTTCGGGCGTTGGAAATAATCTCGGGGCTTGGGGCGAAGTTGAAATAGTAGAAATATGAGTTTAGGGGTGAAAAAGGGGCATTTTCTAACATTTACCCGGGAGGTCTCGCACCCCTTATATAGGTGCGAGCCTCGGATCCGAAGCAAGAGGGAAGGGGCAGGTGGCTGCGAAGCTCGGACACGCGGCAGAAGGGGCGAGGCTCGGATGCGAGATGGGCAGCTGGCATGCTTCGGACTTGACACGGAGATGGAACGCATCGGAAGGCTATTGGACCTCGCATCGCTTGGTTCTCCAGCTCGGACACGCGTCTGCATGTGAGAAGGGCGGCGTGGCCGAAGCTGTGCCATGCGATTCTTCTCGGTTTTAATGATTTTCTCGAATTTTGTGCCCCGAACTTCTAAAATCCATAACTTTCGCATACAAGCTCCGTTTTTGACGTTCTTTATATGAACGCGTAGGGAAAATTATGCTCTACAACTTTCGTTTAGACTTCGTCGGATAATTTTGACTTTATTTTTAATATTATTATTTTTAACAGACCGGGACAGGAAAATCCGTTAAAAATTCATAACTTCTTCATTCAATGTCCGTTTTCGTCTGTCTTTTTACCGTTGTACTACTATTGATGAGACCTTCAATTCTCGTTTAGGTTGTGTCGGCTAAAAATCACTCGATCTAAAATTCGAGTTTTTAGCTGTCTACTGTTAAGCTGAAACTTAGAAAAATCATAACTTCCTTATACGAAGTCAGATTTTGGCGTTCTTTTTATCAAAACTCTCGGTTTAACAAATACTACGACTTTCATTTAGATCACCAAGGCTAAAAAGTATTTTATCAAAAACTCACTTTTTACGTCATTCGGTGTCGTGCCGGTTTTGTCGCGGATCTTCGATTGGTCATAACTTCTTCGTTATAACTCGGATTTCGATGAGGTTTTCGCCTAAATGCTCCTAATGAAATTATCTAAAACTTTTAATAATAAAATTTTACTTATTTCAAATTTTATATTTTCGTTAAATTTCGATATTTTAACTTTTAATTGGAATCTCATAAGACTTCAAATATTTTCCGAGTGATTCTAAACATAGTTTTACTTCATTTCTAGTAAAAACTACTTGTTAGAACTCAATACTCAATATAACATAATATTTCATATATTATTTACTTAAAACACAATTTCAAAACATGTATGTTACATTGGTGGTCTCAAACCAGTGTGAAAACGTTCATTTTCACAGACTGGTCCGAATACGTTGTTGCAGTGACAAGCAGTTTTGTAAAAATCACTATGAATTGTAGAAAAATCGTATAAACGCGTGCGAGTAGTCCTTAGAAAGGTACAAACCTGAACTACTTTTATATTATACAGTTTTAAAAAATTTTAAGTTTAAGTTGGGTAAAACAGTCCGTGAACAGGTCACAAGTTTTCTGTTGTAAGCTGTCAAGTTAAGTTTTAAATATGTTTTGGTGTTTTAACTTGTATTCCCCCCCCCCCCTGAAAACTAAAGAAAACTAGAAAATTTAGGGGTATGAACTCACCTTATGTGATTTCTTGAAGGATGGAAGGTTGAAGATGATGAGTTTCAAGTCAAGAACACTTGATGAACACACGAAGTTTTTGGATGATCCTATGAACGATTTCGTCGTTAATATGTGTGTAGATGATCCAAGAGTGTTATGAAAACATGTAATAGCACTTGAGTTAGAAGGAAATACTTACCAATAAGTGAATAAATAACTCAAGAACACTTCAAAAGTGTGGCTGGAAGTTGAGAGAAAAAGTGGCTCTCTTGACGGTTAAGAAGTGTGTAAGTGTTTGATGGTGAAGAAAATGATCAAGGAAGTCCCCATGTACTTCTTTATATGAAGTATTGCTGGAGCAAGTGGCTAGGGTGAAGGGATGTTTACATTGGTGTGTGTGATGTGGATAAGGTTCGACCAATGAGAAGGTGACACATAGGAGGCAAGTGGGCACATTTATATATTTCCTTTAATGAAAATAATGATTTATAATTAATAAATCCTTGAGATATGAATAAAATATGAGTTTAGGGAGTTTAAAATGATAAAAATATGAATTTGGTGAAAAATCCCCGTCAAAAACGGGCTTAAGAGGCGAAAGTAGTCGAAAACCGGACCAAAGGAGCGAACCTGCGAGGGTTCGGTTCTTGGTGTTGAGGACCGAGAGTGAGAAGAAGGAACCGAAGGAGAGCTCAGGTCCAAAGGTGATAGAATCTAAATGAAGTTCGGGTCCGAAGGAAGATGGAAGCGAAATAGACCGAAGGCTCGGTTCATTTCGGTTGTGTATGTGGTTCGGTTCGCTCGTCAGGGTCTCGGTTCCGAAAGGGACCTTCGGTCCTCCGAAGTTTGGCTTCGGTCTAAGGTAGCTTCGATCCACATGACATGTTTTGGTCTTAGCAGGGTTCGACTCTAAGAGGTTCGCTTCTAAGAGGGTTCGGTCCTGAGAAGGGTTTCGGTCCTAAATGGCTGTTTTTCAAGTTAACTCCCCGATTCAAGTGGTTTTTGACTAAGTTAAGGGTCCGGATGACCCGGATGACTATAAAAAGTTGAGAGAGATTAGGGAGAGATTTGACTGTAGTCATTGTTAGTGTTTATCCTCGCAATGCAAGGTTCGTAAACTCATTTAGCCTTTGTTTATGAATGTTTTAAGTCCCCAAAAGGGTCCATAGTCGTGTTTTGGTGCATTTAACTCCCTTCTTAGGGTTTTACATTGTTAAACACATAAAATATCCGAGACACTTGAATTCTTGGCATATAAATGCACATTTTCATAGAATAACTTTTAACATAGAAGTACTAGTTAAGTTTGACTGGTTTGACTTGTTGACTTTGACTTGAACTTGACGGTTGTCACAGAATGATCGATGTGAATTCAGTTCCAGGACTAATTTCGAAGGAATGACAATGAGGAGGAAAGATGTCGATTCAGCGGTTACTGTTCATGATTCAGCGGTTACTGTTCACAGTCAACGCTTCGACATGCTTCACTTTCGACATCATGCACATTGGTTTGAAAAATTCTTCGCTACTTTAAATAATTTCATAATTTCGCAACTTAGGTACATTTTTTTTATGTTTGTTATTTTTAAAACAAAACAACAAAAAGATTTTTCATTTTTGTCTTTATTTTTCAAAATTCAAAAATACCAAAAAGATATTCTTATGTTTGTAATTTTTCATTCAAAAATCAAAAATCCAAAAACATTTTTGTTTGTTTAACTTTTTCGTGTATAACTTTTAGCAAAGATTTTTCATGGCACCTGCTTGCTGCTTTAGGGAAAGGTAAACTTTCGAAACTTTGTACTAGTTAAGATGTCCCTAGAAGCATGCTGCTGCATGTTGACCAAAGCCTCCAAAACATAATGTGTTTCGAATCCTTAATGGTTTTCTCATCCTGAGAATTTATTCCCAATCAGGCTGTATTCACATTCATTCCTGAGCTACCTTACTCTTCTCATTGGAGTTAAGAGTTAACTGCTTGGTCCATATATAGCAGAGGTACATTCGATTCTTAAACCAATCTTTTTCATCTCAAAGTTCTTTCACGATCACACAGAAAGATACATACCCAAGACACCTCCGGTATAAACCAACCAGGTTATAAGTATGTAAACACTCTGTGTTAATGATCTGGATTCATGAAACTGTGATGAAAGTGAAACCCAAAATTTCGAAACCTATAAGGAATTGACGGGGAACTTTGTTCCAGAATTTAACGAAACATTTGTTTCTGTACCAATTTTCGATACTCTAAATCATATTCTTTTTCTTTGAGTGGTCTTGATAAAATGTTCGAAACCCACAACATTTTTACCCAACAAGATCCAGGAATAATTTTGTTTTGTGGTATATGATTTCAGTGTGAGTATCTTTTCTAATTCCTTGCTACTTGATAAATTTTTCCAAAGCATACTTGTCCCTGACTACACTGGTCAAACAAGTAATTTCGGGTACAATTTCTTACACTTATGTTTTGTTGTGACATGTAACAAAATTTTCAACCACCCATGAAGCCTTATAAATGATACCATTCGATACTTCTTAACAAGTATTCGATTGTATTTCATGGGAAACCACAGAATCTGTTGATCATCTCTCTTGATGGTTAGCGAAGTGATCTTTGCCTGGGATCTAATTGCCTTTATGTCGAAATTTTATTTTCGACATCACAGAATCAAAATTTTTATTTTATTTTGTTTCTCATCTTTTTCTTTGACACACATTGCACTCATGAAATCCTTGAGGTTCTGAGTAATACCAACTCAGACTGAAGATTTCGCAAGTCTGGCACATGACTTCGCTTTTAAACCCAAAAGTGAAAGATCCCAACCTTCATGCCGAAGGTTTTTGATCCTTATCCACGGCGTACTTTCGACAAGACTTTTGATGTGACGGTTTGGTTACTTTGCGACTTTATGGGAAAAAGTACTCATCACTTTTCCTGACATGGCGTGCTTTACGGCTACTGGTACGATTTTCAAGGAAAACGTGGCAAGCTATTAATGAAAACCGTTAGGAATTCAAATTGTGTCTACATATAGAAAGGGAATTGGGGATTTCATTCCAATTTTACTCTCACAAAACGATTCTCAGACGATTTGTGATCTTTTTCTCTCTGTTCTTCAAGTTCTTTCAAAAACCCTAACCATGGCTGCTCATCAATCGCAAACCACTGATGATGTTTCTTCTCAACCACTTATGAAGATCCAAAGCACATACTATCAAGTTCAAGGAGATGAA
Source organism: Lactuca virosa (assembly GCF_052849685.1). NCBI lineage: Eukaryota > Viridiplantae > Streptophyta > Magnoliopsida > Asterales > Asteraceae > Lactuca > Lactuca virosa. Next base: position 42,692,001 of record NC_136432.1, on the reverse strand, counting down.
AGTGTTTACCCAGAGGAGTTATAAATGCTTATTGTTTCCCTCAAGAGTTCTGTACTATCGACTATCATGTTCAATTTGTTTGATGTTCCTCTTTCTTGGTTATCTCTTGCTGGTTCTACAGCAACATACAGCAAAACGATGAAGATTGTTACGTTTCAACTGGTGAATGATAAGAAATTCCAACTATCGAAGAAACTCTTTTCCCATATTTTGAACATTCCCAATTCTGAACCTTTTTACAAGGTTACGAATGAGCAGGTGATTCACATGTTCAATGAGATGGGCTATCAACCTATTCTCACCAAGATTAGTGAGTTCAAGAAATCAGGGTTGCCTTGTATCTGGAATTTTCTGTTTGGAATCTATCTTCGGTGCTTGACAGGTCGAAGTGTGGGGTTGGATAAAGCACGTTTGGAGGTTTATGAGATGGTGGCTGGAATCTATTACGATTTACAAGTAGATTATGCTACTCAGCTATGGGATGAATTTGTAATAAATATTGGGAATACTAATGCCAAGGATGGGATCTCTTGTGCTAGGTACTGGAGTCACATACTTTAGTTTGTTTATGAAAAAGAAGGTATTCAAGTGCCTAATAACGAAGAAACTGCTGTGTTTTCTTTGTATCAATTTCCCAAAGCAGTTGAAGACAATGTTGATATCTTTCCAACTGTTGCTCGCATTCCAGATTCGATGTTGAAAAAGGTTGATCCTTCGAATCATGTTCTGGTGACATATTTGCAACATATCAATACATCTGTTGAGACTGGGGTTTTATTACCGAAGACAACAGAAGGTCCTTCCAAGAAGCGAAGAGGATCTAAGCAGGAAGCTCAGCCAAGTCCTTCGAAAGTCAGCCCAGTTGCAAAAGTGGCTCAGTCTCCACAGACAGTTGTTGTAAAAGAAAAACCTTTGACGAAAATCTCAAATCCTGTAGTTAAAGAAATTGTCAATCCTTCGAAGGATGTGGTACCTTCGAAATCGGGTGTATTGAAGAGACTCAAGAAAATGGCTTATAGACTTCGCCATTCTCCTGAAATATTCGGAAGTTTTTCGCCATCATTTGTTCGAAAGCCTCAAATTGGTCGAAAAGATGTTGTAATTCATGAAATACCCACACCTGTTTCTCCTCAATCGAAGAAAAGGCGTGCAGAGGATATGGCTAAGAAAATCTCCAAGAAACAGAAGAAGCAGAGGAAGCTAGTTTTGCAAGAAGACTCAATGGATGATGAAGTTGTACCTGAATCTCCATTGAGAAATGATCAGACGGGAAATTCTTCACCTGTGAGGGATTCTCCAGTTAAGTCGAATCTTGAGGAGACTGGAAATCCTGATGGCACTGTGAAAACTTATACAGTGGACACAACCATCAATCAAGGTGAACAACCGAATATTTCTACTCCTAAGCAGACAATTGTCATACCACCCAAAGTTTCGTATACCAACAATTTCATGTGGAGCTTCGAACTTCAGGCATCACTACAAACGTATCTGATACAGATGCAAATGCCAACAAGGGTGATGGAGTATCGACAAATGAAGCCCAAGGTAACTCTTCTATTATTTTCTAATCTACTTTCAAAACTTCTGGTGTTGATCCTACTGTTTCCTTACCTCCATTTCATACTCCTATTCCTACCTCATTACCTACAATCACACATTCACCTACATTTGATAACATAATGAAACAACCTATTACATCTTTATTTCCATCCCAATCTACCGATGAACCCAAAACAGTCAATGATGATGAAACAGATGATGGAGGATTCATAGGTTCGTTTGCTGATATCGAATTTGATCCTGAAGAGGAGAATATTCCTGACAATATGCTGATGTTTGGGAAACAGTTCAAGATCTTAAACCGAAAGCTCAATTCTTACTCCAACTACAAGCTGATGCAGGGGGGTAAACATTCAGTGTCTGGCATCGAAGTGGATGTCATGCTGAAAGCTCAAGAGCTTCGTCCTCTAAACAAACTTGATTAGGCTGACAAGAATAACGAGTTCAGGGTCAAGGCTCAATCTGAGACCTTTAATGGCGAGTTGAAAGCTGTTGCGAAGCAAAGAGATGTTCTTTTCGTTCAAGATGTCAATACTGTTGGAGAAGATGTCAATCGAAAGATTGACGAGTTACGCTCAGATGTTGACAAGGAGATTAAGGATTTGTCAAACAACTACTCTTCTCTTCTCCATAAGGTAGATATTATTGCTGGTGCAGTAACAAAATTTTTTGAGTGTTACAATTCCATGCTTCCAAAGATAGATGCACAAGCCGAGGCTGAGTCAAAGAATTTTGGGAAGATTGATTCGCTTTTGGTTGAATTGAAAGTGATGGTTTCAAAGTCTGGTTCTTCATCATTGTTCACTCCTGAGTTTTTAACTCAGAAGTTTTGATTGCTTGAGTCGACAATTCATTCTGAGTTGGCCCCACTCTCGAAACTCCTAAACTTACTACCAACGGATGCCCCACCTGTTATCACAGGGGTGCAAGGGGGAGAAAAAAAACATGTTGGTATAAGTAAAGGCGAAGGAGCATCTGGAAAGACAAGTGAAGATGCGAGTGCAGATGGGAAAGTTGTGGGAAAAGTTCTGACTACTGAAATTCCAACAACTATGCCAAAAAGACTGATCCAATTATTTCAACAACAACAACAACAAGACCTTTGGCAAAATGGATTGTTATTGGTGGTTCCAGTTCTTCTTCGAAACCTACACCTACTGAAGCAGATAAAGACAAAGGGAAAGGTGTTATTGTTAAAATGACGAAGGAAGAAAGAAAAGCAGCTATTGAAGCTGGAATGGAAAAACAACGACATATTCAAAGCATTCTCAGGCTTCGTCAAAATGATCCTCCAACTTTGAATAAAGGTGATCCAAGGAAACTACATAGCTATGAGAACAATGTAGCTATGGTAGTACATTGTGAAATGCATGATGTCGAGAAGAAACCGAAGAAGAGTCATGCAATTGAGAATTCGGATATGAATCAGTTAGACTTTCCCATCAACAAGATGATGTTTATCACTTCTCAATATCAGATTGTTGACAAGTTCAAAGATACGGAAGAGTTCAAGAAGCTAAAACTTCGATTTCATGATGTACTTGGGAAAGAAGAAGAAGAAGAAGTTTGGTCACTTATCAAGATAGTTCGACTTTTTAGTATCTCCAAAGATGTTCTTTTCGAGGGTGTACTTCAAAATTTTCGATATCATGTGGTCAGAGCAAACAATACCAATTTCAACTTTTATGTGGCTGACTTCCCTCTTATGAATCTGAATGACTTCATCTCTGTCGCGAAGATTCTTAAGGTCAATAATGTAACGAAACTTCAAGGTACAAGAAAAGAAGAATATTAGTTGGGTCTTGCTCTGTAACAACGTAAAGTTTCAACCAAAAGTTTCAATTTCAAAACACATTTATTCCAATAATAAAACCACAAAGTGACACAATGTCAAATCATCAAAACTCATGTCCAAAAACTATATATAAAACTCCAGGATCCTCTCAATCATAACTAAATATCCGATGTGTGTACAATCAAGTCGGCGCCTTCCCGTGATCTTGAGAAGTACCTGAAACACATAACACATAACACTGTAAGCACAAAGCTTAGTGAGTTTCCCTAAAATACCACACACAACTCATTAGCCATTCTAGGCCATAACTCAATAAGACCCTCCGGTCAATGTGTCTCAGTGGGACCCTCCGACCCCAACTCAATAAGCTCATAAAAACAATATTCAGCATAAATCACAAAGACATAATGCAGAATATCACAAGACACAGATAAGCACATAAGACAGCTCAATCACGCAAGGATACCACTCTTGGTAAGTATAGTGAGAAGACTCACCTCGTAAGCTAGCAAGTAAAAGTCTCGTACTCGGGAATCTCGAACTAGCTTCCGCCTAACACATTGGATAAGTATCTCTAATCAATACTCCACTCATACTCAAATACACCAAAGGTAGCTCTCTCATTCTATCTAACTCTTGGAATGGGTAAAAGACCATTTTACCCCTCCATGGTCTCCATTACTTATGTTGACCCAACCCTAAAGTCATCAGAAGTCAATCTCGAGTCAACAGCCCCAGTTTGACCTGACTCGCCGAGTGCACTCTTGTGACTCGTCGAGTCCAGTCGTCCCTAAGAAGTCTTCGTGAAGGTCCAGCTCGTCGAGTTAACCCCTAACTCTCCGAGTTACAGCATAGCCAGCTCATCGGGGCAAACCCTAACCGACTCGTCGAGTCGGCTCCTCGACTCGGCGAGTCCATTCAGACTCTTTTCTCACTCAGACGATTTCAAGGCAGAAAACCTTCCCAAACTCTAGATCTACACTCTTAAGGCTGGTTTATCACGTAAAGTCACAGGCTTTACATCCATGCATGGCACTTAGGGATTGAAATGCCAAAACATACCTTAAAAAGGGTTTTTCACTCAAGATCATTATTATGGCTGAATAAAGCAGGGACTTTTAGACTCTAGGGACCTCACATGCTACAGATCTGAAGTCCAAACCTCTATATGAACTTAAAACACTCTAGGTCTTCATTTTAGATAGAAAAAGCCCTAAACTCCCAAAATCATGAGATCTACTCAACAAAATGAGAAAGGTGCAAGCTTTATACCTTTCCCAGAAGCTCTGAGGTGAAGTAGCCACGGATCTAGCAACTCCTTCTCGTCCCTTGGCTTGGAATCCTTCTCTTCTTTTTAAAAGATGCACCAAACACTCAAGGTTAGCTCAAAACTCTCTCTCTAAGCTCACAGGCCGATTAGGGTTTACTCTTAGGGAAGTATAGCTGCAAATGAGGCTATAAGTGCCCTTAAATAGGCCCCAAACCCGGGGATTTAGGGTTTCTCGTCACAGCGTCTACTCGGTGAGTCGGTTCTTGGACTCGTCGAGTAGGTTATTAATCCCACGTGGCACATCGCGACTCTACTCGACGAGTTGTAGCACCGACTCGTCGAGTAGTTCAATAGTCCTCAAAATAATTAAATAAATAAATAATATACCTGGAAGTCCGGATGTGACAATTCTCCCCCACTAGAATCAGACTTCGCCCTCGAAGTCATTATCTGGAAATAACTCTGGATACTGCTCTAGCATCTCGGACTCCAGCTCCCACGTCAACTCTGACCCTCTCCGATGTTGCCACTGGACCTGAACCAGGGGTACCTCTTTGTTCCTCAGAACCTTCACCTCTCGATCCATGATCGCAATCGGTCTCTTAATGTAATTTAGGCTCGCATCCACCTGAATGTCCTCTAATGGCACCACTACCGTCTCATCGGCTACACACTTCCTCAGCTGAGACACGTGGAAGGTGTTATGAATTTGGTTCAACTCCGTAGGTAACTCCAAACGGTACGCTACCTTACCCACTCTGGCGGTCACCCTGAAAGGACTGATGTATCGGGGCCCCAGCTTGCCCCTCTTCCTGAATCGGATCACCCCTTTCCACGGGGATACCCTTAGGAGGACAAAATCTCCAACCTGAAACTCAATCTCGGATCGTCGCATGTCTGTGTAACTCTTCTGGCGACTCTGGGCCGTCAGTAACCTCTGTCTGAGCTGATGAATCTGGTCAGTCGTCTTGAGCACTATCTTAGTACTACACATCACTCGCTGCCCCACCTCTCCCCAACAGATAGGAGTCCGACACCTCCTCCCATAAAGAAGCTCAAAAGGAGGCATACCAATACTGGAATGGTGGCTGTTGTTGTAAGAAAACTCAGCCAAGGGTAGATATGTCTCCCAACTTCCACCGAAGTCCATAACACATGCTCGATGCATGTCCTCTAGCATCTGAATCGTCCGCCCACTCTGCCCGTCTGTCTGTGGGTGGTAGGTTGTACTGAAGTGCAATTGCGTACCCAACTCCTCATGAAACTTCTTCCAGAACCTGGAAGTAAAGCACACATCCTGATCTAACACTATCGATGTCGGCACTCCATGCCAAGCTACCACCTCTCTTACATATATCTCGGCCAGTCTCTCTGCAGAAGAACTCTCACTAATAGGAAGGAAGTGAGTGCTCTTCGTCAACCGGTCCACAATTACCCAAATCGTGTCGACACCTCGCGCGGTCCTCGGCAATTTGGTGATAAAATCCATGGAAATTTGTTGCCACTTCCACTGGGGAACCTGTAGTGGCTGCAACTTGCCATGAGGACGCTGATGCTCGGCCTTAACCCGACGACAGGTCAAGCACCTCTCGACTACCCACGCCACGTCCCTCTTCCTAAAGGGCCACCAATAATCTCTCTTCAGGTCCAAGTACATCTTATTGGCTCCTGGATGGATCGAGAATCTCGATCTATGCGCCTCCTCCATCAGAATATGGCGAGTTCTGCCAGTATAGGGCACCCAAATCCGCCCTCGGAAAGTCATAATCCCTCGACTATCCATCGTAAACTCGGACACCTGCCCAATCACCCGCTCCCTCTTGTGGTTCTCCGGTCTCACGGCCTCCACCTGGGCCTCTCGAATGGTATCTAAGACTGGATTCATCACTATCATCCTCATACACACATCTCGGATCGGAGCACTCTCTGCTCTACGGCTCACGGCGTCAGCTACCACATTAGCCTTGCCCGGATGGTACAAGATCTCGCAGTCATAATCTTTCACCACATCCAACCACCTCCTCTATCTCATATTTAGGTTGGACTGATCCATGAGATACTTCAGGCTCTTGTGGTCCGTGTATATGTTACACCGAACACCATAAAGATAGTGGCGCCAAATCTTGAGGGCGAACACTACCGCCTCCAACTCCAAATGATGGGTGGGATACCTCGTCTCGTGAGGCCTCAGCGGCCTCGACGCATATGCTATCATGTGACCCCTCTGCATCAACACTGCACCCATCCCTGAGACAGACGCATCGCAATAGACCACAAAGTCCTCTACTCCCTCCGGAAGGGCTAACACTGGAGCTTCGCACAATCTCTGGCGAAGAGTCTCGAATGATGCATGCTGCTCAGGTCCCCAAACAAAAGTAACGCCCTTCCGGGTCAACTTGGTGAGAGGAACCACAATCTTGGAGAAATCCCTGATAAATCTCCGATAGTAGTCGGCCAATCCCAGAAAACTCCTGATCTGGGATGGGGATCTCGGCACCTCCCATCGCATAATCGCTTCAATCTTGGCCGGATCGACCAATATCCCGTTTTGATTAACGAGATGTCCTAGGAGCTGGACCTCTCGTAACCAGAAATCACACTTGGAGAATTTGGCATACAGCCTCTCCGACCTCTAAACTCCAAGAACCTCTCGCAGATGCTCCTCATGCTGCTCTATGGATCTCGAATATACTAAGATATCGTCGATGAAAACGATCACCGACCGGTCAAACATAGGCATGCACACCCGGTTCATGAGATCCATGAATGTCGCCGGTGCGTTGGTGAGCCCGAAAGGCATCACCACGAACTCGTAATGCCCATAACGATTTCTAAAGGTCGTCTTCTGAATATCCTCCTCGCATACTCTCATCTGGTGATATCCGGATCTCAAATCAATCTTGGAAAACCAAGATGCCCCCTGCAGGTGATCGAATAAATCATCAATCCTTGGAAGTGGATAATGATTTTTGACCGTCAACTTGTTCAACTCCCGGTAATCCATGCACATCCGGTGTGAACCATCCTTTTTCTTGACAAAAAGGATCAGCGCTCCCCACGGCGAGCTACTCAGTTGAATGAATCCCTTCGCCAGTAGCTCCTGAAGCTGTGAGGATAACTCCTGCATCTCTGGTGGCGCTAAGCGATAGGCGCCGCTCCCAGAACCAAATCAATCTGAAACTCCACTTGCCTCTCGGGAGGCACACCTGGCAGCTCCTCGGGAAAAACATCAGGAAACTCGCACACTATCGGAACCTCGGAGATAGAACTCGGCCTCTCTGACATTGTCCGCGAATCCATCACGTACGCCAAGAATCCCATACAACCCTACTGTAAACTCTGCCTTGCGCTAGCAGCAGAGCAGAAAGCTGACCCAGATCTGGCACCCTCGCCATACACTGTAAGCACTCCTCCACTAGGGTCTCGTATAGTCACCAACTGACGCTCGCAGTCGATCACTGCTCCAAAGCGGCTCAACCAATCCATACCCACGATGACACAGACATCACCCATCGCGATCGCTACCAGGTCAATCGGAAACTCGACACCAAAAATCTCCAGCACATATCCTCGGAATACATCGGTAGCAAAAACTGCATGCTCATCTGCTATAGAAACCCTCAGAGGTCGACTCAACGCCTCACGCTGGATACCGATGTGATGACTAAAGGCTAAAGACACGAAGGATCGACTCGCACCCGAGTCAAATAACACTAAAGCAGGTACAGAACTCACAAGAAATGTACCTAGATATAGCACAAAATAAGCACAATAAATCTCAGAATAAATAAATAAGGAAATACGTATCAGCGACGACATCAGGTGCTGCGCGGACCTCCTCCGCTGTCAACTGAAAAGCTCTTCCACAAGCCTTTGGAACCTCGGCCTTCACCGGCCGAACGTCAATAGCACCCAAAGCAGCAGGAGCGGAACCCTGGGCTGATCCCTGAACAAGATCAGGGCACTCGGCCTTCCGATGGTCGGTCTGATTGCAGTGGAAACAGACTGCAAATCCATTGGGGCAATCCTTCGCCATGTGCCCCTCCTTGCCACATTTGTAGCAAATCCCCACCCGGCAAGATCCCTCATGACTCTTGCCGCACTTGCCACAAGTGCGGCCCTTCTGGCCTCCTGATCTCGAATCAGTGGGCTTAGCTCGCTTGGTTGTCGGCTGCGACTGTGCCGGCCACCGGTCTCTCCCCTGAGACTCCGCATCCTCCCTCGCCCGAGTCTCCAGCTCGATCTCCCTCCTCCTGGAATTTGCCTGAATTTCAGCAAATGTCAAATAAGACGAGTTCGCCACGAACTCTCGAATATCCCTCCTCATAATGCTCAAGTACCGGATCATGCGTGCCTGCTCAGTCGACACATGCTCAAGGCAAAACAACGCCCTCTCGTGAAACATCCGCGTAATCACAATCACCGACTCTGTACCATTCCCTCTCCACTGGGGAAACATACTCATCTCGAAGCATCACAGCAAACCTCTCCCAATTTATTGCAGCATGCTCTGTAGGAGTAAAACTAGCCGTTACAAACTTTCACCAGTCCTTCGCTCCCAAGCGAAGCTGGTTCAGCGCGAACCGTACCCTCAAATGCTCTGGGCATGAACAAGTGTAGAAACATCCCTCGATAGTAGAGATCCATCTCATCGCAGCAATCAGATCCTAAGTCCCATCAAACTCTGGTGGCATCGTGTTGCTGAACTCCAGGTACAGCAACGAGTCACCTCCCTGTGGTCTGGCAGAAGCGACAGTTGCGGTGGCTGCAGCAGCAGCCGCCTCAGAATCTGCAGCATATCGCTCGTCAAACGTCTCAATCAAAGTGGTCTTAATATACCCAAACATCTCCGGAATAGCCTCCCATATGGTTGCGGCCACCTCGTCGTGAATCATCCTGTGAATCTCATCATCGCTGACTCCACTGCTCTCTGGGGTGTGGCGTGTACCTACCATGATGTCTCTGAAACACAACACAAAAACATCAGATACTCGCTCGAGCATACTCACACTCGACTACTCATCCCTACGTGCTCCTTAGCATCCTAAGGATTCTTACTTGGATTTGACACAGACCAGGTGCTTTCGGTAGTACGGGCCAAATACTACCTTCCACACCCCCACCTGTAGTCACCCTAAGTCTTCCTCCTAGGATTCTAATTCACAAATACTCTATATCTCACGAATCACAAGCTACTCTCTCAGTAGACCCCTCTCTTAAGCTCATCTAAGTATCTTTTCCTAGCTCATCTCCCGACTCAGAACTCAGCACATACTCAAGCAAATAACAGATAATACGGATCAAAATATCTCCTAGGCTAAGGCATCACAAATCGGGCAACTTTAGCCCTAGATTATGAAATACCTAGCCTATCCTCTAGAATGCAATCTTAACAAAATATCTCATAAATATCTTATAACACAAAAGTAAGGGTATTTTGGGAAATCACCGTTCGGGCTTTGGCTGATTGTACACACCGCTTCAACTTGTTTTCTCTTGAAACTCGTTCTCGTTTTGGAAAAATTCTTTTCTTTTGAAAATTCTTCTCAAATCCTCAGTTTGAGTCCAAACACACCCGGAGGTGCATCCGAATCCCTCAAACCAAGGCTCTGATACCAACTTGTAACAACGTAAATTTTCAACCAAAATTTTCAATTTCAAAACACATTTATTCCAATCATTAAACCACAAAGTGTCACAATGTCAAATCATCAAAACTCATGTCCAAAAACTGTATATAAAACTCCAGGATCCTCTCAATCATAACTAAATATTTGATGTGTGTATAATCAAGCCGGCGCCTTCCCGTGATCTTGAGAAGTACCTGAAACACATAACACATAACACATAACACGGTAAGCACAAAGATTACTGAGTTTCCGCAAAATACCACACACAACTCATTAGCCACTTTAGGCCATAACTCAATAAGACCCTCCGGTCAATGTGTCTCAGTGGGACCCTCCGACCCCAACTCAATAAGCTCATAAAAACAATATTCAGCATAAATCACAAAGACATAATGCAGAATATCACAAAACACAGATAAGTACATAAGACAGCTCAATCACACAAGGATACCACTCTTGGTAAGTATAGTGAGAAGACTCACCTCGTAAGCTAGCAAGTAAAAGTCTCGTACTCGGGAATCTAGAACTAGCTTCCGCCTAACACATTGGATAAGTATCTCTAATCAATACTCCACTCATACTCAAATACACCAAAGTTTGCTCTCTCATTATCTCTAACTCTTGGAATGGGTAAAAGACCATTTTACCCCTCCATTGTCTCCATTACTTATGTTGACCAAACCCTAAAGTCAACAGAAGTCAATCTCGAGTCAACAGTCCTAGTTTGACCTGACTCGCCGAGTGCACTCTTGTGACTCGTCGAGTCCAGTCGTCCCTAAGAAGTCTTCGTGAAGGTCCAGCTCGTCGAGTTAACCCCTAACTCTCCGAGTTACAGCATAACCAGCTCATCGGGGCAAACCCTAACCGACTCGTCGAGTCGGCTCCTCGACTTGGCGAGTCCATTCAGACTCTTTTCTCATTCAGACGATTTCAAGGCAGAAAACCTTCCCAAACTCTAGATCTACACTCTTAAGGCTAGTTTATCACGTAAAGGCACAGGCTTTACGTCCATGCATGGCACTTAGGGATTGAAATGCCAAAACATACCTTAAAAAGAGTTTTTCACTCAAGATCATTATTATGGCTGAATAAAGCAGGGACTTTTGGACTCTAGGGACCTCACATGCTACAGATCTGAAGTCCAAACCTCTATATGAACTTAAAACACTCTAGGTCCTTATTTTAGATAGAAAAAGCCCTAAACTCCCAAAATCATGAGATCTACTCAACAAAATGAGAAAGGTGCAAGCTTTATACGTTTCCCAGAAGCTCTAAGGTGAAATAGCCACGGATCTAGAAACTCCTTCTTGTCCCTTGGCTTGGAATCCTTCTCTTCTCTTCAAAAGATGCACCAAACACTTAAGGTTAGCTCAAAACTCTCTCTCTAAGCTCACGGACTAATTAGGGTGTACTCTCAGGGAAATATAGCCGCAAATGAGGCTATAAGTGCCCTTAAATAGGCCCCAAACCCGGGGATTTAGGGTTTCTCATCACAGAGTCTACTCGGCGAGTCGGCTCTTGGTCTCGTCGAGTAGGTCATTAATCCCACGTGGCACATCGCGACTCTACTCTACGATTTGTAGCACCGACTCGTCGAGTAGCTCAATAGTCCTCAAAATAATTAAATAAATAAACAATATACCTGGAAGTCCAGCTGTTACATGCTCACATCAAGCTATTCATCGACAATTATTACGATTGTCTAGCCTTGACATATGTCGAATTAGCTTTGACATTGGGTAAAGAGATTATTGTACCTAAATCATTATTGAAGAGTAAATTCGATTTGCAACCTTAAGATGATGGAGAAATTTGTCTGAAGCCACTTGGGATAATCTTTGTTGGTAAAAGCAAGTAGGGAAGGAAGACAAAGTTTTTGTTCCAAGCATGTGATGTCGAAAGATATACTACAACACAGTATATGAACTTAATTATTTGTATGAATAACTGTAAGAAGAACAATGAAGCAGATAAGGTTGAATTGAAGAAGGTGATGAATTGGTATGCGAAGATTCGGAGTACAATGCATCAAGCTATCCAGATGTTAATGACCTAGGTTCGACACTTCTCACAAAGGGGGAGAATGTTGATGTCGAAGTTAGTTGTGAGGTGTCGAAGGTCAAGGGATAGTTTCGTTAGTTTGTAACTTTATTATAAGGGTACTTTAGTGGCGAAGCTTTTCATGTCTACGCCCTTATATTTTTTGTATGCTTTCTATTCACTATAAATAGGTGTTCGGTACTAGAGTTAGATAAGAAATTTCCTGTACTTGTCTATTCACTCTGTACTCATTGAAAGCATAATCGAGCCATATAGATTATATTTAGATCTTTTGTTCATCATTTTCATATCACTCTGATTCTATATATCATACTCGATTACACAACTACTACAATTGAAGATAAAGCATCTGGAACCAAAAACACGGAAAAACTTGACATTAGGTTTTCGATTATTTATAATCTCATATGGCGTGACAGAAAATCGCTTATTGATAATAGATCGGTTTTGGGTAAAGCATGCAGTTCCTATCGCATCCGCCCAGAAGTAAAGCGGCAGATTCGCGAATGATAGCATAGTTCTCGCAGCCTCGCGCAACGAGCGGTTTCGTCTTTCGACAACCCCGTTTTGTTGAGGAGTGTAAGGAGCTACAAAATTATGAGTTACTACTTTCGCAGTCAGAAATTCCTCAAACGCTTGGTTTTTGAATTCCAGACCATTGTCACTGCGAATTTTACGAACCAGCTTTCGCAGTTGTATCTCAATCTGCTTTATAAAATCCTTGAGCTTTGGAGTGGCTTTTGATTTCTGCTTAAGAAAATGCACCCAAGTGAATCTGGAAAAATCATCTACAATTACGAGAATATATATGTTACCGCCAATGCTTTCAATTGCAGAAAGACCAGAAAGGTCTATATGCAAAAGTTCAAGTGGCTCTATGACTTTCGTATTCACAATCGTTGGATGACTCTTCCTGCTCTGTTTCCCCATTTCACAGGCTGCATAAATATGTTCTTTATAATACTTTAGGACAAGAAGCCTTCGCACATGATCACCAAGAACAAGCTTGTTGATGTCTTTGAAATTGAGATGCGAGAGTCTTTGGTGCCATAGCCAGCTATCATCAGTGGAGCTTTTGTAAGTTAGCAAATTGCATGCTTCCCTTTGATGGGGTTCAGATTGAGGGGATACATTTCTCCTTTTCTCTTTGACTTTAATAGAAAATTTTTGGTTGCCTTTTCAATAATTTTTTATCCTTCGTCGTCGAATGAAACTTTTAATCCTGTACCCACCATCAACTGCGAAACACTAATGAGATTATGTTGCAGTCCTTCCACATACGCAACCTTGCGAATTGAAAACTCTTCATTTATTATCATCCCATAACCCTTGATTTCGCCAAGTGAATTGTTGCCGAATTTCACTCTTCCTCCATCCTTTAGTTCTCTAAACTCTCGTTTTCCTTTCTTCCTGAAATGTGATGCGAGCAGCCACTGTTGATATACCATTCAGAGTTAAACTTCTCGTCACGTATTACCTGCGAAAATCAACAAGATTTAGGAACCCAAAGTTGTTTGGGCCCTCGTGAGGTTTTCACGGGAAAAGTAATAGCAACATCAACTAAGTAAGATCTTTTGACCAACGTGGTGCTATCTTTTCTTTTAATTTGAAAAACTATGATCCTATTATCTTTTAGGTTCTTATCCTTAGAGGATATTTTCCTTTGCTTATTATGGATCTGTTGTTTGACAATTTTCTTCTCAACTATCTTGGGATTAGTTTCGGATCTTTTGAGAGGAATTTTAGGCTCCAAAACTATCTTTCCTTTGCCTTTAACATCCTGCGATGTCTTGGCTGAATGTGAAGCATTCGTGTTAGGAGAGAAGTGAGATTTGGTTTTCTGCACAGGTTTTGCATGATTTAAAAAGGATGGTTTTTGTAAAACTTTTTGATTCGAAACCTATTGAGACTGATTTCGTTAAAAATTCTGACTTCGTGAAAAACTCCTAGGGTTCGCATGTAAAGAGACTTTCGCATTTGGATTGAATTTTTCTTTATGAACAAAGTTGGGATTCTTAGATTGCCAGAACTGCTTTCTTTCCTTGAGATTTTTGTTATATCTAGAATTCCTTTGGTGTTTTTGAGCTGCGAACTGCTCAGAGGATTTGTGAATACTAGCCCTAGGTTTTGGCTTTCTGGGAGGGGTTTCGGTCCGAATAAACGATGTGTCTTTTGGAACGTTCTTAGTTCCACTTGGAATCCCTTTTTCGTAGCTTGAATTAACCTTGTTCAACGGCTCTGCTACGCACCTGCTCTATGTTTTCCAAGAGGTCATTTCAGATAGACCTTTGGTTTCGTTTACATTATCGATTGGAGCTGACCAGAAAAACTCATCGCAACCATCTTTATTGTCGTCTTCAACTATGGACGTTAATTATACTGTTTTATTTTTATTCAGTCCCTTAGTTGCGAAAACTTTATTGGGAACAATTTGAACCTTTGGAAAATTAGTTGCTTTTTCTCCTAAAATTTTAGATTTAACATGAGAAAAACGTGCAAATTCAACTGAATTTTCAGAAATTAAGACTTTCGCAGGTTCAGGTTCGTTTTTGACAAATTCAGAACAATCAACCTCATCCTCCACAGAGATTTCACTCATATCACTGTCATCGTCAAATTCAGAAAAGTTTTCAACATCAAGTTTATTTTCTGAACTCAACTTGGTGCTTAATGAGTCAAACTTCTGTACAGTTTCGGATTTAATTTGCTCTTTGTCTTTTTCATCCAAAAGTTGTTTAAGCATGTTTTTGTGGTCTTTGGACTGTATATAAGATTCGATTTTGTCCAGTCCTATTTTGTATGCATCTAAAACTTCGTCAGATGAAACGATAGATTCTCACCTGTAACACTCTGCGTCGATTTCGTCCTCTTTTAACTCGAGAAAGGGAAAAATCATCTTGTGAATTTTCTTTCTAATCTCACAATCAAGATGTAACTGGGTGATATTAAAATAGAGTCTTTTGGCAATCAAACAAAAAATATTATGTTGTTTTTAAAAGACCTAAATTATCTCTCTGCAAATAAATTAACTCATCCCTAGATCTAGACAAATCTAACTCCAATTTTTGAATCCACATGCGCCTCTCTTCACTCTTTGAAGAAACCCTGCCGAGTTGATCGGTTAAGTTAGAATTTGTTAAACAAGTTTGTTTTAGACTATCACTGAAACTTAAAAATATGTATTTTAAGTAGTTCAATTCAGTTTCATATCTAGACATAGGTATATTCAGAGAGTCAAGAATAGAGTTTACCTTGTTGATCACCTGCTCGCACTCGCTTATCTGCTCAAGAACTGGTTTCGCAGCGAAACAGCTATGAGCGCTACGTCCACCATCAATTGCATAACCCCTCATCTCTGACACTTCATTGGTAACCATCAAACACCTTCCATTAAACTGCAAAACTTCATCCTTCGCCACGAAGCTCTTTCCATGAGTAGGTCTGTGAACCTCTTCATCTTCAGAGTCAGTCGACCAGACCTCGACTCTGCCAAACTCATCTTCAGCTTCGTTTTCCTGCACAATCAAAGAAGTCATGGTGTTATCAGCGTTCTTATTCTTTTTAATCTCCTCCAGCTTTCGGAGACAGTATGTCTTGTCATCCTCTCCTTCCTTCTTCTCATTCCTTCTTCTCAGCATGCATTCCTTGGCTAGATGGTTTTTGCCATGTAAGTAATTAAAATCATAGCCGGAGTCTCCCACAAGCTTTTTATCCTTCTTCGCTTCTTCTTTCTGAGAGTTATTCGCACTCTCCTCCTTTACGTTTTCA
Organism: Lactuca virosa; assembly: GCF_052849685.1. Lineage (NCBI taxonomy): Eukaryota > Viridiplantae > Streptophyta > Magnoliopsida > Asterales > Asteraceae > Lactuca > Lactuca virosa. The sequence goes on along the minus strand of NC_136432.1, from coordinate 42,675,914 downwards.
GAGCTATAACTGCCCTGCCAGTTTCGGTTTTTATTGCGACTAAAGTTCTTCTTTGCAAATTTCTTTAGATTAGACACCATCAAAGCAAATTCTTCCTTAGAAAGTTCACAATCGGAGAGATCAGATTCCGAACCATCATCATTTACAACCTTTTTACCCTTTGCAACAAGGGCCAGTGATCCCATCCCAGAAACTAAATTCCCCTCTTTCGTCACTTCATCTTTATGTGACCTCAATATTCCAACAAGCTTTGCCAACGTGTAATTCTTGAACTGCTCATGTTCTTTTACGGTAGAAACTACGGCCTTCCATTTAGATCTTAGCCCGTTCATTAATGTGACTTTTTTATCAATTAGTTCATGTCCAATCTTGTGCTTCATCATCCTACTGAGAAGATGATTATAGCGATTGAAAGTTTGATCTAGACTCTCTTCAGGCTTTTGTACAAAGGCTCCAAACTCTGAAAGCAGTAGAGTTTGAGTAGAATGCTCAAGATCAACATCACTTGAGTATAGTTCCTTGAGACTATCCCAGGTGGCTTTTGCTGTGTCGCATGAACTCACCAAACAATAAGTGTCTGGTAGCAAATCAAACCTGATGATCCTCATCTCTTTAACGTTGCTTATCAGCTTATCCTTCTCATCTTGTGGTATGTCTTTTACATCAAGAAGAAGCTTGTTGTAGTCGGCTTGAGTTTTGATTTCTCTTCTTGTTCCTGTATGAGCAAACTTCTAGACAGTAATGGCTTCCCATATCAGATAGCCATTGTCTTCAAGCCCTAGGACGTAATCTTCAAAGTGTAACGCCCACACTTCATAATCACTGGGGAAAAGAATAGGGATTCTAGTTGTAGATCCAGTGATGCTTGAAATATTTATGGAGTTAATGCGAGAATCGTATGACATGTTTAAAGATCGATTAAAACATGTATGAATCAGATGTGTAAACTAAAATTGCTTTTGGGTAATATTAAGATCAAATATCAGCGTCAATAACAATGATAACGGCTGAACCAGATTCAATAATAGCGGAAACCCTAAAAACTCTTTAACAGAAGAGATGCGTATAGATTACACAGTCTCCTACTTTGATACCAATAGTTGAGATTAAAACTCTATAGATCGAATAGATTCAAACAGGAAAAAGCAATCAAACACAGAATATAAAGCAAGAATGTGTCGAATGATTAAAAGTCACAGCCTCAGAAGAGATCGATAAAGAACTGCTACTGTAGAGGCTATGTAGGGTTTATAATGACACGATTAACTAATACACGATGCATGCATGCAGCTTAAATAGTACAACTCTAAAAGTAAATGACGGGTGGACAGGCCCAACCCGGATACAAATAGACTATACAAAAAGCCCATAAACACGTAACACTAAATACCCAACAAATCATCAGGGAGACAGTTCAACGAGTTTCCCTTTTTGATCCACTTATCATTACGAGTCATGATGTTGTCAGTGCGAACGAAGTTCTTTTCAAAAGTGCACCCGCTGACTTTGTGAGAAACATCGCCACATCGATAACAAACTTTGATTCTAGGATTCTTTCCTTTAATAATAGTTTTTTATTTCTTTTCAACTGTTGAATCCAAAGAACTTTGACAATTTGATTTAAGAGTTCTTGTTTTAGTTCTGGAACAAGGAATGTCATCGATGGTATTCTCAGATGATACCTTGTCATGGGTCTCATAAATCATTAAGGAGTCATTAGAAGTAGAGGACTTTGATTGATCTTCAGGTTTAGAATTGCTAACGGAGCACTGAGGAAAACTGCTAAGAATTTCGTTTACTGAATAAACTTCACCATTGCATATAGGAAGATTTAACAAAATCTTAGCAGAGGGAAGAACATAATCACGGTGAGAAGTTTGATGAGAAAGATCAAGAGAAAATAATCAAGAAACACATTTGGTGATACCGTTAGAATCAATGGAGCAGTGGGTATCAATTAAAGTTTGATTGATAAAATAAGAGCTCACAAATCTATTCTTAAAATCTTCTTTTAAACAGTCAGCTTTATAGAAGCTTTGTTTAGTCTCAACAACTTTGGTTAAGGAAACAACACCTTCTATATCGCCTCTAAGAATTTTCTCACACTGATCTGGAATATGAACATTAATAATTCTTGTGACATTAAAGTGAGAAGAGCCCCAATTTTTCAAAATAAGTTGAATGCATCTAGCGTGATCAAAAACTTTCTATTTTTCAGTGTGAAGAAAGTTATTGGTCAGCGAGATAGATGTGTTTTCCTTTTTTAATATAGAAAGAGATTTTTCAAAAAAAAAGAGAGTTTTTATTTTATTTTCTTTAACTCAAAAATGAGAGAAGATCTTTCTTTATTTAATACCAATAAGTCGAAACGTAATTGATCAATCATGTCATTTTTTTTATGTTTTCGACATAAGAGTAGTTAACGGGATTTTTTACCTGATACGCTGATGTAGCGTCCCATTCTATCTTAAGGTATGCAACAGCTTGAGAAAGATCAGCGTCAAGAGTCCCATCGCTGTCAATTGAAGTGCCAGCGAGAGATTTAATGATCTGGGCCATGAGACACATACCTTCATCATCTGAGGAGTTTTCCTTTTCAAAAGAAGATGATATTGTAATCATCATCGCTTGAGCGGTTGAACAGTTTTGAACCAAACGATAGACAAAATAAGGGAGTGAGTTTCCAATAGCAATTCTCGCCTTTACATCGACATTCAGCACCCTTTTCTCTTCCTTGTTATATCCAGGCACATATTTCCCTTTCATCTTACTACCAGATGCACCATCATTGGATGATTGATGCATAGCGGCGACATGAGCTTTGTTGATGATGTCGAGCATATCAAAGTCCACGAACTCGAGAGCTTCCATGGCCTTTGATTTCCAAGCAGAGAAGTTGTGTTCATCAAACGAAGGGATCTTGTTGCAGACAGTTGATTTTGGATTGAAAGAGGTCGACATGATTACTTGAGTGTATCAAAAACCTGCTCTGATACCAATTGAAGGTTTGTATAGATCGGATACACTTCAAGTATAAAGAAAAAAAGTAAATTGATCTAAGAAAACAAAGAACATAAAGTAAATAACATATGGAGTTCTCCAAATTGTCTTTCACCAAGAAAGGGTTTGTCTTCAATAAGAAGATGGTTTGTTACAAAGACAGTCACCAAGACGAACTCAACATTACGGTTTACCCTAATGTTGATTATATACTAATATATACAAGTATATCCCTTGATTGAAGGGATTGCATCTAATCTATACTAAGAATCGATCCTCATCACAAGAATATTGGATCTGCTATCTATTCTATACGTATCTATATCATTGCCTAATATACAAAATATTACATAGAATAACAATACTAAGTGCTGACTACACGTTGAAACTGATGGACTTGATATGTTTGTGTTGATGGATGTATATGTTGACGCTGACAAATAGCTTGTATAGTTTTTGACTCATCAGATCATAATGTGTGACCTTACAGATTCATCGGTGGCTCCCATCTCATTACGGCTTCAATTTTTTTGGATCAACTTTAATGCCTTCTTTTCCAATGACATGCCCAAGGAATTAGACTTCTTTCAACCAAATTTCACACTTTGAAAATTTTGCATATAATTTCTCTTCCCGACTCTTCGAATAGATTAGAATATCATCAATAAAAGTGATAAAAAACTTATCTAAAAATGGTCGACATACCCGGTTCATCAAATTCATAAAGGCAGTAGGGGCGATTGTCAATTCAAACAAAATTACAAGGAATTCATAGTGACCATATCGGGTCCGAAATGTTATTTTTAGAACATTGGATTCTTTCACCTTCAATTGATGACATCCTGATCTCAAATATACCTTCGAGAAGTATAAAACTTCTTTTAATTAATCAAAAAGATCATCTATCCGCGACAACGGGTATCGATTTTTAATTGTAACATTATTCGGTTCATGATAATCTATACACATTCGCATCGTACCGTCCTTCCTTTGGACAAAAAGAATAGGAGCATCCCATGAAGATGTGCTAGGTCGAATGAAACCACTATTTAATAGTTCTTATAGTTGTACCATCAATTCTTTCATCTATGAAGGTGCGAAACGATACTGTGAATGAGCAATAGGTTCATCGCCAGGTATCAAGTCTATAGTAACTCAATCTGACGATCTGGGAGGTAATCCCGACAGTTCATCCGAAATTACATCTTGAGAATCTTTTACTATTTCTACTTCACCAATAATCTTTTTAGAATCAATTTTACTTACATGCGCTATATATAATATACCACCCTTGTTGAAACTTTTTTGAGCCTTTGCCATTGAAATCACATGAACTTCTTCACCTCTTCTTGCATCTCAAATCATAATTAAAGACTTTTTGGGGGAATCAACAATAAAACTTGTTGATTACACGTAGTTTGGGAATTATTGGGGGACAACCAATCCATACCCACGATAATATCAAATTTCTCTGGTAGTGATCGGTTTAAGATTTATAAGGAATTCGGTCCCGTAAATCCCAAGTCGACACTCATGATATTCCTCATTTACCAATACATATCTCCCGTCTAAAACTTCTACTAAAATATGCTCATTTTTCGGGGTTAATTGTGTTGTTAAATGAGAAGCAAATTTAACAAATACAAAGGAACATGTTACACCATACTCAAATATCACATAAACCGGGAGTGAATTTAAAGTGAAGGTACCTATCACAACATCTGTCTTTCTTTCCTCCCGAGGATTTCCTCTATCACCCCGACCAACCCATTTTGGTATTTCTTTTGACGCCTTCGGGCATTCAGAATAAATATGTCCACTCTCACTATAACCATAACATATACGATTACAAGTCCGAACTGATTCCCGAAAATCACGTGTCATATTCCTCTTCTTTCCACATTTATACCCGAACTGGGAGGCTTTTTGAACTTGTTCCTTGCTTTCCATCCCACCTACTTTCCTATTTGTGTTTTGATGAATCACCTTCTTTTACTACATCTTGTCGTTTAAGTTTAATTTCTCATTTATGAGCAAAATCCACTAACTGAAGAAAGGTACTATAAGAGTTTATTTGAAAAAACTCATAAATTCTTGTCACGAGTCTCAAGGTGTAACGATCCATCCTTTTAGCTTCAGTATCTACCTGGTAACGAGCAAATCAAGCCTTTTTATTAAATTCAACAGTATATTGTTGCACTATCTTTGATCCTTATTGCGAGTGCATAAACTCTTCTTCTATCTGTCTCATAACAATAGGAGAGCAATAATCTTCTTCAAATTTAGCTCGAAACTGTGCATAAGTCAACGTACGAGTCAAACTCTTCCCAGGGTACTAGAAACCATATCCCACCAATAATGAGCATCCCTTACGAGCATATTTGTAACAAATTCCACTTTATTTTCTTCTTTACACTTGCTGGTACGAAATATATTTTCGGTGTGGGTCAACTATGTCATAACAACCACAGGATCCATAGTTCCTACAAACTCCTTCGGTTTACAATAAATAGAAGTTTTATACACATAATCTCCCTTGTTTTCCACAGAAGTAGTTCCAGTTGTCTTTACAAATCCACCATTATCCACATTCTCCCTTTGTCCTTCTATGATAATAGGAGGTTGATCAGTTGTTGCTTTTGTAACCACCTCAATTTGAGGTGTGGTCATAGTTGGTAGTAATTCTTTAAGAGCTTTTGCTACCTCCTCAACAATTATTTGTCGAAGACCTGGTTGCTGCTTTGGAGGTCCTTCCGGGTTGGTTGGCGAACCGAACCTTGAGACCCTATACGACCACCTCTTTGACCACCTCCTCGTGTATCCCGAGTGTTAACCATCTTCAAAACAAAAATCAATAATTTAGCTCATATTCACATGAATTTTCCTTCTCATTCCACATCACATATCATGTACTTGTTTAAAACTAGTACATGTTCAATATTCACAAAATCATATTCCACACATCATCTCATTGGAGGTCAATCTTAAATTCCTTCCCACAGCTCAAGTCTAGAATCCCACACTCCACGGCCTAGTTCACTTGAACAAATGCTCTGATACCAACTTGTAACACCTATAAAGTTAACACAAATTTACACCCAAACTTTTCCAATTATATAAAATATTATACAATAAAAGCTTCATACATATTAAACATTAAGTTTCAACTTTAATAAGTGTACAAAAAATAGCCCAGTAATCAACAGTTTTAAGAATTCATTGGATTGGAACCAAAGAAATCACCACATGGACCAAATTTGCAATTTTATTATCAGTTTATTATGTGTTTTGTTGTATGTTATTGTATTCATTAGGGGTAAGCTCGGTACCAAACCGATACCGAACCGAAAGTACTGAAAAACCAAAATATGTAAATTGAAGGTACCGAATCACAAACCAAATAGGATATACTAGTACTGATACTTCAGTACTATCATCCATTTGTGCCAAATTTCAAAGAGCATCAACATGCCATGTTTGAAACTTTGTAACTCGGTCAATACTAATCTAATTAAGTTGATTCCATATCCTAATTTGTAGACAAGAGATACAAGAATATGTAGGGAAAAAACAACTTATTCTGAGCTCGTATGAGAGAGCTATAGCTTTTCTAAGAGTACGGAAAACGTTGCACAAACTAAAATTACAATAACAACCCTTGTTTAATGCGATGTAACACAGCCACTGGTTATCAAATTAATTTGATTTTATAGCCTAACTAGTAGCCAAGACATAGTCGAATGTGCATAAAAAATCAGTTTTTCTTGAGCTTGTATGAAGCTATGCATATTTGGAGCTTGTACGAAAAAGTGAAGAGAATCTTAAGAGGTATCATGTATCCTAATGTGATGGTAATGAAACTGAAAATGCTTAATTTTGACAATTTAGAGGAATTGAGTACCGAACCGATTTAACATATGTATGGTACATGTTCGGTTTGATACCAATGATACTTTTGCTCATTGTCTATGATCTACATATAATAAATTACGTTTATGGAAATATAATCTTTAAAAATGATATATAAAAATTATAAAAATGATTGCAATATTTTACCAAATTTGCTTTTAAAAAGGTATTTCTTAATCTATTAGCATTGATCCAACGAGAAACAAGTAACAAAGTAAAGGTCTTTCATGGCTCATGACCAGTCAGTCATTCACATGCCTTTTTTAGATAATTAATAATTTATTTATTATAAAATTATTTATATATTTTAATCAATATTTCATTGCTCATCTCATACACTTTAAAGATTACGAGCTATCTGCTAGGTGGAAGGCACCTCAAGAGATTTGTGGGGCCATATATAAAGGGTAATACTTTAGCAATTTATATATTTTTCCTAAAAAAATTATTTACATTTTTTGAAAAGGGTAATACTTTAGCAATTTATATATAGGTAACTCAAGAACATTTATAAAATGTTATATGGTTGATTATATTTGCAAATACATAAATTTTATATTACTAAATGCTTAGGTTTTTAAGTATACATCTTCACAATATATCATAAACTCAAATATGTATAGGAATGTAGACGAGTTCAACGCATTCCGCAACATATCAAGATTAGTTTGAGTTACAACAATATTTTTTAATGCATATACAAAAGTATTAAGTAAATTGAAGTCAATTCAATGATATATTTTGTTTCTTAATTTTTTTTTTTAATAATTAATGGTTGAAATATAATAAAAACGGTAATGTTCGCAGTAAAACTAATATATAAGGTTTATTGGGAGAATAAAGTAGGGATTATTTTCAATCCGTTTAATACATTTCAGTTTTAACTAAAAAAAATTGGTTTATGATTTCATTTATTAAAGATCCCATTTGGAAAAACTTGTTTAATAGATTTTGCCAAGATTGCTAATCTCTATAAATCTAGAGACATATTCTATGTTTAAAAAAAAATACAGATTTTTAGTTAATTTTTATTTGACAAAACATGTGTTCAAAATCAATTATGTTATAAGTTATAACATAGTTATTAATAAATATTAATTCAAGATTACATTTTTAATTTTTTATTACTAAATATATATGATTTATTCCTTTTAAACCAAAAGAGGACTAATGTAATAGGCATTATTAAATGAATAGATAAATGATTAAAAAATGAATAGATAAATGAAAAGAAGAAAATTGAAAAGGTAAGACCAACACATATTCATAATTGTCATCTTATGGTTCAACCCCACACTCATCGTTGATACTTTTTTGTTGTTGCGGGGGATTCTATCTTTCACACACTAGAAAAAGAATCATTATTGTTAGTAGACATGGGATTCTACTTTTTAGTTTTCTATTTTCCATCGAATGAAAATATTTATATTCTTAATTTATGAGAAAATTACTAACATAGCTATTTTCATAATCTCTTTGCGGAAGAAAAAAAAAACACTAAAAAAAACACTAAAATTACAAAAAATAGTCACTAAAATCGTAGAGGGGTTAGTGTCATCTACGATTTTGTCATCTCATCTATGAATGTACAAGTGCTTAAAGTGTGGACGTGCATTTGGCAGTTGTACGTTTGCAGGTGGTTTTTGTTGTAGTTTTTTTTTTCATTTTTTCTGATATAAATACCCCATCACACCACCGACCATCGCAGATGAACTTATCTGAACATGTTTAAACCAAAAAACCGTAAGCACAAAGCTTTGTGAATTCCCTAAAATACCACATACCATACAACGGGCTCAGCCCAACATACAAACGGGCCTAGACCAGCATACAAGGTCCCAGTCTAGCATACCAACGGGCCCAGCCTAACATATCAATGGGCCAAGCCTAAGATATCAACGGGCCCAACCCATCATATCAAAGGCCCAACCCAACATACCAACGGGCCTAAACCATCATATCAACAGACCCAACCCAACATATAACGAGCCCAACCCATAACTCATGCAAGAGTCATAAAGACAACTAGCATCATACATAGTATAATGAGAAGACTCACCTTGCCGATGAAGTCCACAGCTAATAGCTCTCACAGCCAATGAACGGATGGTAAACACCTCCTACTAAAACCACACAAGGTAAACCCTAAGTCTATTTTCTAAAACTAGAAACTGACCAAAAGTCAACCCATGCCAAAACTCAATAGTCAAAGTTAAAGTCAACACTTAACATCACTAACAGCTACTTCCCACGTCGTAACCAGCCTTTGGTCACGTCGTGGCCAATGAACTCAGCCTCGAACCAAAACTCTTGATTCAAACAACTCAGCTACGATCAAAAACCATCGTCATGTCATGATGGCCATGCCTTCACGTCGTGACCAAGCTAGTCCAAAACAGCCGGGAAAACACTTCGTCACGTCGTGACCACCATATGGCCACGTCGTGACTACGGGAGAATCGGACAACTTAATGCATTCAACCCTTAATCCTTTGAGCCCTCCATTCCAACTTCCCAAAAGGCTTTACTTCAAAATCATTCTAAAAATCGATGCTTTGTAGACATGCATGTCTTGATCTCATATTAGGTCAAAATGATAAAGAAATGGAACCACAATCACATGAATGACTTCCAAACCTAGCCAAACTCCAGATCCAACTACCACAACCCTTAAGGGACCTAAAGGACCTATAAAGTTGCCAACTCCTTCCTTCCAAACATCCATAACATGAATAAAAAGGGATAAAAAGCCTAGATCTAGAAGCTATCATCATAAAGTTTGGATCTTTGATACTTACAATGATCAAGAAATGGCTTAAACATCAACTCCAAGCTTGCGAAGAGATTCTCTACACCATAAGGCCTTCTTTTTTCCCTTCCAAGGGCCCCAAAACACTAAGGATAAGCTCACAAATGAAGAGGAGAGTATTATGGTTTTCTTCAAGGCTCAAAAGGGTGATGGAGGCTGGAAATGAAACCCTAAATTCGAGTTTAATTGCTTAAATACGGGGGAAACCCTAAAAGATCATGGGCTTGGGCTGCAGCCATACTCACGACGTGACCATACTCATATCATGTCATGACATGCTTCCCGGATGTGTGTTTCCCATTTGACTCGTCACGTCGTCACCTCCCTATGGTTACGTCGTGACACTCGATTTTCCCTAAAAACCATGCTGACTCCTTAATGCCCTATACCGATCCATTCTGGAAAACGGGTATTACATGATGGATCGGTGTTGTACATGGTAGACCATATTAAATCACCTATTGTTGGTTGTGGTTGTGTGTTTTTATGCTTTAGTTTTGGAAAAAAGTCTTCTTCTTAAGAATGTTATGCATGTTCCTAAGGTTACGAAGAACTTGGTTTCTGGTGGTTTAGTTAATAAATGTGGTTATAAAGAAGTTTATGAATTTGAAAATATATCTTATCAAAATGTGGAACATTTGTTGGGTTTGGATATTATTGTAGTAGTATGTTTAGATTGAATATAAATGACAAGGTTGTAGATTATATATATGTGGCTTGTTCTAGTATTGATGATTCTTCTTTATGGCATACTCATTTAGGACATGTTCATTATAAAAGAATGCTTAAAATTTCTATAAATGGATTAATACCATCTTTTGATATTAACATAGAAAAGTCTAAAACTTGCATGTTAACTAAGATTACTAGACAACCATTTCCTAATGTTAAAAGGAATTTCGTTGTGCTTGAATTAATTAATGGTGATCTATGTGCTTTGCATTCAACTTCATCCTTAGGAAATAAGAAATACATATTTACTTTTATAAATGATTATTCTCGTTTTTGCTATGTGTACTTATTGCATTATAAGGATGAAGCCCTTGATAAATTTAAAATTTATAAAATATGAAGTTGAATTGAAACAAAATGATTTAATCAAAAGACGTCGCAATGATCGAGGTGGTGAGTAATATGATCCATTTTATTTCCAATCTGTTGGAATCATACAAGAATTAATAGCTCCATATGCTCCACAACAAAACGATATTTCTGAAAGGAAAAATAGAGTTCTAAAGGAAATGGTGAATTTTGTCATATTTAGGATGGAGTGATGGATTCTGGGGAGAAGCTATGCTAACAGCTTGTTATCTTCTAAATTGAGTTCCAAACTAAAGGTACAGGATAACTCCCTATGAACTTTGGTATAAAAAGAAATCAAACTTAGGATATCTTAAAGTTTGGGGTTTTTAGGCAGTTGTAAAACTGACTAAACCAAAGATAAAGACTTTGGTGAAATAGGTATTGATTGTATCTTTATTGGATATGTTGAGCATTCCAAGGCTTATAGGTTTTATGTTATATAACCTAATGCTTTTGTTTTAGTTAACACTATTATAGAATCAATAGATGCAAGATTTGATGAAAATCGTTTTTCATCTGTACCTACACAAATGGATATGGTTCCTACTTTCAGTGAAACTACCAAGGAAGTTGTAATTGATTCAAATGAATCATCTGAGCTTAGAATAAGCAAAAGAAAAAGGAAATCTAAATCATTTGGTAATTATTTCTAGCTTTATCTAGTTGAGGGTTCTAGAGATGAGGTTTCATGTCAATATTCATATTGTTTTAGCATTGAAGAAGATCCTAAAACATATGATGATGTAATGAAATCTCAATATGTTGCTTTCTTGAAAGAAGCAACAAATGATAGGATGGATTCTATTATGGGAAATAATACATGGGTATTGGCATATCATCCCAATAGATGCAAACCTTTGGGTTACACGTGTATATTCAAAAGGAATATGAAAGTTGATGGATCAATTGACAAGTTTAAAGCTCGATTGGTTATTCAAGGTTTTAGAAAAAAATATGACATTGAGTACTTTGATACTTATGCTCATATTTCTCGTATATCTACCACTAGATTGTTGATTTTTATAGTAGCAATTCATAATCTGGTCATTCGCATATGGATGTTAAAACAACATTCTTGAATGTTGATTTAGAGGAAGAGGTATATATAAAACAACTTGAGGGTTTTGATATGACTGGAAATGAGCATTAAGGTGTGCAAGTTGGTTAAATTATTGTATGGGCTTAAACAAGTACCAAAATAGTGGCATCAAAAGTTTGATGATGTTGTCTTGTCACATGGTTCAAGTTGAATCAATCAGACAAGTGTGTATATAGTAAATTTTATGCGTCTGGTAAAGGAGTGATCATATATTTATATGTAGACGATATGTTGATCTTTGGTACTGAGCAAAGGCGAGTTGACATGACCAAAGTGTTTTTATCATCTCAGTTCTCCATGAAGGACAATGGGGAGGCAGAAGTGAGTTTTAGAATAAAAATCAAACATGAACATCAAGGAATCTCAATTTCACAGTCTCATTACATTAAGAAAGTACTTAAGAAGTTCAATTGTTCATATTGCTCTCCTATGTGTACTCCTTTTGATCCAAGTATGAAACTTATGTCGAATAATTGGGAAGCAATTTCACAACTTGAGTATTCAAAGTTCATTGGGTGTTTGATGTATGTTATGACCACCACAAGGCCTGATATATCATTTGTTGTAGGAAAGCTAAGTAGGTTTACTAGTAATCCTAGTACTGATTACTGACAAGCAGTAAGGAGGGTGCTAGAGTATCTTAAGAAAACCATGGATTATGGTTTGACTTATGTAAGGTGTCCTTCTTTTATAGAAAGATATTCAAATTATAGTTGGATAACAAATATATAAGACCACTCTTCTACTAGTGGTTGGGTGTTTCTTCTTGGTGGAGTTGCCATTTCATGGGCTTCTAAGAAACAAACATGCATCACAAATTTAACTATGAAATTTGATTGATGAAATTATTTGTGGCCAAAGAAGCGGAATGGTTAAGAAATTTGATTGATGAAATTCCTTTGTGGCCAAATCCTATATCGCCTTTCTATACATTGTGATAGTGCTTCCACCTTGGCAAAAGCATACAGTCAAGTGTATAATGGAAATTCGTGACATTTGGGTGTTAGGCACCGTATGGTATCATTACTCATGGTATCATTTCTGTGGAATTTGTTTGAGCTCAACATAATTTAGTTGACCACTTGACGAAGGGGTTAGCAAGAGACTTGTTAAGAAAATCTATCATAAGGATGAGTTTAAGGCCCACTTGATATCTCTATGGGTCAGATACCCAATTCCCTTCTAATATAATGTTAGAAATTGAATTCAATGTGGAAAGCTTGCTTATGGATTACATCCCAAGGTATGTACTTATAACATGTAGAGTTAATGTAGGTTGATTGAGTTATTAATAGTTCTTTTGAAAAAGTGCATTAACAGGTGCATGATATAGAAAAATTACCTATGTGAGTGTGAAGTGTTTCCGCTTCAGAAAGATTGGGCTAGGATTTTATGCACTCATGAATGGATATGACACATGGTTGTAATAGTGCCAAGTATGAAACATTAGATTTTGTGTTTAACTTATGTGTATAGTATCTTCAGTTGCTCAAATGAGTTGAAGGGTTCAATCCTTAGGACACCCTAATTCTCAAGTATTTGTAATGTGTATTATACTAATGTGAAAATTCAATCTTCAAGATATTTTCATTTATGCATGAGTTTGGTTTTGTGTTTGATTTTAGGTAATTAAGGATTACACTAAAATAGGGGAGGAATGTTGGTGATTTTAGTGTATTTATTATAAATATTGAGATAGTTTGAGTTCTATTTACTCACTGAGACTGGAGGCGCAAGATGCACACTCGGAGTGATAAATATGAACTCAGGAATACGGGGGTCCAAGGGGTAGATCCCCTGGCAGTGGTTCCGTTGACTGGTCAGCGGACAGGGTCAAGGAGCAGCACCCCGAAACCTAAACGGATTTCTATATAAGGAAAGAGTCCATATATGTATTTTCCCGCCAACAACCAACTAATGACATCATGATGATGTAAGCATTAGTTATGTACATTCACTACCCCTTTTGGGGCCAATTTTGGGTTCCAACCGATTTTAACCACTTTCCTTTCCTTGTATAAATGCAAGGTAATTGTTCCATGAAAAGGGTTGATCATTTACATATACGAAATTGATCATTATCCACTCTCTGTCTCTAAAGAACACTAAACATCACAAGGTATTATTTGTTTATGTTTTGGATTAGGCCTGCGAATCCAAATCAGATTTCTTGGTATGATACTACTTCTGAATTTGTGTAACCCTAGGTTATAAGGGATGAATTACAGATTTCAGAAAGTGATATAATCACGATCCAAGTAATATCCAAGTATTATTTTTATTTTGAAATCCTTATATCTAATCAACATGGATCATTAGCCCAAACTATAAGTATTACTGATTTACCTAATCAATCCCCGTTTATTTAATCAGTCTCTTTTGATCACTAAATTAATTCCAAATTAATTATTGATCAATACAAATTAAATAATATGATTTCTCAATTAATATATTATTCCTATAATATATTAATAAATCACAAATAATCTCTTTCTCAAATATCCATCCTATCAAATTGCTCCGGTGAAGGCAACGCAAAAGGACCATGCTACTATCGGGTCAACTACATACCAATTATAGTTATGGGCTTAGACACCTAATCCAACATAAGTAAGTTCATGAGAACTCACATGGATATCTGATAAGATGTATCCATACCATTAACTAGGTGGCACATAAACTTCTTCGAGCCACTACACAAACATATACATATACATAACCTTAATTAGCAATTAAGGTATAACGCTTAACTTTCCTTCTTATCAGAGTCTTGGTCAAATACTCACACACTTGGGTAAAAGACCATTTTATGTTTCGAGCTCACATTTTTCACCTTATTACATATTTTCACCCTTTTAACTTAGTTACTTAACTATGTGTTTACTCCGTTTAATTTTAAGTGTTCTCTTACATGCTTTTACACATAATATATCTATTCACCAACCTTTAGCATCCTGGTGATCATTTACATGTTTTTTCATAGTGTTTGAAAACTTTTACATATTACTAATACATAATTAGGTTGATATTATATTAATTAACATCTTTATTAAATTTACAACCCTTAAGCTCCTTTTTAGCATCTTTACCATTCTATACACATATCTATTAATAATGATCATTAGTTTAACATACTTCACACCCATGCACTTATAGTTGTACATACATATATCATTAATTGACACGCACACTTTCATTCATCTTTTCATAAACAGATTCTTAGGTTTAGACACACCAAACACATACCTAACCTTCATCTTGCATTTCTTTTGCATTTAGCCTTTTTAATCTAAATCGACATGATTATTAAGCTAAAAAGGATATATGGTTTGGTTCTAACATTATGAATTTAGTTAGTAACATTTAGGCACGATTTAGGATTAAAGAAACACATTTATATGGTTTACAAACCCTAGAAATCAACTCATAATGCTCACAGTGGTGCATGGTCCTTTCCAGTGATTTAGAGCTCATTTCGGCTCGATCCAAGCTTGCTACAAGGTGTAATGTCCCAAAAATACTGATAAAATTTTTCATTTTTATAATCATCAACTCCATATATCATGTGTCTCAAAACCAATCATAATACAAATATATCAAAATCATCAGAGTAAAATAATCATCGATGCGAAAATCATAAGGGGATGATATGCAGTCAAGTCGGGCCCTTCCATTTGTAACTGGAAGTACCTAAAAATGTTTAAACCACAAATCGTAAGCACACAACTTAGTGAGTTCCCAAAAATACCACATACCATACAAATAGGCACAACCCAATATGTTAATGGGCCTAGCACAACATACATAGAAATGGGCCTAACTCAATCATGCCAATGAGCCTAGCCCAACATTCATGTAAATGGGCCCAACCCAGCGTATAATAAATGGACCCATTCCAATATACAAATGGGCCCAACCCAACATACAAATAAATGGGCCCAACCCAACATATAATAAATGGGCCCAACCTAACATACAAATAAATGGGCCCAACCCAACATACAAATGCAAGAGTCACAAAGACATCTAGCATCCTACATAGTATAGTGAGAAGACTCACTTCTCTCACGAGATCAACTAAAGCATAACTCACTGCCACGCGAACAACACTATAACACACCTATCGAATCAAATAAGGTCCCACCTTAGTCTAACTTCCAAAACTAACCATTTTGACCAAAAGTCAAACCAGCTCAACGGTCATGGTCAAAGTCAACGGTTAGCCCTTCCATCAATTGACCTTGACGTCATGACCAACTCATGGTCATGTCGTGGAAAATAGATTCCACCTGGTCCCAACTCAGTCACGATTCAACTCAAACTCAGCTTCACTCATAATCGATCCAGGCCACCGTTACGTCATGATGGTCGTACCCTCACATCGTGAGACAGCCAGTCCAAAACAATCGGGGAAAGTCCATTTGTCACGTCGTGACTCACGTAAAATGGGCATCTTAATGTATTCATCCCTAATCCTTGAACCCATGCATTCCAACTCTCCAGAGGGTCTTATAACTCCAAAATGAACCTAAAAATGATGCTTTATGGACATGCATGTTTAGATCTCATTTTGGGTCAAAATGAAGAAAAATCACCAAAAATCACATGCAAGGGTCCAAAACACATTCAATTTCCATATATGAACCATATGATAAACATAGGACCTCAATGATCCATAAAGTTGCCAACTTTATGGGATCTCACCATTCTAACTAACTCATACATGAAGAAAATGGGACAAAACTATAGATCTAGCAACCTAGCATAAGAAAGTTTAGATCTTGGACACTTACAAAGGTCCAAACTTGCTAAAAATGAAGCTCCAAGCTAGCCAATGTGTTCATAACTCTATCAATGGCTCCTTCCTTCAAAAGCAAGTACAAGCACCAAAATGATCCCAAAAATAGAGGATGGGGATTAGGGTTTCCTTTTTCTGGTTTGGAGGTGATGGAGGTTGAGGGTGAAAGAAACCCTAGCCCCGCACTTCCTTTAAATAGGGTCCAAAGTCCGAAAATTAGGGTTTTCCATTTGATCAATTGTAACGTCGTAACCCCTATAGTGTCACGCCATGACACTTCAATTACCCAACCCACATATCATGGCCATGTCACGACGTGAGGGTGATTCCTTCACGTCATGACCCCCTTCAAATCCATATTTTACTTAATTTATTCGTACCTATAGTACTCGGATGTTACACAAAGATTAAACACACCAGGGACATACCAAAGAAGATCAACAAAGAAAGCTATGGGTCCGAAACTTAACCCCCACATCTGAAACACTCAAGACATGAGAATCCCACTACAATGGTGTATAAGAAACTTTGAGAGCATTTTAAGATGATTTCGAGGTTATAGCAGACCATATTTGTTCTTAAAGTGTTAAGGGGGCTACATAACAAATTTAGCAAGAGATATCAAGGTCTAAAACTCGCTCAACATGACTGAAGACGAACCAAAACAAAAAAAAATCTTGTTAAAACTCATTTTCCGATGGTTACAGGGTAGCTGAAGGCTGTTCCGACCTCCACAACTTCCTGGAAGGGTTTAGAAATATGTTAGGGAGAGAATGAGACCAATATATGCCTTAGAGATGTTTTGAGTGGATGCAACACAAGATTGAACTCTTTCTTTTTCGCAGAAACCCTAATCCGAACCACCACTTGTTTCTTACTGTTTTCTCTAGGTTTGAAGCTCAAGAACAGAAAAGAAAGCTTTTACTCGGTCAAGGGGGAAGGTATTTGGGGCAAGGATCAGTTTACGGTACAGGATTCTCGAATTCCAAGTCCAAAAGAGATAAAGAAAAGATCATTCGTACATTTGTTGTTTGTTGATGTGCGCTTAAACAAATGACAAAAACAAAAGATTTTATGAAAATGTTGATTTTCACTACAAGGAAAACGATCATTAGCGGCGACAAAAGTCGCCGGTAATAAGTCAAGTTGTCGCCGGTAATTGTAATAGCGGCGACGCGTCGCCGGTAATAAGTCGCCGCTTCTACTTCGTCGCTATTGATCAA
This sequence comes from Lactuca virosa, assembly GCF_052849685.1. Taxonomy (NCBI): domain Eukaryota; kingdom Viridiplantae; phylum Streptophyta; class Magnoliopsida; order Asterales; family Asteraceae; genus Lactuca; species Lactuca virosa. The sequence goes on along the minus strand of NC_136432.1, from coordinate 42,657,993 downwards.
CTTGTCGCCGCTAATGATAGAGTAATTATGTCGCCGCTAAAGACATTGTTTCTTGTAGTGTTTGGTCCTTGAGGTTCGGTCTGTTGGTAGCAACTACCCCAGATTGATTTCCTTAACAAAAATGACTTCCAGAAATTACAAATTAGACCCTAGATTAATATATTCCATTTATATTAATAATTTTGTTTTACTTTTATTTTATTATCTATTTTATTATTATTTTATTTCTTATTAATAAATGTAAAAGTTGATTTAAATCATTCTTTTTATCGTTTACCTTTTATTTTACTCATTTTAAATTGTTAATTCACATAAAATAATAAATTTAACATTTATTTACTCTTTTATTTATTCATTTATCTCACTTATCTTTTTCTATTTGAATAATTATTGATTTCATTTGTTAAACATTTTTCAAAATAATAATATGAAAAACAGGCTGATACGTCTAGTTGAAACCAAGGTATTTTCCGGCTTTGTGAGGGCTCAGACGATCTTGAAAAATCACTTTCCGCTGTTGTATCATGGGAAACAAACACTCAAGACAAATTTGTTTTAAAGACAAATGTATTAAACACATACCTCATCAACAATTGACTACTGTGTTCTTCCGTGCAATTTTTCCTATTATATTTTCTTAACACAAATTAGTATTACCATGCATGTATATGGATTTGATCATGTAGGCTCTGGTTGTATGGATTAGATCATGTACGCTCTCGTTGTTTACAGTTTTAGTGTTTTATACCCCATGATAGTATATATATATATATATATATATATATATATATATATATATATATATATATATATATATATATATATATATATATATAACCACCGTCGCCATCAATGGACCTCCACCGGAACCACCGTAATGACGTCGGACCCACCCCAATGTCGCCAGAATCAAGGTAATGATGCCGGAACCACCCTAATTTTGTCGGAATCATCGAGCTGCTTCTTCACTCTCTCTGGATTTGTTTGGTTATCATTTCTCGATCTCCATCTCTGCTTCTTGCCATTTCCTTCCTTAAGAAACCTTCTCCTCTACCTCTTCCATTACCGTCATCTCCGTCGCCTCCCACAGTCGTCGGAAATCAGCTCGGCGACGCTTAACTCTCTTCAGATCTATTTGTTCGTCATATGTTGTTAGTCGGAGCGTTAGGTTTGAAATCGGGGTTGGAAGAATCAAGATATTCGTTAGATTTGAAATGTGAAGATAATGCGTATGCGTTCAAATCAGGAAGAAGTGAAGGAGGTTGTCTGAACGGAAGGAGATTTGGGGTAGAATTTTGATGTCGATGGAGAAAACGCTATGGTTGTGCTAAAGTTTTCCGGTAGAATTTGTTTACAAATATCAGATCTACTCCGTGGGAGGATCAATTTTAGTGGGAGGTAGTTCCTTTTTAATTATTTCGAAGAAATCTGTTCATGATATCCGCGTCTCCTATTAAATTTTAATTGTTTTTGTTTATTATCCTTATACATATATTAGTGTTTACTTTATTATATGCGTATGTTTATATTAAATTAAAGAAAAATATATGTTTTTTGAAATGAATAAGACCCATGGATTAAAAGAGAAAAGAACGATACCTTTTAAAATTAAATTCTACTGTGCAATTTTTATTTGATTTCTTTTATCTTAAATTATTAAATTATCTATTACTTATTTTGATTGTTTGTTTTGTGATGTAATGCGGAAGTGAACAAATATATTTAGCAAAATCACTTCCGATAAAATGCATATATATGCATAAATACATATCCATATCATATGTGATTAAATACATTTAATCAATAGTTGTTTTCTAGCTATTTTTATTGTATGTGATTAAATACATTTAATTATATGTGATTATATATATTTAAAAATATATGATTTATATGGACAAAATTGAATCTTTTCTATATAAATCATATGTGATTAGATATATAATCACATGTGATTATATATACGAGAACAACTATTAAATCAAGAACACGAAAACAAATATTTTCCACATAAATCATATACGATTAAATACATATAACCATATTTGGTTAAATACACGAGACCAATTATTGAATTGAAAACGAGAAAAATGAATATTGTCCACATCAGTCATATATGATTAAATAATGTAATCACATGTGATTATATGTATCTAATCACATATTATTTATTTGCACATGATTGATTTTCGCTTTCTCTATTCAATAGTTTTTCTCTTGTATTTATTCACATGTAATTATATGTATCTAATCATATATGATTTATATGGACAAGATCGATTCGTTTTTTCCATATAAATCATATGTTATTAGATATATATAATCACATATGATTAAATAAATGAAAAAAATTATTGAATCGAAAACTCGAAAATTAAATTGTGTCCATAAAAATCATATGTGATTAGATACATTTAATCATATACGATTATATACACGAAAACAACTATATAACCAAGAACACACAAAAAAAATTCTTTTCTACACAAATCATATGTGATTAAATACATATAATCATATGTGATTAAATACATTGGACCAACTATTGAGTCAAAAACGCAAAAATGAATATTTTCTATACAAATTATATGTGATTAAATACATATAATCACATTTGATTATATGTATCTAATCACATATGATTTATGAGGACAATATTCATTTTCGCTTCCTCGATTCAATAGTTCTCATTATTTAATCACATGTGATTATATGTGATTAAATACATATAAGCAGATGTGATTATATGTATCTAATCACATATTATTTATATAGACAATATTCGTTTTCAAATTTTCTATTCGATAATGTTTCTCATGTATTTAATCATATGTAGTTATATGCATTTAATCACATATGATTAATATGGACAAATAACTTATAAATCAGGAATGCAAAAACAAATCTTGCGCACATAGATCATATGTGGTCTGATACATATAATCAAATGTGATTAATTACATTTAATCACATGTGATTATATGTATCTTATAACATATGATTTATATGAACAAAAAAGAATCTTGTCTATATAAATCATATGTGATTAGATAGTATAATCACATGTGATTATATACAAGAGAACAACCATTAAATAAAAAACGAAAAACAAATCTGTGTTCACAATAATCATATGATACTAAATACATATAATCATATATGATTAAATACACGAGAGAAAACATGAAAACGAATCTTGTTTATATAAATCATATGTGATTAGATACATATAATCACATGTGATTAGATGGAATTAATCAAATGTGATTTATATCCTTAAATACATATATTCACACATGATTTATGTCATTATATTCATTAAATCACTTATAGTGTTGGTGGTTGTAGGTAGTGGTGGTACGTACGGTGGAGATGTGTGGTGGTGTGTGGTGGGTAGTGGGGGAGGGTGATGAGGGTGGTGGGTAGCGGTCGTAGTGGGTGGTGAGTGATGATGTCGTAGGTGATAGTCGGTTTGTGGTGGTTTGTGGGTGTTGATAGGTGATGAGTGGTGGTGATGGTGAAAGGTGGTAGGGGTGACAAGTAGGGTGGTAGTGGGGGTGGTCGTTATGGTGGGTGGTGTTGATGGGTGAGAGACGGCGGGTAATGGTGGCGGTGGTGGTTGGTGGTCATGTTTGTAGGTGGTGATGATGTTGGTGAGTGGTGGTAGGGATCGTGGTCGCAGGTTGTTAATACATACAATATAATCATATGCGATTTGATACATATAATCACATGTGATTAAATACATACAATCACATATGATTAAATACATACAAAAAAATATTGAATCATGAATATTATCAATATAAATCATATGCGATTTGATACATATAATCACATCTGATTAAGTACATGAGTACAACTATTGAATTGAGAAAGAAATAATGAATCTTGTCCACATAAATCACATGTGATTAAATACATATAATCACATGTGATTAAATATATTAGAACAATTATTGAATCGACGCAAGAATAAATATTTTTCATACGAATCATATGTGATTAAATAAATATAATCACATGTGATTAAATACACAAGAACAACTATTGAATCAACACGTGAAAACAAATAATGTCCATATAAATTAAATGTGATTAAATACATATAATCACATGTGATTTAATACACGATACCAATTATTAAATCGAAAACACGAAAATAAATACGGCCTACGTAAATAATATTTTATTAAATACATATAATCACGTGTAATTATATGTATCTACTCACATATGATTTACGTGAATAATATTCATTTTTGCATTCTCGATTCACTAGTTTTTCACGTGTATTTAATCACATGTGATTATATGTATCTAATAACATATAAATCATATATGATTCGATACATATAATCACATGTGACTCGATACATATAATCACATGTGATTATACACACGAGAAAAACTAATGAATCAAAAACATAATAACAAATCTTTGTAGGTGGGGGTGGGGGTAGGGGTGGTGGAGGCGAGGTGGTGGTGATAGGTGGTGGTGATGGGTGGTAATGGATGGTGGTGGTGGGTGGGTGGTTGCAAGTGGTGGTGATAGTGATGGGTGGTGGTTTTGGTGGATGGTGGGTGGGTGTGGGTGGTGGAGGTGGGTGGTGGTGGCGGGTGGTGATGGTTAGGTGGTGATGATGGTGGGTGGTGATGGTGGTGGTGGGTGGTGGTTGATAGTGCGTGATGGTGGTGGCGGGTGGTGGTGGGTGGTGGGTTGTGATGGGTGGTGGGTGGTGGTGGGTAGTGATGGGTGGCGGTGGTTAATGGTGGTGGTGGGTGGTGGTTGTGGTAGGTGGGTGGTATGTGGTGGCGGGTGGTGGTGGGTGGTGGGTAGTGATAGGTGGTGGGTAGTGGTCGGTGGTGGTGGGTAGTGGCGGGTGGTGGTGATGGGTGGTAAGTATTGGTTGTTGGTGATGGTGGCGGGCGGTGGTGATGGATGGTGGAGGTGGGTGGTGGTGGCGGGTAGTGGTGGTTGGGTGGTGGGTGGTGGTGGTGGTGGTGGTTGGTGGTAGTGGTAGTGGTGGTGGGTGGTGGGTAGTGATGGGTGGTAGGTAATGGTTGGTGGTGGTGGTTAGTGATGGGTGGTGGTGGCGGGTGGTGGTGTTGGGTGGTGGTGTTGGGTAGTGGTTGGTGGTGGTGGGTAGTGATGGGTGGTGGTGGTGGGTGGTGGAGGAGGGTGGTAGGTAGTGGTTGTGGGTGGTGGTGGCAGGCGGTGGTGATGAGTGGTGGAAGTGGGTGGTGGTGGCAGGTGGTGGTGGTTGGGTGGTGATGGTGGTGGGTGGTGATGGTGGTGGTTGGTGGTGGTGGGTTGTGGTGGGTAGTGATGGGTGGTGGTTAGTGATGGGTGGTGGTGGTTGGGTGGTGAGTGATGTTAGTTAGTGAGTTTTTTAATTGTTTGTAACTGTTTTTTATTTATATGAATATTATTTTATAATTTTAATTAAAAAAATCGTGTGGTCCAAATTAATTCTCAAATGTTCTCGCGATAAGAAATGTTCTCGATTGAACGCTCCTCTCTCTCTCTCTCTCTCTCTCTCTCTCTATATATATATATATATATATATATATATATATATATATATATATATATATATATATATATATATATATATATATATAGACACACACACACACACTACAAGAATATGGACCTATGACGACGACACCTATGCTGACGACGATTGTCGTCGCTAAAAGAACCCCTATGCCGACGACTTGTCGTCGGCACATCGTTTGCAAACTTTGACTAAATTGATTTGACCAAGACATCTGTGCCGACGACATGTTGTCGCTACAGGTCTAGCGGGAACGACAAAATTTTTCGCGGTATTTTGAAACTCTGTACCGACGACTTTTCGTCGGGATAGGTAACGAAAAATAGCTTTTCTATTTATTTCAAATACATGTTCCAGAAATAGAAAACGCCGTCGTTTTATATAACCTATACCGAAGACATGCCGTCGGTAAGCCACGTGGTGATCCGCGTGAAACCCTATCCCGACGACATGTCGTATGCATAGGTTTTTAATTTTTAATTTTTTTTTTGTTTCAGTATAAACGAAACGACAATCGTCTGCAGCCTTCCACAACCGACGATTTGCTCCAGGTAACGTCGTTTCTACTCATAATTTGTTGTTTATTGTTGTGTTGTAAAGATTTTTATCCTCAATTTGGGGTTTTTTTGGTGTTATAGCTTTCAATCGGTGGTGAAGAGGTTTTGCTTCACCACCGTCTTCCACAACCGTCTTCCACCACCCTCAGCCTCCCACCGACGAATCCATCCTCTTTCTAGCTTCTCCTTCACTGCCACAGTAGGTAAGTAAGTAATATGGTTGATTTTTTGTATGTTTTGTTTTTTTGTTTTTCTGATTTTGTGTTCTTCGGGTGACCACCAGCCACCATTGGAGAATCATTATCAATTTTGACAATAAGATTCCCGCTATCACAGCAAGAAAAACGAAAAAGGTTAGTATTTTTTTCTAATTTTTATTGAAGTTGAAATTATATATATGTATAAGTTTATATGAAATTGAAATTGATTAATCCTCCTATGATTATAGAATTGTGTTGTTTGTTTGGTATGTGTATGATTGTGTTGTTTGTTTGGTATATGTATGTTGTTTGTTTGTTTAGCTTTATATGAAATTGAAGTTGTGTGTATAAAATGTTAATTTACTTGGTTAATGTTATATGAAATTGAAATTGTGGTTAAAATATTATATGAAATTCAAATTTGTTTAGGTACATATGCAATTGAAATTGTATGTATACAATGTTAATTTACTTGTTTAGGTTTATATGAAATCAAAATTTTGTATGATTTTGAAATATGTATGATTGTGCTCTTTGTTTTGGTTGAAATCGAAATTTTATGTATAAAATGTAAAAGTATAAAAGTATGTTTATTGAGAATAAAAGTATGTTTATTGAGAATAAAGTTACTAATAGCAACATACTTATTGAGAATAAAGTTTATGTATAAAATGTAAAAGTATTAAAATGTTTGTCATTAAGAACAAACGTTACTAATAGCAACATAAAACAAAATATAAATATATTTAAACAAATAAAAGTATGTTTATTGAGAATAAAGTTTACTAAGTAAAAAATATTTAAACTACAAATGTTATCAATTCCGTCCGATTTCTAGTTGTAGGGTATATATTTCTTTATATACTTGTGAATACTCTATCCATTCCGTCCATTTTTTTCTTAAACAAAAAGTCATGCAATACACATTCACATATAGCCAAAATACAATTTAACTATGTATACAATGTAATTTTTAATAATGAAACAGTCTTGACGATCGATAAGAGTTGGATTCGTGAAAACCGAACGTCCCCAAAATTCTTGGAAGATCTTAAAAACTTTATGGAGATTGCTAGGAAACATGTTGACTCTAAAGACAAAGTGCGTTGTCCGTGCGTAAAGTGTGTGAATATGTATCGACAGTTGTTGAGTACGGTTTATACCCACATACATGACCGTGGGTTTCTAAAATCGTATACTATATGGATTTATCACGGTGAGAAGCGTCCTGTTTCGGACTTGGGCTACAATTCCACTCCAATAAACATTCCAAAAACTAATGAGATGTTTGATGTAATTGATGATGTTATTGCGGAACAAAATACAAATGAAGAAAATACAGATGATGAAGGACGAGGCATGGACCCAGAATTTGATGCTTTGTTTGAGGAGCTCAATACCGAGTTATACCCTGATTGTGAGATGTCTTCTTTAAACTTTTTGGCGAAGTTGTTGCATATTAAAGTGATCCATAAATGGACAAATAGTTCATTTGACCAACTTGTAGAGTTGCTAAGAGTTGCTTTCCCGAAGAGCAAGATTCCAACTTCACACTATGAAGCTAAGAAAAATTTGAGAAAGATAGGGTTAGGATATGAGTCCATCCATGCTTGCAAATATGATTGTGCTTTGTTTTGAAAGGAGAATGATTCCATGCAGAATTGCCCGATTTGTAACGAGAGTAGATGGGTGGACCAACCACAAAGGGGAAATGAGTACCACAAAAAGTGTTGTGATACTTTCCTTTGACTCCAAGACTTCGACGGATGTATAGTTCCAGATTCACAGCTAAATATATGATTTGGCATAATACTGGAAGATCAACGGATGGTATGATGTATCATCCGGTAGATGGGAAGTCATGGCAAGAATGTGATAAGAGATATCCAGAGTTTGCCAAAGAACCTAGAAATGTTCGTCTAGGTTTAGCTGCTGATGGCTTTAATCCATTCGGCAACTTTAATAACAATTATAGTATTTGGCCGGTTATATTGACTACCTACAATACACCACCATGGATATGTATGAAAGAGTCTTCTTTCATGCTAACTTTGCTGATTCCTGGCCCTAGATCACCCGCAAAGGACATTGATGTTTACTTGAGGCCTTTGGTGGATGAGTTGAAAATGTTGTGGGCCGAAGGAGTCCAAACGAGAGATGCATCAACCAACATTGTATTCAATATGCGTGCGATGTTGTTATGGACTATCAATGACTTCCCAGCACGTAGCAGTCTGTCTGGATGGAGTGGTCAAGGTTATTTAGCATGCCCTACTTGTAACGAAGACACATCTTCCATTTATGTGACCAACAAGATGTCTCCAAAAAGATATGCATTCGGACTGAACTGACGAATTAAAGGCATTGGCATATGGTCCGTTGCGTGCCTATTCTTACACTGCGTGCATAGTAAATGGTGTCCGATTTGTCGTGAATAGTCGTGATCTCCGACGCACTACTCAAAATAGTGGTGTTGTTACATTCGGAGAAGACGGTACACCATTCTATGGTCAATTAGAGGAGATCATAGAGTTGCATTATTTATATGATAAATCAGTTGTACTCTTTCGTGGTAAATGGTTCAATGCGTCATTACGTAATGGACGTTTAAAGACTATAAATAATATGATTCTTATCGATACCAGTCATGAATGGTATGTCGGTAAAACGTGGTATGATGATCAACAATACATCTTAGCCACACAAGCTAAACAAGTATTTTATCTCCAAGATCCCACTCAAAACAATAACTGGAGAGTTATGGAAGAGGTTCATCATCGAAAACTTTGGAATCATCCAAGTATCGGTGTTGTGAATGAGATAGATGTCGTGAACAACACTCAATCAACTGATTTTACCTTGGTTGTCGACTTAGGCACCTTACCTATGCAGACGACTTTAGGTGAAGTTGGTGAATCAAGTGTGGTTGCTAGGAGGAATGTTGCTCCTACTATAAACGATGACGATTTCATTAACGATGACAATGACGATGATGATACGTACTCTTCAGATGAAGAAATAAATAATGAAAACTATGACAGTGATGATGATGTTGTACATGTATATTGTTCTAGTGATGAATCTGATTGTCGGTATGTTATTGTTATTATATATCCTGATTGCTTATAATATTTGTTAAATTTTGAAATGTTGCTTATTTATAGCTTTATTATATATTCTGAATGTTTATAATATTTGTTAAACAGATGGCAGAAGTCGAGAGGGGACACGGAGGAGACGGTGGGGATAGACCTCCACACGGGGTTGCACGCGGTGTACCATCGGGTTGCCAATCCTGTAAGTTATATGAAATTTTTAAGTATTAGATATATTAAAGTTTTAAATTTCTAAATTTCCAATTGTATATGTAAATATAGCACAAGCGAAGAATGTGAATGTGAATGTGCGTGGCAAAGGGAGAAACTTAAATTTGTACGATGATTATGAAAAAAACAAGTGTAGGCCTTTGGATTTGACAATTGATATCTCCGGGAGGACGTATCGATTTATAGGGGACAACAGGCAAATGTTTGTCAGACTGATCTCAAATCTGGTGGGATCACAGGTACCGTTGCATTATCATACTTGGCGTCGTGTTCCAACCAAGTACAAAGATGATTTATATCCTGAGCTAGAGGTAAGTATACAATATATTTTATATGTATTTAATTTTACACTTATTAAATATTTTTATACTAATCAAATATGTTTTTCCTTTTGCAGACTTATTTTGATATTAATAGGTATCGGGGCACAAACTTGTGGGAACCCCTTCGAGCTGGTATCCAAGCAGATATGCAAAGAGCTTATCGAGAGCGCAAGTATCAGACAAAAAAACATTGTAACGACGTAAATTTCCAAAACAATTTTTCATTTTAAAAACATACTCTCATTCATAAAATATCATAGTAATCCAATGTAACACATGTTATCTCAATAAACAAATCCCAAGATCCTCAAATACATAAATCCTCTCAGTGTGTACGGATCATGCCGGCGCCTTCCCGCGATCGTCGCTAGTACCTGAAACACATAACACAACAACTGTAAGCATAAATGCTTAGTGAGTTCCCCAAAATACCACATGCAACACATACGCCACTCGAGGCTACAATACGACCCTCCGGTCGATGTGTCTCAGCGGGACCCTCCAGTCCCGTAGCTCGTTGGACCCTCTGGTCCGGTCATAGCTCGTCGGACCCTTCGGTCCAGTCTGTGTCGTTGGACCCTTCGGTCCGGTCTATATCGTTGGGCCCTCCGGCCCGGTCTGTTCAACACATAGCATACATACAACACAATGCACATAACTCATATATATACACATAGCATACAAGACCCTCTGGTCTACACATAAATACCACTCTAGGTAATGTATAGTGAGAAGACTCACCTCAATGAAATCGGATAAACTCTCGTGCTCAACGTCCCGACTTAGCCTCCTCCTATTATTCAGATAACATCCCCGATCAATATTCACTCATGATCTCATCTCTACAGATTGGGTAGAAGGCCATTCTACCCTTCCCTGAACTCTCCTGAATCAGTCTTGACCAGAACCCTAAAGTCAACGAAAGTCAACGGTCAACTTTGACCCGACTCGTCGAGTGCACAAGGGCGACACGGCGAGTCCATGCGGGTCCTCTGAATCCTTTCAGCCTCTCTTGGCTCGTCGAGTCATCCTTCCACTCAACGGGTTACACCTGTCACGAATCGCGGGGCAACCCCGACTCAACTCGTCGAGTCCACTTATGGACTCGGCGAGTTGCCTCCATGTTCATCCTCAAATGACCTCCTAAGGTCAGATCTGCTTCCCTAACTATCAGATCTACCCTTCAAATGTTCAAATGTCACGTAAAGGTGCAACCTTTACGTGCATGCAACCCACAACAAGTCATAAATGGAGAAATAACTCTAAAAATGGCAATCTAGTCCCCAATCTTTCATTTGCTTGCATAAAGCTGAGGGATAGTGACTCTATGGACCTCTCATGGTCCAGATCTGATGCTCTTAACACAAAGGGGGCCTCATACTCACTAGATCTTACATAAAATGGAGGTAAAAACCCTAAAATCATGAAATCTATGATATCAACACGAAATAGAAGGGATTATACCTCCAGAGATGAACTCTCAAGATGATTAGCCCAGATCCAAGCTCCCTTCACGCTCTAGATGGGTGTTTCTTTCTTCCTTCTAGCAAAACTACACCAAAAGTGATGTATTAGCCTCTTCTTGCTCTCAACTCTCTCACTGCTCTCTCTAGGGTTTCTCTGGGGTGCATTGGCCGCAAATGGAGGCCATAAAGGCCTTTAAATAGGGCACAGGCCTGGGGATTTAGGGTTTCACTTTACAGCGCATACTCGCCGAGTCCACGTATCTACTCGTCGAGTCCGGTCATTAATCCAGTCAAGAACTCGCGATCGTACTCGGCGAGTCTGAGCGTCTACTCGCCGAGTCCCTCTATAAAACCCAAAATAAATAACTAAAATAAGATACCTGGGAATCCGGATGTTACAATTCTCCCCCACTAGAATCAGACTTCGCCCTCGAAGTCTTGCCCCGCAAACAACTCTGGATGCTGCTCCCGCATCTCCAACTCCGGCTCCCAAGTCAGCTCGGACCCTCTCCAATGTTGCCACTGGACCTGAACCAGGGGCACCTCCTTGTTCCTCAGAACCTTGATCTTCCGATCCAAAATCGCGATTGGTTCCTCAACATAATTCAACCTCGCATCTACCTGAATGTCCTCCAGCGGCACTACCGCTGACTCATCGGTTATACACTTCCTCAACTGAGACACATGGAAGGTATCATGAATCTGGCTCAACTCCGCAGGTAGCTCCAAACGATACGCTACCCTGCCCACTCTCGCGGTCACTCTGAACGGACCGATGTACCGGGGCCCCAGCTTGCCCCTCTTCCTGAACCGAATCACTCCTTTCCAAGGAGACACCTTCAGGAGTACGAAGTCTCCCACCTGGAACTCAAGCTCGGATCGTCGCCTATCCGCATAACTCTTCTGACGACTCTGAGCCGTCAATAATCTCTGTCTAACCTGCTGTATCTGCTCTGTCGTCTGAAGCACTATCTCGGTGCTACCCATCACACGCTGCCCTACCTCTCCCGAGCAAATGGGAGTCCGACACCTCCTCCCATACAACAACTCGAAGGGAGGCATACCATACTCGAATGGTGGCTGTTGTTGTAGGAAAACTCAGCCAACGGCAAGTACGTGTCCCAACTTCCCCCGAAGTCCAACACACATGCTCGAAGCATGTCCTCGAGTGTCTGAATCGTCCGCTCACTCTGTCTGTCCGTCTGGGGGTGGTAGGCGGTACTGAAATGCAACCTCGTACCCAACTCCTCATGGAACTTCTTCCAAAACCTGGAAGTGAAACGTACATCTCGATCTGACACAATCGAGATCGGCACCCCATGCCGCGATACCACCTCCCTCACATACAACTCTGCCAGCCTCTCAGCAGAAGAGCTCTCACTGATAGCAAGAAAATGCGCGCTCTTCGTCAGCCGGTTGACGATCACCCAAATTGCGTCGACACCCCGTGCGGTCCTCGGCAATTTGGTGATGAAATCCATAGAAATCTGTTCCCACTTCCATTGGGGAACCTCAAGTGGCTGCAACTTGCCATGCGGACGCTGGTGCTCGGCCTTAACCCTGCGACAGGTCAAGCACCTCTCAACAAACCATGCTACATCCCTCTTCATACAGGGCCACCAATAGTCCCTCTTCAGGTCCAAATACATCTTAGTGGCCCCGGGATGGATCGAGAACCTCGATTGGTGCGCCTCCTCCATCAAAGTGGTGTGCGTCCCGCCAGCATACGGCACCCAAATCCGACCCTGAAAGGTCATCAGCCCACGACTATCGGGCGCTGCGCGGACCTCCTCTGCTGTCAACTGGAAGGCTCTCCCGCGAGCCTTCGGTGCCTCGGCCTTCGCTGGACGGACCTCGATAGCTCTAGCAGCAGGTGTAGACCCCTGTGCTGATCCCTGTAGTAGCTGAGGGCACTCGGCCTTCCGATGGCCGGTCTGGTTGCAATGAAAGCAAACCGAGAATCTCTTGGGGCAATCCCTCGCGAAATGCCCCTCCTTCCCACACTTGTAACACACCCCAGCTCTGCACACCCCCTCGTGACTCTTGCCGCACTTCCCACAAGTGCGGCCCTTCGGACCCCCAGATCTCGAATCAGCGGGCTTTGCCCGCTTGGCTGCCGGCTGCGCCTGTGTCGGTCGTCTGTCCCTCCTCTGAGACTCGGCCTCCTCCCTGACCTGAGTCTCCAGCTCAATCTCTCTCTTCCGGGCATTTGCCTGAAGCTCGGCAAATGTCCGGTATGACGAGTTCGCCACGAACTCACGAATATCCTTCCTCAGTATGCTCAAGTACCGGCTCATACCTGCCTGCTCAGTCGACACGTGCTCAGGGCAAAACAACGCCCTCTCGTGAAACATCCTCGTAATCATCGTCATAGACTCAGTTCCCTGCTTGAGGGATAAGAACTCCTGGGCTAGACGTTCCCTGTCCACAGGGGGAACATACTCATCTCGAAACATCATGGTGAACCTCTCCCAGGTCACCGCAGTAAGCTCTACCGTAGTGAAGTCTGCCGTCACAAACTTCCACCAATCCTTCGCTCCCAAGCGAAGCTGGTTAAGCACAAACCTAACCCTCAGATGCTCCGGACACGAGCAGGTGTAGAAGCATCCCTCGATGTCAGAAATCCACCTCATCGCAGAAATCGGGTCCTGCGTCCCATCAAACTCTGGTGGCTTCGTGTTGCTGAACTCTCGGTATAGCAACGAGTCACCTCCCCGGGGCCTGGCAGCAGCGACAGCTGCGGTGGCCGCAACAACAACAGCCTCAGTAAGAGCAGCGTACCGCTCATCAAAAGTATCGATCAGCGTGGTCTTGATAGACCCGAACATCTCTGGTATCTCAGCTCGAATGGCCGCAGCCACCTCCTCGTGAATCAACCTACGAATCTCCTCATCGCTAGTACCACTGGTACCACTGCCTCCTGGGTGGTGGCGCGTCCCAACCATGATGTCTCTGAAATACAACACAAAAGAATCAGAGACTCGTTCGAGTATACTCGCACTCGATACTCAACCCTACTTGTTCTTTAGTACCTTGAGGATTCTTACTTGGACTGCTCACCGATCCGGTGTTTCCAGTAGTACGGGCCCTTATACTACCTTCCACAACGCATCGGTATTCACCCCAAGTGCTCCTCCTAGGATCCTAGATCACAAGTACTCTATATCTCACTAAACTCAGACTACCCTCTGGTAGACCACTCATAAGTTCCTCGCTGCTACCTACTTACTCTCGAAGTATCTCATAGTAGCAGTAACTCCTAGGCTAAGGCAATACCTAGCCTACTCTAGCATGCATAACATATCACATAATATCTCATAACACATAATGTAAGGGTATTTTGGGAAATCACCGTTCGGGCGCTGGCTGATCGTACACACTGCTCAGTTCCGCTTTTCTCAAAAGTCCTTTACTCTTTTGGAAAAATTGTTTCTTTTATGAAAAATTCTCTCAAATCCTCAGTTTGAGTTCAGATACGCCCGGAGGTGTATCCGAGTCTCTCAAACCAAGGCTCTGATACCAACTTGTAACGACGTAAATTTCCAAAACAATTTTTCATTTTAAAAACATACTCTCATTCATAAAATATCATAGTAATCCAATGTAACACATGTTATCTCAATAAACAAATCCCAAGATCCTCAAATACATAAATCCTCTCAGTGTGTACGGATCATGCCGGCGCCTTCCCGCGATCCTCGCTAGTACCTGAAACACATAACACAACAACTGTAAGCATAAATGCTTAGTGAGTTCCCCAAAATACCACATGCAACACATACGCCACTCGAGGCTACAATACGACCCTCCGGTCGATGTGTCTCAGCGGGACCCTCCAGTCCTGTAGCTCGTTGGACCCTCTGGTCCGGTCATAGCTCGTCGGACCCTTCGGTCCAGTCTATGTCGTTGGACCCTTCGGTCCGGTCTATATCGTTGGGCCCTCCCGCCCGGTCTGTTCAACACATAGCATACATACAACACAATGCACATAACTCATATATATACACATAACATACAAGACCCTCTGGTCTACACATAAATACCACTCTAGGTAATGTATAGTGAGAAGACTCACCTCAATGAAATCAGATAAACTCTCATGCTCAACGTCCCGACTTAGCCTCCTCCTATTATTCAGATAACATCTCCGATCAATATTCACTCATGATCTCATCTCTACAGATTGGGTAGAAGGCCATTCTACCCTTCCCTGAACTCTCCTGAATCAGTCTTGACCAGAACCCTAAAGTCAACGAAAGTCAACGATCAACTTTGACCCGACTCGTCGAGTGCACAAGGGCGACTCGGCGAGTCCATGCAGGTCCTCTGAATCCTTTCAGCCTCTCTTGGCTCGTCAAGTCATCCTTCCACTCGACAGGTTACACCTGTCACGAATCGCGGGGCAACCCCGACTCAACTCGTCGAGTCCACTTATGGACTCGGCGAGTTGCCTCCATGTTCATCCTCAAATGACCTCCTAAGGTCAGATCTGCTTCCCTAACTATCAGATCTACCCTTCAAATGTTCAAATGTCACGTAAAGGTGCAACCTTTACGTGCATGCAACCCACAACAAGTCATAAATGGAGAAATAACTCTAAAAATGGCAATCTAGTCCCCAATCTTTCATTTGCTTGCATAAAGCTGAGGGATAGTGACTCTATGGACCTCTCATGGTCCAGATCTGATGCTATTAACACAAAGGGGGCCTCATACTCACTAGATCTTACATAAAATGGAGGTAAAAACCCTAAAATCATGAAATCTATCATATCAACACGAAATAGAAGGGATTATACCTCCAGAGATGAACTCTCAAGATGATTAGCCCAGATCCAAGCTCCCTTCACGCTCTAGATGGGTGTTTCCTTCTTCCTTCTAGCAAAACTACACCAAAAGTGATGTATTAGCCTCTTCTTGCTCTCAACTCTCTCACTGCTCTCTCTAGGGTTTCTCTGGGGTGCATTGGCCGCAAATGGAGGCCATAAAGGCCTTTAAATAGGGCACAGGCCTGGGGATTTAGGGTTTCACTTTACAGCGCAGACTCGCCGAGTCCACGTATCTACTCGTCGAGTCCGATCATTAATCCAGTCAAGAACTCGCGATCCTACTCGGCGAGTCTGAGCGTCTACTCGCCGAGTCCCTCCATAAAACCCAAAATAAATAACTAAAATAAGATACCTGGGAATTCGGATGTTACAATTCTCCCCCACTAGAATCAGACTTCGCCCTCGAAGTCTTGCCCCGCAAACAACTCTGGATGCTGCTCCCGCATCTCCAACTCCGGCTCCCAAGTCAGCTCGGACCCTCTCCAATGTTGCCACTGGACCTGAACCAGGGGCACCTCCTTGTTCCTCAGAACCTTGATCTTCCGATCCAAAATCGCGATCGGTTCCTCAACATAATTCAACCTCGCATCTACCTGAATGTCCTCCAGCGGCACTACCGCTGACTCATCGGCTATACACTTCCTCAACTGAGACACATGGAAGGTATCATGAATCTGGCTCAACTCCGCAGGTAGCTCCAAACGATACGCTACCCTGCCCACTCTTGCGGTCACTCTGAACGGACCGATGTACCGGGGCCCCAGCTTGCCCCTCTTCCTGAACCGAATCATTCCTTTCCAAGGAGACACCTTCAGGAGTACGAAGTCTCCCACCTGGAACTCAAGCTCGGATCGTCGCCTATCCGCATAACTCTTCTGACGACTCTGAGCCGTCAATAACCTCTGTCTAACCTGCTGTATCTGCTCTGTCATCTGAAGCACTATCAAAGTGCTACCCATCACACGCTGCCCTACCTCTCCCCAGCAAATGGGAGTCCGACACCTCCTCCCATACAACAACTCGAAGGGAGGCATACCAATACTCGAATGGTGGCTGTTGTTGTAGGAAAACTCAGCCAACGGAAAGTACGTGTCCCAACTTCCCCCGAAGTCCAACACACATGCTCGAAGCATGTCCTCGAGTGTCTGAATCGTCCGCTCACTATGTCCGTCCGTCTGGGGGTGGTAGGTGGTACTGAAATGCAACCTCGTACCCAACTCCTCGTCGAACTTCTTCCAAAACCTGAAAGTGAAACGTACATCTCGATCTGACACAATCGAGATCGGCACCCCATGCCGCGATACCACCTCCCTCACATACAACTCTGCCAGCCTCTCAGCAGAAGAGCTCTCACTGATAGCAAGAAAATGCGCGCTCTTCGTCAGCCGGTCGACGATCACCCAAATTGCATCGACACCCCGTGCGGTCCTCGGCAATTTGGTGATGAAATCCATAGAAATCTGTTCCCACTTTCATTGGGGAACCTCAAGTGGCTGCAACTTGCCATGCAGACGCTGGTGCTCGGCCTTAACCCTGCGACAGGTCAAGCACCTCTCAACAAACCATGCTACATCCCTCTTCATACAGGGCCACCAATAGTCCCTCTTCAGGTCCAAATACATCTTAGTGGCCCCGGGATGGATCGAGAACCTCGATTGGTGCGCCTCCTCCATCAAAGTGGTGCGCGTCCCGCCTACATACGGCACCCAAATCCGACCCTGAAAGGTCATCAGCCCACGACTATCGGGCGCTGCGCGGACCTCCTCCGCTGTCAACTGGAAGGCTCTCTCGCTAGCCTTCGGTGCCTCGGACTTCGCTGGACGGACCTCGATAGCTCTAGCTGCAGGTGTAGACCCCTGTGCTGATCCCTGTAGTAGCTGAGGGCACTCGGCCTTCCGATGGCCGGTCTGGTTGCAATGAAAGCAAACCGAGAATCTCTTGGGGCAATCCCTCGCGAAATGCCCCTCCTTCCCACACTTGTAACACACCCCAGCTCTGCACACCCCCTCGTGACTCTTGCCGCACTTCCCACAAGTGCGGCCCTTCGGACCCCCAGATCTCGAATCAGCGGGCTTTGCCCGCTTGGCTGCCGGCTGCGCCTGTGTCGGTCGTCTGTCCCTCCTCTGAGACTCGGCCTCCTCCCTGACCTGAGTCTCCAGCTCAATCTCTCTCTTCCGGGCATTTGCCTGAAGCTCGGCAAATGTCCGGTATGACGAGTTCGCCACGAACTCACGGATATCCCTCCTCAGTATGCTCAAGTACCGGCTCATACGTGCCTGCTCAGTCGACACGTGCTCAGGGCAAAACAACGCCCTCTCGTGAAACATCCTCGTAATCACCGTTATAGACTCAGTTCCCTGCTTGAGGGATAAGAACTCCTGGGCTAGACGTTCCCTCTCCACAGGGGGAACATACTCATCTCGAAACATCGTGGTGAACCTCTCCCAGGTCACCGCAGTAAGCTCTGCCGTAGTGAAGTCTGCCGTCACAAACTTCCACCAATCCTTCGCTCCCAAGCGAAGCTGGTTAAGCGCAAACCTAACCCTCAGATGCTCCGGACACGAGCAGGTGTAGAAGCATCCCTCGATGTCAGAAATCCACCTCATCGCAGAAATCGGGTCCTGCGTCCCATCAAACTCTGGTGGCTTCGTGTTGCAGAACTCTCGGTATAGCAACGAGTCACCTCCCTGGGGCCTGGCAGCAGCGACAGCTGCGGTGGCCGCAACAACAACAGCCTCAGTAAGAGCAGCGTACCGCTCATCAAAAGTCTCGATTAGCGTGGTCTTGATAGACCCGAACATCTCTGGTATCTCAGCTCGAATGGCCGCAGCCACCTCCTCGTGAATCAACCTACGAATCTCCTCATCGCTGGTACCACTGGTACCACTGCCTCCTGGGTGGTGGCGCGTCCCAACCATGATGTCTCTGAAATACAACACAAAAGAATCAGAGACTCGTTCGAGTATAATCGTACTCGATACTCAACCCTACTTGTTCTTTAGTACCCTGAGGATTCTTACTTGGACTGCTCACCGATCCGGTGTTTCCAGTAGTATGGGCCCTTATACTACCTTCCACAACGCATCGGTATTCACCCCAAGTCCTCCTCCTAGGATCCCAGATCACAACTACTCTAGATCTCACTAAACTCAGGCTACCCTCTGGTAGACCACTCATAAGTTCCTCGCTGCTACCTACTTACTCTCGAAGTATCTCATAGTAGCAGTAACTCCTAGGCTAAGGCAATACCTAGCCTACTCTAGCATGCATAACATATCACATAATATCTCATAACACATAATGTAAGGGTATTTTGGGAAATCACCGTTCGGGCGCTAGCTGATCGTACACACTGCTCAGTTCCGCTTTTCTCAAAAGTCCTTTACTCTTTTGGAAAAATTGTTTCTTTTATGAAAAATTCTCTCAAATCCTCAGTTTGAGTTCAGATACGCCCGGAGGTGTATCCGATTCTCTCAAACCAAGGCTCTGATACCAACTTGTAACGACGTAAATTTCCAAAACAATTTTTCATTTTAAAAACATACTCTCATTCATAAAATATCATAGTAATCCAATGTAACACATGTTATCTCAATAAACAAATCCCAAGATCCTCAAATACATAAATCCTCTCAGTGTGTACGGATCATACCGGCGCCTTCCCGCGATCGTCGCTAGTACCTGAAACACATAACACAACAACTGTAAGCATAAATGCTTAGTGAGTTCCCCAAAATACCACATGCAACACATACGCCACTCGAGGCTACAATACGACCCTTCGGTCGATGTGTCTCAGCGGCACCCTCCAGTCCTGTAGCTCGTTGGACCCTCTGGTCCGGTCATAGCTCGTTGGACCCTTCGGTCCAGTCTGTGTCGTTGGACCCTTCGGTCCGGTCTATATCGTTGGGCCCTCCGGCCCGGTCTGTTCTACACATAGCATACATACAACACAATGCACATAACTCATATATATACATCTAGCATACAAGACCCTCTGGTCTACACATAAATACCACTCTAGGTAATGTATAGTTAGAAGACTCACCTCAATGAAATCGGATAAACTCTCGTGCTCAACATCCCGACTTAGCCTCCTCCTATTATTCAGATAACATCTCCGATCAATATTCACTCATGATCTCATCTCTACAGATTGGGTAGAAGGCCATTCTACCCTTCCCTGAACTCTCCTGAATCAGTCTTGACCAGAACCCTAAAGTCAACGAAAGTCAACGGTCAACTTTGACCCGACTCGTCGAGTGCACAAGGGCGACTCGGCGAGTCCATGCGGGTCCTCTGAATCCTTTCAGCCTCTCTTCGCTCGTCGAGTCATCCTTCCACTCGACGGGTTACACCTGTCACGAATCGCGGGGCAACCCCGACTCGACTCGTCGAGTCCACTTATGGACTCGGCGAGTTGCCTCCATGTTCATCCTCAAATGACCTCCTAAGGTCAGATCTGCTTCCCTAACTATCAGATCTACCCTTCAAATGTTCAAATGTCACGTAAAGGTGCAACCTTTACGTGCATGCAACCCACAACAAGTCATAAATGGAGAAATAACTCTAAAAATGGCAACCTAGTCCCCAATCTTTCATTTGCTTGCATAAAGCTGAGGGATAGTGACTCTATGGACCTCTCATTGTCCAGATCTGATGCTATTAACACAAAGGGGGCCTCATACTCACTAGATCTTACATAAAATGGAGGTAAAAACCCTAAAATCATGAAATCTATCATATCAACACGAAATAGAAGGGATTATACCTCCAGAGATGAACTCTCAAGATGATTAGCCCAGATCCAAGCTCCCTTCACGCTCTAGATGGGTGTTTCCTTCTTCCTTCTAGCAAAACTACACCAAAAGTGATGTATTAGCCTCTTCTTGCTCTCAACTCTCTCACTGCTCTCTCTAGGGTTTCTCTGGGGTGCATTGGCCGCAAATGGAGGCCATAAAGGCCTTTAAATAGGGCACAGGCCCGGGGATTTAGGGTTTCACTTTACAGCGCAGACTCGCCGAGTCCACGTATCTACTCGTCGAGTCCGGTCATTAATCCAGTCAAGAACTCGCGATCCTACTCGGCGAGTCTGAGCGTCTACTCGCCGAGTCCCTCCATAAAACCCAAAATAAATAACTAAAATAAGATACCTGGGAATCCGGATGTTACAAACATTTTGAAAGAGTTGGTGGATATCATAATGTGGAAAGGGCAAGAAGATATCCACCGACTGATTGGACCGCCAAAGCTTGGAACGATATGATTGATTTGTTGTTTTTGACCGAGGAATACAGACGCACGTCGGACAAAAATAAAGTTACTAGGTCGAAATTTCCGCACACAAGTGCTCACGGATGTAGACCCTATGCTCAACGACGTCATTTAGAGGTAATAAAATACATTAGTATTATTTAAAATTGTTATTAACATTTGTACAAATATATTTATTGTTTTTTCACTTATTATAGGAAAAAATGGGAATCAAGCCGCTGCATATTGAGGGTTGGAGACAAATGCGCTACAAAGAAGGTTCGAGTTGGTGTACAAGTCGAGCAGAAGAAGACTGGGTAAGTGATAAACGAAATAAATGTGTTGTTTAAATATATTATTATTAATTATAGTTTCTTGTTTAAGTTTAAATATATTATTATTATTTGAATGTTTAAGTTTAGTTGTTTGTTTTAATTAACGTATGTTAGTTGTTTTCTTTATTTTAGGAGAAAATTCAAAATGAATATGAGAAAAATGCAAAACGAGGTTGGGGAAGGAGGAGAAGTAAACGAGGAAGAATGTTTAGAACGTGCCCTTGGGACGAGACGTGGACATGCTCGCGGGGTGGGTAGGAGACCAACCGCTAACTTCGGTTTAATTCCAAATGAACGGCCTTCCACTTCCAAATCGTCTCAATCTCAACCCCAATCTCAATCCCAATTTGATGCACAACAAATGCAAGAATATTTGCAACAATATAATGCATCATTGGCGGCATGTATTCCGAACTTCCAACCACCACCATTTCCTAACTTTCTATTCAACTATAACACACAAGCAAGTACCTCTCAACAATTTTCCGAAAGGATGGAAGAAGAAGGAGAAGGAGAAGAAGAAGAAGGAGAAGAAGAAGGAGGAGGAGGAGAAGAAGAAGAAGAAGAAGGAGAAGACGATTATGACAATGATGATTGATGTTTTTTTTAGTGTTATGAACAATGTTAGTTAACTATGTATTGTAATATTAAACTTGAATTTGATGTTTTGAATTTGAACAATGGTACCTAGTTAATGTATTTCAATTGATATATGTTGCAATGTTTTTTGGATTTGTTAAAAATGCAATATGGTAATATACAAAACCTGTAAAGCTAAAAAAAAAAACACCAGCAGCTATCCCGACGACAAGTCGTCGCTATAGGTCCATAACCGACAACTGTTAAAAACCCTATTCCCGACGACATGTCGTCGCCACAGATTTTTAATAAAACTTTATTTTTTTCCCGAAAATGTGGTTGACAAAAGCTGTACCGACAACATGTCGTCGCAATAGGTGGAACTATGTTGACGACATCTATGCCGATGACGAAATAGACCTATGCCGACACGCCTGTGCCGACGACCCTTTGCCGACGACCCTTTGCCGACGACTTGTCGTCTCCATACCCTATACCGACGACTTGTCGTCTGGATAGGGTCTAAATTTGTCGTCTCCATAGGGTCCGACTGTTGTAGTGACACCAAAGTATTCTTGCTTCAAATTTATTTTCTAAAAAATAGTTTTTTATGTGGGTTGTATCTTTTTTTTTATAGAACATAAAATAAAAAATTCTACACACGGTAAACTCGTTTTCCTTTTTGATCTTATATGCTTACCGGAAAATGATAGTGTCTTGATTTTTTTTTATATGCTCACCGGAAAATGATATAGTATCTAACCCATCTTGTTAGTGTAGGGATTATGTCAAAATTTTAAGTTGTATCATATATATTAATCGGTAGTTGGTGAAGGCATATCTATAAGATTGGTGAAGATGAAATTTGCTCATATTCATAAAATGGCTTGGGAGGCTTTAAATATTAAGATAAAAAGATAGTTGGATACTGTTAAGATTGATGTTCATAAAACATTAATCAACCGAGAGATAATTCTATACTATCATGTTTTCTCATGGCCTTAAACAAAATTACAAAACAAGGAGCTTTGATTCTCTTTAGATGTCCATACATTGCAGTGAAAATAGAAAGAAATCGTGATTTTGCCATAGTATCTATAATGTTGCTTCCACGGTGACAGTGCATGGAAAGTCTGAGGTAGGAGCGACGGGTTATGTGAAAAAAAAAAAATCAGCATGGTGGGAGGGCAACGAGGGTTCGTCATTGTGCGTTTGGAAGAAGGGCAGTTCATTGGTGGTGCAATCCATACAATTTCAAAATGTGGATCGTGAAAAATTCTCAGGCACTGTTAGGAAGGAGACAAGAGTTCGTTCGAGTCCTTATGGATCGAAGAAGGGTAATTCACAAGTGGTCTAAGGGTTGTCTCATGTGGTTATCCATGTAGAAGAAAGAAGAAGAAAACCAAAGGTCTAAGATAAAATGGCATAAAAATGTACTGATTTTCTTAAACTTTATTTATTTATTTGAAAATACAAGTAATTAGTAAATAAATTTAGAAGTACTATGTTTCAGTAAATATTCTTTAACAACAAAATTTTGGAAAAAAAAAACTCTACACTTCTACAGTTTTATCCATGGTGGATTATGTTTGCAATCTTATGACTAACTGAAAGTAGAGGTTGGAAGGCCGTTAGTACACTTACCGAACCCGTTGCAAAGTGTCAAGGATATCATTGTGTGCCTGAAATCGACCGAGAAATATATTAATGACAAAAATTGAAGGCATATGTCAAAGAGGTTCCCTCCTAAACACCATGATCACTCAACCCCCCCCCCCCCCCCTCCCCCCCCCCCCCCCCCCTCCCCCCCTCTAAAAAATAGTTAGAAAAATATATTTATTATTTATTGTCATTTCATATGTAACATATAAAATTGTATTGGATAAATATACATAAAACCGTGTTATGTTTATGAATATTTCTTAATAACTGTTTCTGATTTTCGTATTTCTTTTTAATAAATTTATCATTTATGCACTTATAACCTCACTTACTTTTGGAACCAAGATGCCATTAATCATCATGTGCGATTTTAATATAAATATTATATAAACTTAGCAATTGTGATGTGATGACTATGCCAATCAAATGACCTAACTAGCGATCATTATAAATTGGTCATCATTAACATCATCTATAATTTGAGACTTTAAATATTTCCTATTTTCTTTAGTGTCCTTTAAAGTCATGGATGATTGAAATAAAAACTTCATCAAACATCATCAATATCGCTCAACAGAAATACGACAATGGAACATTGTTACATGGATTAATACTATAATTTAAATGCAATGATAATAATGGATAATTAAGTAATTTTAATATGAAGTATTTTCAAGGAATTATAATTGTTGGTGTACAAAATATCTTAAAAGTGTTTAGAGGTCCACTTAACATGAGTATTGCGTAATTTTTAGTGTTTGACAATAACTAACTTTAATTTTTAACTTTATTATTATTTAGGATCAGTTTTGTTTATCCATGAACTAAAGTACCTAATCGCAATTGAATTTTATTGGTTCTAAAATTTTAATATTCGTAATTGAATTAATTGTCTTGCAGATGACAATCCAGAACCAATTAGAAACTACACCAATTCAATATGTTTATTATGCAGTTAATATTCAATCAATATCTAGTTATCATCCTATTTTCAACTACTCATCGTCCTTTTCACCACCATCTCTCACTGTTTTTTTTCTTTCCTATGAAATACCGAGCAACCAACATTATCCATCCTTGTGATTATCTTCACCTACTCTACTAACGTCGCTGGAAAACTACGCCTTAAAAACCAGCAAACGTCGTTTCCGACCACCAATCGTTACGTTATTGCTCACCAACATTACCCATCCCTATAGTTAAGCAGATCGTGGTATTGGCTGATCGTTTGGCGATGTTCTCAAACTTCGATGTTGGCTGCGATGAAGCTAATGACCGAAGAGGATTGTGATGCAGATGTTTGGGTTAGAGTGATGACGGTGGCTCAAGGTATTAAGGTTGAGATAGTGTGTTATACGACTGTGAAAAGATTTATCTAATTTTAGGATTTTAAATTAATAATATTTAATTGATTTAAGTTGCATGAATTAATGGAACGATTTAAAGAGAACTAAATGATTATTATGTTAATTTACCTATATATCCTTATCTATTGATTGGTTGAGAATAAATTATACAATAACACAATACTTGTTGGTTATATATATATATATATATATATATATATATATATATATATATATATATATATATATATATATATATATAATTTCCTTGGACTCATAAAGATTTAACATTTATTAAATACTTAATAAATACCTAATAAATACCTATTTTTATAAGTAGATATTTCGTATACAAAAACGTTTTTTTTAATTTATATAGAAAATATAAGATTTTTTTATGTGAAAATATGTTTTTTTTTTTGTATAAATACGATTTTATAAAGAAAAAACATATTCGAAATAAAATTTTGAGAAAAAAAGTTATAAAAAAAAAATTAAAGTTAGGATGAATTCATAACAAAGTTCTAAAATTAGGGCCAAAAGGGTAAATTTTGGACCAAATTTGTAATAAAATTTAAAATCTGGGCCAAAAATTAAAATTTTGAACCAAATTTGTAATAAATTTTGAAATTTGGGCCAAAATATAGATTTTGAAAGTTGAATTACCTGTTGACCAGGTAAAAAGGTTAAATTGAATACGATACCGGTTTTAGGACTTAATTGAATAAAAAAATATATAATTACTAAATCGATTATGAGTCCAATATATAAGTACATTATTGCAATGTTCCCACATTTTAATGCATAAAATTTTGTAAAATATTATGTATGAATCAACTCCCTTCCATAAAAACAATTAAACATTAAATGATGAATAACTCTAAATATAACAACCACAAGATCTATTTTTTGTAGTTTACGGAAATACACAATAGCAAAAGTTAGCCTTCCTTCGTCTTAGAGTAATTTATATAAACGGTCTTTGAAGTTTAGACTGATATGCACACATGTTTCTTAACTCTTGTTTCACATATGTTTCTTAACTCTTGTTTTAAACTCATATAGCGTATATGTAATTGGGGGGTTGTTGGTCTCTTCATGATGTAATAAAACTATATTTGCCCTTATGCATTTATTTTTTAATTTTATGTATTTGTTTATATTATTAAATTTTCTTCATAAAAGCTAAAATCATCCACCTCTAAACTAAACGATACATACACACACACACACACACTCTCTCTCTCTCTCTATATATATATATATATATATATATATATATATATATATATATATATATATATATATAGAGAGAGAGAGAGAGAGTGTGTATGTATCGTTTAGTTTAGAGGTGGATGGTCTTAGCTTTTATGAAGAAAATTTAATAATATAAACAAATACATAAAATTAAAAAATAAATGCATAAGGGCAAATATAGTTTTAAAACTATATTTGCCCTTATACATTTATTTTTTAATTTTATGTATTTGTTTATATTATTAAATTTTCATCATAAAAGCTAAGACCATCCACCTCTAAACTAAACGATATATACTCTCTCTCTCTCTCTCTCTCTATATATATATATATATATATATATATATATATATATATATATATATATATATATATATATATATAGGTTTAGGTTCTATGGAAAACAAAAAACTCTAAAAAAAACCCTAAAAATCATTAAAATGCATAAAAAAAATACTTAGAGATCACAAAACTTTTTTTTGAACTTTTTTATCAAAAAATCGCAACTTTTAGGTCAAAATCGTTGAAAAGTTTTTTACAAAAAAAAAAAAAAAAAAATTTTGAGTTTTTATTTTTTTTCAGCGAAATTGTAAAAAATGCTGCGATTTTTTGATAAAAAAATTCAAAAAAAAGTTTTGTGATGTCTTGGTATTTTTTTTATGCATTTTTATAATTTTTAGGGTTTTTTAGGGTTTTTTTGTTTTCCAAATAACCCTTCCCTATATATATATATATATATATATATATATATATATATATATATATATATATATATATATATATATATATATATATATATATATATATATATATATATATATATATAAGGGTTCAATTGAGAAAAAAAAAAAGGTTGAGAATGAGGGAATCATTCTCAGCTACTCATTTATTTTTGCCGCAAAAGCCTCCGTCGTACCAGCGAAAATGGGAAATGAATAGACATGTGTTTTCCAACAAAACATATTTCCTTAAACTACGCTAATCATTACCTTAATATATACAAAAACATAGTTTTTTTCGTTTTTTAATTTTTAAGAAACTATTTTTATCGAAAAATGATTTTATATATACCAAAATTCATGGTTTTATATTCTCTACAAATACACATCCATATTGATATAGTTTTAAGATAAAATAAAAAAATTATTTTTTTTATATTTTTAGCTATCGTTATTCATAAGTGAATAAAAATGCATCAGGTTTAATTACAGTACATTCGTTATTCACTTATGAATAAAAAGTATGATTAATTTTTTTTACAATTTAAGTATCATTCATATATGAATATAGCATATAATAAACATAGTATATTCATATTTAAATATTAGACGATACATTCACTTGTGAATATTAACATAGTATATTCACTTGTGAATATTAGATGGTATATTCACTTATAAATATTAAATGATATTTTCATATGTGAATATTACATAGTATTACATGGTATATCACATGTGAATATTACATAGTATATTCACTTGTGAATATTAGATGATATATTCACTTATGAATATTACACAGTATATTCACATATGAATATTACAAGGTATATTCACTTGTGAATATATTCACTTATGAATATTAGAAGGTATTTTCACAAATAAATATAATTTTCATATGAAATTCACATATGAATAACATACAGACTTGCATATTTGTTTTGTGTTTTTAATAATCATATACTGATTCATGTGAGAAAACATATTCATATGTGAATATAACGTGGTAAATTAGTTTATGCATTTCATCAAACAGTTGGAGTGCATACAATTTAACTATTTTAAAAATGTTAAAAACATGATACTTCCAATTCAAGTTATCAATTCCAAATCATCATATACTTCCGATTGCGACTTCAGATGCGACATCCTATGTCTGATCGATTTCTCATTTTGATTTTGATTTCCGAAAATCCAATTGGAAACCTGTGAGTACCGATTCCGAGTCCTTCAATGTCGACTGTGACTGCGAGTCCAGAACTCCAATTCCAATTTCATGAACAGCGAAGAAATTCCGATTCCAACTCAGTTCGTTTGCGAATCTGGGAAATTCCAGTTCCAAATCTGTTATGAAATTTAACAGATGCTTGCAAGCTACGAACATTCAGAGTATTCAACAAAGAAATCGATGAAATTGATGAATTTGGGTTGCGAATATGTCTTGAACGGCGAACCTCCCAGCCACGAATATCGATGATTGATTAACACTGGATGACATTGATGATGGTTTAGTTGAAGAAATCTGGATGATTGTTGAAGGTTGGAGGAGAAATTTTGATGATAAACGAACTGTTATCGAATTCTCTATAGTTACGTATTTGAGATTGAACGTTATTAACATATTTACAAGTTTGCCACCGTGTCTTTTTATGCTTAGATTAAATGAGTGGCTGAGAATGATTCACCCATTCTCAACCTTTTTTATTTTCTCCATTGAATTTACCTCTCTCTCTCTCTCTCTCTCTATATATATATATATATATATATATATATATATATATATATATATATATATATATATATATATATATATATATAAGAGAGAGAGAGAGAGAATAGTAAAACTTAAATTGCCAAACATTAAGGTCGTCATCCTCATTTATTGGACAAATGTTATCACCATTCACACCTCTCATCCAACATCGCACGATTTCTGCATCATCCACCACCGTTCCATTTATGCACCATCAACCATGGCTCGATTGTTGTTGTCCGGTACATATCCAATCTTATCTTTTTCTGGTTCGAGTGCTTGCATATTCTTTCATACAATTTTTGCTCTATCGATCTACACTTATTAGTACTGGATTTGTATCGGAAGAAATTCGATCTATCATGGTCGTCGACCACCATTGGACCATTTATCTCAATCAATATCTTCTCCTTTACCTTTTATTGTGCTAGACCATCTTTCTCCCTTCATGTCGCTCCATCGATCTCTTTGGTATCTTGGTTTCAAAACTAAGATTATCAAGGTTTTTAATCTATTTCCTTTATTATATTTTGATTGTGCTTTTGATATGCAGTGGCGAGTCTAGAATAGAAAACCATATGGTTCACTAATTTTTCTATACAAATTCGAAGATTTTTATAGGTAAGGTAGGTCCTAAATTTTTTTTAAGGTATGTCCCTAAAAATTTTCTATAGAAATTTTAGATAAATTAAAAAAATTAGGTGGGTCCTAGGACCCACCTTCCTTATACCTAGCCTCACCACTGTTGATATGGATGTTTGATTTTCAAGGTTTCTCAATGTATAATTTTAGATATCATATTAAAGTTTGTATTGGTTTTGATCTTGAGGTTTATCAATGTATAATTTCAAATATGTTTATCAGATTTTCAGGTATGATTTCGGGAATGATTTTGATGTTTTTAGTGGTTGTTGCCAAAGGTGAAGGGGATGTCGGTGGTGGTTGTCGGAGGTAAATCGGAGGGTTGGTGGTGGTTGTTAGAGATAAACGAGAGTGTTGGTGGTAAACTGGGGTACCAATTGTGATGGGTGGTTGTTAGATCTCTGAGCAAGGAAATATTGGGGGGGGGGTATGGGATTGGTGAGACTTGACTATTTAAATAAATAATAAAAATATTTAATTGAAAATAAATAAATAAAAATAATAAAATATGAGTAAAATGGTGATTTGATATCTATCAAAGATGAAATATACAAAATGATCATTTCGTATCTATCAAAGATAAAATACGCAACAAGATAAAATTTGAGTAACCTGCCGAATAAAATTAATAAAGACCGTACATTTACCTAAAACTAAAGGTGCACAAAAAAAACTAGTTCACGATCCAAACCGGTGTCTGAACCGAAAACCGGTTCAACCCTAAACCAGTCCAAGCTAGAACCGATCCGATGCAGAATTGTAACGTCCCAAAATTAAGACTAAAAATTTTGATTTTTAAATTAATAATAGCATCATCTAAAAAAACATTGTAACACTCAAGTTTGGTAAGTTTCACATTTAACCCTCTTTATTGAAAAACCTTGCATTTTGGTCCTTTAGCTAGTACGCGGGACGTAGTAAATGGTACGCTTGACGTACTAGCCCGATGTATTGGTCGCGGATTCCACCCACGTACGCGGGGGGTATGTGGAGTAAGCATGGCGTACGCAAGTCTGGGACAAACCCTGATTTTTAGGGTTCGTGCCCTATTTAAACATCTTAAACCCACCTCCTGGACATTTTAGACCAGCCTCAATCCTCCTTGTCCCGGAGAGCGAAACCCTAAGTGTGTTAGTGAGGTTTATGAGCTTGATAAAGAGATTTTTAGTGTCTTAATGTGAAGAAGAAGAAGAAGAAGAAGAAGAAGAAGAAGAAGAGAAGCCCTTGGAGAAGTTGATTGAGCTTGTAGATCTAAGATCACTTCCACAGTTGCAAGCTTTTTGAGGTAAAAAGCTTACACCTTTCTGCTCTTCTATGTTAAATCTAGTTCATGGAACATTTGTGCATCTTTTGAGTCCTTTGTATTAAAGGAGGGGTGTTTCTCTACTCCAAAGGCAATGGATGCTAGATCTTAGTTCATTCAGTCCCCAAGTTCATAAAAATGTCAACTTTATGGAGCAGTTGGACCCATGCATGTGTTAAGACCTTTATTAAGCTCTTTTCAAACTCTTGAGCTCCATTAAGCCATGCATGTGTGTAAAGTTTCCAACTTTACGTGATAAGTGGTCTTATAGAATAAGATCTGAGAGTTTGGCTTGAAGTCTCAATGGATTAAGTGCTTAATGGAGTAGGGTGGCAAGCTGGGGAGTACGTTGGGATTTAATCGAGCATGTAATACGAGATCAGAGTCAAGAAAGAATTAAGAACACAAGATCTAAATATAATTTGGTTGGCTCGATTACGCTTTCTAGAAATACAGAGAAATATTAGAGAGTACAAGTTGAATGCAAAATCTACTGCCTAACTCTAGTATTCATCCCATATATGTAGGGATAAGGAAAGCGTACAAAAAATATAAGGGACTAAGACTCTTAAGCTTTGATACAAAATGCCCTTATAATAAACAATCATACAAACACACTTCGACACATACAACAACTCAGAAAGACTTCGACACCTCACAACAACTTTCGACCTCAACACGTACCCAACTGGTATGTTGTGCGTACTAACCCCAGAAGGTGTACGCTAAGCGTACGAGCTTAGTATACCCTGCACACTCAGCAGATGGGTTTTGGGTGATCATTTAGGCTTTGTCCTTTTGGGCAATAAGTGGGCCTTGGTTTTGATCCAAAATAGGAAAAAGGGTAAAATGGTCTTTTACCCTGGGCTTGGTCTAAGTATCTTGCATTATTGGTTATGGGCTGAGACCCAGTATTAATTAGATGTTGTTTTATGATGATAGCACGGGGATTTTCGGACCAGCAGACTGAGATTTATTTGTGTGATTCAGCAGTTTGAGGTGAGTTTTCCTCACCGTGTTTAGCGGGTCGAAGGCACCAACGCCGGCCCATGGTTTATTATGTTAGGATGCTAGATGTCTGCGTGACTCTTGCATGTGTATGTGGTTGTATGCTTACTGGGCGGGGCCCGATGGTTATTTTGTATGCTATTACTTGTTATATTTGTATGTTTGTATGTTGGGCGGAGCCTGTTAGGGGAGTTAGGGCGAGGCCCGTTATGCGAGTTAGGGCGAGGCCCGTTATACTCAGTGGGCGGGGCCCATTATGCGAATTAGGGTGGGGCCCGTTACGCTCATCGGGTGGGGCCCATTATATGTTTGATATGTGTGGTATGTAGTATTTAGGGAAAACTCAGTAAGCTTCGTGATTACAGTTTTTAGTTTATGTTTCAGGTAATTCTGGTGCAAAGGGGAATAACTTAGGGTGATTGCAGTGCACACACTATTTTTTTCCGCATTCTTATGATTACTCTGATGTTGTATGATCTAGATGGTACATTTGGATTTACTATGGTTATGATGATGTTTGGATAATTGTTTTAGTTAATTAAAAATTGAAAAATTTTGGTTTATATTTTCGGGACATTACAAGTTAGTCTTAGAGCCTTAGTTTGAGGGATTCGAGCATACTCTCGGGTGTGTCTGAAATCAAACTGAGGATTTGGTGGAATTTTTCAAAAAGGAAAATGTTTTATAAAAGGGTTTTCTATTAAAATAAAAGGGTGTGGTGCATGCAATCGACCGGGCTCAAGTAAGTTTTCCCAAAATACCCATACATGTTATATGATATGATTTGATTTGTGAATCTATGAATCGCATGCTAGTTAGGGCTAAGGATCTGCTCAGTATTTGCATGATATATTTCTAGGAGAGATGCTTTTTTATGCCTATTGTATGAGCTTGTAGACTTTCATGCTAGTACTGATTAGGCAGTGATAGGATGGCCTGATTAGGTTATGCTTGATTCCAATTACTCAATGCTTGAATTTTGCTTGCTTTGTGCTTTTTTGGAGTTTTCACTAACGTCAATTAACTAGTAATCAAATATGTTAAGTGACATATTACTGAGACTAAATAATTTCAGAAGGTTAGGTTTTAACTCTATTGCGCAACTCTTGTTTGAGTTCAACCGTTGTAGTGTGAGACCTCTCATTCGAAGAATTATCTGGTTTTAGTGATATGTAATTGTATTCGTGAGCTAGTTAGATGGAGTTGGCGGGAGTTCCTTCTTCAGCTGATGGCAGAGAGTAGTGCGGTGATTACCCTAGGAAAACCTAAGAAGAGATTTAGTGCGGGGAGCCTTATCTTGTTGAGGATTAATTGTGCGGATAAGGAGTGACTTGGAGGATTCACGGCAATCCTTGAGGAAAGTACGGATGGATGTGGAAGGTAGTATGGGCCCATACTACTCGAAGCAGAGGATCCATACTCGAGTCAAGGAGAGCTGCGATGAAACCAGGAAGCTTGTAAAGTATGAGATTCCTCGATATATATATATATATATATATATATATATATATATATATATATATATATATATATATATATATATATATATTTGATGTGTATTCTGTTGGTTTATATAGTCTATTTTCAGTATGGTGACTCTTCGAGGCAGATCGGTTGGTAGTTCTGGTACTGGTGAGGGCTCGGGCTCAGGTTTTGGAGCCAAGCAGTTGTATGATCAGATGTGGGAGTTCATTTTGTCTAAGATTACATGTTGCATACTTGAGTAGACTCCAGTGATCTTCGGTACGATCAAGGAGGGTGTTATGGAGCTATTGGAGGATCGTTTGGGCTCTTTCCGTTCTGAGATGGTAGCCATGTTGGGAGCATGTTCATTGATCTTCTGTGAGTTTAGGGCATGTGGAGCCCGACGTTCTTCAGGAAGAAGGACACGATTGCGAGTAGATGATGGTTAGCAAATGTTGTTAACGCTTTCCGCACCAGCAATTGCCCTGAAGGGGAAAAGTTCAAACTTGCATCCTGTCTTCTGAAAGACAGAGACCAGGACTGGTGGGAGGAGGTAGGACATGCCTTGGGAGGCTAAGCGATTAGTCCATGACATGGGATGATTTTGTGACTAGATTCAGGGATGAGTTTGCACCAGTAATTGAGGTACAACAGTTGGCGCAAGAGTTTCAGGATCTCCGCCAGACTATTGAGACTGTGGCTGAGATCACCGCGATGTTCCGGGATGGAGCGTTGTTGGTTCTGCAGTATGTGGCAAACGAGGAAATGAAGAAGGCGAGGTACCATGAGATGTTGAGGAGCGATATCCGGCAGTTTGTGAGCTGATCCAGTTGCAAGACACTGATGATATGATTGCGAGAGCCAAGGAGAGGGAGATAGATCTAGAGCTGGAGAAGAAGAGGAAGCCGGATTATGTGCAAAGTGCAGAGGGTTCGGGAAAGAGACCCAAGGTTGTTGATACAAGATCGAGGGGCCAGTAGGGACAGGGCCGTTGTGGCAAGTGTGACAGGATGTACGATGGGGCGTGAAGGGTGGGTGGTTCTGGTTGCTTCAAGTGCGGTCTGACGGGTCATATCAGCAAAGATTGTAATGATACTAACATCACCACCCCGGTATCTGATTTGATTTTCTTTCATTGCAATCAGAGGGACCATAAGAAGGCCCATTTTCCGAGTTTGACTACAGCAGGATCGGTGTCAGCACCCTCTCCTGCAACTTTATGGAATACCGAGGAGGCTCGTGCGACACCTGATGTGGTGACAAATATGTATCTTCTCCTTATCTTTTTATTTATATTGAATTGCATGCTTATATTTATGTGTTTTATTTTAGAATCGTTCCTCGTGAACGGCATTTTTGCTTTGGTATTGTTTGATTCGGGGGCTACCCGATCATTTGCATCGCTTACGCTTAGCAAGAGGTTTACTGGAGCTCCGGTGGAGCTGGATTGTCCGTTAGACGTCGAGATTTCAGATGATCGATCTGCCTGGGTAGTAAGGGTTCATCAGGGTTGTATTCTTCAGATGTTCAGCGAGCAGTATCCGATTGATTTGGTTCTCGATCCTCTGCATAAGAACAAGGTTATCGTGGGTATGGACTGGTTGAGCCCCAATGGGGTGGTGATCGATTGTGAGCATCAGTTAGTCCAGATTCGAGCCCCAAGTGGGGAAGAGTTAGTGGTTCAGAGAGAGAGAGAGAGAGAGAGAGAGAGAGAGAGCTTAGCGTGGGCCTATTTTGTGTTCAGCAGTGAGGGTCAGCCGATATATTCGGTGGGGTTGTTCCGGATTTGTCACCTATGTTATGGATACTCAGGATAAGGGTAAGGCGACCGTGGACGATGTGTCGATTGTACGGGAGTACCCAAATGTGTTTCTGGAACATTTTCCTGGGGTACATCCGAAGAGGCAAGTTGAGTTCAGGATTGATCTGGTACAGGTGCGCCCCGATAGCCAAAGCACTGTATTGGTTGGCTCCTCGGGAGATGCAGGAGTTGTCTACATAGCTGTAGAAGTTGTTAGACAAGGGATTCATTCGACCGAGCAGTTCGAGTAGGGGAGCACTAATCTTTTTTGTGAAGAAGAAGGATGGGTCTCATCGTATATGCATTTGACTACCGGGAGCTGAATAAGCTAACGGTGAAGAACCGTAATCCACTCCCAAGGATTGATGATATGTTCGACCAGCTTCAGGGTGCATCTTGGTTTTCCAAGATTGATTTGCATTCGGGTTATCATCGGATGAGGAGCACCTGAGAGATTTATTGGACACTTTGAGGAGGGATAAACTTTATGCGATGTTCTCCAAGTGTGAGTTTTGGTTGCGCGAGGTGTAGTTCTTAGGGAACCTTGTCAACCAGAACAGTATATTGGTCGACCCGGCCAAGGTCGATGCCATGATGAGATGGGAGGTTCTGAGGTCTCCATATGAGATTTGGATTTTCCTTGTATTAGTTGGTTACTATCGGAGATTCATTTAGGATTTCTCCAAGATAGCGGTTCCTCTGACTAGGTTGACGAAGAAGACTGTTACTTTCCGTTGGGGTCCTGAGCAGCAGGCAACTTTTGAGATGTTGAGACAGAGATTATGCGAGGCGCCGATTTTGACCATGCCGGGAGGTGTTTAGGAGTTTTTGGTTTACTATGATGCGTTGATCACGAGTTTTTTGGGCAGTTCTGATGCAGAGGGGTCGCGTGATCGCTTACACCTCGAGGCAGTTGAAGCCTCATCAAGCAAATTATCAGACACATGATTTGGAGCTGGGAGCTGTGGTTTTCGCCCTCAAGATTTGGCGACATTACCTCTATGGGGTCCGCTGTACCATTTCCATGGATCACAAGAGTCTGAGGTATCTGATGGATCAGCCAAATCTGAATATGAGGCAGCCCCGGTGGTTGGATGTGGTAAAGGGTTATGATTGTGAGATCCTTTACCATCCGGGGAAGGCCAATGTGATGGCCGATGCTCTCAGCCGCAAGGCGGTCACAGCTCAAATTCGGGATATTTGTTTGAGGATGACTGTGATTACTCTGCTATTGGAGCGGATTCATGAGGCTCAGATCGAGGCTATGAAAGAAGAGCACCGGAAGAGTGAGCGTATTGTGGGTCAGGTGGCTTCCTTTTATTATGATAGTCGTGGGTTGTTGACTTTTCATTGGTGAGTATGGGTTCCGTAATGGGGTGGTGTGCGTCAGGTTCTGATGGAGGAGGCACACAAACCAAGGTTCTCCATTCATCCTAGGGTGACGAAGATGTATAGAGATCTTTGTCCTGATTATTGGTGGCCCTGCATGAAGCGGGATATGGATTGGTATATGGAGAGGTGCTTGACTTGCAGGAAAGTCAAGGCCAAGCATCAATGATCTTTGTGACAACCCAAAATTTCTCTTTTGTATAAACCATTCAATTCAATCAAAGTCAGACTCGTTTCTGTTATCTTTTAACACTGTTTAAGGGTTCGTTTAAGTGTTTTAAGCTTAAGTACAATCAAGGTGGAGATTAGGGATGAGTTAACAAAGTCGTAAACTGGCATTTCGTGCTATACACTCCTTCAGGAGGAGTGTACGTAGACCTCACTTCCTTCATTTCTTTCTTCCCTTGGCTGCACACCACTCCATTTTCTCTCAAGCTTCTTCAACCGTGAACCCTCCAAGGCTTCAAAAACGTAATTATTCCATCCTTTAGCTTGTTATACTTGAAAGACCTCTTGATTTAAGCCTTGATTCTTCAAGTTTCAACATGTTCTTCATCCTATGAAGGAGTACGGTCGTACACCTTCATAAGGTTGGCCATACACACCTTAAAGGCCCTCTAAAGTGAGATTTTAGCCCCTATCATCTAGTTGGACATGCTAAACCTTTGATCCTAGCCTTGATTCTCCTTAACATTGACAAATTTATCATGAACATGACGGGTGTACGGCCGCACACCCCTTGTACGGCTGTACACACCTCATAGGGCCGTAAACCCTCTTTGATGATCATTGATGGCCTTAAACTTCCAATAAAGCTAAGCATGGGACCAAGAACACTTCCTTGATGCTTCTTAGGGCCTTAAAACACCTCAACATGCACACTTCTTCATGAGTGTACGTCCGTACACTCATGGGCCGTACACCCATGGCCGTACACACCCTTAGTGTGGCCGCACACCTCCCTCATTCAATCACATATGATTTTAACACTTAATTCAAGTGTTTCCAAGTCCCTATAGTGGTTTCCTATCATGTCTAGTAGTGAAGTACCGTAATTTGATTCATATATGTGTTATTACATGCTAAATAGGATCCATTTGTGTTCGAGACTTCACTTGACACTCAGCACCTCATATCGATCTTTCATACAAACCGCTCACTCGAGGTGAGTTCATACCCCTACGCTTTTACGATTTTTAAACGTTTTCATGGGGGAACACAAGCCAAACACAAACGATATTGTGAAACAAAAACAAAAGGATTTCAACGAGTTTAAAACATATGCAATTGATACAGTTAAATGATTTCCCACGTTTTATGAAACATTTAGACATTTTATCCCTTTTGTATTATACTGAGCATAAGAGATGTTTTCAACTTGGAAATATAATTGCATAGTTTTCAGAACAATTTACAAATCAAGAACAAAACATTTCAAGCAAACTATAGTGGGTATAGTTTGGAGATTTCAATACATAGCTTTTACCGATTCAGATTTCATTCATGGGTAAACATATAAACTTGACCGATTTAGTTTATGATATACACTACTACAAGAGTACAACATTTAATAATTATTTAAGTATAATTATTACCTCATACAGTATACACACGGATTTCAATACAGTATATCACTACAAGAACTACACGTGAACTAGTTAATACAGAATTGTGAGATTCTACTTCAAAACTGTACCCTTTGGTGTACTGAATTAAATCCTATCATAGTATAACCAGAGTCTCCTGGAGGGAGAGCGTGAGATTTGTGAATAGATCTATTCGGGATTGACAATCCCACACCTGAACTGCTAGCTACAGTTAGGCAGGCATGCCTGAGGTGACAAATGTCATTTAACCAACATTTGAAGAACGTTGTAAAGGTCACTAGGTCATATCAAGCATGGTTATACAACTCACAATAAGTATAAACTAACCTTTGTTTACGAGATTTCGTTCTTCATTAGTTTTATTTTAATTAATAGAACTATTATACATTACATTTGGGGATTTCAGAAATACAACACATGGTTTTATTTAATAAAACTACTATACATACTGGTGGTAGCCAGGGTTTTCAAACAGAACATTTCATACAGTGGTTTTTCATACAGAATTCATCATACTATACATATACATTCTAGTAGTAACCAAGCATGTAGACTAATATGTTTTATACTACAAAGAATACTGTAACAAACATTCTTAGAAGGAACTGGCAAGATCATGCTTTTACTAAAGAAAATATTGGATTTTCTTGGAAACATACGAACATTTTTACAAGATTCATCAACAAGTTTTCACTACAAAACATCGCTTATGAACTCACCAGCTTTATGCTGATACTCTTTCAAAACTGCTTGTATTCTCAGGAAATCAGTAGACAGGTACCACATGGAGTTTTGAGAAGACAGAGTAATTAGAGTCATGTCTTTATATTTTGCTCTAACTTTTGATGTATACAAACAAGACTTAAACATATTTAAACCTTTTTTTCATATATGTATTCAATGTACTGGTTGTGTTTACTCTTATTGCTATGATACAATTGTTGTGATACTACACATGACGTCATACACCCCCGAACGTTTCCGCCGTTCCGGTTTGGGGGTGTGACAGATTGGTATCAGATCCGTTGTTTGTAGTGAACTAAGTATACCGAACCTTACATGGTATACAACTATAAACACTAAGGGGCTGAAGCGCTCTGAACTAAAAGTATACTTTTAAAATATAAGTATTTTGTAAGAAGTATACAAGTATACATACGTTCCAGAAACAGTAACATAAGTAGAACGAAACAAAAGTATTTGGATGTTGGACACTGCGGTTAAACCTGGGCAGTTATGTAATCATGTCTAGGGTCAATATAGCCTGATCAACTATATTTATTCGAGACATGACCAACATGTGCTCGGAAGTGACTGTGGTGTTACAGCAAGCCTAAAACTTACCAAGTATATATACATCAGATATCGATAGAACAAAACATACAACTTAAAATACCGTAGGAGTATTTTAGCTAGAGCCGAATACAGTATATAGATTCATTCCAAGTGTTGCTACATATTTCTTCTTAGCGATAGTTTACTTGCATTAGTAACCCTTCTCTATTTATCGCTTCGTAGAACACTTTATCTATCAGGCTGAGATATATCTTTGTGTTATATCTCTTGATTTTAAAATTCTAGAGGACTTATCATCCTCCTTTTCTTCATTCTTTCTAGAGCAAGATGCCTCCCCGAAGGAGACCCATCAGAAGGAACAACAATCCTCCGCCACCACCACCTCCTCAGTTCGACCCAGCTATGTTCCAGGCAGCATTTATGGTTGTTGTGGCTGCGGCGATGTCGCAGATAAATCAGGGCAACTCTGGTGGATCTGGAGGTGGACCCGATTCTCAAAGTCATGATGGAGGTTAGGGACATCAAAAGGAGTGTTCCTATAAATACTTCATGAATGCCAAACCCAAGTCCTTCGACGACAATGGTGGAGTTATTGCCTTAACCCGATGGTTCGAGAAGATTGAATCCATCTTCGAAATTTGTGCATGTTCCGAAGCCAACTAGGTGAAGTTTGCCGCTTGTACTTTCACCGACAGAGCACTGACCTGGTGGAATGGTCGAGTCAAATCCCTAACCCTACCGGTAGCGAATGCCATAGGTTGGGAGAGCCTGAAAGAACTCATGCTGACTGAGTACTGCCCGAGGGGCGAGATGCAAAAGTTAGAGCACGAGCTCTGGAACCAGAAGATGAAGGGTTCTGACATTGCTGCCTACACAGCTAGATTCTGCGATCTGGCTCTCCTCTGTCCGGGAATGGTCACCCCGGAAAGCAAGAAAATTGAGAGATACATTTGGGGATTGATGCCCCCAACTCAAGGAAATGTCTTGGCTGCTAAGCCTTCTACATTTGATAGCACCAAGTGTCTGGCGCAGACTCTGATAGATCACGGGGTCGATCTTGATGAGGTAACAGCCGCTCCTGAACCACCAAAGGCTAGTGGTGGAAAGAAAAAGTTCTGGAACAAACGAAAGGGTCAGTCTTGGCAGGAGCCCTCCAAGAAACAACAAACAGTGGCAGTCCACGCTGCTACTACTCCTATTGCTGTTCCAACCACCCAAGCACCTACCAGTGGATATGCTGGTACTCTTCCAAAGTGCAACAAGTGCAACTTTCATCATCACGGACCCTGCCGTGATTTGCAATGCAACAACTGTGGAAAGAAGGGACACACGGCTCGATACTGCAAGGCACCAATCCAACCAACCAATCAGGCTCCTGGAGCGGGCGCTGGTCAAGCCTGTTATGGCTGTGGAGAGGTTGGGCACTTCAAAAGAAATTGCCCAAAGGCAACAACAGCTGGCAACACAGGGAGGGTACTAGCTATGGGTCAGGAGGAAGCAGTCGCTGATCCTACTGTTGTTACGGGTACGTTCCTCCTTGACAACTCTTATGCATGCATTGTTTTCGATTCTGGTGCGGAGAGGAGTTTTGTTAGTCAT
The DNA here is from genome assembly GCF_052849685.1 of Lactuca virosa. Classification (NCBI taxonomy): domain Eukaryota; kingdom Viridiplantae; phylum Streptophyta; class Magnoliopsida; order Asterales; family Asteraceae; genus Lactuca; species Lactuca virosa. The sequence goes on along the minus strand of NC_136432.1, from coordinate 42,616,719 downwards.
GCATTCAAACATCTACTCAAATGTAAATCTCAACCTTTAACTGAAACATTTACCGTCGAGATGGCTAACGGAAAGAAAGAGAGTACTAATGACATATTCATAGGCTGTACTCTTACCCTGAACGATCATTCCGTTCCCATCGATCTTATGCCAGTATCCATAAAGAGCTTCGATGTCATAATCGGCATGGATTGGTTGAGCCCGAATCGTGTTGATATCCTTTTCTACGAGAAAGCTATTCGTCTTAATCTTCCCTCTGGCGAATCCCTCACTATTTACGGTAATAAACTCAGTTCGAACCTTCGTATCATTTCATGCATCAAAGCCCAGAAGTATCTGCGGAAGGAATGCCATGCATTCCTAGCTCATGTTGTTGACGAAACGCAAAAAGTTAAAGACCTCGAGAGCATCCCCGAAGTCTGCAACTATCCTGATGTCTTCCCCGAAGATCTTCTAGGGATTCCTCCCGAGCGCCAAGTCGAGTTTCGTATCGACTTAATCCCCAGAGCTACTCCTGTAGCTAAATCTCCATATCGTCTAGCACCGGCGGAAATGCAAGAGTTATCCAGTCAGCTCAACGTGCTGATCAGCAAAGGATTCATAAGACCGAGTTCCTCACCCTGGGGAGCCCCGATCTTATTCGTGAAAAAGAAAGATGGATCCTTTCGGATGTGCATTGATTATCGAGAACTGAACAAGCTGACCATCAAGAACCGTTATCCCTTACCCAGAATCGACGACCTCTTCGACCAACTTCAGGGAGCCAGTTATTTCTCGAAGATAGACCTTAGATCAGGGTACCACCAGCTGCGAATTCATGAGAATGATGTTCCCAAGACAGCATTCCGAACTCGCTATGGACACTACGAGTTTGTAGTAATGCCCTTCGGTCTAACCAACGCACCGACGGTATTCATGGATCTGATGAATCGGGTGTGCCGCCCTTGCCTAGACAAGTTCGTGATTGTGTTCATTGACGATATACTTGTCTATTCTCGGAGCGAGAATGATCATAGACAGCACTTGAGGCTAGTGCTAGAAACGCTAAGGGCGGAAAAGCTCTATGCAAAATTCTCTAAGTGTGAATTCTGGATCAGGAAAGTAACATTCCTTGGTCACATGGTCAGCAAGGAGGGCATACATGTGGACCCTTCCAAGATCAAAGCAATTGAGAATTGGTTAGCACCGAAGACGCCCACAAAAATCCATCAATTCTTGGGTCTCGCTGGCTACTATCGCAGATTTATCCAAAATTTCTCCAAAATTGCTAAGCCTCTAACCACCCTGACACAGAAAGGTGTAGCCTTTAGTTGGGGAGAAAAGCAAGACACTGAATTTCAAACATTGAAGCAGGCCCTATGCAGCGCACCTATCCTGTCTCTGCCGGAAGGGACGGAAGACTTCGTTGTCTACTGTGATGCATCCAATCAGGGCCTAGGCTGTGTGCTCATGCAGCAAGGAAAGGTTATTGCCTATGCCTCGAGATAGCTGAAAACACACGAAGTCAATTACACAACTCATGATCTAGAGTTGGGAGCAGTGGTCTTCGCGTTAAAGATCTGGAGACATTATCTCTGCGGAACCAAGTGCACTGTCTTCACCGACCATAAGAGCCTACAACATATCTTTGATCAGAAAGAGTTAAGCATGAGGCAGCGACGATGGGTAGAGTTACTCAGTGATTACGAGTGCAAAATACACTACCATCCCGGCAAGGCCAATGTGGTAGAGGATGCCCTCAGCCAAAAGGAGTATTCAGGTCGTAGAGTGAAGGCACTGACAATGACCATCCATTCCCAATTATCTGCGCAAATCAGAGAGGCTCAGCTGGAAGCCTTAAAACCAGAGAACATGTCGGATGAAGCCTTGAGAGGAATGGAAAAGAACTTAGAGGTCAAGGGAGACGGAGTTTACTATTTCATGAACCGGATCTGGACCCCAAAGTACGGCGGGTACAGGGAGGTTGTCATGAACGAAGCTCACAAGACTAGATACTCCGTTCACCCAGGTTCAGATAAAATGTATATGGATCTCAAACAACTCTATTGGTGGCCGAACATGAAAGCAGAGATCGCTACCTTCGTGGGCAAGTGCTTGACTTGGGCCAAGGTGAAGGTGGAATATCAAAAACCCTCAGGTTTACTTCAGCAGCCAGAAATACCTGAGTGGAAGTGGGAAAGGATCACAATGGATTTCATCACTAAGTTACCCAGATCTCCGAGTGGGCACGACCCCATCTAGGTAATTGTCGATCGACTGAATAAATCTGCCCACTTCCTACCAATCAAATAGAACTTCAAAATGGATAGACTCACACGAATCTACCTTCGAGAGATAGTCCGCCTTTATGGTGTGCTTGTATCCATTATCTCCGATCGAGATAGCAGGTTTACCTCGAGATTTTGGCAATCACTACAGAAGGCTCTCAGAACTAAGCTGGATATGAGCATAGCTTACCATCCCCAGACAGATGGGCAGAGTGAGAGAACCATTCAAACATTGGAAGATAAGTTGAGAGCCTGCGTCATCGACTTTGGCATGTCGTGGGACACTCATTTGCCCTTGGTCGAATTTTCTTACAATAACAACTACCATACGAGCATCAAGGTTGCACCGTTCGAAGCCCTCTATGGCCGTAAGTGCAGATCCCCTCTGTGTTGGGCCGAGGTGGGTGACACGCAGCCCTCTATGGCCGTAAGTGCAGTCAAAGGTCAAATCCCCGACAACACTCTCACGGGTCCTGAAATCATCCGAGAGACGACTGAAAAGATCGTACAAATCCGAGAACGACTAAAGCGTCAAGAGATAGACAAAAGAGCTACGCCGATAAGAGACGAAAACCCTTGGAGTTCCAGGTTGGTGACTGTGTTCTTTTGAAGGTCTCACCCTGGAAAGGCATGATACGCTTCGGAAAGCGTGGAAAGCTAAATCCAAGATACATTAGACCATTCGAGATCCTCGCTAAGATCGGTCCCGTAGCATACAAACTCCGTTTACCCCGAGAACTTAGCAACGTACATCCCGTCTTCCACGTATCGAACCTAAAGAAGTGTCTGTCCGATGAGACACTTGTGATTCCCATCGATGAGATCGAACTAGACAAGAGCTTACACTTCGAAGAGGAACCAGTTGAAATCATGAACCGGGAAGTCAAACAAACGAAACAAAAGTAACATCCCGATAGTGAAGGTTCGCTGGAATGACAAGCGGGGACCTGAATTCACTTGGGAGCGCGAGGATTCAATGAAACAGAAATATCCCCACCTCTTCCCGAGCCCATGATTTGTATTATATGCTTAAATTTCGGGACGAAATTCCCTCTAACGGGGGGATGATGTGACAACCCGAAATTTATCTTTTGTATAAACCATTCACTTCAATCAAAGTCAGACTCGTTTCTATTATCTTTTAGCACTGTTTAAGGGTTCGTTTAAGTGTTCTAAGCTTAAGTACAACCAAGGTGGAGATTAGGGATGAGTTAACAAAGTCGTAAAGTAGCATTTCGGGCCATACACTCCTTCAGGAGGAGTGTACGACCGTACACATGGGTTTACGGCCGTACACCCCCTCATGGCCGCACACTCAAGATAGTGGGTCACCCACCCCTATATATATGTGTAGACCTCACTTCCTTCATTCCTTTCTTCCTTTGGCTGCACACCACTCCATTTTCTCTCAAGCTTCTTCAACCGTGAACCCTCCAAGGCGTCAAAAACGTAAGTATTCCATCCTTTAGCTTGTTATACTTGAAAGACCTCTTGATTTAAGCCTTGATTCTTCAAGTTTCAACATGTTCTTCATCCTATGAAGGAGTACGGTCGTACACCTTCATAAGGTTGGCCATACACACCTTAAAGGCCCTCTAAAGTGAGAGTTTAGCCCCTATCATCTAGTTGGACATGCTAAACCTTTGATCCTAGCCTTGATTCTCCTTAACATCGACAAATTTAGCATGAACATGAAGCGTGTACGGCCGCACACCCCTTGTACGGCCGTACACACCTCATAGGGCCGTAAACCCTCTTTGATGATCATTGATGGCCTTAAACTTCCAATAAAACTAAGCATGGGACCAAGAACACTTCCTTGATGCTTCTTAGGGCCTTAAAACACCTCAACATGCACACTTCTTCATGAGTGTACGGACGTACACTCATGGTCCGTACACCTATGGCCGTACACACCCTTAGTGTGGCCGCACACCTCCCTCATTCAATCACATATGATTTTAACACTTAATTCAAGTGTTTCCAAGTCCCTAGAGTGGTTTCCTATCATGTCTAGTAGTGAAATACTGTAATTTGATTCATATATGTGTTATTACATGCTAAATAGGATCCATTTGTGTTCGAGACTTCACTTGACACTCAGCACCTCATATCGATCTTTCATACAAACCGCTCACTCGAGGTGAGTTCATACCCCTACGCTTTTACGATTTTTAAACGCTATCCGGGGGAATACAAGCCACACACAAACGATTTTTTGAAACAAAAAAAAGGATTTCATCAAGTTTAAAACATATGCAATTGATACAGTTAAATGATTTCCCACGTTTTATGAAACATTTAGACATTTTATCCCTTTTGTATTATACTGAGCATAAGGGATGTTTTCAACTTGAAAACATAATTGCATAGTTTTTAGAACAATTTACAAATCAAGAACAAAACATTTCAAGCAAACTATAGTGGGTATAGTTTGGAGATTTCAATACATAGCTTTTACCGATTCAGATTTCATTCATGGGTAAACATATAAACTATGACCGATTTAGTTTATGATATACACTACTACAATAGTACAACATTTAATAATTATTTAAGTATAATTATTACCTCATACAGTATACACACGGATTTCAATACAGTATATCACTACAAGAACTACACGTAAACTAGTTAATACAGAATTGTGAGACTCTACTTCAAAACTGTACCCTTTGGTGTACTGAATTAAATCCTATCATAGTATAACCAGAGTCTCCTGGAGGGAGAGCGTGAGATTTGTGATTAGATCTATTCGGGATTGACAATCCCACACCTGAACTGCTAGCTACAGTTAGGCAGGCATGCCTGAGGTGACAAATGTCATTTAACCAACATTTGAAGAACGTTGTAAAGGTCACTAGGTCATATCAAGCATGGTTATACAACTCACAATAAGTATAAACTAACCTTTGTTTATGAGATTTCATTCTTCATTAGTTTTATTTTAATTAGTAGAACTATTATACATTACATTTGGGGATTTCAGAAATACAACACATGGTTTTATTTAATAAAACTACTATACATAATGGTGGTAGCCAGGGTTTTCAAACAGAACATTTCATACAGTGGTTTTTCATACAGAATTCATCATACTATACATTCTAGTAGTAACCAAGCATGTAGACTAATATGTTTTATACTACAAAGAATACCGTAACAAACATTCTTAGAAGGAACTGGCAAGATCATGCTTTTATTAAAGAAAATATTGGATTTTCTTGGAAACATACGAACATTTTTACAAGATTCATCAACAAGTTTTCACTACAAAACATCGCTTATGAACTCACCAACTTTATGCTGATACTCTTTCAAAACTGCTTGTATTCTCAGGAAATCAGTAGACAGGTACCACCTGGAGTTTTGAGAAGACGGAGCAATTAGAGTCACGTATTTATATTTTGCTCATACTTTTGATGTATACAAAAAAGACTTAAACAGATGTAAACCTTTTTTCATATATGTATTCAATGTAGTGGTTGTGTTTACTATGATTGCTATGATACAATTATTGTGATACTACACATGACGTCATCCACCCCCGAACGTTTCCGCCGTTCCGGTTTGGGGGTGTGACAATCTCACGGAAAGATACAGTCGTTGGATATTCCCGTTTGGTAATGGGAGGAGATTACCATGCATTTCATTATAAAGTTGTCTCTTACTACGCGCAGAGTGGATTCGATTTGGGTCATAGTGGATCGATTGACCAAGAGCGCATATTTTATCCCGATTCAGGAGAGTATTTCTGTGGAGAAGTTGGTTGATATATACATCAGGGAGGTTGTAGCACGGCATGGGGTTCCAGTTTCGGTGGTTTCAAACAAAGATGTCTGGTTGACTTCCAAATTTTGGAAGAGGTTCCATGACGAGTTGGGTACTCGTCTCCATTTCAGCACGACATTCCTTCCGCAGACAAACAGTCAGTGTAAGTGGACTATTCTGACCTTAGAGTTTATGCTTCGGGCGTGTGTTTTGGATTTCGGTGGGAGTTTAGATACGTATCTTCCGTTATCGGAATTTTTGTATAACAACAGCTATCATGCTAGCATCGACCGGCCTCCTTTTGAGATGCTCTATGGGAATAAATGTAGGACCCCGATTTGTTGGGGTGAGGTTGGTCAGCGAGTCATGTGAAGTACCGAGGTGGTACTCAAGACCACGGAGTTGAAATAACAGGTTCAGAGTAGACTCCAGACAACTCAGAGTCGGCAGAAGAGTTATGCCGACAGACACCGATCAAATCTAGAGTTCTATGTGGGGATATAGTTCTCCTTAAGGTGTCACCTTGGAAATGTGTCATCCGATTCAGAAAGAGGGGCAATATGGGCCCCAGGTACATCGGTCCTTTCAGGGTTTTGGCCCGGGTCGGCCGGGTTGCATATCGCTTGGATCTTCCAGAGGAGCTCAGTCAAATCCATAGCTCATTCCACGTCTCTCAGATGCGGAAGTGTTTCGTGGATGATTCCACGGTGTTCTATTAGAGGATATTCAGGTGCAGGGCCGCCTGAATTATATTGAGAGACCAGTGGTGATTCTTGACCGAAAGACGAAAAACCTTGAGAAACAAGGTTTTTGAGTTGGTGAAAGTTCAGTGGCAGCATCACAAGGGTTCAAAATGGACGTCGGAGCCGAAGGATGAGATGAGGGAGCACTAACCAGAGTTATTTGGAGCAGCGAACTTCAAGGAAGAAGTCTGGTTGAAGCGGGGGAGAATTGTAACATTCAAGTCTGGTAAGTTTCACATTTAACCCTCTTTATTGAAAAACCATGCATTTTGCTCCTTTAGCTAGTACGTGGGGCGTACTAAGTGGTATGCTTGGCGTACTAGCCCGATGTGTTGGTCGTGGATTCCACCCACGTACGTGGGGTGTATGTGGATTATGCATGGCGTACGCAGGTCTGGGACAAACCCTAATTTTTAGGGTTTATGCCTTATTTTAACATCTTAAACCCACCTCCTGGATATTTTAAACCAGTCTCCATCCTCCTTGTCCCATAGAGCGAAACCCTAAGTGTGTTAGTGAGTTTGTGAGATTGATAAAGAGATTTTTAGTGTCTTAAGGTGAAGAAGAAGAAGAAGAAGAGAATCCCTTGGAGACGTTGATTGAGCTTGTAGATCCAGGATCACTTCCCCATTTGCAAGCATTTTGAGGTAAAAAGCTTACACTTTTGTGCTCTTCTATGTTAGATCTATTTCATGGAACATTTGTACATCTTTTAGTCATTTGTATTGAAGGAGATCTTTTGATCTACTACAGAGGCAATGGATGTTAGATCTTAGATCCATTCAGTCCCCAAGTTCATAAAAATCTCAACTTTGAGCATTTGGACCCATGCATGTGTTAATACCTTTATTAATCTATTTTCGAGCTCTTATGTGACAACCCGGAACTTTTATCTCGCACACTTAGTCAATTCAATCAAAGTTAAACTTGTGTTGTTGACTTCTTGCACTGTTTGAGGGTTCGTTTAAGTTATTCTAAGTTTGAGCATGACCAAGGTTGAATTTAGGAATGGGTCATCAAGTCGTATACTGTCAAAACAAGGCCATACACACCCTTAGAGGGAGTGTACAGCCGTACACATGGGTGTGCGGCCGCACACACACCTCCTGGCAGCACACTCCCTTCTACACAGCACACCCACCCTATATAAAGGGTAGACCCCTTTCCTTTCATTCCTTTAACACCTTGGCAGCACACAACACCATTTCTCTCAAGCTTCTCCAACCACAAACCTTCCAAGGCTGCAAAAACATGAGTAATCCATCCCTTAACTTATTGTTTTTTGAAGAACCACTTGATCTAAGCCTTTAATCATCAAGTCCCGTCATGTTCTTCATCTACTTGAAGGAGTGCGGCTGCACACCCTCATATGGTGGCCGCACACTCCTAAAAGACCCTCCAAAGTGAGAGTTTGACTTCCATATTCGAGATAGACATGCCCCTAGCCTTGTTGAACCTTGGGAATGGCATTTTTGGACATCTTTGTGTGGGGTGTACGACCGCACACACCTGTGTACGGCCGCACACACACTTGTGCGGCAGCACACTCCAAGTGTGCAGCAGCACACCCAAGTGTGCGACCACACACTCATTCTAGGACCATAAACTCACTTCTAAGACCCTAAACTTGTACTACAACTAAGTATGGACCAAGAACACTTCATGGATGCAAGTGTAGGCCTTGAAAACACCACGAGAACACCTCTCATCATGAGTGTATGGCCACACACCCATTGGGCCGCACACTCATGGCCATACACACCTTTAAGGTGGCCATACACTCCCCTCATGCAACCCTACAAGGTCCTAACACTTAGTGCAAGTAGATCCAAGCCTCTAGAGTGGTTTTCCATCACTTATAGTGGTGAAATACCTTCGTTTGACTCCTTTATGTGTCATTGTGTGTTAATTAGGATCGAATCGTGTTCAAGGCTTCACTTGAACATCCAGCTTTCCGTATCGATCCTTCAATCAAACCACTTACCCGAGGTGAGTTCATACCCCTACATTTTCCGTGATTTTAATGTTTTCAGGGGGGAATACAAGCCAAACTCACAGTATTTTGTTAAGTTTTAAACTTATTAATGCAGTCCAATGATTTCCACGTTTAATAACATATTCAGATATTTTATCTCTTTTTAATATGTTGAGCATAAGGGAAACTTCTATTTTTGAAATCTAACTTCATAGCTTTCAGAAAGGTTTTTACAAAGCATTTTCCATATCAACTCTAATAAGATTTCATATATTTTCTCAGGAGTATAAAGTAATATTATTCAAGGATAATTATTGTTTTATACTGTTTCTCGCTAGTAAACTAGATTATACAGAATTGTGAGGCTCTACTTCAATACTGTACCCTTAGGTGTATAGTGATAAATCCTATCTCAGTATAACCAGAGTCTCCTGGAGGGAGAGCATGAGATTTGTGAATAGATCTATTCGGGACTGACAATCCCACACCTGAACTGCTAGCTACAGTGAGGCAGGCATGCCTGAGGTGAACAAATGTCATTTAGCTTAAACGCCTGAAGAACGTTATAAAGGTCTCTAGGTCATATCAAGTATGGTTATACGACTCACATTAAGTATAAACTAATTTTGGTTTACGGACTCTATTCTTCGTTTGTTTTATTTTAAGTAATAAAACTACTTTTATATATCCTGATAGTAATCAGGAATCTCTAAGCTTGCATCTCTACCTCTAGGATGGATAACTTGTTTTAGGGAAAATATAGGATTTTCCCGAATTAACACCGGCTTTCCTAAAACTGATGGTTCACTACTCTACCAATGGATATCCATTCCATGACTCCTTGAATTATACATGTCATGTATGAATCTGGAAGACATGGAAGGAATGGGTTTTTCAAACAGGCTTTTCATAAGAAAATATAGGATTTTCTTGAGGAACACTTTTCAAAAGAATCAAAGAACATTTTTCCACCAAAACTAAATGCTTATGAACTCACCAGCTTTATGCTGATATATTTTCAAAACTGCTTGTATTCTCAGGGAATTAGTAGACAGGTACTTCCAGGAGTTCGGAGAGTCGAAGCGTTCGAGTCGCATATTTCTATCTTACTTTTGGCGTGAACAAAACTATGTATTAAAAACAATGTAAACCTTTTTCATATATGTATTCAATGTCTGGTTGTGATTACTATGCTTGCTATGATACAATTGTTGTGATACTACGCATGACGTCCTCCACCCCGAAACGATTCCGCCATCACGGTTTCGGGGTGTGACAGATTGGTATCAGAGCCCTTGTTTATAGCGAACTAAGTATACCGAACCTTACATGGTATACAACTATAAATACTAAGGGGCCTAAGTGCTCTAAACTAAAAGTATACTTTCAAAAATACAAGTATTTTTATAAAAGTATATAAGTGTACCCGAGTATCAGAATCCGTGTCGTAAGTAGACGAAACAAAAGTATTTGGATGTTGGACACTACGGTTAAACCTGGGCAGTTATGTAATCATGACTAGGATCAATATAGCCTGATCAATTATATTCATTCGAGACATGACCAACATGTGCTTGGGAGTGACTATGGTGTTACGGAAAGTCTAAAACTTACCTAGATACTAGAGGAGTTCTAGAGCCAAACATAAGGATTAAAAATACTATAGGAGTATTTTAGGATGCTATAACGACTAAGCCGAAAACTTACCCATGGATCCATCCTTCAAGAATCAAGCATGTAGCCATGATACATTGGAAGTATTATTAGATTCGATGCCTATTAACTATTCCTTTACCATCACCACGCGTAGATAGCATGGCTGGATTCCATCTCCCTGGCGACCCGTACTTTCCCAACCAAGGAGATGACGGATAGATCGAGCCAGATCCAGAAGGAAACCATGAAATTCCTTTGGACAATGACTTTGCCGAACCATTCCCTGGAGAGACTGACTCGGAACCCGAAGTCGAGAACCTACCTCAAGTGACCCCAATACCAAATCCTAACCCTCAAATTGGATTCCAAGGTCCAACGCTCATGTGGGTCAGGAGTTTGAATAGGTGGAGCCACGAGTAAGACCAACCCCTCCCATACGAAGGAAACCGTAACTTCTACAATCTGAACGAGGGTGGCCCCGCAGACAGGGCCCTTCCAATCCTGACACACCGAGTGGCTCGTAATGTGGAGCTAGGTATGGCAACCCTTCAGCGAGCAGTGGAGCTCAAAGCTGATTCGGACACCAGCACAGACCGCATCCATCGCTTCAAGATTGCTCATGCAAGGGCCGCAAGGAACAATGAAGCTCTGCAACAAGAGCTAGCTACCACCCGAGCCGAGGTCATAGAGCTCCGAGCCCATCAGTCAGAGTACGAGAGACGCCTGCATGACGTGGAGCGTCAGCTGGCCGAATTAAGGTTTCACCTGAGGAGTGCCCGTCGCCAATAGAGGAATACCCTCCTCATTCTTCCTTTTTGGTCTAAGGAATAACCTTCATATCTATGTTCTGAGTAGCTCTTTTCCGTAAACATCTCTGTCTTTCATATCGTCAAAATTTTCTCCTTGTTATTAGGACTTAGACCTATTGTTAGGTCATGAGTTCCAGTTTCAGTTATGACGACAACAATCGTATTTCAGTTAAATCATGTATCATAGGATGTGCTCATACATTAGACGATCATTCCTTTTCCCCATCGATTTCATATCAGTCTCCATGAAAAGCTTCAATGTCCTAAACGACATAGGACGAATGAGTCTCCCATCGTGCCGATGTCCTTTGCTTTGAGAAAGCGATTCATCTCAATCTTCCTTCTGACGGAGTCCTCACTGGGTTCAGTGATAAGTCTGTTCGAACCTTAGTATCATTTCATGCGTTAAAGCCTAGGAGCATCTACGGAAGGAATGCTATTCATTCCTGGCTCATGTTGTCAATGAGACGCAAAAAGCTAAAGGCCTCGAGAGCATCTCCGAAGTATGCAACTTTCCTGATGTCTTACCCAAAGACATTCCAGGGATTTCTTCAGAGTGTCAAGTTGAATCCCGTATCGACTTGATCCCCGGAACTACCCTTATAGCTAAATCTCCATGTCGTCTAGAGCCGACGAAAATGTGAGAGTTATCCAGTCAGCGCAATGAGCTGAGCAACAAGGAGTTCGTAAGTTTATTGTACGTGAACTTTATTGCGTTCAAATCTTTTTCTATTCTTGCTAGGACCACATCATGGGGATGTGGGTCGAATCAATGAGAGTCAGATAGCAAAACGGGAAACCTTGATGCATAGATAAACATTTAGGATACATCCAGAGGCAACCATTGTTGCTCATAAGCTTCTTTTCCTTGAAATGCAGCAGAATCATGCGTCCAAAGAAACATAACCAAACCACAGGTAAGACGCCAATCCTCCAGATGGACTCAGCTACATTCCAAGCTACTATCACAGCAACCGTAGCAGTCGCCCTAGCTGTTCTTAACACTAACAACACAAATGTGGGTGGATGTGTTAATGGCAATCCAAACCTTGGTGTTAATCAATCTCAACAACAAGTGCCTACTGGAAAGGACACCTTTGATCCCCAACCTAACATCCTGAAACGAAAGTTCAAAGGAAGTTGTTCAACCCAAAGACCTACTGAAAGGCGGCGAATTGGGACAATCCATACCTCAGTCAGCCCTACTGTTCCAACCCCAACCACACCCTACTTGGGAAATCTCCCGCATTGTAGCAAATGCAACTACCATCATCATGGAGTCTGCCAAGTGCCGCATTGCACTAGATGCAACAGGGAGGGGCACACCTCCCGCAACTGTAGAGCCCTAGTCAGGTTCGTCACTCTGACCACTAATGCTGGGGAAAGTCCAACATGTTACCTCTGTGGTGGTGTAGGACATTTCAAAAGAGATTGCCCAACATAAAAGAACAATGAGGAAACCGGAGGAGTCTGACCTCAGAAAATGGGAAACATCAAAGAACCCTACAGTGTTTTGGTACGTTTTCGAAAACCTCAATAATTATTCATAATCGTGATTTCTCTCTCGTCTAAATTAAATCACGACATACCTTTAAAGGTCGATGCCCTACTGGGTAAAATATGGTAGCCCAGTGTATACGTCAGAATCAGTTGTAATTATACACGGTTTGTGTAGTCCAAACAACCATAGAGAGATCTAGTAGGAATCATTTAATGAAAGCTCATAGCTTCAAAACATCAGAACCTTCGTGTTAGTAGTACCGGTTAACTTCGAGTCAGACGCAGAAAACACCAGAGACATTCACCCAAGGGCAGCAATGTCCTAACAAAACGACCCTTCCAACCTAACTTAACGCGCGATTCTACGACGACATCTCGCTTAGTCCGACTGAGTCTATGTTATACCCAAACCCCTTTTGTTTTAAAATGTTCAAACGCAAAACTCTCGTCGCTTGTAATGACAACTAGATGCAAACCTCGAAAAGATTCATTTCTCTTAGAAACCAGAAAGTATTCATGTGAAGAGTATCATCCACAAAGAGATGGACAGAGTAAGAAGGCAATCCATACAATTGAAGATGCGTCATGGAACACTCATCTATCTTTAATTGAACTTCTTGCAAACGACGGTGACCTTCCCAGTATCGAGGTTGCACCGTTCGAATCCCTCTATGGTCGTAAGTACAGATCCCCTTTGTGCTGGGCTAAGGTGGGCGACACGCAAATAGTCAAGAGTCAAGTCCCCGACAACACTCGCACGAGTCCTAAAACCATCCGTAAGATGACTGAAAGATCGTACGAAAGGGCTACGCCGATAAGAGACAAGAACCCTCGAAGTCCAGATTGGTGGACGTGTCCTCTTGAAGGTCTCACCCGGGAAAGGCCAGATACGCTGCGAAAAGGGTAGAAAGCTAAATCCAAAATACGTTGGACCACCCGAGATCCTTGTTAGGTTCGGTCCAGTAAACGTACGAACTCTAGTTACCTCGACAACTTAGCAAATTCCATTCCGCCTCCCACGTATCGAATTTAAAGAAGTGTTCGTCCGATGAGACACCTATGATTTCCCCTCGACAACCTCGAGTTAGACGAGAGCCTACACTTTGTGAGAGAATCACCCGAGCTCGCGAATCGAGAAGTCAAGCGAACGAAATAACGTCACATCCCGATAATGAAGGTCCGTTGGAATGTCAAACAGGAACTTGGATTCACTTAGGAACACGAGAATCCCATGAACCTTAAGTGCCTCCATCTTTTCTAAGACCATGAGTTATATTCTTATTCTTGAATTTCGGGATGAAATTCCCTCTAACGGGGGGATGATGTGACAACCCGGAACTTTTATCTCGCACACTTAGTCAATTCAATCAAAGTTAAACTTGTGTTGTTGACTTCTTGCACTGTTTGAGGGTTCGTTTAAGTTATTCTAAGTTTGAGCATGACCAAGGATGAATTTAGGAATGGATCAGCAAGTCGTATACTGTCAAAACAAGGCCATACACACCCTTAGAGGGAGTATACGGCCGTACACATGGGTGTGCGGCCGCACACCCACCTCCTGGCAACACACTCCCTTCTAGACAACACACCCACCCTATATAAAGGGTAGACCCCTTTCCTTTCATTCCTTTAACACCTTGGCAGCACACAACACCATTTCTCTCAAGCTTCTCCAACCACAAACCTTCCAAGGCTGCAAAAACATGAGTAATCCATCCCTTAACTTATTTTGTTTGAAGAACCACTTGATCTAAGCCTTTAATCATCAAGTCCCGTCATGTTCTTCATCTACTTGAAGGAGTGCGGCCGCACACCCTCATATGGTGGCCGCACACTCCTAAAAGACCCTCCAAAGTGAAAGTTTGACTTCCATATTCGAGATAGACATGCCCCTAGCCTTGTTGAACCTTGGGAATGGCATTTTTGGACATCTTTGTGTGGGGTGTATGACCGCACACACCTGTGTACGGCCGCACACACACTTGTGCGGCAGCACACTCCAAGTGTGCGGCAGCACACCCAAGTATGCGACCACACACCCAAGTGTGCGACCACACACTCATTCTAGGACCATAAACTCACTTCTAAGACCCTAAACTTGTACTACAACTAAGTATGAACCAAGAACACTTCATGGATGCAAGTGTAGGCCTTGAAAACACCACAAGAACACCTCTCATCATGAGTGTACGGCCGCAAACCCATTGGGCCGCACACTCATGGCCGTACACACCTTTAAGGTGGCCATACACTCCCCTCATGCAACCCTACAAGGTCCTAACACTTAGTGCAAGTAGATCCAAGCCTCTAGAGTGGTTTTCCATCACTTATAGTGGTTAAATACGTTTGTTTGACTCTTTTATGTGTCATTGCGTGTTAATTAGGATCGAATCGTGTTCAAGGCTTCACTTGAACATCCAGCTTTCCGTATCGATCCTTCAATCAAACCACTTACCCGAGGTGAGTTCATACCCCTACATTTTCCGTGATTTTAATGTTTTCAGGGGGGAATACAAGCATAACTCAAAGTATTTTGTTAAGTTTTAAACTTATTAATACAGTCCAACGATTTCCACGTTTAATAACATATTCAGATATTTTATCTCTTTTTAATATGTTGAGCATAAGGGAAACTTCTATTTTTGAAATCTAACTTCATAGCTTTCAGAAAGGTTTTTACAAAGCATTTTTCATATCAACTCTAATAAACTATAATGGGTATAGTTTGGGATAACCCTCTAGGCAGAAACCTAATCAGATTTCATAACTGAATATATATAAACTATGGCAGATTTAGTTTATGTTATATATTTTCTCAGGAGTATAAAGTACTATTATTCAAGGATAATTATTGTTTTATACTGTTTCTCGCTAGTAAACTAGATTATACAGAATTGTGAGGCTCTACTTCAATACTGTACCCTTAGGTGTATAGTGATAAATCCTATCTCAGTATAACCAGAGTCTCCTGGAGGGAGAGCGTGAGATTTGTGAATAGATCTATTCGGGACTGACAATCCCACACCTGAACTGCTAGCTACAGTGAGGCGGGCATGCCTGAGGTGAACAAATGTCATTTAGCTTAAACGCCTGAAGAACGTTATAAAGGTCTCTAGGTCATATCAAGTATGGTTATACGACTCACAATAAGTATAAACTAATTTTGGTTTACGGACTCTATTCTTCATTTGTTTTATTTTAAGTAATAAAACTACTTTTATATATCCTGATAGTAATCAGGAATCTCTAAGCTTGCATCTCTACCTTTAGGATGGATAACTTGTTTTAGGGAAAATATAGGATTTTCCCGGATTAACACTGGCTTTCCTAAAACTGATGGTTCACTACTCTACCAACGGATATCCATTCCATGACTCCTTGAATTATACATGTCATGTATGAATCTGGAAGACATGGAAGGAATGGGTTTTTCAAACAGGCTTTTCATAAGAAAATATAGGATTTTCTTGAGGAACACTTTTCAAAAGAATAAAAGACCATTTTTCCACCAAAACTAAATGCTTATGAACTCACCAGCTTTATGCTGATATATTTTCAAAACTGATTGTATTCTCAGGGAATTAGTAGACAGGTACTTCCAGGAGTTCGGAGAGTCGAAGCGTTCGAGTCGCATATTTCTATCTTAATTTTGGCTTGAACAAAACTATGTATTAAAAACAATGTAAACCTTTTTCATATATGTATTCAATGTCTGGTTGTGATTACTATACTTGCTATGATATAATTGTTGTGATAATACGCATGACGTCCTCCACCCCGGAACGATTCCGCCATCACGTTTCGGGGTGTGACATCTTAAGCCCCATTAGGCCATGCATGTGTGTAAAGTTGCCAACTTTACGTGATAAGTGGTCTTATAGAATCAGATCTGAGAGTTTGGCTTGAAGTCTCAATGGATTAAGTGCTTAATGGAGTAGGGTGGCAAGCTGGGGAGTACGTTGCGCGTACCCAGCTGGTACATTGTGCGTACTAGCCCTAGAAGGTGTACGCTAAGCGTACGAGGTTAGTACGCCCCACGTACTCAGCAGATGGGCTTTTTGGGCTTTGGGTGATCATTTAGGATTTGGACCTTTTGGGCAATAAGTGGGCCTTGGTTTTCAGCCAAAATAGGAAAAAGGGTAAAATGGTCTTTTACCCTGGGCTTGGATTAAGTCTTAGATTATTGGTTATGGGCCGAGACCCATTATTAATTAGATGTTGTTTTATGATGATAGCACGGGGATTGTCGGACCAGCGGAAAGAGATTTATTTGTGTGATTCAACAGTTTGAGGTGAGTTTTCCTCACCTTGTTTAGCGGGTCAAAGGCACCAATGTCGGCCCATGTTTTATTATGTTAGGATGCTAGTTGCCTGCGTGACTCTTGCATGTTTATGTACTTGTATGCCTACTGGGTGGGCCCGATAGTTATTATGTATGCTAGTACTTGTTATACTTGTATGTTTGTATTTTGGGCGAGGCCCGTTATGCGAGTTAGGGCGAGGCCCGTTATACTCAGTGGGCGGGGCCCGTTATACGAGTTATGGCGAGGCACGTCATACTTAGTGGGCGGCACCCGCTATGCGAGTTAGGGCGAGGCCCGTTACACTCATCGGGTGGGGTCCATTATATGTTTGATATGTGTGGTATGTGGTATTTGGGGGAAACTCACTAAGCTTCGTGCTTACGGTTTTTATTTTATGTTTCAGGTACTTCTGGTGTAAAGGGGAAGAGCTCGGGGTGATTGCGGTGCACACACTATTTGGTTCGACATTCTTATGATTACTCTCATGTTTTATGATCTAGATGATACATTTGGATTTACTATGGTTATGATGATATTTGGATAATTGTTTTAGTTAATTAAAAAATTAAAATTTTTGGTCTATATTTTTGGGACGTTACAAACATCATAAAAACCACTGTAAATCAGAGAGTATTAATAAACATCTCAATGCATCAGAGTAATATAAATGTGGAGTAATGTGATGTGTACACCGCAATCATCCCGGGATCTTCCCCTTCGAACCACAAGTACTAGAAACATAAACTGAAACCCGTAACCACAAACCGTAGTGAATTCCCCAAGATACCACATACCATAAATAACAAAAATATAATGGGCCCTGCCCACCATCGAGCCCCACTGGGAACAAATCGATCAGTCATCAGGTCCACCCGGTATACACATAAACATATAAATGTTGGATATAGTGTCTAAGTCCATAACTTTATTTGGTATGTACTTGACCCGACCCGGCATGGTCCATTTGGGTTGCATGGCATTGCAATACTTGGATAGAGTAAATGAGAGAATAAGGCACTTATGATTATTAATATATTATAAGTTCTAATATATTGATAATAGTATTATTTAATTAGTATTGATCAAGTATTAATCTAGTATTAATTTGGTGATCAAAGTGAGACTAATTAAATATATAGGGTTGATTATGACAATCATCAATTCTTTTATGGTGGATTAATGATCCATGGTTTATGGGTTTGGTTATAACCATATGGAGCTCCATGGATAGTCTATGGGAGTTACAAACCCATGGGTCATGAGAAATCAAGAGTCATGACAATTAAGGGCATTCATGTGTAAACCCTAATTGTGACAACACTATAAAAGGAACCCTATGGCTAGCAAAATGATAACCTAGTGGATCTAGTGTTACTAGAGAGGGCATAACCGATTTTGAGTGCTAGTAGTATTCTCTCAAGTTATTCCAAGTCTTGTGGTGTTGTGTGAAGCATTTGAGGCACAACATTTGGGGTGCTAGGCTCACAAAGTCTTGAAGGAATCCAAGCAACAACAAGGTATGTATTTCTACTAGTTTTTATGTTTTATGTAATCCCCATGCCATGCTAGCTAGGAAATAACCTTGAAAAAGAAATTTGCATGTATATAGAGAAAACATAGATTCAAGGTTATTAGGGTTGCATGTACACTTAGGAAGTGTTAGAATGCTCAAAACCCATCAGTGGTATCAGAGCCTAGGATTGTTTTCTGTATACTTGATGCAAAACTGCTTAAAAATCGAAAAGTCTGCACTCTGACGACTGAACTCGCCGAGTCCAAGGGGAGGACTCGCCGAGTCCATGAACAAATTCATTCTACTCGCCGAGTAGAATAATGCACTAGGCGAGTAGGAGCGTGCTGGGCAGTTTTTTCGAGTTTTGTTGCTGGAAATGGATTAAGATCATTATCCCAATCTGTTTTGGACTTGTAAAATCTGTTTTTCAAAATGATAATGATTATGTTAACCCATTTTACATGACTTTTATCAATTTTCAAGTATTGTATATGTTTATATGTTTTCTTGAAATTGCTTGACATGAATTTGTGTTCTTATGAGTTTTTAGAAGATCATAGGAATTATGTGTAACCACCATGTGTGTTTAATTCATGATCTTAATGGCTATGATGGTGTCCATAACTTGTCCTCAAGTTATGGATAACCAAAAGTCACTTCTTTTAATTGTGATTAAAGAACTAAAGAGGTTTCATAAAATGAAGAGTCTTCATTTTTATGAACCATTAAAACTCATAAGTTACAAATTGAAGAGACTTGGAATAGTTTCAAATCTTGCCCTCAAGTTTTGGAATTTGAAAAAGTCTTACACTTTAATACTTTAATTCCAAATTAAACCTTAGATTTTTAAAAAGTTTAAAAATCAACACTTATACTATTATTATAATTTTATTATATAGATATGTATAAGAATATGTCATTCTTACCGTTAGTAGGCCTCATTCACGAAGCCGGTCTATAAGGGGGGTATAAGGTTGTTGCCTACAAAATGGTGACTTAATGGGTGTCCACTCTCACCCACCGCTTCCTTGATCGGTGGAGGGTCGTTAGCCGAACGGGTAGGATACGACTTCAAATACTCGTTAAAAGTATAATGAATGATAAAGTAACTATACATTATAAATTCCCAATCTTAGTTACTTTAGGAAAATGTGAAATTGGTGCTAGCCCATAAAATTACACTTTGTACCTTACCAAGTCGTTAGTGGAGCGTGTGTGGTTAACCGGCACACTAACATGGACTAGTAAGAGTGGCAAAGGGTAACTTGACTTTATTATAGATCGGTGGAGCGTGTGTGGTTAACCGGCACATCGATTAGGTAATATTGTTGAGGGTACCAAGTCAATTTGTATGGTTATTCACACCTTGTTTGTGATCCTCGGCATCCCAGTCACAAACTTGAGAGGGCACAATCGAGATTCAAACATGCCATTGAAAAGTTCAATGTATCTCAAAAGATCTAGGAGTTTCAAAACCAATAAAACCTAATAATAAAATATTTCGTTCTTATGGTGGAAATTGGTAAATCATCATTTACCTACCTTCAAATATTTTATAGTATGGATTACGACATCCCTCTTCCAACTATAAATAGTTTGTTGGATCCTAGCCTTAATATTTCATTTGGGTGAATTATTAAGGATTCCTAATCTAATGAAACTTGTCTTTCTTTCCTTTCAGATGTCTTCCAACAATGCTTCTGGCTCAAACCCAACAGGCTCCTTTTCCCTTATGAACTTGTGTGGTAAGGTCATCTTTGATGGATCCAATTTCAATGAGTGGATCAGAAACATCAGAATGATTACCCGCTATGAGGACAAAGAATATGTCCTCGATAGGGAGCTTAAGGTTGTGAATGAAGCCACTGCTACTCCTGAAGAGTTTGCGGAGTTTGTTGCACATGAAAAGGATGCTACTAAAGTAGCATGCATCATGATGGCCACCATGACTCCTGAACTTCAAAAATCCTATGAAGATTTCTACCCCTATGAGATGCACCTGGATCTGATGGAAAGGTACCATCAATGCGCGCGTCAGGAAAGGTATGAAATCATCTCCTCCATGATAACCGCAAGGATGAAGGATGGTGAACCCATCACCGGTCACTTGCAGAAGATGCAAAGGTTCGTTGACCGGTTGCTGAAGCTAAATGTTGACTTTCCTGAGGAAATGGCGATTGACATCATTCTCCATTCCTTACCTCCAAGTTATGATCAGTTTCATATGACTTATCATATGAACAAGGAGGAAGTCACACTTAGCAAACTTCAAGGACTCTTAAGGACAGCTGAAAATGGCCTTAAGGGTAAAGCGGTTGCTACTTCTACTCCTTCAACAGCCCCTGTTCTGGCTATTGGGCAGGGAAAAGGTAAGAAGAGGAAAAGCCCTTCGAAGGGTACCAAGGGTAAGACTCTTGATGGTTTCTCTTCAAGTGGGACAAAGAAAGGTCCCATTACTCCTTCAAACCCAAAGGAAGCACAATGCTTCTATTGCCAGGATAAGGGACACTTCAAGCGAAGCTGCCCCAAATATCTGCAAGATCTAAAGGATGGGAAGGTTAAACCCACCCATGCAGGTATTTACACAATATTGTCTAACAACTCATCTAATGCTAATTCTTGGGTGCTTGATACAGGGTGTGGTATTCACATTTGTACTGATTTGTAGGCACTAAGAAGAAGTGAGCAAGTGGAGCACGGGAAGATAAACTTAGTCATGGGCAACAGGAAAGCATCACCTGTTACCAAGATAGGAGTTTATTCTTTATTGCTTAATAATGGGTTAATGTTAGATTTGAATAAGTGTTGTTACTCGCCGAAATGGCGAGAAATATTATTTCTTTTCATGGCTTGTACAAACAAGGTTTTTCATTTTCATTTGATACTAAAAATGGTGCTATTAATGTTTATTACAATGATGTATTTTTCTTTAAAGCATTACCTTGTGATGGTGTATATGAAGCCGTGAATGTTGTAGACAATCTAGGAAATAATGTGTTGTATATTGATTCTTTAGATAGCTTGGATAAAGCATCCTTGTGGCATTGTCGTCTTGGACATGTTAACAAGAAGCGCATAGGCCAACTCCAAAAGGCTGGAGTCTTGGAATCATTTGACCTCAAGTCAGATGATAGTTGCGAGTCTTGTTTACTTGGAAAAATGACAAAGTCACCCTTCACAGGTACTTGTGATAGGGGTGAAGGTTTGTTGGACCTTGTACACACGGATGTGTGTGGGCCCTTCAGAGTTGCTACAAGGGATGCTAATCGCTATTATGTGACTTTCACTGATGATTACAGTAGATATGGATATATTTACTTAATCAAGCATAAGTCAGAAACCTTTGAAAAGTTCAAAGAGTTTAAGTAGGAAGTGGAGAATCAATTGGGCAGGAACATCAAGATGCTCCGATCCGATCGGGGAGGAGAGTATCTTAGCATTGAGTTCCTTGACTATCTTAAGGAATGTGGGATTGTCTCACAATTGACACCTCCCAGAACACCACAGTTGAATGGTGTAGCTGAGAGGCGCAATCGAACCTTGTTGGATATGGT
Organism: Lactuca virosa; assembly: GCF_052849685.1. Taxonomy (NCBI): domain Eukaryota; kingdom Viridiplantae; phylum Streptophyta; class Magnoliopsida; order Asterales; family Asteraceae; genus Lactuca; species Lactuca virosa. The sequence goes on along the minus strand of NC_136432.1, from coordinate 42,594,627 downwards.
TCGTTCCATGATGAGTCGAGCTTCGTTACCAATCTCTTTCTGGGGGTATGCCTTAGAGACTGCCGCCCATATCCTTAATCTAGTCCCTACTAAAAAGGTTGCCAAAACACCTCACGAGATGTGGACTGGGAAAGTTCCCAATTTGGACCACATCAAGATTTGGGGTTGTGAAGCTTTCGTGAGGCGTGAGACTCATGATAAGCTTGAACCTCGAAGTGAGAGGTGTATTTTCATCGGCTACCCACAGAGATCCTTTGGTTACCTCTTCTACAGACCCAGTGATAATGTGGTTTTTGTAGCGAGAAGAGGAGTCTTTCGTGAGAGAGAATTCATAAGCCAAGGGGACAGTGGGAGGCAAATTGACCTTGAAGAGCTTCAAGAGTCAAGTGGTGAAGGAACCTCAAATGCTATCGAACAACCTGAGGAGGAAACTCCTGTTGATCCGATAGATGAGTCTGTACCTCCAAGACGTTCCACTAGGGTGAGGAACACACCTGATTTTTATTATGGTTATCACATCACCACTGAAGGTGATACATTTATTAGTGATAGTACACTAATAGATTTGGATGATCCTAATAATTACAGGGAAGCCATGGCAGGCCCTGAGTCTACTAAATGGAAGGAGGCTATGGACAGCGAGATTCAGTCCATGTATGACAATCAAGTTTGGAACTTGGTTGACAATGTACCAGGTCGTAAGACAGTTGGGTGCAAATGGATCTTCAAGAAGAAGACCGACATGGATGGAAAGGTACATACTTACAAAGCGCGACTGGTTGCGAAGGGCTTTACTCAAACTCCGGGAGTTGACTATGATGAGACCTTCTCACCAGTAGCTAAGATTAAGTCTATTAGAGTATTGTTAGCCATAGCTGCATTTCATGATTATGAAATATGGCAAATGGATGTCAAAACCGCTTTCCTTAATGGAAAGTTGGCTGAGGATGTTTACATGGCTCAACCAGAGGGTTTTGTCGATACAAGATACCCTAATAGAGTGTGTAAGCTTGATAAATCCATTTATGGATTGAAACAAGCATCTCGCAGATGGAATCTTTGCTTTGATGAGAAAGTCAAAGAGTTTGGCTTTTCTAGGAGTGAGGATGAGTCTTGTGTGTATGTCAGGGCTAGTGGGAGCATAGTTAGCTTCTTGGTGTTGTATGTGGATGACATACTTCTCATAGGAAACAACGTCCCAACCTTGCAGGAGGTTAAATCCTGGCTTGGGAAGTGTTTCGCTATGAAGGACCTTGGGGAAGCTGCCTATATCCTAGGGATAAGGATATTGAGAGATAGGAGTAAGAGACTAATTGGACTTAGTCAAAGTACTTACTTGGATAAGGTACTGAAGAGGTTCGGTATGCAAGAATCTAAGAAAGGAGAATTACCAATCCAGAGTAATGCCAAGCTGAGTAAGACTCAGAGTCCGTGTACAGAGGCTGAGATAGCTGAAATGAGTCAAATACCATATGCTTCCGCTGTGGGCTCGATCATGTATGCTATGACTTGTACTCGCCCTGATGTGGGCTTTGCTTTGAGCATGGTCAGTAGATATCAAGGGAACCCTGGCAAGGCACACTTGACAGCGGTAAAGAACATTCTCAAGTATCTGCGGAGGACTAAGGATTGGGTCCTTACCCTCGGAGGCAGTGATGACTTGAGAGTGGAAGGATATAGCGATGCTAGCTTCCAGACTGATAGGGATAATTTCCGCTCTCAGTCGGGCTGGGTCTTTATCCTAAATGGAGGGGCAATTACTTGGAAAAGTTCCAAGCAGGAGACAGTAGCTGATTCTACTTGTGAATCAGAGTACGTAGCAGCAAGTGAAGCAGCTAAGGAGGCGATATGGCTAAAGAACTTCATCGGAGACCTTGGAGTTGTACCAGCTATAAAGGAGCCAATGGAAATTTTCTATGACAATGAAAGTGCGGTTGCTTTGGCTAAGGAACCGAGAGATCACGGGAGATCTAGGCACATTGACAGAAAATACCATTTCATCAGACATCGAATAGAAGAAGGACTCCTCGTGGCTAAGAGGGTATCATCAGATGAGAACCCGGCAGATCCCCTCACGAAGGGACTGAGCAGGGTTAAGCATTTACAGCATGCGAGGCGCATTGGGCTGAAGGATGATATTAGTTTCAATAATTAGATTCCTGAAACTTGTAAAATGTAATTGACATTTGATGATAAATAAAAGTTGTTATTTATTTATGAGTAAGGTGTTACTATCTTGTGTTGATTGTTTACTATGTTTCAATTTTGCATGTTTTTACTTCCAGAATAATTATGTTATTATTCAAACCATCCACAGTCAGTCAAACTTTGGAAGTAAGTATTGATTTAAGACTGTCATGAATTTGGCTTGTATGATTTGTCTGAAAGTGCTTTGGACAATGCAATGGTTGCTACAACATTCATGAGTACTCATAAGGGTTGAGTATTGGATCCAACCCACGCTCACTTGCATCACTTCATGGAATTTATCTCAAGTGATCGTGAGACGGTAATATCATATAAATCTTCAAACCTAGAGATATGAGTTGTTGACTATGAGTTGGTTATTCATTGATTGCACGAAAACGCATTGGTAACTCGATGTCATAAAACGTGCCTTTGTGAATAATTTAACGAGTAGTTAGTACAAGCATATCAGTCGAAGTTTATCTGTTCCTTCTATAAATAGAAGCGATATCTGGGCCCCTCGATGATTTGGTTTTGACCTATGTACCGGGCCCGGTCAGAACCTAATTGATGTGTTTAATTTAGTTCTATGTCGAAACAAATCAGAGATCGAGAAACAAATGCTGGACAATAAGTAAGACCATGTTCCATGTATTTGTCCGGCTGATATCATGAGAACAGAGGATTATATGATCACTTATCTTAAATGGCGTATCATCATCATCTCAGTTCCGAGAGACTTTGAAAGAGCTACGATTGCTAGTCGGATTTTGAAGTCATATTTGCAAATATAGTTATTAGACTTATCCAAGTGGGAGACTGTTGGATATAGTGTCTAAGTCCATAACTTTATTTGGTATGTACTTGACCCGACCCGGCATGGTCCATTTGGGTTGCATGGCATTGCAATACTTGGATAGACTAAATGAGAGAATAAGGCACTTATGATTATTAATATATTATAAGTTCTAATATATTGATAATAGTATTATTTAATTAGTATTGATCAAGTATTAATCTAGTATTAATTTGGTGATCAAAGTGAGACTAATTAAATATATAGGGTTGATTATGACAATCATCAATTCTTTTATGGTGGATTAATGATCCATGGTTTATGGGTTTGGTTATAACCATATGGAGCTCCATGGATAGTCTATGGGAGTTACAAACCCATGGGTCATGAGAAATCAAGAGTCATGACAATTAAGGGCATTCATGTGTAAACCCTAATTGTGACAACACTATAAAAGGAACCCTATGGCTAGCAAAATGATGACCTAGTGGATCTAGTATTACTAGAGAGGGCATAACCGATTTTGAGTGCTAGTAGTATTCTCTCAAGTTATTCCAAGTCTTGTGGTGTTGTGTGAAGCATTTGAGGCACAACATTTGGGGTGCTAGGCTCACAAAGTCTTGAAGGAATCCAAGCAACAACAAGGTATGTATTTCTACTAGTTTTTATGTTTTATGTAATCCCCATGCCATGCTAGCTAGGAAATAACCTTGAAAAAGAAATTTGCATGTATATAGAGAAAACATAGATTCAAGGTTATTAGGGTTGCATGTACACTTAGGAAGTGTTAGAATGCTCAAAACCCATCAATAAATACATGCAAAAATCACATAGATAAATGGCATACAATATAATCATCAGGCCCCGCCCGGTAAACATACAGGCAGAGTCATATAGACAACTAGCATCCAAATCATATTAAACCATGGTCGGCATTGGTGCCTTCAACCCACTAAACACAGTGAGGAAACTCACCTCAAGTTGTTGAATCTCTCAGATAGAATTCGGTCTGCTGATCCAAAAAAACCCCACGCTAACACCATCAAACAATAGAATCTAAACCATTTTCCCATTATCCTGGGTAAAAGACCATTTTTACCCTTTCTTTACTTGGCCCAAAACCAAGGCCCAGTCCATTAACACCAAAAAGCCCAATAGTGGCCCATCTTCCTAAATAGGCCCAAAACCCATCATGGGCCTAAGCCAAGTAGGCCCAAAACCTTAAATGACACCCAAGGCTCCAAATAGGCCCAAGAACAGTAAGGCCCATAGTCATAAACTAGTGGCCCATTAAGGTCCAAAATCCCAAAACAGCGCCTCACGTCGTGACCAATCCTTGGTCATATCGTGGGACGTGTCCGATCCGATTCCAGGACCCACTCCTGACTCAGACGACTCAATAGGGACGGTGACTCATGCTTACGTCGTGAGACCTTATGTCTCACGTTGTGAGAACGGTCTAAAGCAAAAACCACCTTTTCAACATTCTTAATCCATTCAGCCCTTAATTTCACCCCTTCCAGAAGCTAATGGGGACCCTAACGGTCCATAAAAATGCTTGTTTTATAGACATGCATGCACCATGCATGTCCCTTTACCATTTTAGGTCAAAAGTGCAAATTGTTGGATAAGGTGTCTAAGTCCATAACTTTATTTGGTATATACTTGACCCGACCCAGCATGGTCCATTTGAGTTGCACTTCACCCGAACTATTTGTATGGTTAAACCTTTGAGAATTGTATGTTTATGATTTGTTAATATATTATAAGTTATAATATATTAATATGAAATCATATTATTTAATTAGTATTGATCATAAATTAATTTAGAATTAATTTGGTGATAAAAAAGGTGACTAATTAAATATGGGCTCTTGTATTTATATAAGTGTGGGCTAATACTCATTTGGAATGGGCTTGGCATGCATGGGAGTTCATGGATAGTCCATGGAACTTTTAACCCATGGATCCTTGGAAAGGAAGAGTCATGGGTATTAGGGTTTACATGGATGTAACCCTAATCCTCCACACTATATAAAGGAGCTTATGATGCTTGAAATGGTGCTAGTTGTGTGTGAAAGAAAGGTGGCCGATTTCTAGAAAGCAAACATACACTCTCATAATTTTTCCAAGTTTGTGGTGATTTGTGATTTCCATTTGAGGCATCCACATTATTGGTGCTTGGCTCTCAAACTCCAAGGAATCAATTCACTATTGAAAAGGTATGTAATTCTTCTAGCTTTTATGTTTAAAGTACTCTATGCCATGCTAGATAGGTTATGAGCCTTGGAAAAACAAATTTGCATGTATTCATAGTAAAACATAGATCCAAGGTTTCTAGGGTTGCATGTACACCATAGGAGTGTTAGGATGCTCAAAACCCATCAGTGGTATCAGAGCCTAGGATTGTTTTCTTAAATACTTGATGCAAATTGTGAAAAAATCGAAAAATTGAGCTGTCTGGACAGTGGACTCGCCGAGTCCATGGGGGGACTCGACGAGTCCAAGCACAAATTCATCATACTCGTCGAGTAGGTTATTGCACTCGACGAGTAGGAGGCTCTGACTGTAGTTTTTCAACTTTTGCTGCTGGAAATGGACTTGAAACATTACCCTAAACTGTTTTGATGTTTTAAAACCTGTTTTAGCTGGTGTAATGGTTGTGCTAATCCATTTACAATGGCTTATATCAAAATTTCATGTTTATATGTGTTCATATGATTCTTGAAGTTTTGATATGATATTCATGTTCTTATGAGTTATTGTTAGATCATAGGAATTACTTGCTAAATTGTTTAATAATTAATTCTTGATCAATTATGTGTTTTAATGGAATCCATAATTTGTCCTCAAGTTATGGATTTCCAAAGGTCACTTTCTTTAATGTATATTTAAAACACATAAGTTACATAAAAATGAAGAGTCTTCACTTTTATGAACCATTAACTCATAAGTTATGAAATGAAAAGTTTTGAATAGTTTCAAAACTTGCCCTCAAGTTTTGGAATTTGTAAAGTCACACAAACTTTAATTCCAACCCTTAGTTTTTTTTAAAGTTAAAATCCAACCCTTATACTATTATAAGATTAATGGTTAATATTTATATATATGTATAAGATCAAATCGTTTTACCGTTAGTAGGCCTCATTCACGAAGCCGGTCTATAAGGGGGGTATAAGGTTGTTGCCTATAAAATGGCAGCTTAATGGGTGCCCATTCTCACCCACCGCTTCCTTGATCGGTGGAGGGTCGTTAGCCGAACGGGTAGCACAATGAATTTAAATTCTCATTAAAAGTATAATGATTATTATAAAGTAACTAAATGTTTTTATAAATTCCCAATCTTAGTTACTTTAGGAAAATGTGAAAATAGTGCTAACCCATGAAATTCACACTTTGTACCTTACCAAGTCGTTGGTGGAGCGTGTGTGGTTAACCGGCACACTAACTTGGACTAGTAAGGATAACAAAGGTTGACATAATGTTTATCATAGATCGGTGGAGAGCGTGTGGTTAACCGGCACATTGATTACGTGATAATATTAAGGGTACCAAGTGAATTTGCATGGTTATTCACACCTTGTTTTGTGATCCTCGGCATCCCAGTCACAAAACCTGAAGGGCACAATCGAGATTGAAACATGCCATTGAAAAGTTTAATGAATCTCAAAAGAATCTAGGAATTTCAAAAACAATTAAACCTAATAATTCATTTCGTTTTCATGGTGGAAATTGGTGAATCGTCATTCACCTACCTTCAAATATGTTGTAGCTTAGATTACGGCATCCCTCTTCTAAGTTATAATATATTGTGTTGGGTCCTAGCCTTAATATTACATTTGGGTGTCTTATTAAGGACTCTATATATCTAATCTAAACTTGTCTTTCTTCTTTTTAGATGTCTTCCAACAACGCTTCGGGTTCTAACCCTACCGGCTCCTTCTCTCTCATGAACCTTTGTGGGAGAGTCATCTTCGATGGTTCCAACTTTATGGATTGGATCCGGAACATCAGGATGGTCACTCGTTACGAGGACAAGGAATATGTCCTCGACAAGGAGCTTAAGGAACTCGATGAGACTACTGCTACTCCTGAGGAGATCGCTGAATACAGGACACATGAGAGAGATGCCACCAAAGTCGCATGCATCATGATGGCCACGATGACATCCGAGCTCCAAAAGTCCTATGAGGACTATTACCCTTTTGAGATGCACCAGGACTTGATGGAAAGGTACCATCAGAGTGCTCGTCAAGAGCGGTATGAAATAATCTCCTCCATGAAAACAACCCGTATGAAGGATGGTGAATCCATCACGGGCCACATGCAGAAAATGCAAAGGTATGTGGACCTTTTGCTGAAACTGAATGTGAACTTCCCAGAGGAGTTGGCAATTGATATCATTTTGCACTCTTTACCTTCGTGTTATGATCAATTCCGCATCACATACCACATGAACAAGGAGGAAGTCACACTCAGCAAGCTTCAAGGACTTCTAAAGACCGCCGAAAGTGGTCTTAAAGGTAAGTCGGTTGTTACTCCTACTCCTACAGCAACCCCTGTTTTGGCTATCGGGCAAGGCAAAGGGAAGAAGAGGAAGCACCCTTCGAAGGGTACCAAGGGAAAGTCTCTTGATGGCTCCTCATCAAGTGGAACCAAAGGTGGTTCTGCTACTCCTTCTACCATCCCTAAGGATGCTGATTGCTTCTATTGCCAGAATAAGGGGCACTGGAAGCGAAACTGCCCAAAGTGCTTGCAGGATCTCAAAGATGGGAAAGTGAAACCATCCCATGCAGGTATTTACACTATATTGTCTAATAACTCACCATATTCTAACTCTTGGGTCCTTGATACAGGTTGTGGTATTCACATATGTTCTGATGTGCAGGGCCTAAAAAGAAGTGAGGATGTGGAGCACGGGAAGATAAACTTAATCATGGGGAATAGGAAGGTTTCACCTGTTACCAAGATTGGAGTTTATACTTTGTTGCTAGATAGTGGGTTAAAGTTAGATTTGAATAAATGTGTTTACTCATCTGAAATGGCGAGGAATATTATTTCTTTTCATGGTTTGTACAAACAAGGTTTTACCTTTTCTTTTGATAATGAAGTTGGTGGTATTAATGCTTACTTTAATAATGTTCTTTATTTTAAAGCACTACCTTGTGATGGTGTGTATGAAACCGTGCCGGTTGTAGATAACCTAGGAAATAATGTGATGTGTATTGATTCTTATACTAGCTTGGATAAAGCATCATTGTGGCATTGTCTTCTTGGACATGTAAGCAAGAAATGCATAGGCCAACTCTAAAAGGATGTAGTTTTGGAATCATTTGACCTAAAATCAGATGATAGTTGTGAATCTTGTTTGCTTGGGAAAATGACAAAATCACCCTTCACTGGTACTTGTCAAAAGGGGTGAGGGTTTGTTGGACCTTATACATACTGATGTATGTGGACCCTTCAAAACCGCCACAAGGGATGCTAATCGCTATTATCTGACTTTTACTGATGATTATAGTAGATATGGTTATGTCTACTTAATCAAGCATAAGTCTGAGACTTTTAAAAGGTTTAAAGAGTTTAAACAGGAAGTAGAAAATCAATTGGGCAGGAACATTAAGATGCTTCGATCCGATCGAGGTGGTGAGTATCTTAGTACAGAGTTCCTCGACTATCTTAAGGAGTGTGGGATTGTCTCACAATTGACACCTCCCAGGACACCACAGCTGAATGGTGTAGCTGAGAGGCGTAATCGAACTTTGTTGGACATGGTTCGCTCCATGATGAGTCGAGCTTCGCTACCAATCTCTTTTTGCGGGTATGCCTTAGAGACTGCTGTCCATATCCTTAATCTAGTCCCTACAAAGAAGGTTTCCAAAACACCTCATGAGATGTGGACTGGGAAAGTTCCCAACTTGGACCACATCAAGATTTGGAGTTGCGAGGCTTTTGTGAGGCGCGAAACTCACGATAAGCTCGAACCTCGAAGTGAGAGGTGTATTTTCATCGGCTACCCACAGAGCTCCTTTGGTTATCTCTTCTACAAACCCAATGATAATGTGGACTTTGTAGCAAGGAGAGGAGTCTTTCGCGAGAGAGAGTTCATAAGCCAAGGAAACAGTGGGAGGCAAATTGATCTTGAAGAAATTCAAGAGTCAAGTGGTGAAGGAACCTCAAACCCTAGCAATCAACCAGAGGAGGAAATTCCTGTTAATCTAACTGACGAGTCTGTACCTCTGAGGCGTTCCACGAGAGTTAGGAATTCACCTGAGCATTACTATGGTTTCCATATTACTGCGGAAGGTGATACACTTATCAGTGATAGTACACTGGTAAATCTGGATGAACCTAACAGCTACACGGAAGCCATGGCAGGCCCTGAGGCTACTAAATGGAAAGAGGCTATGGACAGGGAGATACAGTCCATGTATGACAATCAAGTTTGGAACTTGGTTGACAATGTACCAGGTCGTAAGACAGTCGGGTGCAAATGGATCTTCACGAAGAAGACCGACATGGATGGTAATGTACACACTTATAAGGCGCAACTGGTTGCAAAGGGTTTTTCTCAAACTCCGGGAGTTGATTATGATGAGACATTTTCACCGGTAGCAAAGATTAAATCTATTAGGATTATGTTAACCATTGCTGCATTTCATGACTGTGAAATATGGCAAATTGATGTGAAAACCACTTTCCTTAATGGGAAATTGGCTGGGGATGTTTAAATGAGTCAGCCAGAGGGTTTTGTCAGTACAGAGCACCCTAATAGAGTGTGTAAGCTTGAGAAATCCATTTATGGATTAAAACAAGCACCTCGCAGATGGAATCTTTGTTTCGATGAGAAAGTCAAAGAGTTTGATTTTTCGAGAAGTGAAGATGAGTCCTGTGTATATGTCAGAGCTAGTGGGAGCATAGTTAGCTTCTTGGTACTGTATGTGGATGACATACTGCTCATAGGAAACGACATCCCAACTTTGTAGGAGGTGAAGTCCTAGCTTGGGAAGTGTTTTGCTATGAAGGACCTTGGAGAGGCTGCCTATATCCTAGGGATAAGGATATTGAGAGACAGGAGTAAAAGACTAATTGGACTTAGTCAAAGTACCTACTTGGACAAGGTGTTGAAAAGGTTCAACATGCAGAATTCCAAGAAAGGAGAATTCCCGATCCAAAGCAATGCCAAACTGAGCAAGGCTCGGAGCCCGAGTACAGAGGCTGAAATAGCTGAGATGAGTCGATTACCATATGCTTCCGCTGTTGGCTCGATCATGTATGCTATGACTTGTACCCGCCCTGATGTGGCCTTCGCTTTGAGCATGGTCAGCAGATATCAGGGGAACCCTGGCAAGGCTCGCTGGACTGCGGTAAAGAATATTCTCAAGTACCTGCGGAGGACTAAGGATTGGATCCTTACCCTTGGTGGGAGTGATGACTTGAGAGTAGTAGGGTATAGTGATGCTAGCTTTCAGACTGATAGGGATAACTTCCTCTCTCAGTCGGGCTGGGTCTTTACTCTAAATGGAGGGGCAATCACTTGGAAGAGTTCCAAGCAGGAGACGGTAGCTGATTCAACCTGTGAGTCAGAGTACATAGCAGCGAGTGAAGCGGCAAAGGAGGCGATATGGATAAAAAACTTCATCGGAGACCTTAGAGTTGTTCCAGCTATTAAGGAGCCTATGGAGATTTTCTGTGACAGCAATAGTGCGGTTGCCTTAGCCAAGGAACCAAGAGATCATGTTAGATCCAGACACATTGACAGAAAATATCACTTCATAAGACATAAGATAGAAGAAGGACTCCTCTTGGCAAAGAGGGTATCATCAGAAGAGAATCCTGCAGATCCCCTCACGAAGGGACTGACGAGGGTTAGGCATTTACAGCATGCGAGACGCATCGGGCTGAAGGATGATATTAGTTTTACAGATTAGGTAGCTATTTCTGAAACTTGTAAAATGTAATCGACATTTGATGATGAATAAAAGGTGTGTTTATTTATGAGTAAGGTGTTACTATCTTTTGTCAATTATTTACTATTGTTTCAGCTTTGCATGTTTTGACTTCCAGAATAAGTTACTTTATTCAAACTTCCACAGTCAATCATACGTCGGAAGTAGTTATGAATTAAGACTGTCATGAATTGGGCTTGTAGATGACTAAAGGTGTTTATCCATAGCAATGGTTGCTACAACATTCATGAGTGCTCATAAGTTCTGAGTATTGGAATAAACCCACACTCACTTGCATCACTTCATGGAATTTATCTCGAGTGATCGTGAGACGGTAATATCATATAAGTCTTCAAACCTAGAGATATGAGTTGTTGCCTATGAGTTGGTTATGCATTGATTGCACGAAAACGCATCAGTAACTTGATGTTATAAAACGTGCCTTTGTGTATAATTCAACAAGTAGTAGAAACAAGTATATGAGTCGAAGTTTATCTGTTCCTTCTAGTCCTTGGAGGATTAGAAGCGATATCTGGGGCCCTCGATGATTTTGTTTTGACCTATGTATCGGGCCTGGTCAGAACCTAATTGATGTGTTCAATTTAGTTATATGTCAAACAAATCGGAAAATTGGGAAACAAACTGTTGGACAATAAGTACGACGTTGTTCCATGTATTTTCCGGCTGATATCTTGAGAACAGAGGATTATATGATCACTTATCTAAAATGGCGCTTCATAGTTCAACAGAGTTTTAAGAGCTACGATTGTCGGTTGGTTCCTGAAGTAATATAGGCAAATATAGTTATTAGACTTATCCAAGTGGGAGACTATTGGATAAGGTGTCTAAGTCCATAACTTTATTTGGTATATACTTGACCCGACCCGACATGGTCCATTTGGGTTGCACTTCACCCGAACTATTTGTATGGTTAAACCTTTGAGAATTGTATGTTTATGATTTGTTAATATATTATAAGTTATAATATATTAATATGAAATCATATTATTTAATTAGTATTGATCATAAATTAATTTAGAATTAATTTGGTGATAAAAAAGGTGACTAATTAAATATGGGCTCTTGTATTTATATAAGTGTGGGCTAATACTCATTTGGAATGGGCTTGGCATGCATGGGAGTTCATGGATAGTCCATGGAACTTTTAACCCATGGATCCTTGGAAAGGAAGAGTCATGGGTATTAGGGTTTATATAGATGTAACCCTAATCCTCCACACTATATAAAGGAGCTTATGATGCTTGAAATGGTGCTAGTTGTGTGTGAAAGAAAGGTGGCCGGTTTCTAGAAAGCAAACATACACTCTCATAGTTTTTCCAAGTTTGTGGTGATTTGTGATTTCCATTTGAGGCATTCACATTATTGGTGCTTGGCTCTCAAACTCCAAGGAATCAACTCACTATTGAAAAGGTATGTAATTCTTCTAACTTTTATGTTTAAAGTACCCCATGCCATGCTAGATAGGTTATGAGCCTTGGAAAAACAAATTTGCATGTATTCATACTAAAACATAGATCCAAGGTTTCTAGGGTTGCATGTACACCACATGAGTGTTAGGATGCTCAAAACCCATCACAAATATGGCCTCAAGTCCTCACGCAAGCTCTATTACTCCACCAAATCCCATATCTGAATGATATAAGACTCAAAAGACCATTTGAATCCATAAAGTTGCTAACTTTATGGATCTACTCCACTCTGATCAATCCAAAACATAAGAAAATGGGCAAAAAAACAAGATCTAGCCATGAAATGGAGTAAAGCTTGAGTCTTGATACTTACAATGGTCCGAAAAAGATGAGAGCTGATGATGGTGAAGATCCCAAGCAACTTCCTTCCCAATATGCTTTTTCTTCTCTCCTTTTCCTTCCTTTCCACAAGCAAAATACCAAATAACTCAAGGTGACACGAAATCTAGGGTTTCCAGAGGTTAGAGGGAGAGAGAGGTTGAGGATGGGTAACCCTAGCCTCTCATTCCATTAAGTACCCGAAAATTAGTGTTTGGGGTCATTAAGCCACGCTTACGTCGTGAGACCTTATGTCTCACATCGTGAGACTCCAAAAATGTGGGTCAATGGTCACTCACTACGTGACCCCCAAGATCTCACGTCGTGAGGACCCTCCAAATGTAAGAATGAATGAATTTAGTATTTTAGGATTTCGGATGTTACAGTTCTCCCCCAATTAAACCAGACTTCTTCCTCAAAGTCCGCTGCCCCAAATAACTCTGGGTAGTGCTCCCTCATCTCGACCTCCGGCTCTCGTGTCCATTCTGAACCCTTGTGGTGATGCAACTGAACTTTCACCAACTCAACAACCTTGTTCCTCAAGGTTTTTGTCTTTCTGTCTAGAATCGCCACCGGTCTCTCGATATAACTCAAGCAATCATCCACCTGAATATCCTCCAATAGAACCACCGCAGAATCATCCATTAAACATTTCCGAGTCTGAGAGACGTGAAACGTGCTATGGATCTTACTAAGCTCCTCAGGAAGATCCATGCGATAAGCAACCCGGCCTACCTGGGCCAAAACCCTGAATGGACCAATGTACCTGGGGCCCAGCTTACCCCTCTTCCTGAATCGGATGACACCTTTCCAAGGTGACACCTTCAGGAAAACCAAATCCCCAACCTGGAACTCTAGGTCTGACCAGCACTTATCGGCATAGCTCTTCTGCTGACTCTGAGTTGTCTGGAGTCTACCCTGAACCTGTTGTATCAAATAAGTAGTCTTGAGTACCACCTCAGTACTCCCCATAACTCGCTGACCGACCTCACCCCAACATATTGGGCTCCTGCATTTCCTCCCATAGAGCATCTCAAACGGAGGTCGATCGATGCTGGCGTGATACCTATTGTTATAAGAAAATTCCGCTAATGGAAGATACGTATCCCAACTCCCACCGAAATCTAATACACATGCCCGAAGCGTATCCTCCAAGGTCTGGATAGGCCGCTCGATCTGTCTGTTAGTCTGCGGGTGGAAAGTCATGCTGAAATGCAGACAAATACCCAACTCCTCATGAAACCTCTTCCACAACCTGGAAGTAAATGTTTGAAACCATAGGAATTGGCATCCCTTGTTGTTCCACAACCTCCTTGATATTTATATCGGCCAACTTCTCCGCAAAGATACTCTCTTGGATCGGAATAAAATGCGCGCTCTTGATCAATCGATCCACAATGACCCAAATCGAATCCACTATGAACGCTGTCTGAGGCAACTTCGTAATGAAATCCATGTTGATATCCTCCCATTTCCAAACGGGAATTTCTAATGTCTGCATCTTGCCATGATGTCGATGATGCTCAGCCTTGACTTTCCTTCAATTCAAGCATCTTTCTGCATGCCAAGCTACATCCCGCTTCATACATGGCCACCAATAATCAGGATGAATATCTCTATACATCTTCATCGCCCTAGGATGAATGGAGAATCTCGATTTGTGCGCCTCCTCCATCAGAACCTGACGCACACCACGCCAATAAGGAACTAACACCCTCTGATGGAAAGTCAATAACCCCCGACTATCATAATCGAAGGAAGCCACCTAACCCACTATGAGCTCACTCTTTCGGTACTCTTCCTTCATAGCCTTAACCTGAGCCTCTCGAATCTGCTCTAGGAGTGGAGTAATCACTGTCATCCTCATACAAATATCCCTAATCGGAGTCGCGACCGTCTTGCGGCTGAGAGTATCAGCCACCACATTGGCTTTCCCCGAATGGTAAAGGATCTCACAATCATAATCCTTCACCACATCCAACCATCGACGCTCCCTCATGTTCTGATTTGGCTAATCCATCAAATGCCACAGACTCTTGTGATCAGTGTAATTAGTACAGCGGACCTTATAGAGGTAATGTCGCCAAATCATGAGGGTGAAAACCACAGCCCCCAGCTCTAAATCATGCATCAGATAATTTGCCTCATCAGGCTTCAGCTGCCTCGAAGTTTATGCAATCACGCGACCCCTCTGCTTCAGAACTACACCAAAACCCATCATCGACGCACCACAATAAACCACGAAATCCTCAACACCCTCCATCAGGGTCAAAATCGATGCCTCACACAATATCTGTCTCAGGGTCTCTAAAGATGTCTGTTGCTCAGGCCCCCAGTTAAAAGTGACAGTCTTCTTCGCTAACTGAGTCAGAGGAACCGCTATCTTGGAGAAATCCTGAATGAACATCGGATAGTAACCTGCCAACCCAAGGAAACTCTGAATCTCAGATGGAGATCTCGGAACCTCCCATCCCATCACAGCCTCGACCTTGGCCAGGTCGACCAGAAGACCGTTCTGGTTGACAAGGTACCCTAGAAACTATACCTTGCGGAACTAGAACTCACACTTTGAGAAGTTTGCATAAAGTCTCTCCCTCCTCAAGGTGTCCAACACATCCTTCAAATGCTCCTCATGCAATTCATGGGTCTTAGAATAGACCAATATGTCATCAATGAATACAATCACAGTCCGATCCAGCATCGGCCTGCATACGCGTTTCATGATGTCCATGAACGCAGCGGGAGCATTGATGAGCCCAAAGGGCATCACCAGGAACTCGTAATGACTATAACGAGTCTGAAAGGCCATCTTCTACACAGCCCCTCTCTAACCCTCATATGATGATAACCTAAACGAAGATCAATCTTGGAAAACCAAGATGCACCCTGAAGTTGGTCGAACAAATCATCAATCCTCGGGAGTGGATAACAGTTCTTCACTGTTAGCTTATTCAGCTCCCTATAGTCAATACACATCCGATGTGACCCATCCTTCTTTTTCAAAAACAGAATCGGTGCTCCCCAAATCAAACTGCTCGGTCGAATGAACCCCTTGTCTAACAGCTCCTGTAGCTGTGTAGACAACTCATGCATCTCTGGAGGAGCTAACCGATATGGTGCTTTGGCTATCGGAGCCGCACCCAAAACCAAGTTGATCCTAAACTCCACCTGCCTCTCTGAAGGTAACCCAGGCAAGTCCTCTGGGAACACATCCGGGTACTCCCGAATCATTGACACATCATCCACAGTCGCCTTACTCTTATCCCGAGTATCCATAACATAGGCGACATATCCGGAACAACCTTGATGAAGATAACGTCTGGCCCTAGATGTTGAACATAGAATCGGCACACTCTGAGCGCTCTCTCCCTGAACCACTAACTATCCCCCACTTGGGGTCCGAATACATACCAACTGATTTGTGCAATCAATCACCGCCCCATTGGGGCTCAAGCACTCCATTCCTACAATGACCTTGTTCCCGCACAAAGGAATGGGAACCAAATCAATTGGATACTGCTCGTTAAACATCTCAAGAACACAACCCCGATGAACCCTCGATACCCAGACAGATCGATCATCCTAAATCTCACCCTCTAAGAGATAATCCAGCTCCCCAGAACTCCAGAAAACCTCTTGCTAAGCGCAAGCGATACAAAAGATAGGGTAGCCCCCGAATCAAACAATATCAATGCAGATATACTATTCACGAGGAACAATCCTAAAATAAAACACAAAGATATAAGCAGACATATCAATATAAATAAAGAGATAAGGAGAAGATACAAACCCATCAACACATCCGATTCTGCACGAGCCTCCTCGATCTTCAACTAGAAAGCCCTGCTCCTTACCACAGGCACATCAGCCTTGCCCTAGCGGCCATCAGTAATCCGTAGATTCATAGGAGCGGGTGCTGCAACTCGTCCTGTTGCTTCCAAACTCATACAATTGGCCTTCTTGTGGCCCCTCTGATTGTAATGGAATCAAATCAGATTAGATACCGGGGTGGTGGTGGTAGTAGCAGTGTAATCCCTGCTAATATGACCCGTCCGGCCGCACTTGAAGCATCCAGAACAACCCAGCATGCACACCCCATCATGCGTCTTGTCGCACTTGCCACAGCAGCTCCGCCCCTGCTGGCCTCTCGATCTCGAATCAAATACCTTAGGCCTCTTGATCGAACTCCCTGAACCCTGATCCTGATCCGTCTTCATCTTCCTCTCCATTTCTAGATCAATCTCCCTCTCTCTGGATCTCGCAATCATATCCTCAAGTGTCTTGCAGCTGGATCGGCTCACGAACTGCATAATATCACTCCTCAACATCTCATAGAATATCACCTTTTTAATCTCCTCATCCGCCATATATTACAGAACCATCAAAGCCCTCTCGCGCGATCGGGTCCTTCTCCTTGCAGTACTTCGAAGCCCCACACGCTCGGAACTCATAGAAGGTCAATGTGAAAGCTCCCATCATTGCCACCATCTCAGACTGAAAAGCGCACAATCGCTCATCCAAAATCTTCAGAATGCCCTCCTTGATTATACCAAAGATCACAGGAGTCTGCTCAAGTATGTTGCGGGTAATCTCAAACGAAATGAACTCCTGCGTCTGATCAGCCAACTGTCCGACTCCAGAACCCAAGCCTGAACCCTCACCAGCACTAGAACTACTAACCGTTTTTCCTCTTAAGGGTCACCATACTGAAAATAGACCATTCAAAACATCAGAACATGCATAAATAATATCGAGGAGTTTCACACCATACAAGCTTCCTGGTATCATCGCAGCTCTCCTTGGCTTGAGTACGAATCCTCTGCTTCCAGTATTACGGGCCCATACTAAAATTCCACATCTATGCGTACTTTCCTCAAGGATTGTTGTGAATCCTCCAAGTCACTAACAATCCTCAACAAGACAAGGCTCCCAGCACAAAATCTCTTCCTAGGCATCTCCTAGGGAAATCACCACACCACTCACCACCATCAGCTATCGAAGGAACTCCCACTAACTCCCTCCAAATAGCTCATGAATACAATTGCATATCAACGACACAAGATAATTCTTTGAATGAAAGGTCTCACACTACAACGATTGGACTCAAATAAGAGTTGTGAAATAGAGTTAAAACCTAACCTTCTACGATTATATATTCTCAATAATATGTAACTTAACATATTCGCTTACTAGTTAGCTGAAGCTAATGAGAACTCCTAAAAATCACAAAGCAAGCAACATTCAAGCATTGAGTTATCGGAATCAAGCATAACTTAAACAAGCCACCCTATCACTAACTGATCAGTACTAGCATACAAGTCTACAAGATCATATAGTAGGCATAAAAAAGCATCTCTCCTAACATTCTATCATGCAAATCCTAAGCAGGTCCTTAGCCCTAACTAGCATGCGCTTCACAGATTCACAAATCAAAGAATATCATAAAACATCTATGGGTATTTTGGGAAAACTTACTTGATCTCGGTTGATTGCATGAACCACACCCCTTTTCTTTTATTAGAAAACCTTTTTTATAAAACATTCTTTTTCAAAAAAATTCTATCAAACCCTCAGTTTGAGTTCAGACACACCCGAGAGTATGCCTGAATCCCTCAAACTAAGGCTCTGATACCAACTTGTAACGTCCCAAAAATTAAGAACAAAAATTCCGATTTTTAAATTAATAAAACCATCATCCAAAACAACATCATAAAAACCATTGTAAATCAGATTGTATCAATAAACATCTCAATGCATTAGTCTAATATAAATGCGGAGCAATGTGGTGTGTACACTGCAATCATCTCGGGCTCTTGCCCTTCGAACCATAAGTACCTGAAACATAAACTGAAACTCGTAAGCACAAAGCTTAGTGAGTTACCTAAGATACCACATACCATACACAACAAACATATAATGGGCCTTGCCCGACATCGAGCCCCGCTCGGAACAGATCTGTCTGTCATCAGGCCCCGCCCGGTATACATACAAACATATAAACACATGCAAAAATCATAAACCGCCCGGCATCGGGCCCCGCCCGGCATCGGGCCCCGCCCGATAAACATATCATAAAACATACATGTAGAGTCACATAGATAACTAGCATCCTAATCATAATAAACCATGACCGACATTGGTGTCTTCGACCCGCTAAACACAGTGAGGAAACTCACCTCAAGTTGTTGAATCTCTCAGATAGAATCTCGGTCTGCTGATCCGGAAAATCCCCACGCTAACACCATCAAACAATACCCAATTAATAATTGGGTCTTAACCCATAACCAAGAATCTAAATCACTTGCCCATTTTCCAAGGTAAAAGACCATTTTACCCTTTCCTTACTTGGCCCAAAAACAAGGCCCAACCCATTAACACTAAAAAGCCCATTAACACTAAAAAGCCCAATAGTGGCCCATCTTCCTAAATGGGCCTAAAACCCATCATGGGACTAATCCAAGTAGGCCCAAAACCCTAAATGACACCCAAGGCTCAAAATGGTCCAAAGCACAATAAGGCCCAAAGTCATAAACTAGTGGCCCATTAAGGCCTACAAGCCCAAAACAGCGACTCACGTCGTTACCAATCCTTGGTCACGTCGTGAGACGTGTCCGATCCGATTCCGAGACTCACTCCTGACTCAGCGGGGAAGGTAACTCATGCTCACGTCGTGAGACCTTATGTCTCTCGTCGTGAGAACGGCCTAAAGCTAAAACCACATTTTCAACGTTCTTAATCCATTCGACCCTTAATTTTACCCTTTCCAGAAGCTAAAGAGGACTCTAATTATCTATAAAAATGCTTGCTTTATGAACATGCATGCACCATGCATGTCCCTTCACCATTTTAGGTCAAGAGTGAAAATATGGCCTCATCCTCATGCAAGCTCTATTACTCCACCAAATCCCATATCTGAATGATATAAGACTCAAAAGACCATTTGAATCCATAAAGTTGCTAACTTTATGGATCTACTCAACTCTAATCAAGCCAAAACATAAGAAAATGGGCCAAAAAACTAGATCTAGCCATGAAATGGAGGAAAGATTGAGTCTTGATACTTACAATGGTCCAAATAAGATGAGGGTTGATGATGGTGAAGATCCCAAGCAACTTCCTTCCCATGATGCTTCTTCTTCTCTCCTTTTCCTTCCTTTCCACAACCAAAATCTCCCTATCTAATAAACAAAACCATATGTCCACGTGTCCCTTCAAAACATCAAAATTCTGCCAAAGTTAAATACTTATTATACCCCTTCTTTGTTTCACAGAGAATAGAATTCGATATCAAATCCATATAACGCCCTGTTTTGTTTCAATTTTTATCGGTGATAACAGCTGCACACATTAACTCAAATTCATTACATACCCGATTAATAGCATGTTATTATGGAATCCGATTTCTTATATAAGGTATGATATCAATCATATCGATTACATTTAATTGAAATTAGTATGTCAAATATTATGTCAAATTGATCATATTCTGCTCAATATATACTTGAAACATATGATATCAACGTTCCTTTACAGCATCGTGTTTCCAAGGTTTTGCATCATCGACAATTCAGTTTTCGGATATTCAATCACACAGTTCAATCCTTTCGGTAAGTTTCTGCTTCTCAATGTGTATATGTATTTATTTTCTTGAACTAAATTGTATTTTGTAACCCCCTGTTTCCCACTCATGGACAGAACATGGCGAATTTTATTTGGTGTATTGGACTTTGACTGGAATGAATACAATTAAAACAATAATTGTTGTCCCTTCCCAACATATAATACAATGTGGAATTTTATATGTTCGATTTACCATATATACCCCTACCCCTGCCATTGTTGTCGCATGTTACTGCTGCTATTTATGTTGTTTAACCTATGATTGTTCTGTCTGTAAATGTTTACGGTGGTTGATCGATCATTGCTTCTTAAATTTTGAACTTGATTAGTGATCTGGATTACTTCAAAAAATATTTGAAGTTTTCTATAATATATATTTTTTGAAGAATTATAAAGTGATTTTAAGCAAATGAGAAAACTTACAAATGGATTTTCTGGGTTGAATCTTCATATGTCCTTTTATGCCCCACTGTGTAGACATAAAGAAGACATGTCGAGATAAGACCATGAATTTACCAATCAAATAAAATGTCCAAATTAATTTATTTTATACGGGCTTACAAAAGGCTACAATACTTAAGTTATCCCAAATTCTGATTTGTTAAACTGTTGGTTGAATCATTGTAAACTGTTTGTATTTTATGTGTTTCAATACTTGAAAATGGTTTATTTTAATAGTTTACGGGAAATCTGTTTTTCTATGCTTTGAGGTAATGTATGAAAGGAAATTTGTAGTGGATATGTGACAGGAGATATATCTGTGTATTGAATGTGTAACAGGAGGAAACATACAAATATGTTTTTAAAGACTTTTATTAGAAATATATATGTGCATTAAAATTCGAAAAAATTACATATTAAGACATTGTACTTTTCTTTTTCATGTTATAAGTATGTTCAAAGGACGAAAATGCCCTCGCCAATATATATATATATATATATATATATATATATATATATATATATATACACGCAATAAAAGAAGGAAACAAAAATGTTTTTAAACAGTACAGTACAAAAAAAATGGTATGTGCAAAGGACGAAAATGCCCTCACCAACCTTATATAATATAACTTTATAAAGCTTGTGTCATATCATGTAGTTCCATGGGATATGTGTGTCTATTGATGGTGTAAGAGAAAAAAAAACAAATATATATTTAAAGAGTTTTATTAGCAATATATATATGCAATAAAATTCGAAAAAATTACATATTAAGGCATTGTACTTTTCTTTTTCATGTTATAAGTATGTTCAAAGGACGAAAATGTCCTCCCTCAAATCAAAAAATAATGATTTGCCCTCACACTTCATAAAGCATTCACATATTGAAAGATGCATTTTAGTTATCTTCATATTTACCTTTCCATGGATTGATTGTGTTTCTCTTTAACATATATTCAAATTTATATACTTTTTTACAAATTTATATTAATATTAATTTTAAATAATCAATACAAAAAATGCTAAACAAACTTAACTCTTATTAATAATATAAATTTTTTTACCAGTAGTTTCCACGGGTTGTAACCTAGTACCAAATAACTCAAAGTGACACGAAATCTAGGATTTCCAAAGGTTTAGAGGGTGAGAGAGGTTGATGATAGGTAACCCTAGCCTCTCATTCCCTTAAGTACCCAAAAATTATGGTTTGGGGTCATTAAGCCACGCTCACGTCGTAAGACCTTATGTCTCACATCGTGAGACTCCAAAAATGGGGGTTAACGGGTCAATGGTTACTCACGACATGACCCCCAAGATCTCACGTCGTGAGGACCCTCCAAATGCAAGAATGAATGAATGTAGTACCTTAGGTTTCTGGGTGTTACAAGAACCGAACCGGTGGTTTGAACCAATTCGTATTTCCAAACGATTGGACCGGTTTCAAACCGATTTACAATGAACCAGACTGATTATGAACCGGCTTTTGACCGGTTATGAATCAGTTTTTCGAGATGTTTGAAGATGTTTTTTATGTTTATGTTTTTATGTTGGAAGATGTTTTATGTACTTTCAATATAAAAATAAAAAATAAAATAAAATAAAAACCCCACGAAAATTGCTCCAAAATGAGTCTAAATTCAATAGATATACACAAACCAATTTTGATACACACTACATACATACCTACTGTTAAGTGGGTTTATTTTTAATATGTCACTATTAAAGAATTCTAACCAATTAGCCATGCATATATAATGATTTGCCCTCACACTTCATAAAGCATTCACATATTGAAAGATGCATTTTAGTTATCTTCATATTTACCTTTCCATGGATTGATTGTGTTTCTCTTTAACATATATTCAAATTTATATACTTTTTTACAAATTTATATTAATATTAATTTTAAATAATCAATACAAAAAATGCTAAACAAACTTAACTCTTATTAATAATATAAATTTTTTTAAAAATTTTTTACCAGTGGTTTCCACGGGTTGTAACCTAGTACCAAATAACTCAAAGTGACACGAAATCTAGGATTTCCAAAGGTTTAGAGGGTGAGAGAGGTTGATGATAGGTAACCCTAGCCTTTCATTCCCTTAAGTACCCAAAAATTATGGTTTGGGGTCATTAAGCCATGCTCACGTCGTAAGACCTTATGTCTCACATCGTGAGACTCCAAAAATGGGGGTTAACGGGTCAATGGTTACTCACGACATGACCCCCAAGATCTCACGTCGTGAGGACCCTCCAAATGCAAGAATGAATGAATTTAGTACCTTAGGTTTCTGGGTGTTACAAGAACCGAACCGGTGGTTTGAACCAATTCGTATTTCCGAATGATTGGACCGGTTTCGAACCGATTTACAATGAACCAGACTGATTATGAACCGGCTTTTGACCGGTTATAAATCAGTTTTTCGA
This sequence comes from Lactuca virosa, assembly GCF_052849685.1. Lineage (NCBI taxonomy): Eukaryota > Viridiplantae > Streptophyta > Magnoliopsida > Asterales > Asteraceae > Lactuca > Lactuca virosa. The sequence goes on along the minus strand of NC_136432.1, from coordinate 42,571,396 downwards.
GATGTTTGAAGATGTTTTTTTATGTTTATGTTTTTATGTTGGAAGATGTTTTATGTACTTTCAATATAAAAATAAAAAATAAAATAAAATAAAAACCCCACGAAAATTGCTCCAAAATGAGTCTAAATTCAATAGATATACACAAACCAATTTTGATACACACTACATACATACCTACTGTTAAGTGGGTTTATTTTTAATATGTCACTATTAAAGAATTCTAACCAATTAGCCATGCATATATAACCTATAATATCCCAAAAAATAAAACAAACAATCAAAAAAGATACAATTTTCTGCCCTTTTTTTTACATGTTCGCGGAACCTGTTTTGAACCGGTTTAAATGATCTGGTTTGAGGTGAACCGGTTTGCACTATAAACCGAACCGGTTTATTTATGATCGGATAAATTTGATGGTGAACCGGTGTTGACTTTGTTGACTTGAACCGAACTGGTTCGTAAGAAAAAACCGGTTTGTGCACCTCTACCTAAAACCATAAAAGACCATTAGTGTAACTTGTTTTTGATTCTATTACGGGTCAAATTGTTAGAAGTGGTTGGATCATTAATATTATGATATAATATTATAATTGTAAATTAAAAGGAAAATACAATCACTACTAGTGAACAATATTTAAAAGATACTACTATTATTCTGCATGTAAATACATTATTATAAATAGAATAAAAAGTATTATACTATTGTGTATTTGTGTATAACCATTGTGGGATGGCATAACGGATACGAAATAGAATAATGAATTCATCATATGACATGGGCTTGGGCCTAAAATTTTGTACTATTTCAAATCATGGTTATTGACTTATTGTGAGTAAAGCCCGATTCTTTGGGATCTCCAATAGTCCAATTTCCAAAAGTATATACCTATTGTTGATTTTTTTAATATATTTGTTTGAAATATGCTTGAAAATATAGATAAATTTTATAAGAGTAAATTACTAAATTATATGGATAGTGTTTGCGGTTTGATTTGATTTTTAATTATTTTTTTTGGTCCCTATTATACATAAAAAAAATTGTTTCCTTACATCTATTTTTTTAATTAGTTTATTATTTATTTAAATAATAAAATAAAAAGTAAAGAACACAAAACACATTAAGTTTACACCAAAATTTTAATTTGACATTGTGTTTTTTTTTTCTCCAATTTGACATTGTATTTTTTTAATTTTTTACAATTCTGACCATTTTACTGGTCAACCTGTTACCTGCTGACGTGACATGATAATGTACCGGTTTTGATGATGTGACATGCTGACGTGTCAAAATTGAATTTTTTTCCTACAAAAGACACCAAGTTTTAATTTTTTTCGATTTTGACACTGAATTTAATTTTTTTTGTTTCAATTTTACACCCTGTTTTTTTTGTTTCAAATTGAACATCATTTTTTTAAATTTTGTTCAATGTTGACCATTTTCCATTTCAAACCGTATAAATATTTTTTAATACATTTTAAACCGTATAAATACATTTTTTTTCATTTAAAAAAACATATTTTTGTATAAATACAAGTTTTTTTCCTTTTAAATCATAATTTTATGTATAAACATGTAGTTATATAAAAACCATATTTTATATTAAATACACAACTTAAAAATGAGTTTAGAGGTTTGGAGGCAAGTAGTCAATTAAGGCCTAGATGTCAGGTTTGCAACTCGTGAAATTTTTACATCTTATTCGAAGCGCATGGTTAGTTTGGTTGTCATGATATAACTAATGCATATTTATTATTTATGCATAACATTATGTTTTGAATGTAAAAAAAACCTTGTATTTTTATAAAAATGTGGTTTTTAAACGACAAAACTACACGAATGGTCCCTGTGGTTAGCTGAAAATTGCCACTTTGGTCCAAAAAAGTTTGGACTAGCACCAGAGGTCCAAACTTTTTATTTTGTTGCGAGTTTGGTCCGATTTTGTTTGAACTTTTTTAAAAAGACGATTTTGTCCTTTATTATTTAATATTTTAATTTTCTTTTATTACAACATTAAAAACAATTAAAAATAAAAGAAAAAAATACTCTCTCTCTCCCTCTCTCTCTCTCTCTCTCCGACCACCATTGAACCAATCCAACCCCTTTCCTCCCAAAAATTGATGAACGTGAACCTGTAATTAAACCTAACTAACCCTCATCCTGAAAATCAAACCCTAAACATGCAAATCAAGCCTTACTAAACCATACACCTGCACATCGAAACCCACAGGTTGTAGGAGAAAAAGAGGATTTGGATCAACACCTATGGTGGTCATCCGAAAAAGAAAACATAACCTGCTCGTGATTCATTCCCTAGAAATCTCAAATCGGTCCTATTTCTAACCTTTCACACATGAAATCATGCCCCCTTTTGTTGCTCCTGGAATGCATAGTCGGGACCCAATTAGAACAACAATATGATTACCATCAAACAATTCGATCATAACTCTCCCGATCTCCTCTACTCAGTGAATTCTCTACTCGTCGGAATGCAACCCACAATTTCAGGGCTCCTTGCAAGCTTTCAATCTTGCCATCAAACGTTTTTCCTGTGAATAAGATTGATGAATTCACATCATTCATAACTGGTGTCCTCACAGAAGTGGGTTCACATCACCGAGGTGGGTTTAAATGGTTTTCGGATCTACAACACATCATAGAGGTGGTCTATAGTGTTTTCGGATCTGACAAAGAGGAAGAGAAAGGCTATCAGATCTTAAAGAGATGGAGAGAAGGGTGGGGATCCGAAAACATCATCCTATTTCATCGGAGCTATGGTTTTCGGCGGTGGCTTCCTATGTTGGAGGTGGAGATCTGTAAAAACCCTAGTAGCGACGACTTATGGTTTCCGATAGGCGATATCGGTGCAGGTAGAGGGTGGCATTCCAGATCCGGTTATGATGAAAATAAGGTGTGAAGAAGATGTTGGTGGTGGCGTTCTTGAAGGTTGTCTGACGGTGGTTGTTGTGGAGACGACGGCGGTGGTTGACAGTGGTGATGACGGCGGCTGGTGGTGGTGTATCGGCAATTTTCATCTTCCTGCAAGTGGTGGTGCGTCGGTTTATATGAAAATGAAAGAAGATGGTGTTACAGACATTAATAAAGAGAGAGAGAGAGAGTGTGTGTGTGTATGTGTGTGTGTGTATTTTTCTTTTATTTTTAATTGTTGTAATAAAAGAAAATTAAAATATTAAATAATAAAGGGCAAAATCGTCTTTTTAAAAAAGTTCAAACAAAATCGGACCAAACTCGCAAGAAAATGAAAAGTTTGGACCTTTGGTGCTAGTCCAAACTTTTTTGGACCAAAGTGGCAATTTTCAGCTAACCATAGGGACCATTCGTGTAGTTTTGTCTTTTTAAACGGAAAAGATGTATTTACACGGTTTAAAATGTAATAAAAAATATATTTATACGGTTTCAAATGGAAAATTGTCAACATTGAACAAAATTGGAAAAAATGATGTTCGATTTGGAACAAAAAATAGAGTGTAAAAATTGAAAAAGAAAATTAAACTTAGTGTCAAATTCGAAAAAAGTGAAAACTTAGTGCCCTTTGTGGGGAAAAAAAATTCAAATTTGACATGTCAGCATGTTATCTCAGCATGCCACGTCATCAAAATTGAGACGATATCATGTCACATTAGCATGTAACCGAATGTAACCTGGTTGACCGGTCAAGTGGTTAGAATTGTAAAAAATTAGAAAAAACAATGTTAAATTTGAGACAAAAAAACAGTGTCAAATTAGAATTTTTGTGTAAACTTAATGTCTTTTGTACTATTTATCCTAAAATAAATTAAAATAAGCCTTACCCCCACCCTCACCCCTACCGACCCATCCACTCCTTCTAAACTAATATGATATACATGTGTTTTTTTTATTCTCCACTCCAAACCAAATGAAAAAAAGTAAATAGTAGACCTATTGAACACCGCTACCCGGAAACATTCAGATGTCGAACTCGTCGATTTGCGCTATCATTCATTGTTCGTTGATGGACGTCGATCTATGGAAACCTCCATATGTAGTTGATAAGCACTATAAAGCCATCAATCTTTATCATCGTACGTCGACCATCGTCGGTGTGTAGAAACCTACGAATGCCACTGATATGCACTATAAAGTCATCGATGTGCACCATTGTACACCGATTGTCACCGATCTACAGAAACCTCTAGACGTCATCCACCAAAATAACTAGCTTGGTGTTTGAATAAAATGTTATTCCATATTTCTCTCTGAAACTCCGACCCCATCCACCAACCATCGTCGTTTCATTTAACACATTAGAAAATGAAAGAGATAATGTTCTAACTTCACCAACAACTTAGATGTTGTCTGTTGAGATATGTTCTAAAATGTTATTTCATAATTCTATTTTTCTAACTTCACCAACAACTCACATGTTGTCAGTTGAGATATGTGTTTAATCTCGACTCTTTGATAAATCTTTATTTATTTTATACAATTCATGATCTTTGTTTATCTAATAAACGATATCTAGTTTTTCAATATATATATATATATATATATATATATATATATATATATATATATATATATATCATCAACTTTAGCAAAAGTTTCATTCAAATACAAATCAGGAATTAACTTACAATATAAATAAAATATTCAATGTATGCCAAAGTGTTTGTGGAATAGTTTTAATTATAATGTGGACCCCTTTTAATTATAATAAATTATAAATAATAGAAAAACAAAAAAAAATTAAAAACAAAATTGTTAAGGGTAAATAGTTTTTTTTCCACCTGAAAATAAAGAAAGACGACAAAAACATATCATATGTCCATATGAACTCCCTCAGTTAAAAAAAAAATGGTTCGACGAAACATACATTTTATCCTAAAACATAAATACCATTTCATGATAATTTTATATTTATATAAATATGAGTAGTAGGACCAAACATACACCTTATCCTAAAACAGAAAGACCATTTTATGATAATTTTATATCTAATTTTGATAATAAGGATCATATATGGTATTATTATTCTTTATTTTTTGTTTTAATATTATATGATGGACAATGTTATCATATCGTTTTTACTTCAATGTTATTATACTAATTCCATAATATTGTTGTATTGTTAGTGTTTTTTTTTTTTGAAACGACTATATTATAAAAAAGTTCTAGCAAAAAACAATTACATAGCGTTAATTGGGTTTGTTAACCAACAGACCCACTTCCTAGAGCATTTACTATTTCTATTACAAAATCATAAGAAAGAAAACTCCTTTATTGAATCAACAATCTCTACTTTTCTAATCTTCTTGCTCGCAAAGACATTATCATTTCTGAAATGCCAAAGGTACCACAACGTAATGCGCACCACCACATCAATAATTTGACTTTGAGAAGCAATCAATAAAATCAAATAGAGCTCTAGGAGAATCCATACCAATAGGCCAAAAATCTAACTATTTAAAAATTGCGTTTCAGGTTCTAGCTGACACTTCACATTTAAAAAATAAATGATCAAGTTGTTCTTCCTCTGGCTAACAAACGGGGCAAAGAATATACGGAATATCGATACCACATTATTTAAATTATCTCTAGACGGAAGACGATTCAAAAGCACTCGCCAAATAAAGATGTTAACTTTTATCGAGATAAACCGGTTCCATCTAGTACTAACATTCACCAATGGTAAGATATGATTATCTATCATTCTTCGAGTAATGGCAACCGAGAAGTCACTAGACAAGTCTAAATCCCACCACCACTTTTCGTTGGAATCTGAAAAAGTAGCATTAAGCAGCTTATGTAATAACTATTGAAACTGAGAAGATTCTACACTGCCTCTTAAAGGACGATGTCATTGCCATTTACAGCCGTGAGGAGATCTTTTTTCAAGAACAATGCATTGATTATTAATATCAAGTCGATAAACACGAGGAAAGATATTAGAAAGAGGTTGATTGTCAATCCAAATATCTTTCCAGAAATTAGTAGCATTTTCGTTACCAATTTTCTTCTTCATAGCTGAAAGCAGAATAATGTTTTTCTCCTCCATACGAAAGGTAGCAACTATAATCTGAGACCACTGCCCAGAACCTTTAATTTGACTCCGACTTCTATTGAACCCACCAAGATGACCAAAAAGAGCTTTGATAACTTTCGTCCAAAGTAAGGAATGATTATTAAAAAATCGCCATCTCCATTTTAGTAATAACGTGAAGTTTAAAGCAACTAAATTTCCAGTATTCAACCCTCCTCTCGATCTATCTATAAGAAAAATGCCCCACCTTATCCAATGTATTTTATTTGAATCATCATCACTACCCCAAAAGAATTTTGAACGAAAAGCCTCCAAATCTTTTTCCAATTTAACCGGAAGAAGAAAAAGAGACATATAATAATCCTAAAGCACCAAGAACCGATTTTAGTAAACTAGCTCTCCCTCCTATAGATAAAGTGGAAACTTTCCATTTCGACAAATGCTTGTGAAACCTTTGGATAACCAGGTTGCAACCATTAATTCGAGGCATATGTTGACCTACCGGGAGGCCAAGATAATCAAAAGGCAATTTTTCTGGTTTGAAACCGACAACACCCGCAAAATCAACTATTTCTTGCCAATTTGTTGCAATACCAAACAAATTGGACTTAAACAAATTTATTTTCAATCCCGAGACAAGATAAAGCAATTAAGAATCGTTACTATATTGACCAAATTCTGTTTGTCCCATTTGCCCATGATGATAACATCGTTCGCATAAAAATGTGAGAAATAAAAAGATTATCATTCCCAACCGGCACACCTGAAAACATATTAGCTTGAATAGCATCTTGAATAGCTACATGAAGTCGTTCCATCATCAATATGAATAAAAAAGAGGATAACGGGTCACCTTGGCACAACCCTCTGTGAAGCTGGAATTCAATCGTAGGACTACCATTAATAAGAATTGAAGTTTTAGCAGAATACAAACAAGCTCTAATCCACCCTCTCCATTTCAAACCGAAATACATAAATTCCATAACTCGATCAAGATATTTCCAACTAATCGTATCGTAAGCTTTTGCAAAATCTATTTTCAGAATCATCATCTTTTTACATTTCTTTTTATACCATTCCACCACCTCAATGACCATTAGGGGGCCATCAAGAATTTGTTTATATCTAACAAAAGTTGTTTGTTCACTGCTAACCATCGAATTTACAACTTTTGGACAACCGGAGGGCTAAAATTTTAGACAAAATCTTGTATTGAATTCCAATTAAGCTAATTGGTCTGAAATCATTTACCACAACCGGGCTGGACACTTTAGGAATTAACGTGCTGAACGAAGAGTTACATCCCGTAGGAATACTTGATTTTTCGAAAAAATCTACTACAAAGTCAATTATATCATGTTTAACTACTTCGCACTAATTTCTTCACAAAGGCAATATTAAAACCATTGGGACCAGGACCCTTTTCATTACCACAAGCCCAAACCGCCATTTTGACCCCCTCCTCTTCAACCGTAGCTTCAAGGTAATTAACTTGATCCATTGTTAGCATTTTATACCGAGAGCTCCTATTTACAACAGGAATAACTTCAAATTTTTTGAATTTATCTTTGAAATGATCCAAGAAAACATTTTTAACTCTATCAACTTCCGTGATCCATTCGCCTTCAACCTTAACCCCCTGAATTGAAATATTCTTGCGTTTTTTATTTAGGATAGAGTGAAAATATTTTGAATTTTCATCTCCTTAGATACTCCATTTGATTTTTCATTTTTGTGCAACATCTTTAAGATCTTTACATTTCATATGAGTGAGTTTTGCTTTAATAGAACTGCTTTCTTCCAAAATCACATCCGAGACTTCACCACTATCCATTAGAGAGTAGTATCTTATACTAGAATGGCAAAGTTCATGTTGTTGTGAATTCATTGTTCGTGTTGTTCTCATGGTTTGATATGTTAGGATTGGGGTTGTTATTTCTAATTTTCATTTTTGATGTGTAGTTTCTTTTATTTATGCCAATTTCACGTTGATTATTTTTGTTTTTAATAAAATTAATTATTGTTCAATAAAATTTATTCGTGATAGCGGAGGTGGTCGTGGGCGTGGAAAACGAAAACATCATATTAGGGTTAGCTATTAGAATGTCTTCCAAAATCATAAACTACTTTTTTGGCTAATGAAAAGTAGGCCTTACGTACCTTTTTATGCATGAAGTCCTCTAAAAATAATCTTTTTGTTTTTATGTCTGCCTTCCGATAGACATAAGAGGTCACACAACCATTTTTTTAAACATTACCTTAAGCTTGGAGTCATATGCCTCAGGGAATGAGGAACAAGTGTCAATTTTAGTAGCTAGGATGGCAAGATATAGGTTTTAACATGTGTTTATTATTTTGTTAATTGTATCTAGAAGGTGATACCATGCTTTGCACGAGACGGTATTTTTTGTTTTGATTTTTTTTAGTTCCAAAATTACTCTTATTAAGCCATTGTACTTTGAAAATCTACCCGATTATAGCATTGTCTTTCAAATCCTATTTTTAATCACACATTATAGTTTGAAAAAATAACCAACAATAGCAATGGAAATTGCTTTGCATTTGGACGAGATTGCTGTAGTTGACTACTGCCATTAGTGACCTTTGAAAAGTTCCTTCCTTTTGTTTAATACTTGACTTCATTGTTGGAAATACACAAATTTAGCTATCTGAAACATTCTCATTTCTTTTGATTACAAAATTTTACTTTGAAAATCTATCCGAAACATTCTCAATTCTTTTTTTTCGTTATTCTTATGTATACATGTAAGCCGGGCTCATTTGTTGCATCATTGTAATATGCACAAGTATAGTCATTAAAAGTCTTCTAGAATCTTCCAATTTTTCTAGACCATTGTTGATATGATACTTCAGAGCAGTTATGCTTTGAAAGCAACATTATAAAATTGTAATTAACTCTTTTAATGTAAAAGGACACCATTGTATTTTGAGTATTTTTAGATGTTATGCATTGTACAATATTGTAATATGAATGAAAATAAGTATGATGCTATAATAAACAAAGCAAAGAAAGTACGTTGCTATTTTTTGGTTTTTTAGTAGGGAACCTTACTTTAAAGAATCTATCGAATTATAGTATTGCACTTCAACTTTTTTCTTATTAATTTGTGAATCATAACCCTAAAGCATCAAACTTAAAAATTGAAAATGGAAAGGAATGAAATCTATACCAAGTTGAATTTTGGGATGACTAACAACAGTCTTAAACAGATGATTTAGGTAATCATGCAAACAGAAAACACCAAATAATTCTAATCAATGAATAACAGAGGAAATCTCATTTTGATCAATAAATTAAAAAAACATGAAATCATTATGTATAAAGTTGTACCAATTGACATTCTACTTTTTTTATAGAAAAACTTCTTCTTTCTCTAACAACTTTTGTACGAACTAGAGATGTATTTATTGTATATTTTATTTCTCGAATCTTTGATAATGTGTAATAGTATCATGTATTGTCATTACCAACATATGTAACTAATGGTGATTCACCTTATTAGGCTAAACAAAGAAAATGACAATTTACATAAAAAAAAGATCAATATAGCATGGATAATAAGAACTTCACTTCTTCCTATGTAGAATTGTTATTTCTAAATCGTTCTAGCAATCAAATACTTATCATAAAGATATAATGAAATATAACTTAGGATGTACGCCCTATATCATGAAACTATACCTTATCGTATGAAAATGCATTTTCACTAAGAATATATACGAATTACATAAACAAATCAGGTAACATCTTTACATTTTTGGTAAGGGGTTTTGTGTATACTAATAGTTTACGAACAAATCATACATAGAGAAGAAAAGAGGTTTCCTAAGAAAATTAGACACAACACCATGGATCTATACTTCCACCACTTCAAAAATTAGCTAACAAAATGTTTGCATTATCCAAAACATTCATACTTTAATTGCTCTTCTTGAATATATATATATATATATATATATATATATATATATATATATATATATATATATATATATATATATATATATATATACACTATTACCATCTATGGTTAATCAAAATAGCAATATGTCACAACATGATTAATTGATTAGATGTATATTAATTAACACTAAATAATAAACTTTACCACTTGACCTGATTAATGACATCATGCCATAAACGCACATCAGATACCTTGTAAAGATTGTAACTCACTATAGCCAAATTAGATTTTGTCACAAGTATTACACCATGGGTTCTAGTTATTGATTACCAAAATGTGGAAATAATGAATCTCTAATGTTAACTACTACCCATCTGTTGATTTACATCATATATTTTCGTGTTTAATTGTAATTCTCTTGTTTTTGTACAACTTAGATTTTAAACAACCAAAACTAAAAATCCTAATTTTTATTTTTATTTTCGTTTTACAAGTACTTATGTGACAAGATTTTTATAGAATTACAAGTTGAACCAATACTCATGGATACGATCCTTCTACCATTATACACTCTAGTGTGCAAGAATCATGGTTATTTATTTGTTGGTCTCGACAACCACAAGCATTCCATTCATTTTGGATTTTTACAATCAAGTGGTATATATCCACTATATTTACTTCAATAATTCCAATCATAATTCATCTTATTCCAATATGCATAATAGTTTTCATACAATAAGGAATTATTACATTCAATATAAATGTGATTTTATAAATGTTAGTATTTCAATTACTATCATATAATCTCCTATTGATTAAATATTATCTTAGATACAATCATTAATCATCATATACAACCATTAATCATCATATTGATTAAATATTATCTTGGATACAACCATTAATCATCATATACCAATAACATATCTTAGGTTAATAGGCTTAATAATCTATTCCTACGATACACCATATCTTAGTCCTTACTTTCGTTTGTTATAGTCTTATCCTAAGTATATATTCTCACTTAATCTTCTCATAATTTAAGCATATGTTCAAGTCTTAACACATAATGCTCTTAAACTATGGATATGATACCAACTTGTAGAACCCCATATCTTATATATCATTTTGGTACATATGGAAAATAGGGTAAGTACGTTCCATATGCAATCGAGAATGATAAAAATGAACTTGGTCCAATGTCCAAAACATTCTAACACTTCTATAAAAAATTCAACATGACCTTTTTTGGGGAAGTTGGACAAATCCAGGACTATAACAACATGCAAAATAAAAATCCAAGACATATTAAAACATTACAATATAACTGGAATGGTGTTACTAACCACAAACAAACTCTCACTTAGCACATGACATTATGTTATCGTAGAGAGAGTCATTATATCTTCTGATCATCACTTGTATCTATAAACTCTCGTATGGCTTTTATACTCTTCAACTCTTATATCTAATGATAAGAAACATATAGCAAAGATACATTTCATCATAAAAAATACATAAGACAAATTTGTCTTCTGAGATATAGATATGTGGGTCTGGATATAAAATAATGCTTTTAAAATTATCATATAATATTTACTTTATAATCAAAATATATAGACTTTCACTTTGAAACCATTTTTAGAACCCTTTACTTAATAATACATTTTTATAAACATTTACCTTTAAAACATGCTAATTTCTAAATAAGTCACAAATTGTTACTTTAGAAATCATGCCATTCCTATATATATATTGTGTATAATTGATGAATCACATTCTAATGAAAAAGATGACGAGACATCATGCAACATTGTTACATATACTCTTTGAGCTTATGGTTATGTACCACATCATTATTCCTTATAAATGGACTAAGTCACAAATAATGGCACTTAATAAATTGACCATAATATAAGGCGCAAATGAACTATCACGACATCATGCTAAATGGATATCTACTTTACATATAAAAATACCATCATGATATATTATTGTTTATGTCATTCTTAAGGAATCATGTTGTCTATACTGTCCATTCATTTATCTATATGTATTTCACATTCATTGTATGCACAGTTAGCATTTTACTTTTATCATTTCAATGGATAATGATATAATAACATGAAGATTTGTAACATCTATAAAATTCAAGCCAATTTAAAACTTTTTCAAGCATTCAAAAACCTTTAATTATTACAAAATATTTTCAAAATAGTTTCATATCAGAGTATCCCAGAAATCAATATCATAAACATGTGAGGAGGTGCACGATCACGCATTCGCCTTCCCGCGATCATCTGAAGTATCTAAAACAAAAACCCAAAACTGTAAGCCCAAAGCTTAGTGAGTTCCCCCAAAGTACCAACGATATACAAACATAACCATATCATAACAAACATCATGCATATAGAGTCTGCAGTATGACTGGACCGCCCGCACCGGGCCTTCAGCCTATCTGGCCCACTCTCAGAACCTTCAGCATGTCCGGACCGCCTCACCGGGCCTTCAGCCTGTCTGGACCGTTCTTCGGGCCTTCGGCCTGACTGATATGCTCCCATTGGCCTGCAGTTTATCCGGGCTGCCCTGGGTATGTTGGCCTACAGCACAAAGCAGGTCCGTCTCAACCCACCGCCAATCATAAAATCAACACATAGATAACAAACGCTAGCATATAAAAACAGTCAAACCGATCTAACAGATCACTAATCATAGCATCATCCTATATACCAGGATACCGACCTAACCGGTCACTAACATAGCATCATCCTATATACCAGGATACCGACCTAACAGGTCACTAAGCATATCATCATACAATAACTAGGATAACAATCCAAAAAGAAGGGCCGACACTGGTGACCCTGTTAGTATAGTGAGGACAACTCACCTCACAATGTCGAACCGAAAAGATCAAACTCCCGAAACATGACTCCAAACACCAACACCTCCAAATGAGTGCCAACACGATGTAGATGTTGGATCTACAAGCTTCTTCCTGTTCCAAGCCTCTAAATCTTCAAGCCTCTGGGAGTCGGGATGTTACAATTCTCCCCCACTTGAACAAGACTTCGTCCTCGAAGTCCGTTGCCGCAAACAGATCTGGGTAGTGCTCCCGCATCTCAGCCTCCGGCTCCCAAGTCCACTCAGATCCCCTCCGGTGCTCCCATTGTACCTTTACCAAAGGTACCTCCTTGTTCCGTAGAACCTTCACTTTCCTCTCCAGAACTGCCACATGCCTCTCCACATAATTCAGGCGCTCATCGACCTGAATATCGTCTAATGACACCATGGCCTCCTCATCAAGTATGCACTTGCGTAACTGGGAGACGTGAAAAGTGATGTGAATCTGACTGAGCTCCTCCAGTCTATATGCCACTTTGCCAACCCTGGCAATAACCCGAAAGGGACCAATGTATCGGGGACCTAACTTTCCTCTCTTCCTGAAGCGAATCACACCCTTCCAGGGTGAGACCTTCAGCAATACCATGTCGCCGACTTGGAACTCCAACTCGGATCGATGTCGGTCGGCATAACTCTTCTGCCGACTCTGAGCAGTCTGCAACCGCTGCCTAATCTGCTGAATCTTCTCGGTAGTCTGCAAAACTACCTCGGTCCGACCCTTCACTATGTAGCCAACCTCACCTCAACAGACCGGGGTGCGACATCTCCGTCCATACAACAGCTCATAAGGTGGAGCACCAATGCTGGAGTAAAAGTTGTTGTTGTAGGAGAACTCTGCAAGGGGTAGGTAGGAGTCCCAGCTCCCATCGAAGTCAATAACACAGGCTCTCAGTATATCCTCAAGGGTCTGTATAGTCCGCTCACTCTAACCATCTGTCTGTGGATGATATACGCTGAAATGCAGCTGCGTGCCCAGTTCCTCATGTAACTTCTGCCAGAAATGGGAAATGAACCTAACATCATGGTCTGACACGATAGAGACCGGAACCCCATGGTGAGCAACGATCTCGCGGATATACACGTCAGCTAACTTCTTGGCTGATGGGCTCTCCCGGATGGGAAGAAAATGGGCACTCTTGGTCAGTCGATCCACGATGACCCATATATTATCATTTCCCTTCGCCGTCCTCAGCATCTTGGCGATAAAGTTCATCGTGATCTGCTCCCATTTCCACATGGGAATCTACAGAGGCTGCAGTTTTCCATGCGGCCTCCGGTGCTCGGCCTTGACCATCCGACAGGTCAAGCACCTCTCAACATACCAAGCGATCTCTCGCTTCATGCACGACCACCAGTAGCTCAAACTCAAATCCCGATACATCTTGGTGGCCCCCAGGTGAATAGAGAAGCGAGACTTATGAGTCTCCTCCAGTACAATCTGTCTGACCCCACCTGACATCAGAACCCATACCCGGCCATAACGGGTCAACAATCCTCGTCTATCCTGCACAAATCGGGTGTTCTCGCCCCTGATCCTCTTATTCTTCCAGTTCTCATTCCGCATACCCTTAGCCTAAGCTTCCCTAATCAAGCTCACGAGTGGAGAATCCACTGTTATCCTAATGCATGCAACTGGAACAGAAGATCCAGCCAACTTGCGGCCTTGGGTGTCCGCAACCACATTCGCTTAACCGGGATGGTAAAGGATCTCGCAGTCATAGTCCTTGACTACGTCAAGCCACCTGCGTTGTCTCATGTTCAAGTTCGGCTGATCCATGATGTGTCTCAGACTCTTATGGTCCGTGTATATGGTACATCGGTCCCCATAGAGGTAATGTCTCCAAATCTTGAGAGCGAATACCACCTCTCCCAACTCCAGATCGTGCGTGGGATATCTCGTCTCATGCGGCTTCAGCTGCCGGGATGCATATGCCATCACTCGTCCTCTCTACATAAGGACTGCTCCCAATCCAGTGACCGATGCATCACAAAACACCACAAAATACTCGACTCCCTCAGGGAGTGTTAACACTATCGCCTCGCAAAGTCGTTGTCGCAACGTCTCGAATGTAGTCTGCTGCTCAGGGCCCCACCGGAAATCCACCCCTTTCCTCATCAGACGAGTGAGAGGTACCGAAATCTTGGAGAAATCATGTATGAATCTCCGGTAGTACCCTGCCAATTCCAAGAAGCTCCTAATGTCTGAGGGAGATTTCGGAACCTCCCACTGCATGACTGCCTCGATCTTGGCCAGGTCAACCAAAATCCCCTCCTGGTTAACGAGATGTCCAAGGAATTGAACCTCTCGTAACCAAAACTTACACTTCGAGAACTTGGCATACAGTCACTCTCGGCTCAAAACTCCCAGTAGCTCATGAAGGTGCTCCTCATGCTGCTCTCTGGTTTTGGAGTATACCAAGATATCATCAATGAACACGATGACCGAGCGATTGAGCATCGGTCTGCAGACCCGATTCATCAGGTCCATAAACACTCCCGGCACGTTGGTGAGCCCAAACAGCATCACCACGAACTCTTAATGTCCATAATGAGTCCTGAACGTGGTCTTCTCCACATCCTCCTCCCTAACCCTGACCTGATGGTGCCCGAACCTCAATTTATCTTGGAGAACTAAGATGCTCCCTGCAACTGATCGAAAAGATCATCTATCCTCGGGAGTGGGTAACGGTTCTTCACCGTCAACTTTTTCAACTTCCGGTAGTCAATACACATCCGGTGTGAACCATCCTTCTTCCTGACGAAGAGAATCGGTGCTCCCTACGGAGAACTGCTCGGACGAATGGATTGCTTGCCCAACAGTTCCTGTAGCTATGATGACAGCTCCTGCATCTCTGGTGGTGCCAATCGGTACGACGCCTTGGAGTTAGGGGCTGCACCTGACACTAGGTCGATCCTGAACTCGACCTACCTCTCCGGAGGCACTCCGGGTAACTCCTCCGAAAACACATCAACGAACTCTCTGACAACCGGAGCATCTAAAATCGAAACCTGATCCCTAACTCGCGTATCCACCACATACGCTAAGTAACCCACACACCCGTGCTGCATATACTGTCGAGCCCTGGCAGCCGAGCAAAACCCTGATCCCAACCTGGTGCCCTCGCTGAAGATAACCAGTTCTCCCCTACTTGGGGTTCGAACTACCATCCGTTGACCCCCGCAGTGGATCATGGCATCAAAGTGACTCAATCAATCCATACCCATAATCACACATACATCCCCCATGGGAGTCGGAATCAAGTCTGTCGGGAAGGATACCCCGAAGATCTCCAGAACGCAACCCTGATAGACTGAAGAAGCAGAAATCTCGTGTTCGTTAGCGATAGAGACTCGCAACGGACACTCTAGCTAATCTACAGGTAAACCGAACTCCCTACTGAACGATCGAGAGACAAACGACTGAATCGCCCCCGAGTCAAATAATACCAAAGCAGGTAAGGAGTTCACTAAGAACGTACCTAATCATAGGTACAAACACATAAGCATAAAACATATATAATCAGTAAGATAAAGGATAAAAACATACCAGCAACCACATTTGGTGCGTTCCTGGCCTCCTCGGCTGTAAGCTGGAAGGCGTGTCCCTGAGCCTTCGGAGGCTCTGCTCTACCTCGACCCCCGTCAGTGATCCTCAGTGTAGCTGGTACGAGAGCCTGCGCCGGCTTGGCGGCTAGTAGGGGACAGTTGGTCTTCACATGACCAACCTGATCGCAGTGATAACAGATCCTCATATCCTGAACCGGGGCTGGCTTGCGGCAATCCCTCGCAAAGTGCCCCTCCTTGCCGCATTTACGGCACGCACTACCAGATCTAAAAACTCCCAAATGGCCCTTCCCGCACTTACCACAAGTGCGGTCGCGCTGGCCCCAGACTTAGAATCAGCAGTCTTGGGTCGCTTCGACGCAGGCTGTGACTGCGCTGAGGCCTGCCTCTGCTCCCGTAATTGTAACTCAATCTCCAGCTCACGCCGCCTAGCGGCCAACTGTAACTCCAACAATATATCACAACGCTGGGTAGCAACAAACTGACGGATGTTGGTCTTGAGCATACTTAGATAACGTGTCATCTGATCCTGGTCGGAAGCAAACTCTGGGAAAAACATCGCCATATCAGTGAACATGCGGGTAATCTCCGTCACCGACTCCGTAACCTGCCTCAAATCCAAAAACTCCTCTTCCAGCCGCTTGCGCTCCACCCGTGGAATGTAGCAAGCGCGGAACATCTCCCCGAACTGATCCCAAGTAACCGCAGCTCTCTGATCATCAATATACGACCCAGTCATCAACCTCCACCAGTCCTTTGCTTCGGACCTCTGCTGGTTCAGAGCAAATCTGACCTTCTGGTCAGCAGGACATGAGCATGTGAAGAAGCATCCATCCACGTCAGACAGCCACCTCATGGCTACAATCAGGTCCTGAATCCCATCAAAAGTCGGGGGCTTCGTGTTATCAAAGTCCCGGTACTGAAAAGCCCGACTGGTCCCACCACCAGCAGCGGCTACAGCTGCGGAGGCTGCAGCGGCAGCCATCTCAGCAAGAGCTGCATAGCGCTCATCAAAGTACTCCACCATAGCGATCTTGATAGACCCAAACATCTCCGGTAACTATTCCCGAAACAGTGTAGCAACCTCATCATGCAGGATCTCCCGAATCTTGGTGTCCAACTCATCCGACCTCATCTGACCAATGACCTCGGGCACTGTTGGTCCCTCCTGACCTCCTGATCCTGATTCCGATCCAGTCACAAATCATCTAGTAACCACCATGCTAAAAATATACCAGGAAGATATCAGACATTCCATATAATAATCCGGGAACCAACTCCCAAGAAAGCCCTAGGGGTTGTGACTTCCTTGCTACGCATATGGGTCATATGCTTTCAGTAGTACGGGCCCATACTACCTTCCACATCTACCCATATTTGTCTCAAGTATCATCACAACGCCTTAACACTATACGTATGCATGACGTGCGCTCAATCCTCACTCCTAGAGGAAGGCTAAATATCTCATAACTGGCCGACTGATGCCACACAACTCATCCATGAAACTTCCACCAACCCTGCAACACTAGTGTATGCTAGTTATACATAACTCTGGACCCTATAGACTTTCGAATATCTGATCCTACCCTAAGCACTTCATCAAACAAGAACAGGAAATAAGGCTAAACCGAACATTCTCAGGTTATAAGATCTTAATTATGCACAACTACGATGCATACACTAAGCAACTATAGTAATGATGTCAATTTCATATAAGGAAACCCTAGGCTATCAGGCATCATATAATCATGCAATTCTTGAATATCCCTAGCCTAGAACTAGCATGTTGGTCTAACATATCATAATATCAAATATCTGTATGGTATTTTGGGGTCAACTTACTGGCTCCGACTGATCGTACCCTCTGCATCCTCCTTTAGTATTTTGAAAACCATTTGGAAAATCTTTTCCTTGGTTTGAGGCTGGATTCGCACAAGTGTACCTCCAATTCACTCAAACCAAGGCTTTGATACCAACTTGTAACATCTTTAAAATTCAAGCCAATTTAAAACTTTTTCAAGCATTCAAAAACCTTTAATTATTACAAAATGTTTTTAAAATAGTTTCATATCAGAGTATCCCAGAAATCAATATCATAAAAATGTAAGGAGGTGCACGATCACGCCTTCGCCTTCCCTCGATCATCTGAAGTACCTGAAACAAAAATCCAAAACTGTAAGCCCGAAGCTTAGTGAGTTCCCCCAAAATACCAACGACATACAAACATAACCATATCATAACAAACAACATGCATATAGAGTCTGCAGTATGACTGGACCGCCCGCACCGGGCCTTCAGCCTATCTGGCCCACTCTCATAACCTTCAGCATGTCTGGACCGACTCACCGGGCCTTCAGCCTGACTGGACCGTTCTCCGGGCCTTCGGCCTAACTGATATGCCCATATTGGTCTGCAGTCTATTCGGTCTGCCCTGGGTATGTTGGCCTACAGCACAAAGTAGGTATGTCTCAACCTACCCCCAATCATACAATCAACACATAGATAACAAATGCTAGCGTATACAAACAGTCAAACCGATCTAACAGATCACTAATCATAGCATCATCCTATATACCAGGATACCGACCTAACCGGTCACTAACATAGCATCATCCTATATACCAGGATACCGACCTAACAGGTCACTAAGCATATCATCATACAATAACTAGGATAACAATCCAAAAAGAAGGGCCGACACTGGTGACCCTGTTAGTATAGTGAGGACAACTCACCTTACAATGTCGAACCGAAAAAGATCAAACTCCCGAAACATGACTCCAAACACCAACACCTCCAAATGAGTGCCAACACGATGTAGATGTTGGATCTACAAGCTTCTTCCTGTTCCAAGCCTCCAAATCTTCAAGCCTCTGGAAGTCGGGATGTTACAAGATTTATATAATCAACATGCCATAATCTCTTTAACTTTGTCATTTATACTTTAATCATATATCTTACTCTATAAGAGATCATTTTACCATCATATAACACTTTACTTTATATGAGAGTTTATTTATTTTCATAACATTATTTACTCTATAAAAGAGTTTATCTAACTTCAAAACATACTTTGCTCTTTATAAAAAGTTCATTTTTTTATATAAAAAATATTCTTACTTTATTAAAAGAGTACCTACACTTTCAAACATACTTTATTGTTACAAAATATTCCATTGCTTTATAAATCATCCTTTCACTTTATAAAAATAGTATTTATATTTTCAAACATGATTTACTCTTATTAGAGAATTCATTGATTTACAAAACTTTCCTTCACTTTTTAAAAAGAGTTCTTACATTATCAAATATTTAATATTAAAGAGAGGTCGTAATGTTCATAACACATTAAAATTTAATACTTATATATTGTATCCGAAAAAGGAGAAAAACTTCATATGTACTCATCTAGGAGACTAGGTAGCAATCTAGTCTCGGACTTACTTGTATCTCAATCTTGAATCATACAATTTATTCTAAAATGAAATAAGGAACTTAAGGGGTTGTCCTTGTGTTCAACAGCCAGCCGCCAGCCGCCAGCCGCCAGCCGCCAGAGGACCACCACGGCTCTCTAACTACCATTACCGCTGAAAAGTGGTGATGTCGTCGAGCATCACTTCCTCAATGTTATTAGGCATTGTTTATTCTAGGGATGTAAACGAACCGAGTCGAGACGAACTTCACACTAATCGATCAATGCTCGTTTAAAGTTACCGAAGCTTGAGCTCGTTAAGATTCGGGAGGCTCGGGTTTGAGCTCGAGCTCGTGAAACACATATGAAGCTCGGAATCGGCTCGTTAAGGCTCATTAATGCTAGTTTGTCCGAAAAGCTCGTTAAAGATCGGGATCAACTCGTTATTTTTTCTATTTAAAAAATTCAAAAACACATTTCCATTGTGATATACTTTATTCCATTCCATTCCACTCCCTAAAAAACTCAAGAATAAGATGTTAAACCTTTAGCTTACACAAAGCTTTGTTGCTCTCAACTTCTAGTAATTACCCCTTTAGTCCACCAACTTCAAGTATAACCCATCCAAACCTCAGACTGATAGAACCTGCACCAAATTGACCAAGTGAGAAAAATAATTACATTCAAGTACCTTTTCCAGTGTTAAGATAAGATTGACTGATACAATACTTTGTCATTTTAACATATATCAAAACAGTTGTCCTTTTATATAAGGAGTGATGTGCAACTTTCGAAAGTTTAGGGGCAAAAGCAAAACTTCATCTCATTGCTTCCCAATCTCAATTAAGGAGAGAGAGAGTGTGTGTGTGTGTGTGTGTGTATTTTTTGGAATTATTTATAGAAAAGAAAGGACATCAGAGGATCTTATTCTCTCCTATTCTTCCTCCCAAATTGGAGGGATTTAGAAAGAAAAGAATCATTGATAAAGATAAAGCTTCAATGTTTATCCATAAGTCTCGGACCAATTGGTGGGGCAAGCTGGGTGATGGTCCATGGCATTTGTGCTTTATCAAAAGTGGCCTAGGTTCGATTCCAAGGACTTGCCTCCTTTTTGTTTATGAAAGTTAAAGTTTAATTACTTGGAATTCATTTTTTTATAGATATTTTTTATGTAATTAAATTAGTTTGTTGTGTTCTTGCTAACTAGTTGTGTTCTTAATAAAAATATTCTTTAAATTTAAAGAGCAAATAACTTAAACCATTATAGTTTAGCTAAAATCGGATTTAGGTACCACATTTTTTTGTTTTTCTAATTTTAACAAAAAAATGAATGATAATATAATATAAAGAGAAATTACATAATAAAAAAATGCAAACAAAATACTGTTTTTAGCAATATTTTCTAACAATAAAGTACCGCCTTTAACTCTTTAAGCAAATAAATAAATAATTAATTAAAAGAAAAACCAAAAAAGTTGTGGTGATGGTTAAATTATCAAATGTATTAAAGTTTTGATGACTTTGGTGATTCACTGATTCTCACATTATCATGGTAGTTGCTATATAACTGTTTTTGCAAACATGAGTGGTTTTTTTATCAGAACAAAATGAAATATGATGCTTAAAAAAGAATTTGATCAACCTATAGTGGTTTTATGTGTATTGTTCTTTTTTGTTTACGTCCCAAACCCTAAATATGTTTGAGACACCCTGACCCATCTACCCTTGAACCCTATATAACGATCTCACATAAAACATACAACACGCAGAAAAAATCAAACTCGCTTCAGCCTCTCTGTATACGACGATCCTGTCCTGCAAGGCTTCTATCAGGTTTTAATTTCTTCTCCCTGATTTTTTTTTCTGCTTCATGCTACACACGAGTACGTGTTCTGTTATATAGGAGTATAAAACTGGATATGTTCCAAACTGTGAAAACAAACCATTATTCTTTGATTTGTAACCTCATTCATTCTTTGGTTGCAATTCACTATTATCTATACGCGGGTGTTGATTGTTTAGGAATATGAAATCGATTATGTTAACTTATTTGGTTCATACATGTTCTAAAAGCCTTTATGACCACCAAGAACAACTAGAGAGTTGGTGTTTTTCTGTCCCAATATTCAATATTTCTTATAGGTTTAAAGCTTCCGAGATGTATTGGTTTAAACCTTGACAGTTTATTCCAGATAATATCGACTCTTAAATTTGAATGATGTATTTTTGGTTAAATTCATTTTAATCTTGCAAATTAGTTTTTATTTTTGCATGTTGTAATTAATCAAACTTGAATGGGTTTAACGAACTAAAACAAAACATACATGAAAGATAATTAAACTAATTAAAAAGAAATAGTTGAGTTATGATCCTATTACTCCTCTGTTTGTTTGATAGAGAGAATACGGGGTAGAAGAACGAAATCAACCTAAAATGGATGCAAAAGCAAAACGGATGAAGTTTCAAGAAACCATGGGGAAGGAGGAAGAGGATAAAATCAATGTGTTGCATAGTTAGTATTTTACTTTTATCATTTCAATGAATAATGATATAATAACATGAAGATTTATATAATCAACATGCCATAATCTCTTTAACTTTTTCATTTATACTTTAATCATATATCTTACTTTATAAGAGATCATTTTAACTTCATATCACACTTTACTTTACATGAGAGTTTATTTACTTTCATAACATTATTTACTCTCTAAAATATTATCTAACTTTAAAACATACTTTGCTCTTTATAAAAAGTTCATTTTCTATACAAAACATATTCTTACTTTATTAAAAGAGTACTTAAACTTTCAAACATACTTTATTGTTACAAAAGATTTCATTGTTTTATAAATCATCCTTTCACTTTATAAAAATAGTATTTATATTGTCAAACATGATTTACTCTTATTAAAGAGTTCATTGATTTACAAAACTTTCCTTCACTTTTTAAAAAAGAGTTCTTACATTATCAAATATTTAATATTAAAGAGAGGCCGTAATGTTCATAACACATTAAAATTTAAAACTTATATATTGTATCCAAAAAAAAGGAGAAAAACTTCATATGTACTCATCTAGGAGACTAGGTAGCAATCTAGTTGCGGTTCACTTACTTGTATCTCAATCTTGAATCATATCGCAACAATTTATTTTAAATTGAAATAAGGAACTTATGGGGTTGTACTTGTGTTCATCAACTGCCAGCCGCCAGAGGACCACCACGACTCTTGGACCACCATTACTGCTAAAAAGTGGTGATGTTGTCGAGCATCACTGCCACACTGCTATTAGGCATTGTTTATTCTAGGGTTGTAAATGAGCTGAGCCGAGACGAACTTCATACTAATCGGTCAATGCTCATTTAAAGTTACTGAAGCTCGAGCTCGTGAAACACATATGAAGCTCGGGATCGGCTCGTTAAGGCTCATTAAGGTTCGCTTGTCCGAAAAACTAGTTAAAGATTGGGATCGACTCGTTATTTTTTCCATTAAAAAAATTCAAAAATACATTTCCATTGTGATATACTTTATCCCATTCTATTCTACTCTCAAAAAAACTCAAGAACAAGGTGTTAAACATTTAGCTTACACAAAGCTCTGCTGCTCTCAACTTCTAGTAATTACACCTTTAGTCCACCAACTTCAAGTATAACCCATCCAAATCTCAAACTGATAGAACCTGCACTAAATTGACCAAGTGGGAAAAATAATTACATTCAAGTACCTTTTTCAATGTTAAGATAAGATTGACTGATACAATACTTTGTCATTTTAACAAATATCAAAATAGTTGTCCTTTTATATAAGGAGTGATGTGCAACTTTTGAAAGTTTAGGGGCAAAAGCAAAACTTCATCTCACTCTTCCCAGTCTCATTCAAGGAGAGAGAGAGAGAGAGAGAGAGAGAGAGAGAGAGAGAGAGAGTATTTTCTTTTTTGAAATGATTTATAGAAAAGAAAGGAAATCACATGATCTTATTCTCTCCTAATCTTCCTCCCAAATTGGAAGTATTTAGAGAGAAAATAATCATTGATAAAGATAAAGCTCCAATGTTTACCCATCAGTCCCGGCCCAATGGGCAGGATAAGCTGAGCGACGGCCCAGGGCTCGTCGTAACCATTTGGGGCCCCAAGTTTAAGATCGTTCAAGTTTATATATCTTTATATGTTATACTACTTATTACCATAATGTATTTGTTATGCGTCTAATATGGCTGGTACAATGCATGTCGTTACTTTTAAAGGCCCCGTGTTCAACTCTTGTTAACGCCAATTTTTTGGGATATATATACAGTAAAGTCCCAATATTTTCATCGATTTGACAAGAAAGTCCTAAACTTTATTTTTTTGACAGTAAAGTCCAAATTACCGGCAGTTTTTGACACTTTTACCCTTTTTTCCCGGTTAGCCGGTAATTAGGACTTTTACCCTTCTTTCTTTGTGTTGACTTTTTGCTGTCCCAAAAATGGAGAAATAAGAAACCGAACCCTGGTTCTTTCTTTCTTTCTTTCTTGATTATCTCAATTTTTTTCAATGTCGGTTTGTTGAGATTAAAAAAACGATTTAACAAGAAGCAAACGTTAAGGATTTCAATAGGATCTAGCTGATTAGAAAAGGTTTTAATAACTCTTATGCTTAAAGAGTATTATACCATTAAATTTCTAACCAAAAAAATTATATATACACTAAAGTCCCAATATTTTTAACGATTTGACAAGAAAGTCCTAAACTTTATTTTTTTGACAGTAAAGTCATAATTGACGATTTGATAAAAAAGTCCTAAACTTTATTGTCAAAAAAATAAAGTTTAGGACTTTCTTGTCAAATCGATGAAAATATTGGGACTTTACTGTATATATCCCCAATTTTTTCAACATATTTACTTTATTTTGTATATTTATAAGTTCGTCTTGAATGATAGAATAAAATCCAATTTAGTGTTGCTAGGCCTTTTTGTAGGTTCGATTCCAAGAACCTGCCTCCTTTTTGTTTATCAAACTTAAAGTTAAATTACTTGGAATTCATTTTTTATAAATACTTTTTATGTAATTAAATTAGTTTGTTGTGTTCTTCCTAACTAGTTGAGTTCTTAATAAAAATATTCTTTAAATTTAAAGAGCAAATAACTTAGGGATATATACACTAAAGTCCTAATATTTTCATCGATTTGACAAGAAAGTCCTAAACTTTATTTTTCTGACAGTAAAATCCAAATTACTGACAGTTTTTGACACTTTTACCATTTTTTTCCGGTTAGCCAGTTTGTCAAAAAAATAAAGTTTAGGACTTTCTTGTCAAATCGTCAATTAGGACTTTACTGTCAAAAAAATAAAGTTTAGGACTTTCTTGTCAAATCGTTGAAAATATTTGGACTTTAGTGTATATATCCTTTTTTTTGTTAGAAATTTAATGGTATGATACTCTTTAAGCATAAGAGTTATTGAAACCTTCTCTAGTCAAATAGATTCTATTGAAATCCTTAACGTTTGCTTCTTGTTAAATCGTTTTTTAATCTCAACAAACCGGCATTGAAAAAAATGGAGATAATCAAGAAAGAAAGAAAGAAAGAAAGAACCAGGGTTGTGTTGGTTTTTTGCAGTCCCAAAAATGGAAAAATAAGAAACCGAAAAAAAAATGAAATTGCCCTTCTTTCCCTTCTCCACATTCACACCTTTTTGACTAGGCATGTGTTGTTTGTGTTTGTATAATCTGTCCCCAGTTTTTAGCTTAAGATTTGGCGGCGAAGTAAGAAGAAAGTTTTACAAGTCTTTTCACCCTTTCCCGCTCACTCTTTTGCATATGTTTCTCTTGATCGTGATTGTGTCAGGGTAAAGATGATGATGGTAAGAAAAACAGTGGTGCTGCAACAAAAGTCACAATTAAAAGTTTTTGGGTTACGAAAATACACTAAAGTCCCAATATTTTCAACGATTTGACAAGAATGTCATAAACTTTATTTTTTTGACAGTAAAGTCCTAAATGGAGATTTGACAAGAAAGTCCTAAACTTTATTTTTTTTGACAAAAAAGTCCTAATTACCGGCTAACCGGAAAAAAAAGGGTAAAAATATCAAAAACTGCCGGTAATTTGGACTTTACTGTCAAAAAAATAAAGTTTAGGACTTTCTTGTCAAATCGATGAAAATATTGGGACTGTAGTGTATATATATCCCAATAACTTAAACCATTATAGTTTAGCTAAAACCGGATTTAGGTACCACATTTTATTTTGTTTTTCTAATTTTAACAAAAAAATAAAAAGAATGATAATATAATATAAAGAGAAATTACATAAATAAAAAAATGCAAACAAAATACTGTTTTTAGCAATATTTTCTAACAATAAATTACGCCTTTAACTCTTTAAGCAAAAAAAAAAAAAGTTGTGGTGATGGGTAAACTATCGAATGTATTAAACTTTTGATGACTTTGGTGATTGTTACATTATCATGGTAGTTGCTATGTAACTGTTTTTGCAAACATGAGTGGTTTTTTTATTAGAACAAAGTGAAATATGATGCTTAAAAAAATTTGGTCAAACTATTGTGGTTTTTTTTTTTTTTTTTTTTAGTTTTACGCCCGGGCTCTAAGTATGTTTGAAACCGCCTTGACCCATCTACCCTTCAACCCTATATAACGATCTCACGTAAAACATACAACACGCAGAAAAAATAAAACTCGCTTCAGCCTCTCTCTATACGACGATCCTGTCCTGCAAGGCTTCTATCAGGTTTTAATTTCTTTTCCCTGATTTTTTTTTCTACTTCATGCTACACACACGAGCACGTGTTCTGTTATATAGGAGTATCAAACTAGATATGTTGACAACTGTGAAAACAAGCCATTATTTTTTTGATTTATAACATCATTCTTAATTCATTCTTTGGTTGCAATTCAATGTTATCTATACGCGGGTGTTGATTGTTTAGGAGTATGAAATCGATTATGTTAACTTATTTGGTTCATGCATGTTCTAAAAGCCTTTATGACCACCAAGAACATGTAGAGAGTTGGTGTTTTTCTGTCCCAATATTCAATATTTCTTATAGGTTTAAAGCTTCTGAGATGTATTGGTTTAAACCTTGACAACTTATTCTGGATAATATCGACTCTTAAATTTGAATAATGTATTTTTGGTTAAATTCTTTGTAATCTTGCAAATTAGTTTTTATTTTTGCATGTTGTAATTAATCAAACTTGAATGGGTTTAACGAACTAAAACAGAACATACATGAGAGATAATTAAACTAATTAAAAAGAAATAGTTGAGTTATGATCCTATTACTCCTCTGTTTTATTGTTTGATAGAGAGAATACGTTGTAGAAGAACGAAATCAACCTAAAATGGATGCAAAAGCAAAGCGGATGAAGTTTCAAGAAACCGTGGGGAAGGGGGAAGAGGATCGAATCAGTGTGTTGCCAGATTCTTTGCTTCTTGAAATCATCTATCGTTTACCCTCCACAAAATCCGCAGTTAGAACAGGTATACTCTCCAAAAGATGGAAACATATTTGGACTTTGCTTCCTACTCTAAGTTTCTATCATAAGGATGAAAATCTCAAGTGGTCCGAGTTCGTTTCCATGGTTAACAAAACCCTAACTCGACGTGGCATATTGAAGCTCAAGAAATTCAAAGTGTATACCAAACATTATTATGGACTTGAATCTCATGTCAACAGGTGGATTCGTTATGCTATAAGATGTAACGTTGAAAACCTTCGTTTATCCTTAAGGCATTTATTATACTCCAAACGAGAGTTTGTGGTAGATCAATTTTTTTGCAACAGCTCAAGCTTTACAGATCTGCAATTAGACTGCTGCATGTTCAATTCTATAGGGGCGATTAGTTGGAAAAATCTGAGGAGTTTGTGTATTATTAATGGGAAGTTAGATGACGATTTGATTGAAAATATATTATCTGGTAGTCCTCTATTGGAAACTTTGGAATTGAATGATTGATATGGTTATAGTCTGCTTGATATTACTTCAAAGAGTGTTAAAAACTTGGTGTTAGATGGATATATTGTTCCTGAGGATTATAATGATGCTGGTAATTTTACCAATATAGTCACAATCAATGCTCCTAATATTTTATCACTAACAATCCACGGTAAACTGCTGCTGTGGAAGGTTTTGTTGGTAAATGTCTCTTCTTTAATCGAAGCTAACTTAGATTATACACGCACACGAAAATGCGAGACATCTCTTTATGAAGCTGATGAAGAGATGCTTAAAGGATTTATACTAAACCTTCGCCATGTCAAGGAGCTTAAAATTGGAGAATTGTGTTCTGAGGTAAATTTTCTTTTGCTTTCCGATGTATGTCTGTGTAAAAAAAAAAGAAACATAAGTTATAATAGTAGTAGTAGTTCATTGATTATCTTTCGATAAACTTGTTGCAAGTATCCTTTTCTTGTCTTTTCAATCAATCAATCCTCCTAAGTCCTAATATAATAGTATCATTTTTGTTATCTTCAAATCTCACTTGTATACTTGGGTTGGTACTTGGTAGGTTCTTTTTCATTTAAGAGCTAAAGGTTTTATTTTTCCATCAAATGTCATGGTTGACTGGAGTAAGCTGATTGGTCTGAAGAGAGGATATCGACAAGTGAATGGTCAAAAAAGTCGTTCAGGTCAAGTAGGGTGTTGATTGAATGAAGGCCATACAAAGAGTTGATGAGGACCGGTGTTTCTCTCTCTTTTTTTTTTTGTTAGGAACAGATTGAACAATTGAAAAAATAAATACTTTTTATTTCAAAATTTTTATCAATCGACTGTTTCATTTGTTCTCTTTAATTAATCAGAATGTGTTTATTGTTTTAGTTTTTACCGCTCTGGCTTAGCGAGCATGTTTGATTTACTGTTTGTGCTTGATTCAGTCTTCTATGACTTATGTATTTTCTTCGAGCAAAATGGCCAAATTGTTTTTTGTTATACCCATATGCATGCTTTTGTCTTGACCAACATATAGACCAAAGATAAGGCCCGTTTGTTTGTTTGGCATGGCAGGATGGTCTTAAAGTGTGTTCCAACTTTTTTGTTCCACCCAAAAAGATGGAAGA
The DNA here is from genome assembly GCF_052849685.1 of Lactuca virosa. Classification (NCBI taxonomy): domain Eukaryota; kingdom Viridiplantae; phylum Streptophyta; class Magnoliopsida; order Asterales; family Asteraceae; genus Lactuca; species Lactuca virosa. The sequence goes on along the minus strand of NC_136432.1, from coordinate 42,542,508 downwards.
TGGACTCGCTCTTGATCTCTTGTATGTGCAGATGACGTGAATGTCATCATTATAATCAATATAAATAGGCATACAAAGGTTGTCCATTTCTGCCAAGTCCTATTTATATAACAAAACTATAATCAATATAAATAGGCATACAAAGGTTGTCCATTCCCGCCAAGTCCTATCTATACAACAAACGCAACTTAAGTGGTGTGTGTTATATTTACATTTGAGATTTCTATTGTGAAGAGTTCATATCCTTTTTGTAATTTTAAAACCGTTAAGATGAATTAATAATAATAGTTTTGGCGTGCTAGGGTGGGTGGAGGTAATTCCAGATTTGTGTAATCTACTTAATGATTGTTTGATGATCATGTATGTGTATTTATGTATATTTATGAACACGAATTAATAGAAATAAACAAAAACTTGAAAATGAATGCAAGATCTAAAAGAATGTCATAAAATTAACTTATTAAAAATAAGTTAAAGATTGTTGGGAAGATATCAACCGCTTCTCCAACAATACTATTTAAGCCTAAAATACAATTTATTTCCTTTAATCAAATACAATTAAAACGTTAACGCATGGGTTACACGAAGTTATTGTTTTTTGATATTAAAAGTACAATACCACATTAACATCTTGTTGTAAATAGCTATATATCTCTTGATGACTTATCTATTGCAAGAAAAACCATGTGTGTATCTAGTTTATGGTACAACCAAACTCCATATCACATCGTAGATACATAAACATTTACCAAATTAGAATATGACATGACACGAAATGCACTTTGTTGACCCCTCATGTGTCAGTAACGACAAATTTTGTTATGTTTTTCTCAGAGGGACCATTTTTGTATTGTTTTCTGCCATGGTGACTAATTATGTAATTATTTTGAAACTAATTTTTTAATATGCCGAACAAGGATCTCTTAAAAAGTTCCTTCATAGTAAACTATTAATAAATTTCACTATGATTTTTAAAAATTTTAGTCATCATCCTATATTAGTCGATTTTTATACAAAAGAAAGGCTTCTTAAAATCACCTTCTCTTTTGCTTTGAAATTTCAAGTAAAAAAACTCCAATACATAAATCAACTCTATTTGATCGAACACCCGAAAGGGTTCAATTTGTCAATTTCCCATTTAAAAGAAAGTACAATGTTGTGATAAGGATAAAATAGAAAGTATATTGCTTTTTATTGCATTTTGCCCTCAGTACGATTTTTTAACATTTTTAATTCTTTTTTATTTTTTAAATATTTTTCATTATTTTTTTTATTATTTAAATATTCTTAATTCTTTTTTGTTATATAAGTAAATTAAATGTTAATGACACATGCACCAAAACGTTCTAACCTATGATACCCTTACCAAAGTGTAAGTACATTGCTTTTATTGGTAAAAAAATACATAAATATAAGGGCTTTTACAGTTTCATATATATATATATATATATATATATATATATATATATATATATATATATATATATATATATATATATATCCCATATAAAGTAAATTGTCATATCACATATGCATAATATTTGAGTTTTATCAAATTAAATTAAGATAAAATTACACTGATGGTATCTGTTCTTGGTAGAATATACCGCATTTGGTCCTTATGAGAAATCTCTTGAATAGATGCTCCTTATCTTTGAAAACCCTTGCAAGAATGGTCCTTATGCCTCATTCTGTTTGTTTTGTATCGTTAAGTCTGGAAATATGCTCTAGAAATCTCTAATATACACCTTCTCTCTTTCTCTACCTACCTACAATCATCACCCTCACCCACATTACAAAAACCCTACATACCCCCATCAAAATAAAAGGTTAAGTAGAAGCAGAAGATTCTGATTCTGGGTGGTGTGACCTGAGAAAATTTTGATTCCATGTCTCTTGTCTCTTAATGGCTTTAATGGACCTCCAATGATGTTTCCATGGAGTTCAATAGAAGGAATGACATTTAGATTGCAAGGTTTGGCCCCAAGAAAGACTGCAGATCCAGATACATGGCCAGAATGGGTTTATCTTCATGAATTGCTGAAGGTAGTGAATGTTTGTTGCAACGTAGCAATGTGTCACTCATCTTTTTGGCCTTGGATATGTGAATATTAGCTAAAAATAGTAATCATTCAGATATATATCAACCAAAAATATTCATAAGAAGAAAGTTAATGTCTTTTTAAGCTTACCCTGTTGGAGGTCAATCAACCACAAACATTGACAATAGCATAAAACTTGGTTGAGTTGAGAATGTTAAATCAAACACTTCAAAACTAAATCAAGACAAGTAGAAATTGTGATTAGAAAGAACTGAGATTCTTGATAGTAATTTACCTGTCTGGTGCATTTAGAAGATAAAATGTCTGGTGCATTTAGAAGATAAAATGTTGATGTTAAGAGCTTGAAGTAGAACTTGCCAATGGCATAGAAGTTGGTGGTATCTTTCTTGGGCTTTTCCAAATCCATGTGAAGTTGGGTATTCCTTTCTTCACTCATGGCTTGCTTTGATGATTCTCCAATTTCATGAAGAGTCCATGCATTGATTTATGTTCATCTATCAAATTTACAATCTCCTCGTTACACTTCTTGGGCTTCTGATCTTCCATATCCTTGGTGTCACACCCTTGGCCGGCAACGAAAGTGCCAGGATGTGTGATGTTAAGATGTTGGGATTTTCAGGCCAACATATGCATTGCATAATACATAGGATGTACTAAACAACAAAGCTATTTATTCATTAAGTAAAAGATATTACATAGTTGTTCGAGGTACAAATAGGTTACGAAAGCAAGATACAAAAGCAATAAGTTTCGTGCTACATCACCGAGGTTATCTCCTCCTTCAAACGAGTTCATTCTCCTGAGAATACATGTGGTTTGAGAGGTCAACATAATGTTGGTGAGTCCACATGTATTATTGTTATAAAATGTGTGTGGGTATTTTACTTGTTTTGTTTATCCTAAACTCACTTCCTTGAGTTTGTGAGTAGTATCACTACCTCCATAGGTGGGTTCCTAGTGGAAGTCTAAGATAGTTAAGTGCTGGTTGACTTAAACTCGCTTCCTTGAGTATGTGTGTACTATCACTACTTAATTAATTTCTAATTGTAGATTATGATAGCTAGTTTTAGTTTGACAAAGTTACGATGAGTTTCTATAATCGAGCTATGGCTATATTGCAGGGTGCGCTAGTTGAAAATCTATCAGCATTTTGATGAGTTGTGTCTCATTTAACTCTTGGCGTGGGGGCCTTCCGTGGTCATTCGTGTTGTTATTCGCGTTGTGTTTATATGGTTTTACTTATTATATATATTATTTATCTGATATATATATATATATATATATATATATATATATATATATATATATATATATATATATATATATATATAAAGAGAGAGTGAGAGTGTGTGTTTTACGTAGCTGGGAATTTGGGCAGAGTAACAGTAGGTACTAAGCTTATCTAAAGATGGCTATAATAATGAGTTTCAACGTTCCCTGGCAACTGGACAACGTAACAACTAGGTATGATCTTATCTATCATAGTGGTTTAGCATAACAACTAGGCATAATATTAGCTTAAAGAGTTTAGGCAGAGTAACTGTCTGGCCTAATAGCATCCTAATGCTATGGGCATAATTATCTAAGTATAATTAGTAATAACTATGTAAGTTGCATTTTAGACATGTATCCCCCCACCCCCCAAAAGAGTTGGAAAATGGGGCCCTGAAACTCGCCTGTGAGTTTAAAAACGTTGGTGTAGGGTAGAAACCACAAGTTAGCACTTTGAGAGTCGACCGGTGCGATGACACCTGAGACGATATAGAAAGAGAATCGAAGAGTGGGGTGAGGAAGAATGAGCTGCCGAAACCTGATAGTTTTAGCAAGTTTTGGACTGCATTCCGCCCAACTGCGCGCGAAGCGTATGATGCTGCCACATGTCCCCATCTAAGTGTGCCATGTCATCCCGTATCTCAACGCAATCGGGTGTCAGTGAGAACAGCCCACTGCACGCGTGACGGTAAAAAATTAAGTTCGAATTTCTGTATCTCTCGCATACGAACTCCATTCTCAACATCTTTTATATATCCGTGTAGATCTCGTTATTCTCTACAACTTTCCTTTTGGTTGTGTTGTCTAGTTTTGACTTTTATTTTTTGACATGTCTTTATTACCGTTACAATTTTATAAAAATCATAACTCTTTCATATGATGCCCATTTTAGGCATTCCTTGCCTCATAATTTCTATTTTAAGTAGCACTACTTTTTTCTAGTTTGTGACTTTCTCCAAAAGTCAACCAATCTCCTTGTAGTTTTCGTCAATATAACTTTTTAATTACGGTAGATATTCATTACCATAAATGTCATATATCGCCATTATTGTGTGGGATTCTTATGAAATTTATATTTATGGAATAAGTTAAGGAGTCTAAATATGCTAACTAGCTCTCAAAGTGACGTGACTTTTTATTCACTTATTTTTTAGCCTAAAGGTTGACGTAATTAAGGATGAAAATTCTGAATATATTAAAACATATCGGGTGGTTACAAGGTTTGTGCTTATTACATTTTTATGTCCTTTAGTTAAATATTAACGACGGTTGGTATCGTTAGATATTAACGGCGGTTTGTGACGTATTCTCTGTGTTGTCACATCTTCCCCCCCCCCCCCGCTAAAAGAAATTTTGTCCTGAATTTTAGCGTGTTGTTGAGGAGTTCTCAAATAAATGGGGATACTTGCTCCTCATTTGTTCTTCGCGTTCCCATGTGTTCTCTAGTCCTCGCTTAGAGTTCCATCATACCTTGACTATGGGAATGCGGCTTTGGTTAAGCCTCTTGACTTTGCGATCCATGATCTCGACAGGTTCCTCAACGAAATTGAGTTTTGTGTTGATCTGGATTTCATCGAGAGGTACAACTAGCGTGTCTTCAAATAGACATTTCTTAAGGTTTGAAATGTGGAAGACATTATGTACGCTGTTGAGCTCTTAGGGCAGAGCGAGTCGGTAGGCTATTGTGCCTATCTTAGCAAGGATCTCAAAAGGTCCTATGTATCTTGGATTGAGTTTTACTCTCTTGCCAAATCTTATAACTTCTTTCGAAGGAGATACCCTTAGCATGACTTTATCTCCAACGTGAAATTCAGTTGGTTTTCATCGAAAGTCTGCGTATTTCTTCTGAAGATCACGAGCCGTTCTCAACTGTTCCTTAGTTTGCATAATCTTCTAGGTTGTCTAGTGAATAATCTCAGGTTCGGTTAGCAATGTGTTCCCTGCATGTTTCTTTGCTAGTTGGGTGTCACCGAATTCTACCCAACACAACAATGAACGACACTTTCTCCCATAAAGTGCTTCAAATGGTGCAACCTTTGTGCTCGTGTGATAACTATTGTTATAGGAAAACTCAACCAACGGTAAGTGAGTATCCTATTCATATCCAAAGTCTATCATAAATGCTTTGAGCATATCTTCCAATGTTTGTATGGTCCTTTCGCTCTAACCATCTGTCTGCGGATGATAGGCGTCACTCATATTGAGTTGGGTTCCTAATGCTCGTTGCATTGTTTTCCAGAACCGGGACGTAAATCGGTTGTCTATGTTCGAAATGATCGATTCCTTGACATAAGTCCTAGCTAACTTCTCCAAAATTTCCATTTCCTTAATGGGTAGGAAATTGGCGGACTTAGTCAGACGATCGATTACTACACAAATTGTGTCGTAACCGCTAGGCATCTTGGTTAGTTTTGTGATGAATTCCATGTCAACTTGTTCAGATTTCCATTCAGGAATTTTGGGTTGTTGCAGTAGACCTGATGGTTTTTGGTATTCTGCTTTGACCTTAACGTAGGTCAAGCACTTTCTCATGTAGGTGGCAATTTATGCCTTCAAATTTGGCCACCAGTACCTTTTCTTTAAGTCAAGATACATCTTATCAGATCTTGGATGAACTGAGTATCTTGTCTTGTGAGCTTCGTCCAGTATCAGGCTCCTGATATCACCAAATTTTGTCACCCAAATTCGGTCCATGAAACACAAGGTTCCATTTTCTTTGGACTCGAATTGTTTCTCCATGCCTTGTAGGAATTTTTCTGCCTTGTTCTCTTCCTTGAGTGCCTCTACTTGAGATTCTCGAATTTAAGTAGGAAGTTTCGACTAGATTGTTAGAGTGAGTGCTTTCACTCTGCAAGGTTTGATTCGTTCCTTTTTGCTTAGGGCATCAGCTACTACGTTAGCTTTTCCTAAGTGATATCGAATCTCACACTCATAGTCGTCCAGCAGCTCAAGCCATCTTCGTTGTCTCATGTTGAGTTCCTTTTGGTTGAAGATGTGCTGAAGACTTTTGTGGTCCGTGTATATGACATACTTTGTGCCATACAAGTAGTGTCTTCAGATCTTGAAGGCGAAAATTATAGCTCCGAATTCCAGGTCATGGGTGGTGTAATTATTCTCGTGAGTCTTGAGTTGGTGTGAGGCATAAACGATCAGTTTGTCTCTTTGCATGAGTACGCATCCCATTCCCTGATGTGATTCTTCGCTATAAACGACAAATTCTTCGGTTCCTTCCAAAAGTGAATGAATTGGCACACTACACAACATGTGTTTCAATTTATAGAACACATATTCTTGTTGTTCTTTCCATTCGAACTTTGTATCTTTCTGCGTAAGTGTTGTGAGGGGTTTATCTAATTTTGAGAAATTTTCTATAAATATCCTGTAATAGCCTTCCAATCCTAGAAATTGATGCACCTTTGTTACCAATTCTTTATGGATTTGATATTGGAAGGATCTACATGAATGCCCTTATCGCTAACCATATGTCCTAGGAAATGTACTTCTCTAATCCAAAATTCACACTTCGAGAATTTTGCATACAATTTCTCCTTCCTGAACAACTCCAAGATGATTCGAAGGTGTTAACTGTGTTCTTCCTCAGTTTGTGAGTATATCAATATATCATCGATGAATACTATCACAAAATTGTGAAGGTAGGGTTTACAGACATGGTTCAATAGATCCATGAAGACTTCTGGAGCATTAGTTAAGCCAAAAGGCATAACTAGGAACTCATAGTGGCCATAAGGAGTTCTGAATGCCATCTTTGGAATGTCCTCTTTGCACTCGAAGTTGATGTTAACCGGACCTCAAATCAGTCTTCGAGTAGAAGCTGGATCCTTTTAATTGATCGAACAGATCGTTAATCCTTGGGAGTGGATATCTATTCTTGATTGTCAACTTATTCAGTTCTTGGTAGTCGATGCATATCCGGAAGGTTCCGTCCTTCTTTTTGACAAATAGTACCAAGGCTCCCCAGGATGAAAACTCGATCTTATAAAGACTTTATCTAAAAGCTCGTGGAGTTGATAGGACAACTCTTGTATTTCCGAAGGAGTTATCGATAAGGTGATTTTTCCACTGGAGTTGCCCCTGGGAGTAGGACAAATTGAAACTCAACTTCGCGAATTGGCGGTAGTCTGGGCAAGTCCTCTAGAAATACATCGGGAAAATTACATACGGGTATGTCCTTGATTTCCTTCTTCTCGCCCTTCTTGTCTACTATGTGGGACAAGAAATTGTGATATTTCTTGTGAAGGTATTTATGTGCGTTCATGCAAGAAGTGATTCTAAGACCTTTGCTGGTCTTGTCTCCATAGATTATTAAGGATTCCCCGTTGGATAAGGGTAGTTGTATTGTCTTGTCGTAGCATAATATCTCAGCTCGGTGCAGCGATAACCAATCCATGCCGGTTATGACATCGAAGCTACTGATGGTCATAGCCATGAGGTTGATGTGAAAGGAGTGGTTATTGAGAGTTAGAAGGCAGTTTTCTAGTATTTCCTGAGTACTAACGGATTCTCCATTGGCCATTTCTACTATATAAGGCTCATCTATTTTCCTTGACTTATGGCTTAAGAGTTTTCTAAACTTCGGTGTAATAAAACTTCTTTCAAAATTGGAATCAAAGAGTATAGATGTGTATAAACCGTTAATAGAAAATATACATGTCACAATAGTAGGGTCCCGAATGACATCCTTCGTTCCAATCACAAACACTCTTCCTCTAGCGTTTCCTCCCTTGTTCCTCAGCCTTGCATAATTTCTTCTGATGTGCCTAACAATCCCACATTCAAAGCAGGCTCGATTATCTGGTAAAGCGGCCATGCCTAGGTTGGTTGTGCCAGTAGGAGCAGTCGCAGGCTGGCGGCAGTATTTCTCAGTATGCCCTCTGCGATTGCACCTGTTATAATGCATGAAGTTATTGGAGTGATGGAAGTGACACAAATTGCACTCCAAGTGCTTTCCTGCATACTGTCCTTGAGATACGAGGGTTGCACCCGCTGTCGGGGCCAGACTGATGACGTAAGCCCTGACAGTAGGGATGAGATTTAAAACCGGAAAACCGGACCGAAATCGGAATCGGACCGGAACCGAAACCATTATAACCGGAATATATAGAATCGGTTCCGGTTCCGAGTTTAAAAATTGGCTTTATTCGGGTTCCGGTTAATCCGGGTTTGGGTCCACCGGGTCCAGATAAACCGAGTCTAAGAACCTGAACCGGTGCTAGTAATCGGAACCACTTTTAGGGGCCGGGATCGGTTTTTGTGAAACGTTTAAAACATGTTATCTCATTCGTTTTAAGTCGGATTAACATACAGTTTTTTTCAACGTGTAGTTTAGAGTTTGTACACGATTTTAGACTATAAATTTGACATTTTTAGTTTTATATTCATTGATTTACAGTCCCCCAAAGTCCAGATATCAAAGTTGGAAGTTTTTATTTTTCAGCTTTTTTGTATTCTATGAAAGTTTTAAAACATGCATATCTAATTCGTTTGAAGTCGGATTGACATGCGGTTTTTTCCAAATTGTAGTTTAGAGTTTGTAAATGATATTAGACTATAATTTTGTGATTTTTGGTTTAATATTCAATGACCTACAGTCCCCCGAAATCGACATATCAAAGCTGAAAATTTTCAAGTTGTCAACTATTTGTTTTTGTACTTTGTATTTTGTGAAAACGTTAACACATGCGTAACTCATTCGTTTAAAGTCGGATTGACATGCGGTTTTTTCCATAGGGTAGTTTAGAGTTTGTATATGATATTAGACTATAATTTTGTCAATTTTGGTTTCATATTCAATGACTTATAATGTCACACCCCCAAACCAGACGGTAGAAATGTTCGGGGGTGGAGGACTTCATTTGTAGTATCACAACACATGCATTATAGTAATCAGAGTACAAACAACCACTGTATTTAAAAAGTATTAATATTTACATATGTTTCAACCTTGTATTATGAAACTAAATAGTTGTACAAAAGAAGAAGACAAGACATAAATAGCTCCATCTTCTCAAAAGCTCGGGTGTACCTGCCTACTGGTTCCCTGAGAATACAAGTAATTTGAAAAGAGAGTATCAACATAAAGTTGACTGAGTGCATAAGTATTTATGTTTTGAAAGAATGTCTTCTGTTTCTTGAATATGTAACTATTTCTAGAAAATTCTATATTTTCTGCTGTATATGAAAAGTAGGTTTAGTTGCATAAAACTGTTCTATTTGTAACCCAATGTTCTGTATTTGTAATCCTTTTGTAAACTTGTATCTATGAGTGTGTCTCAATTCATTAACTGTTATTGTAAACTGTAATGTATTACTGTAAACTGTATCTGGTAAACTAGTACTTTGAAATAGTACATAAGTTTAGTTAACTATACACTAACGTATTGTTAATCCCAATATAGATCTATACACACATTGTTTCGATCCCCGGCAGGAGATTTTGGTTATAATGTTAGGACTTTACTATATTGTTTAAATGAATTAAACAATCTGTACTACTTGACTCATAAAAGCATATAAACGTTACATGTATATTACTTATGAAAACTCAATCATTCTGAAATAAATGATTAATAGTATGTTCTTGAATTTGTACTCTTAACCTGTATCTGAAAGAATTTATACACTTGGATAGTTTTGAATTTAAACCTTTGTTTTTGTAAAACAATGTACTCTAGTATGCTTGAATCAAGAGTTAATGTTCTGTGAATCATAAATTATACCTATTATAATTTATATGTACTTTCTGTATTGATACCTAGTATTCATGAATACAACCCCTTGCTCAACTTGTTACAAAGGGTAATTGAAACTAAATGAACAAACTTTTATACTTGTATACATATACAAATATATATAAGTAAAATTTAAATGACACTCGGACAAATAACTGATACTTGTAATCCCACATCCAAACAAGGAAAAGGAACCAAAGTGGGTTAATCAGTCCTAAATCTTTTAAATCTTATTTATATAAATATATGTATACTAGTATGATTTTTGGGGAAAATATAAGTTTATAAAATATTTAAAAGAAGTTTGATATTTTGAAATTCATTTTGGTGACTTGATGTCATTTTGAAACATCATTGAAAACCATTTGATTTAATGATAACTGAAATCCATTTTGATAAGATATTTGAAATCACTTGTTTATAACACAAAAACTTTGTGTTAGACTTGTAATCCCCCCCCCCCTTAAAACAGTAAAAACTATGAAAATGTGGGGGTATGAACTCACCTGTAGTGAGTAATTTGGATGAAATAGTGGTATAGGATGCTAGGTGTCAAGTGAAGACTTGAGCACACACACGGATCCTATTTAGCATATAATGACACATATATGTATATAATTAGTGCATAAACAACTAATCATGAAAGGTAACACCCTATTAGACTAGGAAACCCTAAGACTGAAGTGTTACAATCACATATGATTGCATACTAAGGGTGTATGGCCATTCTAGGGAGTTTACGGCCAAAATGGCATGACCAAAGGAGTTCACGGCCATAAGTTTATGGCCCTATGTGATTTCGGCCAATGAGTTTACAGCCCCATGAGTTTACGGCCGTAAATCATGCTACTTTATGCATATGGGTGTTTTAAATGGCTTAAAGCATTGAGGAAGGGTTCTAGGTTCATGTCCAAGCCTTAGGAAGAGTTTAAGGTCCAAATGCACCCATATTAAGGGTTTACGGCCAAGGGAGATGCTCTTGGCCGTAAACTCTTGTTGTTCTTGGGAAAAGCTTGATTTCAAGGCATGAATCAAGAGTCTTAACTAGATAGCAAGTATATAAGAGGGTACTTACGATTTAGAAGCTTAGAATAGTAGATTTCGGCCCAAAGAACTTATGTGTTCTTGATGTTCTTGAGGATCTTGAAGATCTAGACCCAAAAGATGGAATTCATGGATGAATTCAAAGGTGATTCAAGAATAAGAGATGTACTAACACATAGATGAAAGAAATCACTTACATTTTTGAGGGTTTTGAAGCAAGATCCTATGATACTTGAGAGAGTTTTCGAGTTCCTAGCCTTGGAAATGGTAAAAGTGGAGAAAAATGGCCCAAGCTTCATACTTATAGGCTAGAGTTTACGGCCACCATGAGTTTACGGCCGTAAACTCATGTGTCCTGGCCCTAAACTCCTCATTGAGGGGTTTATGGCTTGATTGATGGTTTTGAACTTCATTTGACCCAATCTAACACTTGATCCTTTGATATACTAGGCTTAGAATGCCCAAAAAGACTCTAAACAGTGCTAAAAGTTAGCAGAAACAAGTCTGACTTTGACTGAATTGAATGGGTGTACAAGATAGAAATTTCGGGTTGTCACATCATCCCCCCGTTAGAGAGAATTTTGTCCCGAAATTAGAGTTTAAGCAATTAAGTAGTTACAAATAACTAAGCGAAAAGTTGAGGATATTTCAATTTCATTTGATCTTCGCGCTCCCAAGTGAATTCGGGTCCCCGCTTGGCATTCCAGCGAACCTTCACTATAGGAATACGGCTTTGCTTTGTTTGTTTGACTTCTCGGTCCATGATTTCTACTGGTTCTTCCACGAAGTTGAGGCTCTCGTCGATCTCGATTTCGTCAAGTGGAATAACAAGAGTCTCATTAGACGTACACTTTTTCAAGTTCGAGACGTGGAAAACAGGATGTATGTTACTTAGTTCTTGAGGTAGTTGAAGTTTGTAAGCTACGGGACTAATCCTAGCAAGAATCTCAAATGGTCCTATATACCTTGGATTCAATTTGTCACGCTTTCCAAAGCGTATCATGCCCTTACAGGGTGAGACTTTCAACATAACGCGGTCACCAACCTGGAACTCCAAAGGTTTTCTTCTTTTGTTAGCGTAGCTTTTCTGTCTATCTCTGGAAGCTTTAAGTCGCTCTCGGATTTGTATGATTTTCTCTGTGGTTTCATGAATGATTTCCGGACCAGTGAGAGTACTTTCAGGATATTGACTTCTAGCTAGCTGCGTGTCACCCACTTCAGCCCAGCACAGAGGGGATCTGCACTTACGGCCATAGAGAGCTTCGAAAGGAGCAGCCTTTATGCTAGTGTGATAACTATTGTTGTAAGAGAATTCGACAAGGGGTAAATGAGTATCCCATGCCTTACCAAAGTCTATCACACAAGCTCGCAACATATCTTCTAAAGTTTGAATTGTCCTCTCACTTTGTCCGTCAGTCTGAGGATGGTAGGCTGTACTCATGTCCAGCCTAGTTCCTAAGGAACTTTGTAGCGACTGCCAGAACCTTGAAGTGAATCTACTATCTCGGTCAGAAATAATAGATATTGGGACACCATGCAGTGTAACGATTTCCTTGAGGTAAGTTCTTGTTAATTTCTCCATTTTGTCGGTCTCTTTGATTGGCAAGAAGTGTGCGGATTTGGTTAATCTATCGACGATTACCCAAATAGTATCATAACTTCCCGATGTCTTGGGTAACTTGGTTACGAAATCCATTGTAATCCGCTCCCACTTCCATTCCGGTATTTCAGGTTGTTGTAATAAACCTGAAGGTTTCTGGTATTCTACCTTGACTTTGGCACAAGTAAGGCACTTGCCCACAAAGGTAGCAATTTTGGCCTTCATGTTTTGCCACCAGTATAGTTTCTTGAGGTCCAGGTACATCTTGTCTGAACCCGGATGAATGGAGTATCGAGTTTTGTGTGCTTCATTCATAACCACATCTCGGTAACCACCGAACTTTGGTGTCAAGATCCGGTTCATGAAACAATAGACTCCATCATCCGTGACTCTGAAGTTTTTATCCATTCCTCTCAAAGTTTCACCTACCACGTTTTCAGGTTTTAAGGCCTCAAGTTGAGCCTCTCTGATCTGTGTGGACAGATGTGAATGGATTGTCATGGTCAACGACTTTACTCGGCGTCCCGAGTATTCTTTTCTTCTAAGGGCGTCAGCTACTACGTTAGCTTTACTAGGGTGATAAAGTATCTCACAATCGTAGTCGTTCAGTAGCTCTACCCATCGTCGTTGTCTCATGTTTAGCTCTTTCTGATTGAAGATGTGCTGGAGACTTTTATGGTCCGTGAATACTGTGCATTTCGTGCCATATAAGTAATGTCTCCATATCTTCAGAGGAAATACTACTGCTCCTAGTTCAAGGTCATGTGTTGTATAGTTGACTTCATGCGTCTTTAACTGTCTTGAGGCGTAGGATATAACCTTTCCTCTTTGCATAAGAACACATCCAAGCCCTTGATTGGAAGCATCACAGTACACTACAAAATCCTCTGTTCCTTCAGGAAGAGATAGGATTGGTGCACTACACAAGGCTCATTTCAACGTTTGGAACGTTGTTTCTTGCTTCTCTCCCCAACTAAACGTTACACCCTTTTGCTTCAGGGTGGTAAGAGACTTAGCTATTCGAGAGAAATTCTGAATGAATCTGCGATAATAGCCAGCAAGACCTAAGAATTGACGGATTTCTGTAGGTGTTTTGGGTGCTGACCAGTTTTCAATTGCCTTTATTTTGGAAGGGTCGACGTGTATTCGTTCTGAACTGACCATGTGACCTAGGAAATCAACCTTCCTGATCCAAAATTCACACTTTGAAAACTTCGCATAAAGTTTCTCTGTTCTAAGAGTTTGCAAAACTTGACAAAGATGTTGGCTATGATCTTCTTCACTTCTTGAGTAGATAAGGATGTCGTCAATGAAGACTATGACGAATTTGTCCAAGAATGGACGGCACACTCTGTTCATTAGATCCATGAACACAGCAGGTGCATTCGTCAATCCGAATGGCATCACTACGAATTCATAATGGCCATAACGAGTTCTGAACGCGGTTTTGGGAATGTCATCCTCCAAAATTCGTAATTGATGATACTCGGATCTTAAGTCTATCTTTGAGAAGTAGCTCGCACCTTGAAGTTGGTCAAACAGATCATCAATGCGAGGCAGAGGGTATCGATTCTTAATGGTAAGTTTATTCAGCTCGCGGCAGTCTATGCACATACGGAATGATCCATCCTTCTTCTTCACAAATAAAACCGGTGCTCCCCAGGGTGAGAAGTTTGGTCTTATGAAACCTTTGCTAAGAAGTTCGTTAAGCTGGCTGGATAATTCCTGCATTTCTGAAGGTGCAAGACGATAAGGAGACTTGGCAACAGGGGTAGCCCCTGGAATTAAATCGATTCTGAACTCGACTTGTCGTTCGGGAGGTACTCCTGGAAGATCATCGGGAAAAACATCGAGAAAGTTACAGACTTCAGGAATTTTCGAGGTATCTTTCACTTCTTGCTTTTTGTCTACCACGTGAGCTAAGAAAGCACAGTACTCTTTGCGAAGGTACGTCTGTGCCTTAATGCAAGAAATGATATGGAGGTTCGTTCCGGGTTTGTCGCCATAAATAACAAGAGTTTCATTAGTTGGCAAGTTCAGACGAATGACTTTTTCATAACATAGGATGTCAGCACGGTTAGGACACAACCAATCCATACCTATTATGACGTCGAAACTATTGATAGAGACCGGCATAAGGTCTATTGGGAACGAAAAGTTATTCAAGGTAATAGTACATCCTATGTACATTTCGTTGGTGGATTCGGATTTCCCGTTAGCCATTTCGACTGTGAATGTTTCTTTTAATGGTTGGGAGTTTTGATTTAGCAATTGTTTGAAATTATGGCTCACAAAGCTCTTCTCAGCACCACAATCAAATAGAATGCATGCATAAGTGTTGTTGAGAAGGAACGTACCCGTAACTACTGCGGGATTTGCCACTGCTTCTTCCTGGCCCAAGGCTAAAATTCTCCCCACTCTACCTGCATTTCCAGCTTTAGGACAATCTCTCTTGAAATGCCCCACTTCACCACATTGATAGCATGCTTGACCCACTCCAGCAGCAGGTACTTGGTTAAGTGGTTGGGGTGGTGCTCTACAGAATCGGGCAGTATGCCCTTTCCTGTTGCAGTTACGACACTGCATTTCCCGGCAATTCCCATTATGGTGAAAATTGCACTTGTTGCACTTGGGGAGGTTTCCAGCATAAGGCTTGGCTGGTGCTGGATTAACAGGAACAACAGTAGGTACAATCGCAGTGTTGACTGTAGCCAGTTGTTGTTTCTTTGAGGAATCCTGTGAAAACTTGCCCTTCCTCTTGTTCCGACCCTTCTTGTTGTTGTTGTTGTTTCCCTTTGGTTGTTCTGGTGTAGCAACCACTGAGTGTTGATGGACCCCATGGTCGATAAGAGATTGTGCCAGCTCTTTGGCACTGTCAAAAGTAACAGGCCTTGAAGCTAAAACACTTGATTGAATTTGGGGCGACAGTCCCCAAATATATCTCTCAATCTTCTTACTCTCCATAGCAACCATATCCGGGCACAGAATTGCCAGATCACAAAATCTACTGGTATAGGTTGATATATCATAACCAACCATTGAAAGACCCCAGAGTTCCTGCTCAAGTTTTTGGACTTCGCCTTGCGGGCAATATTCCCGCATAAGCATACCTTTGAAGTTCTCCCAGCTGATCGAATTAGCTACTACCAGAGTAAGTGACTTAACGTGAGCATTCCACCACATCAAAGCTCTTTCCGAAAAAGTGCAAGCAACGAACTTGACTTTGCTGTTCTCAGGACAGGAGCAGATTTTGAAAATTGCTTATGTCTTCTCTATCCACTGCCTTAATGCCATAACTCCCCCAGTTCCATTAAAGGTCTTGGGTTTGGCATTGGAAAAATCTTTATAAGTGCATTCTAGCGAATGCCCATGACCTTCTCCCTGGTTAGCAGGATTTGTACCAGTTCCAGACCCACTAGCACCAGAAGTATGGAATTGAGACATAGCAGCAGCTACAGTCGTCGTGACCGCCGCTTGGAACATAGCGGGGTCAAACTGAGGAGGTGGTGGCGGAGGTGGCATTGGCTCTTCATTAACACGATTACGTCTTGGATTTCTACAAGGAGGCATCTTTTTCTATAAAAGTTAAAAGATACAAGGATGGTAGGATATCAAGAGTGAATATGAATTTTGATATCTCTGAACTAAAACATATAGTTCAAATAAATTGGAAATAGAAGTCTACGACAAGTACAACTTGTAACAGAATGATATGAATTTGAATGGTTATTTTTCAAAGACTATGAAAATGCATGTCGATTAAATTGGCATATTGAATACATAAAGTCTGGAAAACTTGACCCTAAACAGGTCTACAATATACCAAATTCTGGGAAAAACATCGACATCATACAGACCTACCGAAAATAAAATTTTCGTGGTCTTACTGAAAAACATGAAAAATAACACTAGAACCTATCCGTAGACTTAAACTATAACCAAAAGAGTGAATAGGAAACGAGTAGAGCATCTCCTACTGGTGACGGGTATCATTTGGACGAAACCTCAACTCAGCCAGTTGACGCTCCACAGCAAGTAGATATCTTTCATATACTGTCAGACGTGCTCGAAGCTCTATGACTTCAGTTCGAGTTTCAGCTAATGCTTGCAATAGAGATTCATTGTCCCTTGTATCTCTCTCACGAGTATAATCGAGACGATTAATACTGATTGTATTAATTCTCACATTGGCATCGACCTCCCCGATTCGGTTGATGGTTGTTCTACCCTGAATTTCATTTCGAGCAACTCTGCTGACTATAATCGGTAGGACTCTGTCTGCTGAGCCTCATTCGCTTAAGTTGTAGAAGCTTCTGTCTCCGTTGTAAGGCATTGGTTGATCCTGCTCTTGACTCCATGTTTCCAAGCTTTCTACCCACAGAGGCGTCGGACCTTGGAAAACCGGATGAGGGTTAGGATTTTGAGCAATTGGCGGTGGATTATAGGCTTCTGATTCGGAATTATTCTCTTCAGGAAAATTTTCGGCAAAGTCATCATCTAAGGGAATCTCGTGATTTTCCTCTGGTTCTGCATCTTGTTCTTGATTATGGAAATACGGGTCTTCGGGTATGTGAAATCCAGCCATTATTATCTAAGCGAGAATAAGGATAAGAGATATAGAATATAGTTAGTAACGATTGATTAATAATACAAGTTTCTACGAGACAGATCTATAATTAACAAGTAATATATTATGTATACTTTTTCTAGGTATCACTATAAATATAAAGTGTATACTAATTATATATAACTTGGATATAATCGACCTTTGATTAAATGACCTGGCTCTAAATCCACAACCAAACAAGGAATAGGAAATGAAGCTAGATCACATATTCTAAGTCTATATAACTTTAATTACATATAATTGTAATATACCCTTAATATTTACAATTCTACCCTTAATTGTTCTATTGTTTTCACATGTTTGTTATTAGTATATAGTGCCTAAAATACCCCTATAGTATTTTATGTTCTATTCTAAAGTTCTTCTGAATATATATGGTAAGTTTTAGACATGTCACAACACTACTATCACTCCCAAACACATGTTGGTCATATCTCAAATCAATATAGTTGATCAGGCTATATTAACCCTAGATATGATTACATAACTGTCCAGGTTTGACTGTAATGTTCAACATCCAAATACTTTTTAAGTTCTTATAACTGTGATATTGTACTCGTAGGCATGAGTGTTAGTATACTTCTTGTAAAAATACTTAAATTTATTTTTAAAAGAATACTTGTAGTCAGAGCTCTCAGCCCCAAATGTATTTATAGTTTGTATATCTTTTATGGATTGATATACTGAGTTCACTATAAACAATGCTCTGATACCAATCTGTCACACCCCCAAACTAGACGGCGGAAACGTCCGGGGTGGAGGACTTCATTTGTAGTATCACAACACATGCATTATAGTAATCAGAGTACAAACAACCACTGTATTTAAAAAGTATTAATATTTACATGTGTTTCGACCTTGTATTATGAAACTAAATAGTTGTACAAAAGAAGAAGATAAGACATAAATAGCTCCATCTTCTCAAAAGCTCGGGGTATACCTGCCTACTGGTTCCCTGAGAATACAAGTAATTTGAAAAGAGAGTATCAACATAAAGTTGACTGAGTGCATAAGTATTTATGTTTTGAAAGAATGTCTTCTGTTTCTTGAATATGTAACTATTTCTGGAAAATCCTATATTTTCTGTTGTATATGAAAAGTAGGTTTAGTTGCATAAAACTGTTCTATTTGTAACCCAATGTTCTGTATTTGTAATCCTTTTGTAAATTTGTATCTATGAGTGTGTCTCAATTCATTAACTGTTATTGTAAATTGTAATGTATTACTGTAACTATATCTGGTAAACTAGTACTTTGAAATAGTACATAAGTTTAGTTAACTATACACTAAAGTATTGTTAATATCTTTTAATGAGTTATTATAACCATACTGACTAGATGGCCTGACCCAACGCAATGAGTGCGCTGAACATATGTTGATAACAATTTGTCACTCACACACGTGTATGCCTGACTGTAGCTAGCAGTCCGAGTGCGGGGTTGTTAATCCCAATATAGATCGATACACACATTGTTTCGATCCCCGGCTGGAGATTTTGGTTATAATGTCAGGACTTTACTATATTGTTTAAATGAATTAAACAATCTGTACTACTTGACTCATAAAAGCATATAAACGTTACATGTATATTACTTATGAAAAATCAATCATTCTGAAATAAATGATTAATAGTATGTTCTTGAATTTGTACTCTTAACCTGTATCTGAAAGAATGTATACACTTGGATAGTTTTGAATTTAAACCTTTGTTTTTGTAAAACAATGTACTCTAGTATGCTTGAATCAAGAGTTAATGTTCTGTGAATCATAAATTATACCTATTATAATTTATATGTACTTTCTGTATTGATACCTAGTATTCATGAATACAACCCCTTGCTCAACTTGTTACAAAGGGTAATTGAAACTAAATGAACAAACTTTTATACTTGTATACATATACAAATATATATAAGTAAAATTTAAATGACACTCGGACAAATAACTGATACTTGTAATCCCACATCCAAACAAGGAAAAGGAACCAAAGTGGGTTAATCAGTCCTAAATCTTTTAAATCTTATTTATATAAATATATGTATACTAGTATGATTTTTGGGGAAAAATATAAGTTTATAAAATATTTAAAAGAAGTTTGATATTTTGAAATTCATTTTGGTGACTTGATGTGATTTTGAAACATCATTGAAAACCATTTGATTTAATGATAACTGAAATCCATTTTGATAAGATATTTGAAATCACTTGTTTATAACACAAAAACTTTGTGTTAGACTTGTATCCCCCCCCCCCTTAAAACAGTAAAAACTATGAAAGTGTGGGGGTATGAACTCACCTGTAGTGAGTAGTTTGGATGAAATAGTGGTATAGGATGCTAGGTCTCAAGTGAAGACTTGAGCACACACACGGATCCTATTTAGCATATAATGACACATATATGTATATAATTAGTGCATAAACAACTAATCATGAAAGGTAACACCCTATTAGACTAGGAAACCCTAAGATTGAAGTGCTACAATCACATATGATTGCATACTAAGGGTGTATGGCCATTCTAGGGAGTTTACGGCCAAAATGGCATGACCAAAGGAGTTCACGGCCATAAGTTTACGGCCCTATGTGATATCGGCCAATGAGTTTACGGCCCCATGAGTTTACGGCCGTAACCTCATGCTACTTTGTGCATATGTTTGTTTTAAAGGGCTTAAAGCATTGAGGAAGGGTTCTAGGTTCATGTCCAAGCCTTAGGAAGAGTTTAAGGTCCAAATGCACCCATATTAAGGGTTTACGACCAAAGGAGATGCTCTTGGCCGTAAACTCTTGTTGTTCTTGGGAAAAGCTTGATTTCAAGGCTAGAATCAAGAGTCTTAACTAGATAGCAAGTATATAAGAGGGTACTTATGATTTAGAAGCTTAGAAGAGTAGATTTCGGCCCAAAGAACTTATGTGTTCTTGATGTTCTTGAGGATCTTGAAGATCTAGACCCAAAAGATGGAATTCATGGATGAATTCAAAGGTGATTCAAGAATAAGAGATGTACTAACACATAGATGGAAGAAATCACTTACATTTTTGAGGGTTTTGAAGCAAGATCCTATGATACTTGAGAGAGTTTTCGAGTTCCTAGCCTTGGAAATGGTAAAAGTGGAGAAAAATGGCCCAAGCTTCATACTTATAGGCTAGAGTTTACGGCCACCATGAGTTTACGGCCGTAAACTCATGTGTCCTGGCCGTAAACTCCTCATTGAGGGGTTTATGGCTTGATTGATGGTTTTGAATTCAGTTGACCCAATCTAATACTTGATCCTTTGATATACTAGGCTTAGAACGCCCAAACAGACTCTAAACAGTGCTAAAAGTTAGCAGAAACAAGCCTGACTTTGACTGAATTGAATGGGTGTACAATATAGAAATTTCGGGTTGTCACATATAATCCCCCGAATTCGGGATATCAATATGAAAATTTTCAAAGTTCAACCCACTAAGTAGTAAGTAATTGCCAAAAGATTCCGTTTTTTTTGGGTTTTTCGGTTCTAAATCCACTTTATCTGGTTCCAACCTACCCACTTTGATGTTTCCGGGTTTTTCGGTTCTAGACCCACTTTACTCGGTTCCGTACTCGGAACCGCTTCCTATATACCGGTCCGGTTTTCGGTTCTAAAAAATCCCGTTAACCGGTTCCGTTTTTTCCGGGTCCAGGTCCATTCGGTCTGGGTATGGATCCACTTTCATCCCTACCTGACACTTTCCTATCTCTTGATGGGAGATTGTTTGGAGGTACCCTTGAATTCATTTCCAGATTTGCGCTTGTTCTCCCTCGACCTTGGGATGTCGGTCTTCTAGATCAATATGCCTCGTCTTATTTATTGTTTAGTCAGGCTGTAAGCCAGCCCTTTGGCACTATCGTATGTCGATGGTCGAGAGGTCGTGACCAACCCTTGAATGGGTTGAACCAATCCCCGTATGTACCTTTCCACTTTCTTGTACTCATGGGTCGCAAGGTTTGGAAAAAGGTTAGCGAAGTCGTTGAACCTATTGATGTAGGTCAAGATGTCGGCGTCGCTCATGATCAATTTCCATAGTTCCCACTCTAGTTGTTACATCTCCTCCTGAGGACAATATTCCTCGATGAGCATTTGCTACCGTTGCTCCCAAGACAGAGCATTGGCATTGGCGAGGCCTAGATTCTTAACGTGGCCATTCCACCAAGACATAGTTGCATCTACAAATGTGCAGGAGGCAAAATTGACTTTGCTTTCCTTAACACATGAGTTGTTCTCAAAGACAAACTCCGTCTTCTCGATCGACCTAGTGAGTCCTACAACTCTCTCTTTCCCATATAATGTCTTGGGTTTTCATTTCGTGAAATCCTTGTAGGTTCATGCTTTTTGTGTACCTTTCTCATTTCCTTGGGACCTTTCTCCTCTCGTTATTGAGTTTGCATGATTTCCATGTGTGGCTAGTGCCTCATCTATTCTTTGTTCGACAATTGACTTTACAGTTGTATGGTCTAGGGATGGGTTACATTGTTATGACTAAGCATTCCCGAACTGTCAACACCAAAATAACACCCAATTAATAATTGGGTCCCACTACATAACCATAAGTACATTCTTTGGGTAATTACTACATTACCCCTAGCTTGGCTTATTCAAGCCCAAGGCCCAATCCATAGGCCCAAAGTCAATTAGGAATCAAAGCCCAACACATGGCCCAATTTTCCAAATTGGGCCTAGGCCTATACATGGTCTCATTCTAAGGCCCAACATCATATAATCATTAAGGCCCAAACTATGGCCCAATTTTCCAAATTGGGCCTCAACCCCTTACATGGGCCTTACCCTAGGCCCATTAAATTATTCTAGTTCAATTGCTTGCTCTTGGATGGTCCATTATTATCTCAATCATTTAGGCCCAATATAAAGGCCCAATAATATACCCAAGTGGAATTAGGGTTTCACATAAAATGATGATTAGGGTTAAGTTTCCTACTTAACCCATTAAGGACATAATCCTTTAAGGGCTTAATCCATTAAGTCCAATATTGCTTAGATTAATCTTGCCAATGATTATTATTTAATATTTCAAGTTATTAAATAATTTCCCGTGTGTCCCGGTTAATTCCCCAAAATTAGGGTTTTGATGGCATTAGGGTTTTCCAAACCCTAATTAGGGTTTCCAACCCAAATACTAGCCCATTTATTAATTTGTTGGTTTTTTATGTCAATTAGGGCTTTATTGGGCCTGTTAGGCCCACTAGAATATCATTAAGTCCATTAGGGTTCTATTTCGGTCAATTAGGGTCCATTTGACCCATTAGGGTTTTCACTAAGCCCATTAGGCTTCATTGGGCCCATTAGGGCTTACAAGGCCCATTAGGGTTTCAAGCACCCCAAACGAATCGAACTCAATGAGGCAAGCGCACCGCCACCCGACATGGCGGCCGGGGGCGGCAGCCACCACCCTAAGGTGGTTTTCAATTTCTTTTCATTATACTTTTTGCTAATTACACCTTACAATTTCTTAACCCAAAAATAAACACATGCTAACTACATACACACACACCCAAGGAACGCACAGCCACCTTCTCCGGTGGCTAGCGGCGGTTGGAGGCGGCAGCAGCTTATCTTCTTCAACAGTCTCCGTCAACGAGGGTGGCGGCTAGGGTTAGCGGTCTCGGCTGGCGAACGGCAGCAGCAGCAACGGCCGAAGATGGCCCCTGCTTGGTCTTCGTTGACGGCAACGTCAACAGCCATCCTCACTGAGAGAAAAAGGGGGCAGAGGTGGTGGCGTTCGACGGCAACACTGCAGTTCCAGCGCTACAGCGACGGTTATGAGCTGAAGGAGCCACCCAAACGCGAACCAACAGAAGAGGGAGGAATAAGAATGGCGGCAGCGAACGGCGACCATCCATGACTATAGCGCCGCCTCAACGACGACTTTGACTTTGACGAACATGGTTGCGACCGGTTCACGAGCGACGGCGGCAACAACCTTCTCGCCGGCATTCCCGGGTTGCAGTGGTTGGCGAACGCACGGAGGTGGAGAAGTGGGAGTGGCGGCCGGTGGGAGTCATAAAGGGGATAAGGGAGTGACGACTGCACATATAGTCCTTAGGGTTAGGGTTTGTATGGGCTTTATACCCGATCCTTACAAACTTGCTGCCATAATGGCACAAATGGTCCTTCCCTCCATAAAACATTTCGAAATAGACCCCAAATTTACCCTTTAAACCCTCAGCATCAAATCCTTTACAATTCAGGTACAAAATTTACTATACAGCCCCCACTATCTTAATTATGACATAATCAGTCCTCCCACCTCATTTCTTTTAAAAATAATTCTCGATAATTACCACGGAGCCCCTGTCTTCATAAATATTTATAAAATGAGTTCCAAACTCACGCTTTAACCCCCGACTTCTAAAAATGTGGCAATTAACTCCTCGAACCCAACACCCTGCATATATAATTATTTATTTTAGGCTACCAATCGTTCATTAATTTATTTATTTAACTTAATAAATAAACGGGTGTTACAACTCTCCCCCACTTAAATTAGATTTCATCCTCGAAATCATTTCTTACCATTCCTTACTCGCCCAACCACTCTAGTAACATGGTCACCATTCTGGGCATACCCTAGCCTTCCCGAGGTAGCTGTGACCAAATCTTCGCAAAGCCCTAATATCCTCATATGAACGAATTCCTCCCAACAGGATCACATCTACTTCGTCTGAATCTACTATCTCGAGATGGTCTGATTCCCTGACAGACCGCTCATACTGAATCATCATCGACGAATCCAGTCTGTTTATCCCTCAACTGTTTACTCCACTTCTGATAGTTCGAGGTTCCCACTATAAAACAGGATCACGGACCTAATTACTCCTACAGAACACCTATACTTTGCAAAGGCTTAGCTAATCCCGCTGTGAGTGACTTGTCACTTCCCAATCGACCCGCTATTCGTTCGTACTTGCAACCTAAAACACAAATACCATCACTGACTAAACGCTGAAACTGCCCGAACACTGAACTGCCTAAAGCAGTATGTTGCCACATGGCTGCTTTCCAAAATCTAATGAGACCTGCCTGGTCTCAATTTGTTCACCAACCATCTGAAATATTGGGTTCCGGCCCGGCTGCGGAGCCAAGGAACTACCACTTAGTCGCCTCACATGACTTCCGAACGAAATCCTTCTCTGGAACTAGTTGCCACTAGTTATCATGCCACTGAGGCTCTAACAACTTTCTGATCTAATCGATCGGGTCCGAGTGTCGAATCCTGACGTTACCGAATCCAAGAATAAAATGATTTCTACCCGACCATAGGTAGCCTAATATCCAAATGTCCTTACACAATCCACTACTTCCCTGATCTCCTAACTGTAAGGCGTTCCTACAGTCTCGTCACTGGCTCAACCAGATCTAATCCATCTGGGTAATTCCGAATCCAATCTGTGGATTTCCATATCCTCACTGCTACACCCGAACCGGTGGGTACTACTGTTCCTTCCGCGTCCTAACCACACGATCAAGTTATCTACCAACCTAGTGAATGCTACGGCTACATCTGTAGTCTTACAACAATCTATCACTATCTGACTGCTAGTGAATGCTACGGCTACACTCGTAGGCTTACAACACTCTAACACTATCTGGCTGCTAGTGAATGCTACGACTACACCCGTAGTCTTACAACACTTCCTATACTAATTGACTGCTAGTGAACGCTACGGCTACACCCGCAGACTTACAACACTTCCCATGCTAACTGACCACAAGTGAATGCTACGACTACCCCCGTAGTCTTACAACACTTTCCATACTAACTGACCACTAGTGAATGCTACGGCTACCCCCGTAGTCTAACAACACTTTCCCTACAAACTGACCACTAGTGAATGCTACGACTACCCCCGTAGTCTTACAACACCTTCCAAACTATCTGACTATTAGTGAATGTTACGGCTACTCCCGTAGTCTTACAACACTTTCCAAACCGGGTCGAACACGCACTCGACCTAACACACCACTGAACCTGAGTCCTAACCAAAACTCTACCCTGGTTCCCGAAACCTGCTATCACGTGACCCCACTGTATCAATACCGCACTCATGCCCATGATCAAAGCTTCACAGTAAACCATGAAATCATCTACACCCTCTAGCAGGGTGAGAATCGGTGCCTTGCACGACCGCTGTCTGAGAGTCTCGAGGCTGCCTGCTGCTCAGGCCCCCAGCGAAGGGCCACCTACTTCTTGGTCAGTCCGGTCAAAAGAACCGCAATCTCGGAGAAGTCCCGTATAAATCTCCGGTAATAACTCGTTAGACCCAGGAAACTCCGAATCTCAATTGGATACCTCGGAATCTCCCACTGCATCACGACCTCTATCTTGGTCGGATCGACCGGAATACCCTTCTGGTTGACAAGGTGCCCAAGAGATTGCACCTCGCGCAACCAGAACTCTCATTTGGAGAACTTAATAAAAAGTCTCTCCCCCACTTAGATTCGACTAAGTCTTCACAGTACATGAGAATTGAAGGATTCCCCATCCTTCTCGCTTTCTAATTCCCCATTGATGACAACCTGTGCCTGACAATGCTAGCGTTTAATCACCGATTAAATCTTGAGATCTCCCATCCTCAGAAATCTTGATGAGTACTCTTGAAATTTGATCCAGTCTGACACCTCAATCCATCTTACATGATGTCAATTGAAGGCCTAAATCTTCACTCTGGCTGACGAATCCTCGTTCCCACTCCCATTCTTGCAGTACCACTGAACTCTAACCGAACACAGCCCATGCAAAAATGCAATTCTCTTGAACATGTGATGACCAACCACTTATGCATCTAACACCCGCGACTGACACTGCCCTTTTTATGTCACCAGCTCTGTCCTACCAACGGTAGTGCCTTGAACTCCAAAGTTCATCCATAGACAATTACCGACCATACCTGAACAATGATAGAACCACTGAATGCTGACTTTACTGGAGAACTATCGCTCTACTCCTGACCAAGTATCCTCTAAATAATACTCCCGCACAGATCCCGACAAAGATCCGGAGTGATAACGGTTCACGCGGAACCCGCTCCGCAAGGTACATCCCTCTGTGGGTTCATCAAGGACCTTTCGGTATGCAGGATGGCATATATGATCCTTGATAACCCAGATACTAGCAGAAAAAACGACCCGAGATCTGACTTATCCAAACTCACTCGCAATCCCAAAGCGATACGTATTCCAAACATGCATGTAATAGTAGTAGAAGATGGCATACCCGCAACATCTGGAGGAATCCTAATCACCTCCAGCTGACATGATCAACCCTGCCACATTTGTAGCATCCTAAACCCTTGGAGCGAAAAACTCCCTCATGCACTTTCCCATACGTGCTGCACTGACTCCGGCCCTGCTGGCCTTTCACCCGATGATCAGAAGTCATGGGTCTCTTCCCAGGACCCTCTACTATACGCACCTGGCACAACCCTCTCTTTCCAAGGTGCTCCAAATCGATCTCGTATCTTCAAACTCTTGGAAGTCATATCCTTCAGGGTCTGACACCCTGTCACGCTCACTAGCTCACTTGCCAATGGCTAAGCTGCAACACTGGAACATCCTCTGTCCCCGAACTGGGTCACAAACTCTTCCCTGAAGCTCCTCAGATTCTCCAAGACTCTCACCGATTCGAGTATGGATCATGTGCTTTCAGTAGTACGGGCCCAATACTACCTTCCACACCTATCCATACTTTCCTCAGTAATCCTCCCGGATCCTCCAAGTCACTTCCTCAACTGGTACACCCAAGTCTCACTGAGCCTCACTACTAACCCACTGAAATATATCCTAGGCTTCCCTAGGTTCCCGAACTCACCCAGTCCTCAGCTGCTGAAAGATTCCCAGTAATGTCAACTAGCTACCTCATGAATATAGCCACATGCAACAGAGATCAGATAATCCTTCGAGTAAACACCCATCCCTAGAACGGTTGGACTCAGACAAGAGCTGCGCAATAGGGTCAAGTCCATCACTCTGAGATTATCAGGCCTGTGTCCCATGTGACTTAGCATATTCACTTGGTAGCTAACTCACATCACTAAGAGTCCCACAAAGCACAAAGCAAACAGCATTCAGACAATGGAAAATCTAAACACCATATTCCAATCAAATCCTTCTATCCTCTAATCAGGAATCTGTACATGAAATTCAAAGGCTCATACAATCAGGCATAACCTAAACACGCTATCCTATTACTGACTGATCAGTACTAGCATGCGAGTCTACAAGCACATACAATAGGCATATACGGCATACTCCTAGATCCTTAGCCCTAATCTAGCATGCAATTCTCATAATCATATCATATCATACCATAACATAACATGTATGGGTATCTTGGGGAAAACTAACTTGAGCTCGGCTGATTGCACGCATCACACACTTTGTTCTTATCAAAATTCTTTTCTTTTTTCAAATTCCTTTCAAACTTCTTTTTATAAAAGGGTTTTACTTTTGAAAATTTTCATACCAAGTCCTTAGTTTGAATTCAGACACACCCGGGAGTGTGCCCGAATCCCTCAAACCAAGGCTCTGATACCAACTTGTAACATCCCAAAATTCAAGGCCAAAAATTTCATTTTTAAATAAGTTATTACATAAAACCATCAGTATAAAAACATTCATAATAATATCTCGTGTCAAACCAAAGTGTCAGTAATCAAAACATATTATCATAAAACCATATCAGAGTGTAATCCCAAAGATCTCATGTGCGGAAAACATAGTGTGATGCGTTGCGATCAAGCCGGCTCCTTTCCTTGAAAACAAAGTACCTGAAACCAAAACTGAAAACCGTAAGCACGAAGCTTAGTGAGTTCCCCCATCATACCACATACCATACAATCACATAACATACATATACTGTCAGGCATATCTGGATGCCCGACCTACCCCTTCGGTCCTCTCGACCGGATACTGCCTAGCATATCTGGGTGCTGGCCTCCCCTTCGGTCCTCTCGACCGGATACTGCCTAGCATATCTGGGTGCTGGCCTCCCCTTCGATCCTCTCGACCGGATACTGGGGACTATTTCACCCCCTACCACTACCACATAGAACCCTAACATATAAACATAAATCACATACTGTCTAGCATATCTGGGTGCTGGCCTACCCCTTCGGTCCTGTCGACCGGATACTGCCTATCATATCTGGGTGCTGGCCTCCCCTTCGGTCCTCTCGACCGGATACTGGGGACTATTTCACCCCTCTACTACTACCACATAACATGTAACACATAATCATATTCTATCTAGCATGACTGGGTATGACTACCCCCTTCGGCCCTATCGACCGGAAATCCTGGGGACTATCTCCCCTACTGCTACTAGCATATAACATCATATCATACTAGCACATAACATATCAGGTAGTAGCAAACCTAGATGATATCACAAAGACAATAATCCAACATACAACTCCTACTAGTGGGCCGGCATTGTGGTCGTAGACCCACCGCTACTGGAAGGTAACTCACCTCACACTGTTGAAGTCCCGTAGACACAATCTCACACTGCTGAAGTCCCGCAGACTCAACCCCAGCTGCTGGCTGACAGATTCCCGAACTGTCAACACCAAAATAACACCCAATTAATAATTGGGTCCCACTACATAACCATAAGTACATTCTTTGGGTAATTACTACATTACCCCTAGCTTGGCTTATTCAAGCCCAAAGCCCAATCCATAGGCCCAAAGTCAATTAGGAATCAAAGCCCAACACATGGCCCAATTTTCCAAATTGGGCCTAGGCCTATATATGGTCTCCTTCTAAGGCCCAACATCATATAATCATTAAGGCCCAAACTATGGCCCATCTATGGCCTAATTTTCCAAATTGGGCCTAAACCCCTTACATGGGCCTTACCCTAGGCCCATTAAATTATTCTAGTTCAATTGCTTGCTCTTGGATGGTCCATTATTATCTCAATCATTTAGGCCCAATAATATACCCAAGTGAAATTAGGGTTTCACATAAAATGATGATTAGGGTTAAGTTTCCTACTTAACCCATTAAGGACATAATCATTTAAGGGCTTAATCCATTAAGTCCAATATTGCTTAGATTAATCTTGCCATGATTATTATTTAATATTTCAAGTTATTAAATAATTTCCCGTGTGTCCCGGTTAATTCCCCAAAATTAGGGTTTTGATGGCATTAGGGTTTTCCAAACCCTAATTAGGATTTCCAACCCAAATACTAGCCCATTTATTAATTTGTTGGGCTTTTATGTCAATTAGGGCTTTATTGGGCCTGTTAGGCCCACTAGAATATCATTAAGTCCATTAGGGTTCTATTTGGGTCAATTAGGGTCCATTTGACCCATTAGGGTTTTCACTAAGCACATTAGGCTTCATTGGGCCCATTAGGGCTTACAAGGCCCATTAGGGTTTCAAGCACCCCAAACGAATCGAACTCAACGAGGCAAGCGCACCGCCACCCGACATGGCGGCCGGTGGCGGCAGCTACCACCCTAAGGTGGTTTTCAATATCTTTTCATTATACTTTTTGCTAATTACACCTTATAATTTCTTAACCCAAAAATAAACACATGCTAACTACATACACACACACCCAAGGCACGCACAGCCACCTTCTCCGGTGGCTAACGGCGGTTGGAGGCGGCAGCAGCTTATCTTCTTCAACAGTCTCCGTCAACGAGGGTGGCGGCTAGGGTTAGCGGTCTCGGCTGGCGAACGGCAGCAGCAGCAACGGCCGAAGATGGCCCCTGCTTGGTCTTCGTTGACGGCAACGTCAACAGCCATCCTCACTGAGAGAAAAGGGGGGCAGAGGTGGTGGCGTTCGACGGCAACACTGCAGTTCTAGCGCTACAGCGACGGTTATGAGCTGAAGGAGCCACCCAAACACGACCCAACAGAAGAGGGAGGAATAAGAATGGCGGCAGCGAACGGCGACCATCCACGACTACAGCGCCGCCTCAACGACGACTTTTGACTTTGACGAACATGGTTGCGACCGGTTCACGAGCGACGGCGGCAACAACCTTCTCGCCGGCATTCCCGGGTTGCGGTGGTTGGCGAACGCACGGAGGTGGAGAAGTGGGAGTGGCGGCCGGTGGGAGTCATAAGGGGGATAAGGGAGTGACGACTGCACACATAGTCCTTAGGGTTAGGGTTTGTATGGGCTTTATACCCGAGCCTTACAAACTTGCTGCCATAATGGCACAAATGGTCCTTCCCTCCATAAAACATTTCGAAATAGACCCCAAATTTACCCTTTAAACCCTCAGCATCAAATCCTTTACAATTCAGGTACAAAATTTACTATACAGCCCCCACTATCATAATTATGACATAATCAGCCCTCCCACCTCATTTCTTTTAAAAATAATTCTCGATAATTACCACGGAGCCCCTGTCTTCATAAATATTTATAAAATGAGTTCCAAACTCACGCTTTAACCCCCGACTTCTAAAAATGTGGCAATTAACTCCTCGAACCCAACACCCTGCATATATAATTATTTATTTTAGGCTACCATTCGTTCATTAATTTATTTATTTAACTTAATAAATAAACGGGTGTTACTGGAGGTGCAGTGGAGAGGAGTGCCATGATTTCGTCCAAGGCTTGTAGAAGGAAGTGATAGACGAAATCAAGGTCTGGTGAGGCCTTTAAATAGCTGAGGAATCTTGGGGCCAAAGCTATGGTTTAAGGGATATGCCCTAGATTCCCTTGCTTGGTGACCAAGCAGCCCAATCCCTTATCCAAAGGACCTTGGATGAAAATTCTAGGATTTCCCTAGAATATTTAGTCCACCTCATCTAATGAGGTTGTAGAACCTTCCTTCCTCGACTTTCAATAAATAACCAAACAGTCGTTGTATTTTAATCAATCTAGTTAATTCCAATTAATTTCTGATTAATTATTAATTAAATAATATGATTTCTAATTAATATATTATTTTCATAATACATTAATCAACTATTTATTTAATTTATTATTCACATAATAAATTAATTTCTCTCTCTAAAAGTCATCTTGTCCAATTGCTAGGTTTGAGGCAACCCAAAAGGACTGAGCTACTCTCAATTCAAGTTTATACAAATTATAGTTATGGTCTTAGACACCTAATCCAACAGATATGCACGGAATAATACACAGTATGTACTAAACAATATATCTATTTATTCATTAATTACGAAAGCAAGGTACAAAAGCAAAGCACATATGTTCTGGGCTGCATCACTAGTGTTATCTTCTCCTTCAGGTGGGTTCATTCTCCTGAGAATACATGTGGTTTGAGAGGTCAAAATAATGTAGGTGAGTCCATAGGTTTTATTGTTATAAAACATGTATGGGTATTTTACTTGTTTTGTTTATCCTAAACTCACTTCCTTGAGTTTGTGAGTACTATCACTACTTCCACAGGTAGGTTCCTAGTGGCAGTCTAAGATAGTTAAGTGTTGTTTGAACTGAACTCGCTTCCTCGATTTTGTGTGTACAATCATTGCTTAATTAGTTTCTAATAGTAGTTTATGATAGCTAGTTTTAGTTTGAGAAAGTTAATATGAGTTCCTATAATCGAGCTATGACTGTTGATCCCGAAAGAAATACCACGACGTTTCATCGAACGACACTACGTTCAGAAAGTTATGCCTACTTCGACTTGTCATAGGGTTGTAGCTAGCAACCAGTGATGGGAGTGTCAACCTCGTATAGATCTATACATATCTCTCTCGCTCACTTAAGAATAAACGATTATAGTTCGGGAGCTAGCTGAAAATCTATCAACATGTTGATGAATTATATCTCATCTAACTCTTGTCATGGGGGCCTCCCCTGGTTATTCGTGTTGTTATTCACATTGTGTTTATATGGTTTTACTTATTATATATATATATATATATATATATATATATATATATATATATATATATATTATTTATCTGATATATATACATATGTATATGTATGTATGTGTGTGTCTGTGTGTATATATATATATATATATATATATATATATATATATATAGTGTTGCATAGTAGAGAATTTGGGCAGAGTAACACTAGGTACTAATTTTATCCAAAGATGGCTATAATAACGAGTTTCAGCGTTTCCTGAGCGTAACAACTAGGCATGATCTTATCTATCATAGTGGTTTAGCATAAAAACTAGGCATAATATTAGCTTAAAGAGTTTGGGCAGAGTAACTGTCGGGGCTAATATCATCCTAATGTTATGGACATAATTATCTAACTATAATTAGTAATAACTATGTAAAGTTGCATTTTAGACATGTATTCCCCCCCCCCCCCCCCGAAAAGAGTTGGAAAATGGGGCCATCAATCTCACCTGCGAGTTTGAAAACGTCGACCACAAGTTAGCACTTCTAGAGTCGACCGGGGCGATGGAACACGAGACGATATAGAGAGAAAATCGAAGAGTGGGGTGAGGAAGAATGAGCTACTGAAACCTGCTATTTATTGAAAGTTTTGGTTTGTGCGTTGCACATTGAACGCCGGAAAAATGCGTGTGAATCGTACGATGCTACCACGTGTCCCAATCTCAGCGTGCTACATCATCTTGTGTCTCGACACAATCAGGTGTGCACTACGCAAGAGCGCGCGTGACGGTAAAAATATAACTTCGAATTTCCGTAACTCTTGCATACGAACTTTGTTCTCAATAACTCTTATATATACGTGTGGGTATCGTCATTCTCTACAACTTTCTTGTTGGTCATTTTGTCTAGTTTTAACTTACGTTTTTCGACGTGTTTTTATTACCATTATAATTTTATAAAAATCATAACTCGTTCATATGACGTCCGTTTAGGCGCTCCTTGCCTCATAATTCCTACTTTAAGTAGCACTAGGTTTGTCTAGTTGGTGACTTTCTCCAAATGTCAACCAATTTCCTTGTAGTTTTTGTCGTTGTAACTTTTTAATTATGGTAGATATTCATTTACCATAAATACCATATCTCACCCATAGTGATGCAACTTTCTCTCCCATAAACAGGATTCAAACAAAATTTATATTTCTAGAATCGCAGTAGCTTAAGGAGTCTAAATATGCTAACCTTCTCTCAAAGTGATGCAACTTTTTGCACACTTATTTTTTAGCCTAAAGGTTGACGTAATTGAGGATGAAAATTTCGAATATATTCAAACAAATCGGGTGGTTACAAGGTTTTCCTTATTATATTTTTACGTTCCATTATTAAATATTAACAGCGGTTGGTGACTTATTCTCTGGGTTGTCACACTTGGTATACTTGGTCAGTTCCTGTAAAATTAAAGAAAGTCTTCTAAATCTGAGCAAAAAGGTGAATAAAATCCAACAAATTTATGGAGCATATAAAATTGTGCTGGGTTTTAGACCATGGCCAAAACTATTTCATCATAGGCTCCAAGATTAACTAATAATCACAATCATATCTTAGTAAAAAGTAACCTAAAGCATAGTGGTTGATGGAACATGATAAAGAAAGTTTACCTAAAATCAACATATTTTAAAATTTTATACAAATTTCACATAAACAGAAAACCCCATGTATGGAAGTGGTTTTTTTGCCTCTTACACCATGAACAAAATCAAAATCTAGTTCATTTTAGAAGATAGTGAAGAAATTATGTTCATTAATCTTATTGATTTCCATATCATGTGCATGGTCTTTGGATAAAAGATTTTGCTTCAGCTTCACAAACTCTGTACCAATAGTTATCAGGTTCTACACTTTTGAATTTTGTCATTATCAAAGTGTCCTTCACAGGAGCCATCTTCAAACCAGTTGTTGTACAAATGAGTCAAGCATACAAATTAATTTTGTGGGGCATTGTATCAAACACCTACTATGCATTCCAAGAAATACCAGTTAATACCAAATTACTTGCCTATTGCTACATACAAACAACCTAGTCAATGTGATTATTAGAAAGAAATATCAAAAAACCGACCGTGCATCTTTATTTTTGTCACACCCATGGCTGGCGACGAAAACGCCATGTGAGACATTATGATATTGGATTTCAGGCCAAAGACATACATTGAGTAATACACTGATATATTAAAAAATGTTTCTATTTATTCTTTAAATAAAATATGTTACACAAATGTTCGAGGTATGGATGGGTCACGAAAGCCAAGTATAAAAGTAAAGCACAAAGACTTTGAGTTGCATCACCGGGGTTACCTCCTCCTTCATCTGAGTTCATTCTCCTGAGAATACATGTGATTTTTGAAATGTCAACATAATGTTGGCGATTCCACAAGTTTTATTGTTTTAAAACATGGTGTGGGTATTTTAGTTATCTCGTTTATCCTAAACTCATTTCCTCGAGTTTGTGTGTACTATTACTGCTTTCTTAGGTTGGTACCCAGGTAGTAGTCTAAGATAGTTTTAGTTTAAAAAAGTTACGATGAGTTCCTATAATCGAAGCTTCATCGGACGTCGCAAATGTGTTTAGAAAGTTATTCCTGTTTCGACTTGCCGTCAGTTTGTAGCTAGCAACCACAGGTGGGAGTGTCAATCTCATATAGATCTATACATATCTCTCCCGCTCACTTAAGATTTAATGATTATAGGCTGGGAGCTAGCTGAAAATCTTTCAGCATGTTGATGAATCGAGTCTCATCTAACTCTTGTTGTGGGGGCCTCCTCTGGTCGCTCATGTTATTTTATCTCATCGTGTTCATGCATGTTACTTATTATATATATATATATATATATATATATATATATATATATATATATATATATATATATATATATATATATATATATATTCTTTATCTTATACATATATACAACTTGTGTGTTTTGCGCAGAGTAACCACTAGGTACTAAGCTTATCCAAAGGGCGGTAATAACGACTAGAGTATCAACATTTCCTGGCAACTGACCAGCGTGACAATTAGGTATGATCTTATCTATCATTGTGATTCAGCATAACAACTCGGCATAACATTAGCTAAAGAGTTTGGGCAGAGTATCTACTAGGCATAATATCATCCTAATGTTATGATCATAATTATCTAACTATAGTTAGTAATAACTATGTATTGTTGCATTTTAACATGTATTCCCCCTGAAAAGGTTTGGAAAATAGGGTCATGAACTCACCTGTGATTTCTGAAAACATTGATGTAGGGTAGAAACCATAAGCCAGCACTTCGAGAGGCGTTCAGTTCAGTGGCACGAGAATCAATGTAGGCAGAAAACAAGTGTGATGGGTGAGGAAAATGATATGTCGAAGCTTTCTATTTATAGCAAGTTTTGGAGTGTGCGTTGCGCTTTTCTACGTGAGCCACAAGGGGAGGGGGGATGCTACGTTTCGTCATCTCCTCGTGCCACGTCATCCCGTATCCAGATGGATCGACTGTTAGAATGCGTGTGGCGCACCGCATGCGAGCGCGTGTGATGGTAAAAACCATCTTTGAAATTCCTTAAGTCTCGCATATAAACTCCATTTTCAACGACTTTTTTATATATGTGTAGGTCTCGTCGTCGTCTTCAAATTTCCTTTTGGTCGTTTTGGCTAGTTTTGACTTTCGTTTTTCGACTAGCTTTTATTACCGTTATGAATATATAAAAATCATAAGTCTCTCATATGCCTTCTGTTTAGGCGTTCTTTGTCACATAATTCCTACTTTAAGTAGCACTACGATTTCCTAGTTGGTGACTTTTTCCAAAATTCATCCATTCTCCTTGTAGTTTTCATCGTTGTAACTTTTTAAATTCAACCCTTGTACCTTTAATTAATTCTAATTAACCCAAAATTAATTTCAAATTAATTCTAATTAATTCTCAATCAATTTTACTATTTCTAATTATTTTATTAATCTTATAATAAACTAATAAATTATTTCCTCTCTTTGCTAATGTCATTCTAATCAGTTTCTAGTTATGTGGGCAACCCAAAAAAGACTTTGCTTTTAATTACAAGTATATAACCTTAATCCAACAGAAGCATCCATCATGCACGACTTTCCTAATCGGTTTTATGCAAGAAACTGCCATATCCACCCCCACGATCTTCCTTCTTCATCGCACTCCTTCTTCATTGCGTAACTGGTCCATCTATATAAGAGTTCGATTTCATTCTAATTGATTCAATCATTTCAACATTTGCTCCAATTACTTCAAGCCTATGATAATCATGGACCACAAATCAACTTAAAACATTTTCCCCTTTTAAGAAAAGTCATCCAATGTACGTTTTAATTCATGTTTTCACAAATTTCTAGGTTTTTTTTACATTTGAATTATAATTTCGGAACTTGTGACTAGAATGATCGTTAATTTATAAGACTATTTTTAATATCATTGATAGAAGAAAGTTTTACATAGACGTAGTGGGTAAACGAGCAACAAGTTGTGCCACAACCACTTTTTGGATCTAAAACTAATTCTTTTAAAAACAACATCTATAGATCTTAGGGTTATAACATTACTATGCATGACCTGTTGGACTCTATTGAGGAGCTCCATAGCTTCTGGAGCAAGGAAACCGAAAGCATCAAATGCAAAAGGTATAAACGTGTGTTGATTTTCCATGCACGCTTTCTCATGTTCTGCCACTTTGCATGATGCAGCTTTTAAGGCAACTTGCCCCACAGTGAAAACGTCACTCCCCAAGCCCACAAGAGAGGAAACCCATGTTAGATCCACACATGCATGCTTCCCTCTAGCCCATCCAAATACTAAAACATCAGCTGGTCTAAGTGTTGATCTTCCTTCTAATGGGCCAGTCAGAAAATTCACATGTGCCTCTTTCTTGGCAAAAACCCCAACGCACCTAAATATGTCGAAAAGAACATCCCTAACCAGATCGTGTCACTACTTGACCCGGGAGCTCTCTACAATGAACTGTATGCTCCCCAAAGGAGTCCAAGCATGCCTTACGACAAACAGGGCAAGTTTCTTCAGTCGAAAATAAAGGGATCATAAGGCGATACTTGAGGATGGCATGATACTCCACTGACGACATATGCTGGCCAAGACCGCCAATAGAAATAGTTATAAGAAAATCATGAGCATGTGAGGCCCTTAGACACTAAAAAATTGCTTTCTGCCTAATCGTCATGCCGAAGTGAACTTCCATGTCTTGGACAATGTTACTAATAAGGGAACTCACAAATGAATGTTGGGCTTTTGGAGGGGCGGTGACCTTATTAGTGAAACCGCTGAAGTCAAAGCCCAAAATTGTATCACGAAGACAGGCCAAAGCATAAACATAATCTGAATCCAAACAACATATGCCACTATCTCGGAAGATGTGGTCTTGTAACACCCACGATTGAGCTCGTAAGGCCACAAAAGCATATGAGGAAGACTCTACCGCTGAGTAAAACCCCAAACCACCAAACGTAATTGGTAACAAAGCCAGTCCCCAAAGAACAAACCCCTACAAACCACAATGTCCTTAATCGACCCACGTAACCCTTTATGAAAACACAAAGAAGCTTCTGTCATGTGAGCGGGTTGGCACGTCCTCAGGCCAAAGAAAAGTTTTGCGATGCCCATGCAAGATCGAAGCAAAAGGAGCTCACTCTAGTGGTCATGTAACTGTGGTAGAAGGCGCATCAAATCAACAGCCTTGGCAGCCCTTCATGGCTAACCCGCTTATAAAACTCGCATCTCTACTAGCAGCTCCCCTAAGAAGCTTCACCCCCAATAATGGCCGCCCAATGTCAACAGGGGAATAAACCTGTATGAAGCTTCCTACCATCGCATGAAGGCCAAAATAACTTAGTTTTCTTGATATTCAGCTCAAGACCTAATCTTGGGCCTGCCATCCTAATGATGTCCAATACTCTGGCCACCTCCTTTGAATCTCCAGTTACAGTCCTATCATCAAGTTACCAAGCATGAAGAAGAAGCTTGCAATTGTGTCGAATTTGATGTATAAGTGGTTGCAATACAAGAGCAAAAAGAAGTGGTCCCAAAGGGTCGCCTTGTTGGACTCCAGTAGTGAACCAAAGATGCTTATCTCCCAAATATAACCTTGTTGCATTTCCATATAAGAATTCGACCCATAAGGAAATGGAAGGGCACCTCATCTTGACCTCATGAAGTAAGGTAGATCTATCCACTAAATTGAAGGCATTCGAGAAATCCACAGTAAGCATTGCAAGATATACATCATCATGACGTGCACTCAACACCCTATTGACACTATAAAGTATAACTTCAGCACCACCGGACACACCTACTCCAAATTGAAAGTCAATAACATAATGTTTCATTTCTTTACTAACTCCTTTCATAACAACCTTTGAAACCAAACGCCTCCATATAGTGCCCACAGCAATAGGACGGATTCCATTGTCTGTTTTTAGGAGTGGAGTAAGAGGTGCAGATGCTACAAATTCTGCCAGACATGACGGTCATCTTCCTCCTAACCACAGACTAACCACTGCAGTGACGGAATGTAAGAGATATGTGGCTATAGCAGACTGATGGGTTTTGAGCATAACATCAATCATATGGTGTTCATGCAACCCTAAAGCTTTGGATCTAGTTTGTCTAGTTATACATGCAATAATCATCCAAAGCTCATAAACCCTAATTCTAGCATACAATAATTGAAATTGACATATGATTAGAGTTTAGATCTTACCTTGATTGTTATGTAGCAATAACAATCGTAAACCTTCTTGATCTTGACTTCTGAAAGCCTAATGCCTCAAGTGTTGCACCTCTAATGGAGTCACAAACACCACTTAGCAACAAGATGAACAAGAGAGAGGGAAGAGGCACCAAAAACGTCCAAGGGTTCTCTTAGAAAGGTTAGGGATGATTTTGGTGGCCTAAAGGGTTCCTTTTATAGTTAGGCTATTAGGGTTATCAAGTAGGAAACCCTAATTCCCTTGCTTAGGCCCTAAGCAACATATGGACCCCTTATTGGACAAGCCCTGGACGAAATCTTCATGGACTCTCCTAGAGATTTCGTCCACCTTATGCCAACAAAGTCTATGAGCCCAAACTATAAATATTACTGATTTACATAATTAGTCCCCGTTCATTTAATCAGTCTCCTTTGATCACCAAATTAATTCCAAATTAATTTCTGATCAATACTAATTAAATAATATGATTTCTCTTAATATATTATTCTCATAATATATTAATAAACCACAATAAATCCTCTTTCTCCTTAATTCATCCTACAAGTTACTATGGTGAAGGCAACCCAAAAGGACCATGTTCACAATTGGGTCAAGTACATACCAAAATAGTTATGGACTTAAACACCTAATTCAATAGTCTCCCACTTGGATAAGTCTAATAACTATTTTGAAAGTACGACTTCAGAACCTGATTAGCAATCGTAGCTTTCAAAAGCCACTATCAACTCTGATCTTATCAGATACGCGTCCTTTAGATAAGAGATCATATATATTCCTCCATTCTACAAGATATCGTATAAACTGAGACATGGATTTCAATCATTCTCTCTGTTCATGTGTTGTTTCCCGATTTCCGATTTATGACGACTGACTAATTGAACAGATCAAATCAGTCTAGGCCTAGTTAAGCGCTTTGGGGTGTCATCACTAAATCATCGAGGGGCCCACTGATATCGCTTTTATCCCCTTAGGGTAAAAGGAACGAATAAACGTTGACTCATATGCTTGCTCTATTCACTCATTGAATCACACACAACAATACGTTTTATAACACCAATTTACTGGTGCGTTTACGTATTATCAGTATGCAACCGACTTGCAAACTGCAACTCATATCTCTTCGTTTAAAGAATATAAGATATTATCGTCTCACTAATCACCCGTGATAAAATCCATGAAGTGATTCAAGTGAGCGTGGGTTTAGTCCAATACTCAAATCTTATTTCAGGAGTACTCATGAACTCTGCAGCAGACTTGTGCTATGTCTAAACACCTTAGACAATCTACAGACAAATTCATGACAGTCTTGCCTCATACCTACTTCCAACGTATGATCGACTATGGATGTTTGAATAACCTAATTATTCTGGAAGTCAAAACATGCAAAGTGAAACACAAGAATAATCGAATCCATTATGGTCTCAAACTTGTGAGCATAAATAAAACACTTATTATTTAATCACCATAATTATTACACATTACCCATTGTATAATGTTTCAAGTAATCAACTTACTACTTGAATTAAAACACTAGTTGTCCCATGCTCCAAGCATGCACACTATGTTTACCTATGGTCCTTACTTTGTGAAATAGATCAATTGAATACATTACCAATGATACTCATTTCATAACTCCTAATCCTCATTATAAGTGTAAGAATGCCAAATTCTTGCCACTATCAGAATATGTTAGATTCTAACATTTTATGCAAAGATCCTTTTGTAATGTCACAGCACAAAAGTCACCAAGACTATGCCAATGAAATTAGAAAGTGCTCTATTGGAGATTGTTACAAAACAACTCCATAGACATGAAGTCTCATATTCAAAGTACATTCCTTTGAACATCCTTCTTGCATAAAAGTTTCTAATCTACATAGATCCTTAATATCCAACTCCCATTATGGAAACAATTCCATATTTACCATATGGCAACTCATTCCAAATAGAATCATATCTATTCATAATGATGCCAATATGTTCCATTCAATACTTTACTTCCAACTGCCCTCAAGTGACCAATCCTTAGCGAACCTTATATCGTCCTTGACAGTTGTTTAACCACTTTATTCAAATCCAGTTCTAGTCCTTTTTCCCTCTTAATGCCCCAGGCATTTGGAAAATTTAGAACAGATTGTCCTTTATAGCATATATAATCGATCCTATATCCGTAGAATATGGGACACGATTTATGATGTCTCACATAAGGACATGATACTAGACCAGTCCTCTGCTATAATGTTTCTATTTGCCATGTTCTCACAATTCAGATTATGAAGAAGGATGTCGTAGTCATAATCGAATTTGAGAACGCAATTAACATTTCCATATATAGAATTTCCTTATGTTGAGCCATTCCACATAACATTCATATATATTTGACTAAATTTGATTAAAATCTCACAATCTAAGCTGTTAGATTTGAAATGAAGTATAATATTCTCTCCCTTAATTATAGCAAAACAACTTTTCAACCCTTGCAACTTTGCAATTTGAAACTTTTGTTTTCTATAATTAACATTGCTAACTCGCATATCATAATAATCATGCTCCCACTAACATGATAATTATCTTCTTACCAGCATAACACTTATGCTCCCACTAGCTTTGACATGTATTCAGAAATCAGCTGGACTTCTAGAAATCAATACTTATTGACTTTCTTAACCAAAGCTCATATTTCTGATACAAGACGCTTCGATAAGCTTTTATCTAAGCTCATACACCCTTGAGAAAGCTCACATGTGTGTCTAAACAATTTCAGAACTTACAACAATAAGTCTTAAATGTTCAAGCTATTTGTCACTTCTCACAATTCGAACTATGAAGAGGGATGTCGTAATCATAATCGAATTTGAGAACACAAATATCACAACTGCTATCTTCTAAAAATCTCTCTTAGTGAAAGCGTTTCCTCACAATCATTTTCATGAAGCGGAGAGAAACCTTATGACACTTAGATTTTATAGTGTATGTGTTCCTATCCATGTGAATTTGTCAATTCCAATCAATATCATAAGACAAGGTTTATGAAAAAATCAAACTCATATGGACTGAACTCGTTCAATTTCAATTTATTGCCATCTGGTAGCACAAGTGCCCACCATGTCTTCCAAGTTGTTCAGCAGTTCACCTACACAGATTAATGACCTTTCATTGACTAAGGTGATTTGCTTTGCCTTTATGCATTCAAATGAGAACTTATAGAACTTACATTCATAATTAACTCAACTGGAATAGCACAAAAATAAGGATATGTCAACACGATAGGTTATAAACTTCAAGTCGTGTGCTAGTGATGATCAACTAGGTTTATTCTTGATTTGTTCTTGAGACTTTTCAAGATCATTAAGACTCGCACTGACTTCTTGACATATAAGATTCTATTGTCAAGGAACATTCCTTGGCAAAGAAATATTCAGGAGTTAATGTGGGTTCTTATCAAGACAAAACACTCCACACAATTGGTCCTAGTTGGTCTTTGTCTTATCCAAGACATCACAACTTACCAATTTCAAATGTGCAGGAATAAGAAAACTTTTCCAAACTCCACTTTTGATGAGTGTTATAAACCTTCTTAAGACATGTCACTCAAGTCACAATCTTGGAGTTGACTCTAAGACTTGTTTTTGGAACGAAGTATGATCCACCTTTTAATTCAACCATTCCAACAATTCACGATTCCTCTTCTTAGCCATACAAATGCACTAAGATATCCTTTAGAGGATCAATTGTGATATGGTTTCATAATCACTAAGATGATCATAAAACATGATACAAAAGTACTCTCCCATCTTTTCAGATTGGAGAAACTTTTATCTTTCTGCCTAATTGATTCTTCTTATTCGTTCTGCTATTCATTGAAACTTTTCCAACGACTCAGAATTACACTTAATCTTGTAAGTACAATCATATTTACTAAACTTTAGTAAATCATAATGAATATTCTTATCATTCTTTGTAGTGGTCTTGACCAGCGCACAACCAAGTGTACCCGATCCCCTAGTCCTTCACTTGACTCTTTGTCAAGGAATTAGTCTCAACTTGCCAAATACAAAGGTTCTCATTCATCACACAATACAAGTTGTATGATTCCAAGTTTCTGTCCAATTGAAACTTGGGTGATGAGAATCTTTCCTTATTTGGTAAATCTTAGACACTACCACAAACGAAAGAATCAAATCCATTCACAATATTGCTAACAATAGAAACATACAAACACCAATTTTCACAAAAGCCATTGCAAGGAAATATATAAATAAGACAAAATCAAAATTTATTTTATTTATAAAGTGCGGAAAAACTTTTCCTTACAATGCGATTACAAATGAAAACTATCTAAATATTCCTTAGCAATCTATCCTAACTCTAAAATAGCAGCTCAAAAATCCGATCTTCGAACCATGCGATCGAAATCCATTTCTTCACGATCAGATTTAGCTCACTTCTTCCTTTAAGCTTCCTCTCTTTTCTTCGATCCTACAAAACATCAAAATGCAATCTTATCACATCCTGTATTAAGAATCTACGAATAGGAACTTAATAGAGTTAGATAGTGGATTTTACCAGAAGTAGAGTCATACATCTTGACTTTCCCATCTCTTAGATCTCTCAGGTAGTCAGCACAGCTTCGCAACCAATGCACCTTCTTTTGGCAGTAGAAACAAATGGATTCTTTGGGAATGGCACAAGGAACTATCTAAGAATTTACCTTTTCTGGACTTCCAGTGTCACCATTTTCAATGTCCATGGAAGTTTGGGAGTTTGATCTACCAGTCAAATTTACTTTACCAGTGCACCAAATCATTGCTGATTCAACAACAATAAGTAAATAGGTAAGATCAGTAAGGGTCACGCCATGGTCCATCATATAGTACTCTCTAACGAACTCACTAGATGAGTCAGGAAGCGACTGAAGAACTCAATCAACAGCTAGCTCCTTGGAGACAACAACACCCATCATACCCAATCTGTCAATGTGTGATTTCATCTCCAAGACGTGTGCACACACAAACTTTCCATCTTTGTGTTTACTTGCCAAAAAGGCTTGAGTGATCTTGAACTTTTCAAGTCTTTGAATATGTGGGTCAGGGAGAATAATTGGAGGAGGTGGAGGGAGTGAAGCATGATTTCCATCTCCACGATCCAATCGTAGAATATCATCTTCAGCCGGAAAGCTATTTCCAAAGGATTCAGGAAGACCATGATTGTCAGAACTAGACATCTACAAAAGGGAGAAAATTCAAGTCAATTGATTGAGTCCTTAATGTTACACCCAAATGAAACATCAAGGCTAGGATCCAACACAATACTCTACAACTCAGAAGAGGGATGTCGTAATCTAGTTGCAGAATATTTGAAGGTAGGTAAATGACGATTTACCAATTTCCACCATGAAAAACGAAAACGAACATTAAGTTTTAAATGAATTAAAACTCCTAGATATTT
This sequence comes from Lactuca virosa, assembly GCF_052849685.1. NCBI lineage: Eukaryota > Viridiplantae > Streptophyta > Magnoliopsida > Asterales > Asteraceae > Lactuca > Lactuca virosa. The sequence goes on along the minus strand of NC_136432.1, from coordinate 42,498,074 downwards.
TGAGATTCATTGAACTTTTCAATGGCATGTTTAATCTCTATTATGCCCTTCAAGTTTGTGACTGGGATGCCAGGGATCACAAACAAGGTGTGAATAACCATGCAAATATACTTGGTACTCTCAATGCTACTATCACCTAATCAATGTGCTAGTTAGCCACACACGCTTCATTGATCTATGAAAAACATCGAGTTACCCTTTGCCACCCTTGCCAATCCCAAATTAGTGTGCCGGTTAACCACACACGCTCCACTAACGTCTCAGCAAGGTGCAAAGTGTAATTTCATGGATTAGCACCAAATTCACATTTTTCCTAAAGTAACTAAGATTTGGGAATTTGTAAAAGCATTTAGTTACTTTGTATTTCATTATACTTATAATGGAAGGTTTCGTCCTATCCTACCCGTTCGGCTAACCACCCTCCACTAGTCAAGAGTGCAGTGGGTAAGAGTGGATACCCAATGGCAGTCATTTTACAGGCCGCTTCCTTAAACACCCCTTAATCCCTTATAGACCAGCTTCGTGAATGAGGCCTACTAACGGTAAGACTGACTCTTTACTCATACATATATAATATTAGACTTTTAATTTTATATATAGTATAATGGTGTATTTTACACTTTTAAAATAATAGGTGGTCTAATTTAATAAATTATACTTTTAATTTAATTAAATGTAAACCATATCATTATGGGTTTATTAACTCTCTATTAATTATACACTTAATTAAATTAATAAAACCATAAGGGTGTAATTTGAACTTTTCAAAGTACTAGGGTTTTAGAATTTAAATATTTCAAAATTAAACTTTTAATTAAAAATTTAAATTCCAAAACTAGAGGGCATGTTTTGAAACTTTTCAAAATCTTCTTGATCAAATTACAAATAATTTAATTAAACAATTAATTAGTGATTATCTAAATTTGACCTAATTCATTTTTCTCACAAGATAATTCAAATCAAATTTACAAATAATCAATCTTTATCTAATAAAACAAGTAATTATCTTAATTTTGACAATTATCTACCATTTGGATTAGGATAATCAATACCATAATGAAAAAATCGGATTTTATCTGTTAAAAAACGTTTTGGTAATTATCCCAAGCCAAAATAGGTCAAAATCCCGAAAAACCCTCCATCTGACCCTCTGACTCGTCGAGTCAACACTAGACTCATCGAGTTCCCAGTGGACTCGGCGAGTTCACATATGGACTCGGCGAGTCCATGCTCCAGAATGGGTTTTTTTTTGCGATTTTCAGCCTTGAATAATTAAACATATCATCAAATACAATAGATAAACAGCATCTGCTCTGATACCACTGATGGGTTTTGAGCATAACATCAATCCTATGGTGTTCATGAAACCCTAAAGCTTTGGATCTAGTTTGTCTAGTTGTACATGCAATAATCATCCAAAGCTCATAAACCCTATTTCTAGCATACAATAATTGAAATTGACATATGATTAGAGTTTAGATCTTACCTTGATTTTTATGTAGCAATAACAATCGTAAATCTTCTTGATCTTGACTTTTGAAAGTCTAGTGCCTCAAGTGTTGCACCTCTAATGGAGTCACAAACACCACTTAGCAACAAGATGAACAAGAGAGAGGGAAGAGGCACCAAAAACGTCCAAGGGTTCTCTTAGAAAGGTTAGGGATGATTTTGGTGGCCTAAAGGGTTCCGTTTATAGTTAGGCTATTAGGGTTATCAACTAGGAAGCCTTAATTCCCTTGCTTAGGCGCTAAGCAACATATGGACCCCTTATTGGACAAGGCCTGGACGAAATATTCATGGACTCTCCTAGAGATTTCGTCCACCTTATACCAATAAAGTCCATGAGCCCAAACTATAAATATTACTGATTTACATAATCAGTCCCCGTTCATTTAATCAGTCTCCTTTGATCACCAAATTAATTCCAAATTAATTTCTGATCAATACTAATTAAATAATATGATTTCTCTTAATATATTATTCTCATAATATATTAATAAACCACAGTAAATCCTCTTTCTCCTTAATTCATCCTACAAGTTGCTATGGTGAAGGCAACCCAAAAGGACCATGCTCATAATCGGGTCAAGTACATACGAAAATAATTATGGGCTTAGACACCTAATCCAACACAGACCCCTCCCCACATACAGCATCCAAAATGTGTTGAGCTCTCAAGCCGTCTCTCCCACACGAAGTTTCTTTAGGAAAAGATTCAATACAACCAATGACATTATCAATATCTACTATAAGGGGAGGTTTAGAATAAATGGTGCTCGGCATGGATGTGGGTGGCTTGTATGGATGCTTAGCCTCTAGAGCTTTAATAGTGCCACTGTCGTGTGAAGCAACGCCCGAGGAGCATAACACTTTCACTGCTATTGTAAAATGCCAATCAACAACCTTACGGAGACGTTGTCTGACGTTGGTGTTAGCCTTTGTTTTGCCCTTCTGAAACTGATCTGCTCCTTGGCCCGATGAGCCAAGACCTGCATTGTCGAACATATTTTCAACTAATGTGACAATACCGTCCCCTTTCCCCCATGTAGCTAAAGAGTTCAATATACAACGATTTTGTAAGGATTTCCTATTCCCATACCTACTTTCTTATCTACTCTTAGGCCTGAACACCTGCAAAGTACATCGGAGAAGAAGCAATAGCCTAACACACGGTTCAACAGACTCGGGGTGAGCGACCACCTTGTTTAAAGCTATTTGCAACGCTTGAAAGAAAGCCATACGACAACTATGAGAGATACTTTTGACGGTCATGATGGGTGCCTTGAAAACACGATCAAGCAGCTCAGCATCCAAATCCATCCCTTCAAGTACTACGGTTTCATGCCTTATGGAAGCCGGCTTTGAAATGCCAATAATGTGTCCACTCATGTCGTCGATCCCACCACTAAATTACGCAAGACCATCGTGGTGGCAAAAACGACTCAATGCATGAATACTCATACAATTAGCTCATATCCACTGACCAAACGCCTTTAATGTTTCTTCTACATCCATATACAATCCATGGTCCCCATAAATAGCCTTCCGCAACACATTTTTAAAATTTCTTCTACATCCATATACAATCGTTAATTTTATTGAAACTTAATTGAATCGAAACTTTGTACCCATGTGAAGCTATTTATAGGATGAACATCCTTTACAAGATTATATAGATTCAATGGGCGATGAATGGTTGATTGTATTCTTATTCATATAATAATCCATTATTCCACAAAATCATGCTTTCTTCTTGCAAACTGTCGATTAATTATTAAATTCAGAGAGACATTGAAAGCCTTTTTAATCTAATGTTGATACTGCTAATTCATCTCTTCTCTTCCCGTTCTTCGATTTTCATTGTAAGAGTCTTGGTGGTAGGTGGTGGGATCGGAGGATTGGTGTTTGGTTTGACTCCATGTAGGTCTCTTGAAATTTAAACGGATATGAAGCTGTTTCTTTTGGTAATTTATAGATTTAATAGGAAGAGAAATGTGAGCTTGATTTGACAATTTTCAGGTTGGATTACTATCATCGTTTTCCATTGCCAAAAATCCATTGGGTTTGTTCTTGCCTCTATTAGTCCGTCTCTGATTGGTTAGGTTGCAGGGGCATAATGGTAGAATCAATTGCCTGATGGTATGTCTTTCTTTAGGGCGAATTTTTTGTTTTTTTGTATGGTTTATATATATATATATATATATATATATATATATATATATATATATATATATATATATATATATATATATATATATATATATATATTTGATGTGTTTGCAGTTTAAGTTCCTGTTGAAAAGCCTATTATTATACAACCAAATCTTAATGCAGTAAAAGATAGTACATCTATAGGTAAATATGAATATTTCAAAATCAAAATCTTTTGTTTCTGCTTATGGAGTAAAATGAAGATGCACAGTCAGTGTTTTGATATTTGTTTGTAATAATCACATTGATTGGGTTGTTTGTATGTAGCAATAGGCAAGTGATTTGGTACTAATTGGTATTTCTTGGAACGCATAGTAGGTGTTTGATACAATGCTCCACAAAAATCTATCTTCTATGCTCGACTCATTTGTACAACTTCTGGTTTGAAGAGGTTCATGTGAAGAACACTTCGATAATGGCAAAATTCATAAGTGTAGGAACCAGATAATTATTGGTACAAATTTTGTGAAGCTGAAGTAGAATCTTTTATCCAAATACCATGCGCATGATATGGAAATCAATAAGAATAATGAACATATATAATTTCTTCACTATCTTCAAAAGTGATCTAGATTTTGATTTTGTTCATGGTGTAAGACCTGGAATCAGAATTTTTTGCTTCTGCTCAACCTTTTCTTCTAATAGGGGTATGTAGCGTTTTTGTAACTGGGATGAGGGTGCATGATGATGGTGGGTAGGTAGGTACGTATATTAGACATTTCAAGAGCATATTTCCAGCCTTAACGGTACAAAAGAAATGGAGTGAGGCATAAGTACCATTCATGCAAGGGTTTTCAAAGATAAGGACCATCTATTCTAGAGATTTCTCATAAGGACCAAATGTGGTATATTCTACCGAGAACAGATACCATTAGTGTAATTTTATCTTAGTTTAATTTGATAAAACTCAAATATTATGAATGTGTGGTATGGCAGTTTAGTTTATATGGGATTCATTGATATACATGAAACTGGAAAGGCCCTTATATTTATTTATTTTTTACCAATAAAATCAAGATACAAAACAATGTACTTACACTTCGGTAAGGGTATCGGAGGTTAGAACGTTTTGGTTCATGTGTCCTTAACATTTAATTTACTTATATAATAAAAAAGGATTAAGAATATTTAAATAATAAAAAATAATGAAAAATATTTAAAAAAATAAATAAAAAAGAATTGAAAATTTTAAAAACCGAGGGCAAAATGCAATAAAAAGCAATATACTTTCTTTTTTATCCTTACCCCAACATTGTACTTTCTTTTAAATGAGAAATTGATAAATTGAACCGTTTCAGGTGTTCAATCAAATAGAGTTGGATTTATGTACTGGAGTTTGTTTTACATGAAATGTCAAAGCAAAGGAGAAGGTGATTTTAAGAAGCCTTTCTTTTGTATAAAAATCGACTAATATAGGATGATGACTAAAAATTTTAAAAATCATAGTGAAATTTATTAATAGTTTATTATTGAAGGGATTTTTTAAGAGATCCTTGTTCAGCAGATTAACAAATTAGTTCCAAAATAATTACATAATTAGTCACCATGGCAGAGAACAATACAAAAATGGTTCCTCTCTAGAGAAAAGCAGTACAAAATTTGTCATTAATCACACATGAGGGGTCAACAAAGTGCATTTCCTGTCTTGTCATATTCTTATTTGGTAAATGTTTATGTATCTGCGATGTGATATGGAGTTTGGTTGTACCATAAACTAGATACACACATGGTTTTTCTTGGAATAGATAAGTCATCAAGAGATATATAGCTATTTACAACAAGATGTTACTATCGTATTGTACTTTTAATATCAAAGAATAATTACTTTGTGTAACTCATACATTAACGTTTTAATTGTATTTGATTAAAGGAAATAAATAGTATTTTAGGCTTAAATAGTATTGTTGGAGAAGCGGTTGATATCTTACCAACAATCTTTAACTTAATTTTAATAAATTCATTTTATGACATTCTTTTAGATCTTGCATTCATTTTCAAGTTTTTGTTTATTGCTATTAATTCATGTTCATAAATATACATAAATACACATACATGATCATCAAACAATCATCAAGGAATTACCTCCATCCATTTCTATACGACTCTAAATAAGAATATGAGAGTGTTTGGCCCCCGACTTATTCATTAGAAAAATCAACTGAAATTCCATGCTAAAATCATGCCCATCCTAGCATGCCAAAACTATTATTATTAATTCATCTTAACGATTTTAAAATTACAAAAATAATATGAACAATTCACAATAGAAATCACAAATGTAAATATAACACACACCACTTAAGTTGCATTTGTTATATAGATAGGACTTGGCGGGAATGGACAACCTTTATATGCTTATTTATATTGATTATAATGATGACATTCATGTCATTTGCACATACAAGATATCAACAGCAAGTCCATGTCCCATCTTTTTGGGTGGAACAAAAAAGTTCGAACACACTTTAAGACCATCCTGCTATGCCAAACAAACAAGCAGGGCCTTATATTTGGTCTATATGTTGGTCAAGACAAAAGCATGCATATGGGTATAACAAAGAACCATTTGGCCATTTTGGTCGAAGAAAATACATAATTCATAGAAGGCTAAATCACGCACAAACAATAAATCAAACATGTTTGCTAATCCAGATCGGAAAAAACAAAAGCAATAAAGATTACAAGAAAAAAAAAGCTTCTAAACTAAAATAAACACATTGGAATAATAACTAATAATGCATTGATTAAATAAAGAGAACAAATGAAGCAGTCGGTTATTAAAATTTTTGCAATAAAGAGTAATTTGTTTTTTTCAATTTTTCAATCTATTCCTTAAAAAATAAAATTAAGAGAGAGAAGCACTAGTCCTCATCAACTATTTTCTCGGTCAATTTTAGTTTTACTTATATGGCCTTCACTCAATCAACACCCTACTTGACCTAAACGACTTTTTGTAAGATTTTAGTATCTTAGGATATCAATTAACTTAGATAATTTATGGAATCATGATTGCAATTAATTTCCAAAATCTGTGATTTCGACCCTCATGTCTGGGGTATCACAAAATCTGATTTGGGATAATCCAAGAAATGCAATTTGGAAATCAGGCCACTTCCAAATTCGAAACAAAGAAAAATATACCTTGTTGTGTTTGTGTTTTTGAGGGATAGAACAAATCAAAATATGATTTTCATGAATAAGATTTCCAACCCGTTTTCTGGAAACAGAAAATGCTCTTATACTAGAGGGAAATATGGTTAATGGCGGTTGCATGCTGAATTGGCGCCAAAATGGTTGGTTAATGGACATAACTAATGCATGCATCATCAAGATGTTATCAAGAGATTTTTATTGGAACCACCGCCAAGGGCTCTGCCCCTTGGACCCTGCTAGGGGCTCTGCCCCTAGACCCAGCCAAGGGGATACAGCCCCTTGGAACTCTGCACCCAGGGGCACTGCCCCCGAACCTTCATATTCCCGAGTTCACAATTATCACACTGAGTGTGCATCTCGCACCTCCAAGCTCGGTTAGTAAATGAAACTCGGCCTATCTCATTATCAATGATAATCACACAAAAATATCTTGATAACACTAAAATCTCCAACATTCCTCCCCCATTTTAATGTAATCCTTAATTAACTAAATGCAAACACAAAATCTAACCTATGCATAAATGAAAATATATTGAAGATTGAATTGTCACATTTATATAATATACATGTCAAAATACTCGAGAATCTGGTTGTCCCAAGGATTGAACCCATCAACTCATTTGAGTAACTAGAGATACTATACACATAAGTTAAACACAATATCTAATGTTTCATACTTGACACTATTATTGCCATGTGTCCTATCCATTCATGATTACATAAAAGCCTAGCCCAAGCTTTCTGAAGCGGCATCACTTCATACTCACATAAGTAGTCCTTCTATATCATGCACCTGTTAATGCACTTTTTCAAAAGAACTATTAAGAACCTAATCGACCTACTTTAACAATACAGGTTATACGCACATACCTTGGGATGTAGTAAACAAATGTGGTTCAATATCCATAAGCAAGATTTCTACATTGAATTCAACTTCTAACCTTGTACTAGAAGGTAATTAGGTATCTCACCCATAGAGATATCAAGTGGGTATTAATCACATCCTTGTAACCGACTTCTTCACCAAGTCTCTAGCTAACCATGTCGTCAACTGATCAGCTAAGTTTTGTTGAGATCTAACAAACTCAACAGAAATGATACCATGAGTAATATGTACCTTGCTGTGCCTAACACCCAAATGTCGAGAATTTCAATTATACACTTGACTGTATGCTTTTGCCAAGGTGGAAGCACTATCTTAGTGTATAAAAATAGGTGATATAGGCTTTGGCCACAAAGGAATTTCATATATCAAATTCCTTAACCATTCGGCTTCTTTTCTAGCAGCTGCAAAGGCTACAAATTCAGATTCCACGGTTGAATTTGTGATGCATGTTTGTTTTTTAGAAGCCCATGAAATGGAACCTCCACCAAGAAGAAACACCCAACCACTTGTAGAAGAGTGATTCTAAACATTAGTGATCCAACTAGCATCTGAATATCCTTCAATAACGGAAGGAAACCCTACATAAGTCAAACCAAAATCCATTGTTTCCTGTATATACTTCAACACTCTCCTTACTGCTTTATAGTGATGAGTATTACGATTACTAGTAAACCTACTTAGCTTTCCTACAACAAATGTAATATCAGGCCTTCTTCTAGTCATCGCATACATCAAACATCCAATGACCTTTGAATAATCTAGTTGTGAAACAACTTCACCAGTATTTAGCATAAGTTTCATTCTTCAATCAAAATTTGTACTTACAGGAGAACAATCAGAACAATTGAACTTCTTAATAACTTTCTCAATGTAACGAGACTGTGAAATTGAGATTCCTTGATGTTCAACCTTGATTCCCATTCCAATAATCACTTTTACCTCCCCTATATCCTTCATGGAGAATTGAGATGATAAAAACTCTTTGGTAATGTCAACTTTCTTTTGATCAGTACCAAAGATTAACATATCATCTACATAAGCATATAACCACTCCTTTTCCAGACTCATCTAACTCGCTATATCAACTTGTCTGATTGATTCAACTTGAAACCATGAGACAAGACAACATCATCAAATTTTTGATGCCACTGTTTTGGTGCTTACTTTAGCCCATACAATGATTTAACCAACTTTCACACCTTATGCTCATTTCCAGACATAATAAAACACTCAAGTTGCTTCATACACACTTGATCCTCTAAATCCCCATTTAAGAATGTTGTTATAACATCCATTTGGTGAATCACCAAATTATGAATTGCTGCTAAGGCAATTAGCAGTCTAATGGTGGATATACGAGCAACTAAAGCATACGTGTCAAAATAGTCAATGTCAGGTTTTTGTCTAAAGCCTTGAATAGCCAATCGAGCCTTAAACTTTTCAATTGATCCATCAACCTTCATCTTCCTTTTGAATATCCACTTACAACCCAAAGGTTTGCATCCAGGAGGAAGATCAGACAACACCCATTTATTATTCCCCATGATGGAATCCATTTCATCATTTATAGCTTCTTTCCAGAAAGCAACATCTTGAGATTTCATTGCTTCATCAAATGTTTCAGGATCCTCTTCAACACTAAAACAATATGAATATTGATTTATAATTTCATCTCTAGAACCCTCAACAAGGAAAAGTTGAAAATTTAATACCAAATGATTTAGCTTCCCTTTGTCTTTTTCTTCTTCTAAGCTTAGGTGATCGATTTGAATCAGTTACAACTTCCTTGGTAGTTTCATCGGAACTAGGAACCAAGTCTTTTGGTCTAGGTATGGATGAAAAATGATTTTCATCAAATATTGCATCTATAGATTCTATAACAGTGTTAACTGAAACATAAGCATTAGGTTTTATAACATAAAACCTATACGCCTTAGAATACTCAGCATATCCAATAAATATACAATCAATACCTCTTTCACCCTAAGTCTTCATTGTTGGTTCATTCGGCCTTACAACAGCCCAACAACCCCTAAACTTTAAGATATCCTAAGTTTAATTTCTTTTTGTACCAAAGTTCATATGGAGTTACCTTGTTCCTTTTGTTTGGAACTCTATTTAAAAGATAACATGTAGTTAGCATTGCTTCTCCCCAGAAACCATCACTCAAACCTGAGTAAGACAACATAGAGTTCACCATTTCCTTTTAGAACTCTATTTTTCCTTTCAAAAATCCCATTTTGTTGAGGAGTATATGGTGCATTTATTTCATGTATAATACCAACAGATTGGAAATAACTAGGAACATAATACTCTCCACCACGATCAGTGCGAAGTCTTTTGATTAAATCATTTTGTTGCAATTCAACTTCATTTTTATAAATTTTGAATTTATCAAGGGCTTCATCCTTGGAATGTAACAAATATACATAGCAAAAACGAGAATAATCATCTATAAAAGAAACTATGTGTTTCTAATTTCCTAAGGATGTAGTTAAATGCAAATCAAATAGATCACTATGAATTAATTCAAGCATAACAAAATTCCTTTTAACATTCGGGAAAGGTTGTCTACTTATCTTAGTTAACATACAAGTTCTACATTTTTCTATGTTAACATCAAAGGATGGTATTAAACCATTTTTAGACATTTCAAGCATTCTTTTATAATGTACATGTCCTAAACAAGCATGTCATAAAGAAGAATCATCAATACTAGAACAAGCCATGTATATAGAATCTGCAACTTTATTGGTATTTACATTCAACCTAAACATAATATTACAATAATATTCAAACCCAACAAATATACCACACTTAGTTAATACATATTTATCAAATTCATAGACTTGTTTATATCTACATGGATTAATTACACAACCGTAAACTAAGTTCTTTCTAAGAACATGAATAACATTCTTAAAAAGAAGAGTTTTACCAGAACTAAAACATAAAGAAACACATCCATGAACCACAACAGGTGCTTTGTTATGGTCTCCCATGTACAACACTGATCCATCATTAACTACTTCGTAATCCTTGAACCAAGAGCGATCCTTACACACATGACTCTTCGCTCCCGAGTCTATCCACCATGCATGATCGTCATCCTAAACATAAAATGATTCAAGAATAACTGTTACATGATATATAACAATAGTAGTTGTAATTTCAAAAATAAATTTCTAACATTGTAGTTTTGGACCTTGATCATTAGATCCTTATCCAGAAGTGCTTGTACCATTTTTTTTATTTTTCAAACGACAATCTCGTTTCATGTGACCAGGTTTGTTGCAATTTCAACACAAAAGTTTTGATTTCTTGTTTGAACCTTTGTAATGGTCATATTTCTTCTTCCTTTTTCCTTTGTTATTTTTCTGATGTTTTTCATCTTCCACCATGTTCACTGAAGATACAGGAACTTCCTTTTCTTCTCCATTGCCACTTTCTTGAGCCCGAAGACCCTCTTCAATTCTCATATCACTGCCAAGTTGTACTAGAGACAACTCTTCTTTTTGGTGTTTCAGTGTGTGTTTAAAGTCTTTCTAGGATGGGGGCAATTTGTCAATAACACTTAAGAGAGAAATGGATTAATCCATTTGCATTTTGTGTTGTTCAAATTGTCCCAAAATCCTTATGAGTTCATTGTATTGTTCCATGAGAGGCCTTGAATCCACCATCTTGTAAATATTAAAATTACTGACAAGGAATTTCTTACTTGAGGTATCCTCTGCCATGTATTTGGACTCAAGGGCATCTCACAGATCGTTTGCAGATTCTTGATTTTGATATATGTCAAAGAGAAAGTCGGACATACCATTTAGAATGTGCCCACGACAGATGTAATCACCATTTTCCCATTTGCATCTTCTTCTGGTATGTTCAAGGGTTTCATTCTCCATTCATTCTGGTGCAGGAGTACTCAAAACATGAACCACTTTCAGGGTAGTGAGAAGGAAATGCATCTTCCGCCAGCGATGAAAATCAGTGCCTTCAAACTTTTCCAACTTCTTGAATTTGGAATTCATGTATTTCATAGCTTCTGCCACTGATATTCTTCATAAAATCACATATTTTGAACATACTATTTTGGGGTCTTAGAATATCAATTAACTTGGATAATTTATGGGATTTTGATTGCAGTCACTTTCCAAAATTTGTGATTCCGACCCTTATGTCGGGGGTATCACGTAATTTAATTTGGGATAATCCAAGAAATGCATTTTGGAAATCAGGCCACTTCCAAATTCAATATATAGGAAAATATACGTTCTGTGTTTGTGTATTTGAGAGATAAAACAAATCAAAATATGATTTTCATGTATAAGAGTTCCAACCCATTTTTTGGAAACAGTAAACATTTTTATACTATATGGAAATATGGTTAATGTCGGTTGCATGCAGAATTGGCACCAAAATGGTTAGTTAATGGACATAGATAATGCCTGCATCATCAAGATGACATCAAAAGAGTTTTAGCAGAACCACCGCCAGGGGCTCTGCCTCTTAGACCCCGCTAAGGGTGCTGCCCCTAGACCCCGACAAGGGGTTGTAGACCCTTGGAACCCTGCACCCAGGGGCGCTACCCCCGGACCCTCGTATTCCTAAGTTCACAATTATCACACTGAGTGTGCACCCAGCACATCCAAGCTTGATTAGTATATAAAGCTCGCCATATCCTATTATTAATAATAATTACACCAAAATATGTTGATAACACTAAAATTACCAACACTTTTTTGACCATTCACCTGTCGATATCTTCTTTCAAACCAATCAGCTTACTCCAGTCAACCATGAGCTTCACATTTGACGGAAAAAATAAAACCATTAGCTTTCAAATGAGAAAGAACCTACCAAATACCAACCAAAGTATACAAGTGAGACGACAACAAAAATGATATTATATTAGGACGATTGATTGATCTAAAAGACAACAAAGGATACTTGCAACAAAATTATCAGAGGACAATCAGTAAACTACTACTACAACTAATGATATGTTGTTTACATAGCCATAAATTGTCAAAGCAAATGAAATTTTACCTCAGAACATAAAACCCCAATTTTAAGGTCGTTGACATGGCAAAGGTTTAGTATAAATCCTTTAAGTATCTCTTCATCCGCTTCATAAAGTGATGTCTCGTGTTGTCCCATGAGGGTATCATTTAAGTTAGTTTTGACTGAAAAAGAAACATTTACCAACAAAACCTTCCACATCAGCAGTTTACCTTGGATAGTTAGTGATAAAATATTAAGAGCATTGATTTCTACTATATTGGTAAAATTACCAACATCATTATAATCCTCAAGATAAAAATATCCAGAGAACACCAAGTTCTTAACACTCTTTGGAGTAATATCAAGCCACATATAACCATAGCAATCATTCAATGCCAAAGTTTCCAATAGAGGACTACCAGATAATATGTTTTCAATCAAATCTTCAACTAACTTCTCATTAATGATACACAAAATCTTAAGGTTCTTGCAACTAATTATGATAGTTGGGTTCAATATGCAGCAATCTAGTGTCAGATCTGTAAAACATGAGCTTTTGTGAAAAAATTGATCTACCACAAACTCACATTTGGAGTATAAATACCATAAGGATAAATGAAGCTCTTTAACGTTACATCTTATAGGATATCGAATCCAATTGTTGACATGAGATTCGAGTCCATTATAACGTTTGATATACACTTTGAATTTCTTGAGCTTCAATCAGCGACGTTGAGTTAGGGTTTCGTCAACCATGGAAAAAAAATCAGACCACTTGTGATTATCACCATTATAACAGAACATTAGAGTAGGAAGAAAAGTCCAAAGATGTTTCCATCTTTTGGAGAGTATATATGTTCTAACTACATATTTTGTGGAGGGTAAATGAGAGAGGATTTCAAGTAGTATATTGTGGAGGGTAAATAAGAGAGGATTTCAAGTAGCAAAGAATATGGCAACACAATGATTTTATCCTCTTCTCCCTTCGCTAGTGTTTCTTGAAACTTTATCTTTTTCGTATCCATTTTAGGTTGATTTCGTTCTTCTACCCCGATATCCGTGGTGGTATTCTCTCTATCATGGTGGTATTCTCTCTATCAAATAGAGGATTAATATGATCATAACTAAAATATTTCTTTTTAATTAGTTTAATTATCTCTCATGTATGTTCTGTCTTAGGTCGTTAAACCCATTCTAGTTTGATTGATTACAACATGCAAAAATAAAAACTAATTTGCAATATAAAAAGAATTTAACAAAAAAAATACATTATTCAAATTTAAGAGTCGATATTATCTGGAAATTAGTTTTTATTTTTGCATGTTGTAATCAATCAAACTTGAATGGGTTTAACGAACTAAAACATAACATACATGAGAGATAATTAAACCTTTAGTCAAGTGATCTGCCAAATTTTTTTGTGATTTCACAAACTCAACTGAAATCACACCGCTCATGATTAGTTCCCTAATCATACTTTGTCTAACACCTAGGTGTCAAGACTTGCCATTATAAACCTAGATGTATGCCTTAGCCAAAGCGGTTGCACTATCACAAAGAATAGAAATAGGTGTTATCGGTTTAGACCACAAAGGAATCTCATAGACTAAATTCCTTAGCCACTCTGCTTCTTTACCAACAGCTACTAACGCAACAAACTCATATTTCATTGTTGAGTTTGTAATGCAAGATTGCTTCTTGGAAGCCCAAGAAATGGCACCTCCCCCAATCAAGAATACCCAACCAGAAGTTAAGGAATGGTCCTCCATGTTGGTTATCTAACTTGCATCCAAATGACCTTCTAAAATAGAAGGACTCCCTAAGTAAGTCAAACCAAAATACATGGTTCCTTTGAGATACTTAAACACTTTATTCACTACTTGCCAATGTTGAGCACTAGGATTACTAGTGTACCTGCTCAACTTGCCCATAGCAAAAGCAATGTCAGGTCTGGTACTTGTTATGGCATACATCAAGCTACCAATAGCCTTAGAGTATTCCAGTTGTGAAATGGGAACGCCATTATTTGTCATTAATTTCACACTTGGATCCATAGGATTACTCACAGGAGAACAATCGGTAAAGTTAAACCGCTCGAGAATTTTATCAATATAATTACTTTGAGTCATTACCAAACCTTTGTTCATCCTTTTAATTCTTATTCCAAGAATTACATCAGCCTCTCCCAAATCTTTCATGGAAAACTTAGATGATAACAATTTCTTTGTTTCATCTACTTGATTTTGGTTGGTACCAAAAATCAGCATGTCATCTAAATATAAGCAAATGATCACTCCAGCTTTAGTAGCATTATCAAATCTACTATAAACACATTTGTCACATCGGTTCGTCTTGAAACTAGAAGACAAAATAACCTCATCAAACTTTTTATGCCATTTTTTAGGCGCTTGTTTCAGCCCATACAAAGATTTGACAAGTTTACAAACCATATGCTCTTTACCAGGCATAATGAAACCTTCTGTTTGTTTCATGTAAACTTCCTCGTCGATTTCACCATTTAAAAAGGTTGTTTTCACATCCATTTGGTGAATAACCAGATTGTGGATACTTGCCAAGGCAATCAACAATCTAATAGTAGAAATACGTGCAACCAAAGCATATGTATCAAAATAGTCAACACCGGGTTGTTGTCTAAAACCTTGAATGACTAATCGGGATTTGAATTTCTCAATAGTCTCATTAACATTCATTTTCTTTTTGAAAATCCATTTGCAACCAAGTGGTTTAGAACCTGGAGGCAAATCAGACAGCATCCAAGTGTTGTTCTCAAGAATTGATGACATTTCATCATCAATTGCTTCCTTCCAAAAGGCACTATTACGAGACTCCATGGCCTCTTGATATGTTTTAGTATCATCTTCAATACTATAGAAATAAGAGTACTCAAGATAAATTCCAGCCCTTGAACCTTCCACCAAATACAGTTGAAAGTCGGATCCAAATTTTTTTGCAATTTGGCCTCTTTTGCTTCTACGAAGCTCTAGTGGTTCTTTCACATCACCACCATCTTGAATTTCTGAATTTGCACTTTAATATTATCAAAAGTCAGATCCTTAGGCCTTTGAATCAATGAAAAACGCATCTCATCAAAAATTGAATCCCATGATTCGATAACGGTGTTAACTGAAACCGAATCATTAGGTTCTATTACATAAAATATATATTCTTTGGAATGTTCAGCATATCCAATGATATACAATCAATTCCACATTCTCCTAAATTTTTATTTTTGGGCTTAGTGAGTTTTACAACTTCCCGACATCCCCAAACCCGAAGATAACTTAGGTTCGGCTTTTTCTTGAACCAAGGTTCATATGGGACTGTTTTGTTCCTTTTATTTGGAACCCTATTTAATAAATAGCAGGCCGTTAACATGGCCTCTCCCCAGAATCCATCACTCAATCTCGAGTATGACAACATTGAGTTTACCATTTCCTTGAAAACTTGATTTTTTTCATTCAACAATACCATTCTGTTGGGGTGTGTAAGGTGTTGTGGTCTCATGAATGATACCCACTAATTGGAAGTATATGGGATCCATATATTCACCTCCCCTGTCAGTCCTAAGACATTTAACCGGATTGCCCAATTGCAATTCCAACTCGGTTTTGTATATTTTGAATTTATCTAAGGATTTTTCCTTAGAATGTAATAAATACACATAACAAAACCGAGTGCGGTCATCAATGAAGGTAACTACATACTTTTTATTTCCCAAAGAAATAATGGAGTGAAAATCACACAGGTCACTGTGTACAAGTTCCCAAACAGCTGAATTTCTAGTGACACGAGGAAAGGCCTGTTTTGTCACTTTTTTTAAGCATGCGTGTTTCACATTTATCAAATGTCATATGAAATGCTGGAATTAATCCATCTTTTGACATCACATGCATCCTTCTAAATTTTACATGACCTAATCTTACATGCCAAATCATAGATTTGTCAACATTAGAAGCAGAAGATCCAAATACAGAATTTTGAACAGGTAATAATTTGTCAACAATATTCAAACAAAACATTATATTATTTAAATATCCAAAGCCAACAAAAATTTCCACCCTTAGATAAGATGAACTTATCCGACTCAATAACTTGTTTAAAACCATCCGAATTCAAACAACTAGAACTAACAAGATTCTTGCGAATCTTGGGAACAAAGAAAACATCAAAAAGTCTAATTATCTTTCCAGAAGTAAATTCAAGAAACACGACACTGACACCACAAATAAGAATAAAAGAATCGTCTCCCATTTTCATCACCGATCCATCTTCAAGCGAAGTTAATGTTTCAAACATCCGTTTATCCTTGCATACATGGTTTGTTTCCCCGGAGTCGATCCACCAAGCAACATCATCATCCTGCACATTGAATGATTCAAGAATGAGTGAAACATAATAAACACAATTTTGTTTAGAATTATCAAAGTTAGTCAAAAGCTGACCTCCTTTAACTTGGCCCGAAGACCCGTTCACTTTTCCGTTGGCTCCACTGTTTCCAGCACCATTATTGTTGCCTAAGTTCACATGACAATCACGCTTGCAATGCCCAACCTGATGGCACCTCCAACAAACTAGATCCTTTTTCTTTTTGTTGGAGTTGTTTGGGACATATTCTTGCTTACGTTTTCCATGTCCTTTGTGGTTCAGATTAGTTGGTTTGTTTTCAACCATATTAAACAAGGGTTGTCCAGATTCAACTTTCGCTTTGGGTTTATCATATTTGTCACTTTCCCTCGCACGAAGAGATTCTTCAATATGAATATGACTAGCAAGTTGAACCAAAGACAGTTCCTCATTTTGATGTTTTAAGTTATGTTTGAAATCCTTTCAGGATGGAGGAAGTTTGCCAATGATTCTTGACACAGCAATCGATTCATCCATATTCATATGATGCGGTTTAAACTGACCATATATGCCAAGGAGTTCATTGTATTGTTTAGTGACAGTCCTTGAAGCGTCCATTTTAAAATTATTAAAATCACCAACTAGAAACTTCTTGCTAGAAGCCTCCTCAGCTATGTATTTCAATTCAAGGGTGTCCCATAACTCCTTGGCAGACAAGGCTTCACTATGGATATCAAATAGAGCATCAGACATACCGTTCAAAATGTGACCTTTGTAGATGTAATCATCATTGTCCCACTTCTGTCTCCTCCTTATCTCTTCAATTGTCTCAGCAACACCTTCATCAACCTCCGGTGATCTTGGAGTAGTCAGCACGTATGTTGCTTTCAGAGTAGTCAGCATGAAGTCCATCTTCTTCTTCCAATGCCTAAAATCGACGCCTTCCAACTTCTCCACTTTTGTAAACTTCATGGTCATATCGCGGATTAATTCTCCCATCTCCATAAACAGCGACTATCGGTTCGATTGTTGTAATAAATAGGGTTTATGTTGGAGATCTAGATACCCCTTGGATTGTGTGAATGCTTTTTGGAACTGATATTTCCATCCTATGTCTGGATTACAAGAAATTCAGCCTAGGATAATCCAAGAGGCACCTACGAATCTAGGCACAGAAATCATAAGCCAATTTGCTAGAAGGATTCTATGTTCGTCTGAAGAAAAGAGAGCTAAATAATTTTGTGTGTTCTCAAAGAGAAAAGTCGTTTATTTATAATAAACGAGATTTTGGGTTTGCTTGTTAGGGTTGGCCGTCATGGGTTGCTTTGGAAGAAAGTGTGAAAAATCCAGAATTTAATGAGGAAATCAAAGGTTTCCAAAACAAACGAATTTCGTCAGTTTTACCATAATCACCCTTAAGAATTTGTTTTTCCCACTAAGGGCTCTGCCCCTTGGACCCCACTGTAACATCCCGACTCCTAGGTATGAAAATTTTAAGGATTTTATACATCACATAAGATCTACTCGACGAGTTGGAGGCCCCAACTCGTTATGTAGAAACTAATCAGGCCGTGTGGATTATGGAATCTACTTGACGAGTTGGAGGGCCCCAACTCGACGAGTTGAGGTTGTGCATGAAAACCCTAATTTTTAGGGTTTACACCCTATTTAAAGGACCTTAAGTCCCCTTAACAGCCTCCCTTACCACCCTCTTGTCCAGAGAAATCCTAAATCGTGCTAACCTTCCATTTTGAGAGTGTGTAAGCCTTAAGAGTGTTTGTTGGTGCATTTTCTTGAAGGAGCTTGAAGTATTTAGTGCATAGCTGAAGGAAGAGGTTGTGGATTCGGAATTCCCACCGTTGTAGCAAACATTTGAAGGTAAAAAGTCACAACCTTGATCACTCTCTTGTTAGATCTCCTCATTGGAGAGTTTATGGTCATTTTAGCTTTATTTTTGGGCCATTTTCGGACTTGAGTATGTTTTGGACATAAGACTTTAGATATGGACACCTCTAGGCCTCCTTAGGCCTAAAGACTCAAGCTTTATCAAGCTTTAGCCACCTTCCATGCCCTAAACCCTTTGTAAGCCTCGTTTTAGCAAGTCAGTCCTCTCAATGCCAAGCATGGACGTAAAGCTTGCAGCTTTACGTGGTATCTCAGCCTTAGAGGACTAGATCTATAGTTTGGAGTCTTGGTTTTGCTTAAAAGTGTCTGAATATGCTAAGACTAGGGAGAACTCGATGAGTTGACCGACAAGTCAACGAGTTGGATCGGGTTTTCCCGCTTTCCGGCGAGTTGGTGAGGTAACACGACGAGTTGATTAGGGTTTTTCCCGATTTTCTGAGTTCTGAAGGAACTCGACGATTTGCCAGATGCACTCGTCGAGTTGGGTCAACATGGAATGTTGACCGTTGACTTTGACTTTAACATTGACCATGGTTAACCAAGTTTGACTTCTGGGGATAATTTGGTAATTTGAGATGTTGATGGAATTAGTCACGGTGGTTGTAGGTAGCTGAGTTGGAGCTATAGTTGGAGAGTTGGATCTTGTGAGATTGTGCTACTTTGTATTTGCGACATGTGATTTCTATCGTTTGAGTAATTTTGGAAACTGTTTTCTATTTATTTCAATTTTTATTAGAATAAATGCTCAAAAATCATAAAATATAATTAAACAGCTTGGAAATCCATTTTTATATTTTTCCTAGCTTAGTAATGTGTAATAACAGTAAAATAAAAAGTTTGAGAATTTTCATCCTTTGAATGCTATTTTTCGTGAATTTATTTGGTTATGAAGGCTTAAAAACTTAGAAAAATAGTTAACCATATCAAAAAAAATTCAAGGGAAATTTTCTGGAAAACCTCTATTGTATTTAGAATGAAAATACAAGGTTTGACAATTTTTGGAAACTATTTGATAATATTTTGCGTTTTTATGAATTTAAAACACCTTTAAATGTGTTGAAATACCCTCAAATTATATTACTAAATCTGGAAAATTAATATCCAAAATTTTCTTAATCACATGACTTATAGAATTTCACCATTTCAGAAAAATTGTAACCAATTAATATAAAACCGATATTAGAACATAAATTCGACATTTCTCTATATGTAGAGTTTAGTATATTAGCATTAGATTTCGACATAGAAACTCACTAGTGTGTGTTTGATGTCGTAGGATCCCGGCATTAAGACGTTGGTGTATTCCAAGGCACCACTTGTATCTACTCGAAACATTGTGAGTATTCACGCACTCCCCTATTTTCAGTTTTTTTTATGTTTTGGGGTGGAAAAGCATGTCCCGAAAAACTATTATTTGAATGTTGTATTTAAATTGATTTGTATCAAACATGATTGCTATTTTATTGCTATGTCTCTCTATGTATGTCTATGCAACACGGAACATGAGAACTTATCGTACTAAGGCCCTTCCCTTATCTCTAACCATTAACTCTTTGAGCCAATGGTCATTATGGATAGCGCTATTAGGAATTGACAACTCCTCACTCGCCCTATTGCTGGAGTGCATGATACCATATTCATCTATGGAACGATAAGCATAGATCTTGATAGGGCTTCAGTCATAGGTTTGGTTGAGACTCATTGTTTGCTCATACACATACAAACTCGTTTCTCGTTATAGCAATAAACTTGTTATTTATTATGGCAATAAACTCGTTTATCAATTTTAGCAATCAACTTTGTTTCTCATTATAGCAATGAACTTTGTTCTCAATAAAGCAATGTACTTGTATTTATGGTGAGTTCTCCTCACTATACTAAGAGGTCTAAGGCACCAATTTCGGCCCATTAGATTTGATATCCCAGTAGTTGTCGTATGTTGAGTATGAGTTAGACATGCTTGGTTTGATATGCTAGTTTTGATATGCTAGTCTTGATATGCTAGTCTGGTAGGTCTGTAGGACTACCTGTGATATTATCTGATTATCTATATGCGCATTTATCTGTTACATGTCGACATGTTGTGTTGGTTGGGTTGAAGTTGCACTACTCCGTGCGGTGGCCAACAAACCCTAGAGTATGCCAGATATGAGATGAGGGTCGGGAAGGGCATGCCAGACTCATACTGAGGACTCATAAGCATTCTAGATACGAGCTTCGGGTCGGGCAGAGCATGCCAGACTCGTACTGAAGGCTAATCATATATTCCAGTCTGAGGACTGAAGGAGCAAGCCAGACATAAGCTATGGGCCCGAGGGTGAGCCAAACTTATGTTGTGGGCTCGGGAGCAAGCCATATATGGGTTGAGGGCCACGGAGGGCAAGCCAGACTCATACTGTGGGCTCAGGGGGTAATCCAGTCGGTAGAGTTGTGGACCCATTACATGTTGTTTCTATTCTTATGTGCATTGTCTGTTATGTATCGGTATATTGGGGGTAACTCACTAAGCTTTCGAGCTTACATTTATGGATTTTGGTTTCAGGTACCTCGGACGATCGCTCGAAGGTAAAGGCATGATCGTGCACCTCCTCCTTTTTATGATTGTGATTTCTAGGAAAACTCTAATATTGGTTTATTTTGAAAACAATTTGTGAACAATGATGGTTTTGGATGTTTTTCAAACAATTTATGAACTTGGGTTGAATTTAAAAAGTTTAAATTTTTCATGAATTTTATGGATGTGACACCCGCTAGGGCCACTTCCCCTAGACCCCACAAAAGGGGTGATGCTCCTTTGGAAACCCCGAACCCCCGACTTGTCGTCGAACCGGCTTCTAATTCGATCTTATACATGTGTGCACTCCACACATACCCCTACATATATTAGAGTACAAATTATGAATCCCCTTAGCTCACATCTAAGTTCCAATTACATAAAATGACATGGTGGCACTAAAATCACCAACATCTCTCTCTCTCTCTCTCTCTCTCTCTCTCTCTCTCTCTCTCTCTCTCTCTCTCTCTCTCTCTCTCTCTCTGATTCCCTCCTTAAATGAGATTGGAAAGAGATTAAATGAATTTGTTCTTTTGCCCCTAAACTTTCAAAAGTTTCACATCACTCCTTATATAAAAGGAAAACTATTTTGATATTTGTTAAAATGACAAAGGATTGTATCAATCAATCTTAACACCGGAAAAGGTACTTGAATGAAATTATTTTTCTCACTTGGTCAATTTGATGCAGGTTCCATGAATCTGAGGTTCCAATGGGTTATACATGAAGTTGGTTGCCTAAAGGTGTAATTACTAGAAGCTGAGAGGAGCAGAGCTTTGTGTAAGCTAAAGGTTTAACACCTTGTTCTTGAGTTTTTTTAGGGAGTGGAATGGAAGGGGATAAAAGTATATTACAATGGAAATGTGTTTTTAAGTTTTTTTAATAGAAAAATAATGAGTCGATCCCTATCTTTAACAAGCTTTTCGGAGAAACGAGTCTTAATGAGCCTTAACGAGCCGATTCCGAGCTTCATATGTGTTTCACGAGCTCGAACTTGATCTCAAGCCTCCCGACTCTTAACGACCTCAACCTCGAGCTCGAGTTTCAGTAACTTTAAACGATGATGGCTCAATTAGCGTGAAGTTCGGCTCGGCTCGGCTTGTTTACATCCCTAGAATAAACAATTCCTAATAGCGTTGTGGTAGTGATGCTTGACGATATCACCACTTTTCAGCGGTAATGGTGGTTAGAGAGCCACAATGGCCCTCTGGCGTCTGAAAAACACAAGGTCAACCCCATAAGTTCCTTATTTCAGTTTAGAATAAATTATTACAATATGATTCAAGATTGAGATACAAGTAAGTGGATCGAGACTAGATTGCTACCTAGTCTCCTAGATGAGTACATATGATGTTTTTCTCCTTTTTCGGATACAATATATATAAGTTTTAAATTTTAATATGTTATGAACGTTACAATCTCTCTTTAGTATTAAATATTTGATAATGTAATAACTCTTTTTATAAAGTGAAGGAACGTTTTGTAAAGAAATGAACTCTCTACTAAAACTAAATCACGTTTGAAAATATAAATATTATTTTTATAAACAGATTACCTGGAAATAAACATGTTACAATTCTCGGCCAGTTGATGCTTCCCACCGCCATTCTTTTAATTTACAGCTTCTCCACATAAAAGAATCCATTATATCGTTCTTCAACAACCTTTCACTTCCTTCCACCTTGTCCTTTTTTCTATCCCGATTTTGATCGGCTTAAGAGCGGAGCTGTTGTCCCACCGTTTCTGCATCATTCAATATCAGTCTCAGGAGTTCAATATTAATCTTAGGAGAGAAGCATGGTCACACACAGAAAGAGAAGGACTTTTTCGGAACTGACTGTCTTCTCACCCGGTAGAAGTTTTCTTCCATTAATGATCCCCACCCTATGTCAAATTCATCTTCAACCAAAAAACCGTCACTTTTGAATTTTGTTTTCAGTAAAACTGATGGATGGATCAAGGAAACAGAGCAGTCAATGGCTGAAGTGGACATGTTTGGATTGGAGAAGATAAGCTATTTGCAACTTCCATCAACCACTTCTTTTTGACGTTCTTACATATTTCCCTGTTTACAATTTCCAGGTTTGATCTTCAAATTAGGGTTTTTTATTATTTTTTAAATCTTTTTATGCTTCACTTCTTCCAGGAGGGATGTAATCATCTGGAGATATGATTGTCGAAAATATGAGCATCGACGCAACGAAAGTATCATATATAGGGTTATAACTTGATTTCCCTAGAACCTACTCGAGGTAATCTTCCTTTACACCAACAGTCAACTTGTTTCTTACTTACTCTACTTCATCCCTAAATTTTTGGTTGTATTTGTGTTTTTAGGTGTACCAAAGCTTTGAATTTGAATAATTCTTCAAACAGAAGAAGCGACTCTCAGTTTGAAGGTGTGCAATTTTCCAGAATTATCAAAACCATCGGCAAAACGTATCCCGTACGAAAGTTAAGGGCCAGGTGAATTAGGAGTCAATCGATTGTATTTGTGAATGTTGAATATATTAAAGTTTTTCTTTATGTGTGTATGTGTATGTTTCTGTGATTAGCTATGTGTTTGTTTACAGGTCAGCAAAAGGGAGGATAGTGAATTAAAGGGGGGCCCGAAAGATGAAGTTGTTTGAAGACTCTCAAACAGAGGTCATGTATTATCATATGGGCATAAATTAAAGCAATTGCTTATGTTGTTTTTTTTTTTTTGTGAATTGATTATGCCTTTGTTTGTTCAACAAATTTGATTGTGGGGCTGTTTTGCAGTTTATGGAATTTACAGACGTTGGTGATTTAAGTACACAGGTCAGTTAGTATAGTCTCCTTAATTCTGTTTTTTCCCTTTAATTTGTTGCCTTTATTTATGTCAAGCCTGTTTACAAATCTTTTACAGTTGTCTTCCTGGGGACATTTGGTGCACATGGGTAAGTGATACGCCTAGTAAGATGTATTACAACGTGCTGATTTTGTGTTCACGTCTGAAATATTTGGGAAATTTACTCACTTCACCTATGTTATGTGCAAAAGTGAAGAACGCCAACTGCGCATCAGCCCATCAGCCCTTTTCGTCTTGATGTTGACATTTGAAAGAAACTTTCATGATGCACACCAACTGCGCGCTAAAATTCTTTGTTTATGTTTTTTTTTGGAATCTGTTACTAAGGTAAGCTTAGTTTTGGGCTCAATCTCTGTTTGATGAGTACTTTTTCACTATTTTTATGATCATACTGCTTTTTGTTGTGAAAAGAAAATGAAGTAACTCAAAGATCATTTGTTTTCTATCAACTGCAGGTCATGTCAATGTATGTAATATCTTTTCATAAATATTATAATATGTTCTATCGTTTGCTACAACTTGAAATAAGGAGAAAAAACAAACGCAGCGCCAAAGGCGCAACTAATTCCCATCTAGTTAAATATAATCTCTCATCAAAAATCAAATGAGAGTATTTTGTAAAAAATATCAAATAGATAATATAACTAATAAAATTAATCATATTTAGTTGTACTAAATTACAGTAGAAAAATATCATAGTACAGATTCTTCCCAAAACCATTTTGTAATAAAAAAGTTTGGAATTTGAACATTATGATGTGGAAAATTTTCAAAGTACAACTCTTAACAATATAAGAATTAAAAGAATTGTCATTAAAATAATAGTCATGACAGTGACAAAATACAACAATAACATACACAGAATCCTCATACATTTTTATTCAATAATAAAATTTACATCTTTAACCAGATGTAATAAAAATTTATTAATAGCATTCAAGTCTCTTTTCATATTCTAATTTTTCAACTTCCAATTAAATGTTATTTGGAATAAATCACTACAACTAAAGAGACTTTTTCATTCATGATATATACTTATGAGACTTAATTAAATATGACTAAAACATTTAAACTATGTTTAGTAAATTAAATGAATAGTATAATCTTTTAATGTCTAAACTAAATATTATACCAAACCTTCAAACCAATTATTAAAAACTAAATTATATACATCAATTATTTTGTGTGTATTTATTTATATGAAAGTATATGTTATTTTTGCTCTACAAACATATTAATCAAATATATAATACAAAGTTATATATTTAAGACAACAATTTCATAACTATGTAACAATTTTTTCACATTTATATGTATTTTCAAATAAATTACAAAAAGATGTTTGGAAGATGCAATATATACAAACTTAAGTCCCTATAATTTTAGAAATAATAATTGTCCAATTTTTACGATTAATAGTCGATAATTTTCAACCCCAATATGCAATTAAGAAAATTAATCATATTTATGTGTAGTAAATGATAACTTTCAACCCCAATATACAATTAAATAAATTAATCATATTTATATGTATTAAAATGCAATAGCATAATCATTGAGATATAGATTATTCCAAAAACCATTTTGTAATAAATTATTTGGAAGTTGAACACTATGAAATGTAAACTTTTCAAAGTACAACTATTAAAAAGATAAAAACTTTTCAAAGTACAACTATTAAAAATATAAGATATAAAAGATTTATGTAATTAAAATAAAAGCCACGACTGTGACAAAACAGAACAACAATAACATCCATAGAATTCTTATATAGTTTTTTCAATATTCACACACAAAAATATGCCACAAAGTAAGTGAACTGGGACATTCATCAATATGAACAGAACTCATCAAAAGCCAATTCAATATCTCATTTTTTTTCTTTCAAAAACACACTTAACATTTGTAGTTTTTTCCTAGACTTATTTCATCAATGTGAAGAGAACTCATCAAACACAATTCTTGTTTAAACACACTTCAAAATTATTAGAAATTACAACAATTTGTTTTGGCTCTAAATGTACAACCTTCACCTAAAAAATTATCATTGTTTCTTTTTTCTTTTTTCTTTAACAAACACACTTTTAATACATAACACATCAAAATTAACAACACTTTTCTTTTGTTTCTAAATGTATAACCTTGAGAAAATTCTTCGTCATCTCTAAATACCAAAAATGTTTTGCTTGACTCCTGCACTCAACAAACTTCATTCCTATGCACTCTAGATAACGAAAATGAAAAGCAAAGATAAAGAAAAGTGAAAAAAGAAGAGAAGAGAGTGTTTCTTATATAGGAAAACATCAATTAATTAATAACTACTTAAGTATCATAAGGTGAAGAGTTTTGGAGTTCCAAATGAATATGGTTCAAGATAGATGTCATACCTTGAACCATATTCATTTGAATGAACTCCTTTATAAGAGATAGATAGATATAAATTGGATTTATTGATATTGAACTTTAAGTAGTAGATGAAAGGATATTGGTTCAAAAGGTCATTGTTTATGACAAAAAGATATGGAACCTAAAAAATATGACAAATAACATTGTTTAAATATAATCAAAGTGTAAATAAAAAAGTTTCATTGACTCCGACGATTTCAGGATTCCTCAGCGGGTTCAAACGCCGATCAATGTCGGCTAATCTCTAGTCAATTACTCTTCGATTTTATTTGCTTTCATTGAGTTTGGATTTGTCGTTCAGCATGTTATCACAATAGTCTTCTTGAGATTGTAAATAGCCAACTATTCTTCGATCTTGTAAATTGTCTTTACAGCTCGAATTAAAGAAGCATTGGGATGGATACCATCTTTTTCATTCGAGTTTACAATCTCAGGATGATCAAGAAGACTATTTACAAGATCCTTTTTTGGCATTTATGAAACGTTGAAAAACATGAAAGAGGATGATGAAAGGAATAAGAAGGAATTTGGGTTAAGAGGGGGGAAATCCGGAAAAGATGATCTTGATGGCCATGATAATATGGAGGGAAAAATTTAGAATGAGTGTGTGCAGAGTTTTCATCCTAATGACCCGGTAATGGAGGAACTTGATAGATCATCATCCCTCTGATCTCTTGTGGATGTCCGACCTCCGAATGTAACGCCATGTTCATGGTATGTATTTTTATATTGAATTAATCATTTTTACAAGGGGACTCAACGAGTTAGAGGCCCAACTCGTCGAGTAGAATGGGAATTGGACGCGGGACTTAAGTCACCTACTCGATGAGTCGAGAGCCTCGACTCGACGAGTAGATCTGCCAGGATGAAACCCTAATTTTTAGGGTTTACACCCTATTTAAACACCTTAACTGACATCCATTTCAACCTCCATCGTCTCCCTTAGTCCAGAAAACCCTAACTTGAAACCCTAGAGCATTTTGTGAGTGTGTGAGCCATCCTTGAGGGAGTTTGTGTATTCTTGAAGCTAGAAGAAGAAGAAGAAGGTTCAAGGAAACAGTAGATCCAGAGTTCAAGCTCCATTTCCAGTCCCTTTGAGGTATAAAGTTGTTACCTTGACTTCTCTATTGCTAGATCTCTCCATGCTTAAGTTTAGGGCCATCTTTTAGCATTTATGCGAACCTTTTCGGATATTGACTGTGATCTGAAGTTGTAACTTCAGATCCAAACCCCTTTAAGCCCTTATAGTCATAAAGTTCACGAATTTATCATGCTTTGGCCCTTCCCTTTGGCCTAAACTTCATTCTAGACTTGGTATTGGTGTTCTTAGCTCATAACACCATGCATGCACGTAAAGTTTGTAACTTTACGTGTAATATCGACCCTAGGAGGTCAGATCTACGTTTTGGATGCGTTGAGCCCGACTGAAATCGACTGTATGGATTTGGACCTTGAAGGACTCGACGAGTCGTTCATACGACTCGGCGAATTGGGTCGTAGTTTCCCAACCTTTTCTGTTATTGAGCAACTTGTTGAGTCTAGAAGATGATTCAGCAAGTTGGACGTGTTTATGGACTTGAAGATCATAGAGCTCGACGAGTTCAAGGATGAACTCGGCGAGTTGATAGCAATTGTCCCAACTGAGATGAAGATGCACTCGACGAGTTCAAGGATGAACTCGGCGAGTTGTGAGTGAAATGCCCCGACTTGTATGAAGGGGAACTCGACGGTTTTATGGAAGAACTCAACGAGCAGTATCGAGACCCCAAAGTTTTATGGACCCAGGAACTCGACTAGTTGATGGACCAACTCGGCAAGTTGAGTCAGCCAGAATGTTGACTTGGACCAAAAGGTTGACTTTGACCAGAGTGTTGACCTTAGACTTGACCATTGACCAGAGTTGACCCTTAAACGGTTATGAGTATGAATGAGTAGCTAAGAGAAATATTATGTGTAGGAGTTGAGGAGAGTTGATCCCCGAGCCGAGGACAATTCAGCTACTGTACGACATCGAGGTGAGTTACCTTCTAGTAGAGGTGGGTCTAAGGCACCAATGTCGGCCCACCAGTAGGTGATTACGTATGAGATGATTGTCTTTGTGATAATTGTCTGGTTTGCCACTATCTGATATGCTTATGTACTAGGATGCTCTGTTATATATGTTAGTAGCAGTAGGGGTGAAATAGTCCCCGGATAACTGTTGAAAGATACTGAAGGGGTAGGCAGTACCCATGCATGACTGGTAGTATGTTTATGATATGTTATTATGTGGTAGTGGTAGGGGTAAATAGTCCCCGGTTATCGGTTGAAAGATACCGAACGGGAGGTTAGCTTCCGGTTACCGGTTTAAAGATACCGAAGGGGAGGTTAGTTCTCGGATACCGGTTGAAAGATACTGAAGGGGAGGCCAGCTCCCGGATACCGATTGAAAGATACCGAAGGATGGGAAGTCACTAAGCTTCGTGCTTATGGTTTAAAGTTTTTGTTTCAAGTCCCTCTTCTTCCACGGGAAAGGAGCTGGCACGGTAGTAACGCATCACACACACTATTTTCCGCATATGAGATCCTTGGGATTTTATACTCTGACATTGTTTATCATGATATGTATTGACTAATGATACTATGGATTTGTTATGATTGATGTTATGGTTGTTTTTAGACAAATGGTTTTTATATTTATTAAGCTCGAAAATGAAATTTTTGGCCTTGATATTTGGGATGTTACAAGTTGGTATCAGAGCCTTGGTTTGAGGGATTCGGGCACACTCTCAGGTGTGTCTGGACTCAAACTGAGGACTTGGTATGAAAATTTTCAAAAGAAAAACATTTTTATAAAAAGAATCTGAAAAAGAATTTGAAAAGAGAAAGAACTTTGAAAAGAACAAGGTGTGTGATGCGTGCAATCGGCCAAGCTCAAGTAAGTTTTCCCCAAGATACCCATACATGTTGTTTCGATATATGATATGATTATGAGAATTGCATGCTAGATTAGGGCTGAGGATCTAGGAAGATGTCTTATATGCCTGCTATATATACGAGAACCGCATGTTAGATTAGGGCTAAGGATCTAGGAAGATGCCTTATGTGCCTGCTATATGTGCTTAATGAGATTCATGATAAGAACTGATTAGTCAGTGATGTGATAACCTGATTAGAATATGCGTGGTTTGGGTTACTCAATGCCCGAATGCTGCTTGCTTTGTGCTTCTAGGAATTCTAGTTATCTTTGGCTAACTAGTAAACGAATACGTTAAGTTACATATCGTGAGGACTAAATAATTTCAGAAGGTTAGGTCTAGCCCTATTTCGTAGCTCTTGTTTGAGTCCAACCGTTGTAGGGTAGGACCTCTCATTCGAAGAATTATCTGGTCTTAGTAATATGTAATGGTATTCGCGAGCTAGTTAGGTAAAGATAGCAGGGATTCTTTACGCAGCTGATGGCGGAGAGTGGTTTGGAGAGTTACCCTAGGGAGAGCCTAGGATGAGATTATTGCAGTGAGCAGTAGTAGTAGAAGGGACTTGGTGAAGTCAAGGAAATCCTTGAGGAAAGTACGGATAGATGTGGAAGGTAGTATAGGCCCATACTACTGAAAGCAGAGGATCCGTACTCGAGTCAAGGAGGGTTGAGATAGAACCAGGGAACTTATAGAATATGTGAGACCTCTCGAGTTTATGTATGATCCTGACGATTATGTGTTTTGTTTCAGAACGGTGATGACACGTCATGGAGCAGGAGGATCAGGGTTTGGGTTAGGATCAGGTTCGGGTGCAAGTTCCAAGCCAGTTGATGACGGACTACGTGAGTTCATCGCATCTGAGATCACGAGAGGCATCCTTGAGGCGACCCCGGTGATTTTTGGGTCGATCAAGGAGGGGATCATCGAGCTAATGAAGGATCGCCTCAGAGCGTTCCGGAGTGATATGATAGCTAGTCAGTCAGGCTCGCGCACACTGTCCTTCACGGACTTCAGGGGAAGTGGTGCGCCAGACTTTCATGGGGTGAAGGACCCCATTGCAGCCAGGAGATGGATCGCAGACATGGAGTCTGCACAGCTGACTAGCTTCTGCCCTGAGGGGTCGAAGGTCCGATTTGATGCGGGGTGTTTGAGAGACAAAGCTAGAGACTGGTGGGAGGCAGTCGGCGATTCGTTGGGAGCTCCAGCTATTGAGGCGATGACTTGGTCGGATTTTGTGACCAGATTTAGGGCGGAGTTTGCGCCGGCTGTAGAGCTTCAGCAGCTGGCCAGGGAGTTTATGGACATGAGGCAGACGACTGAGTCGGTGGCGGAGATTATCGCCACATTCAGGGAGAGGGCCTTATTGGTGCCTCAGTACGCAGGGGATGAGATGATGCTGAAGACCCGCTACCACGACATGTTGAGAGATGACATTCGGAAACATGTCAGCTATTCGGCATGTCCGACATTGGATAACATGATTGCGAGGTCGAGGGGGGGGGGGGAGATTGACATAGAGCACATCAAGAAGAGGAAGGCGGAGACTAGGCAGGTTACTTGGGTTTCAAGGAAGAAACCCAAGGGATTCGACTCTAGGTCGAAGGGCCAGCAGGGCCGGAGCCGCTGTGGGAAATACGGCAGGTCACATGAGGGGGTTTGCCGGACTGGGGGATCGGGATGCTATAAGTGCCGCAAGACTGGGCACTTTGGCAAGGATTGTACTGCCCCTACCCACACCTTTCAGACATCAGACCTGATTTGCTTTCATTGCAATCAGAAGGGCCATAAAAAGGGCAACTGCCCGAGACTGACAACAGGAGCAGCGCCAGTGGCGGCGCCAGCTCCAGCGACCCTACGGATTATGGATGGCCGTCACGGCAAGACGGATGCTCTAGTGGTGAGGAGCCGAGCCTTCCTGCTGACCACCGAGGAGGCACGTGTCGCACCGGATGTGGTGACGGGATCGTTCCATGTGAACGGGATCCAGTTCAGGTCTTATTCGACTCGGGGGCTACCCGATCATTTGTCTCTCTTGCGCTTAGCAAGATGTTTTCTAAGTCTTCAGTGATGTTGGATCATCATCTAGAGGTCGAGATTTCCGACGACTGATTTGTCCGGGCATCAAAGGTTTTCCGAGATTGCGTGTTGAGGTTGTATGACGAGTGATACCTCGTGGATTTGGTTCCCATTCCATTGCGGGGGAACAAGGTCATCATCGGCATGGACTGGATGAACCCTAATGGGGCGGTGATCGACTGTGCACAACAGCTGGTGCGTATTAGGACCGCAACTGGGGGAGAGTTAGTAGTTCAGGGCGAGAGGCCACAGCGAGGACCAGCTCTATGCTCAGCAGCGAGGGCTAGGTGCTACCTTCAACAGGGTTGCGTAGGGTACGTCGCCTACGTTATGGATACCCGGGAAGCGGGTAAGGTGACTGTGAGCGATGTGTCAGTGGTGCGAGAGTACTCGGACATGTTTCCAGAGAATTTGATTGGGATACCTCCGGAGAGATAGGTGGAGTTCCGGATCGACCTAGTCCCCGATGCGACTCCGATAGCCAAGGCACCATATCGGTTGGCTCCTCCCGAGATGCAGGAGTTGTCTATAAAGCTGCAGCAGCTGCTAAACAAGGGATTTATCAGGCCGAGCAGTTCGCCTTGGGGAACCCCGATCCTGTTTGTGAAGAAGAAGGACGGGTAGCATCGGATGTGTATAGATTACCGGGAACTGAATAAGATAACGGTAAAGAACCATTACCCACTGCCGAACAACATAACAAAACTCAGAAACCACTACTCTAATAGTTTATTTTTGAAGGGACTTTTTAAGAGATCCTTGTTCGGAAGATTAACAAATTAGTTCCAAAATAATTACATAATTGGTCACCATGGCAGAAAACAATACAAAAGTGGTCCCTCTGTCGAACAACATAACAAAATTTGTCGTTAATCATACATGAGGGGTCAACAAAGTGTATTTTCTGTCATGTCATATTCTTATTTGGTAAATGTTTATGTATCTGTGATGTGATATGGAGTTTGGTTGTACCATAAACTAGATACACACATGGTTTTTCTTGCAATAGATAAGTCATCAAGAGATATATAGCTATTTACAACAAGATGTTAATGTGGTATTGTACTTTTAATATAAAAAAACAATAACTTTGTGTAACTCATGCGTTAACGTTTTAACTGAATTTGATTAAAGGAAATAAATAGTATTTAATGTATTTGATTAAAGGAAATAAATAGTATTTTAGGCTTAAACAGTATTGATGGAGAAGCGGTTGATATCTTCCCAATAGTCTTTTAACTTAGTTTTAATAAGTTCATTTTATGACATTCTTTTAGATTTTGCCTTCATTTTCAAGTTTTTTTTATTTCTATTAATTCATGTTCATAAATATACATGATCATCAAACAATCATCAAGTAGATTACACAAATCTGGAATTACCTCCACCCATTTATATACGACTCTAAATAAGAATATGAGAGTGTTTGGCCCCCGACATATTCATTAGAAAAATCAACTGATGTCCCATGCTAAAACCATGCCCACCCTAGCACGCCAAAACTATTATTATTAATTCATCTTAACAGTTTTAAAATTACAAAAAGGATATGAACTCTTCACAATAGAAATCACAAATGTAAATATAACACACACTACTTAAGTTGCGTTTGTTATATAGATAGGGCTTGGCGGGAATGGACAACCTTTGTATGCCTATTTATATTGATTATAATGATGACATTCACGTCATTTGCACATACAAGAGATCAAGAACGAGTCCATCTTCCATCTTTTTTGGTGGAACAAAAAAGTTGGAACACACTTTAAGACCATCCTGCTATGCCGAACAAACAAACGGGCCTTATCTTTGGTCTATATGTTGGTCAAGACAAAAGCATGCATATGGGTATAACAAAGAACAATTTGGCCATTTTGCTCGAAGAAAATACACAAGTCTTAGAAGGCTGAATCAAGCACAAACATTAAATCAAACATGCTCGCTAAGCCAGAGCAGTAAAAACTAAAGCAATAAAGATTGCAAGAAAAAACAAAGCTTCTAAGACTATTCTCATTCACAACTAAAATCAACCCAACCATTTATTAAAATACTAGGTGTGAGACTTATGTATTACGTGGGTTTATTTATATATATATATATATATATATATATATATATATATATATATATATATATATATATATATATATATGAAATTTTAACAATTTAAAAAGTTTGAATTTATAAGAAAAATGAGAAATATTTTGAATTATTAAAATTAATAAGGCTTTAATGTATTGAATACATTACATATATAAACCATTTCTAATAAATATCTTACATATATATTACCTTACATATTAAATTTGGAATTTTAATTTAACAAAATGAAAAATACAATAAAATGACAAGTGGAAAATAGAAAATTTTAAAAATTCTAGAAAATGTCATGTGTCCAAATGAAGGAGAAGAGGACATGTCACAAAAAGTTCTATTTATTAGGTAGGATATTTTCTCTTTCATCTATATACCCAACCAACTAAAACAATTTTTATCAGCTCCATTAACAAACCAAACCAACCCAACATTTTAATATTATAAAATAATTAAAACTATATAAAAACATATGAATATTGGTCTTTATTTGTAGAGAAAAAAATTATAAATATTCATAATATGAGTTCTCTAGCACAGCTAAATTCAATATTTCAATTACTTATCTAAGATTGGTTTGATCATAGCTCTAATAATCTAGTGTTCGCTAAATTATTAGGTATAGTTAAATTGGTAAAACGTGAATTGTATATCTTCTCAGAATGTCACGATTACATAAGTATTAATAATAGATATATTTACACTATGATCCCTCTAGAATATAAACATGTAATTAATGCCTAATATATATAACATTTGTCTAATATTCCCCCGCAAGCTAAGGTCGGGGAGCGACTCTTAGCTTGGACCGCAAGAACTGAAAACGTTGAGAAGGCAGTGGTTTAGTGAACACATCTGCAATCTGGTCATCTGTTTTGATGAACTGAACCAGGAGTTGTTTTTGAGCAACCTTTTCTCTAACAAAATGAAAGTCAACTTCAACATGTTTGGTACGAGCATGAAAGACAGGATTAGCAGATAGGTATGTAGCACCAAGATTATCACACCATAGAACTGGAACAGTACGAGTAGAAAATCGTAGTTCATGTAGAAGAGTTTGAAGCCATGTGAGTTCAGCAACTGTATCGGCTAAGGCTTTGTACTCGGATTCTGTTGATGATCGCGAGACAGTCTTTTGTTTCCTAGCAGACCATGAGACAAGATTACAACCGAGATATATAGCATATCCCCCAGTGGATCGACGATCATCCGGACAACCAGCCCAGTCAGAATCAGAGAAAGCATTCAAGACATTAAAAGTGGAATCTGTGTAAGCATGAAGAACACTATCGGAATTGCGCTGAAATAAAAGTCCACTTGTTACTGTGCCAAGTAAGTAACGCAAAATGCGTTTAACCGCAGACCAATGATTCTGAGTCGGAGAGTGCATAAATTGACACACTTTGTTTACCGCAAACGAAATATCCGGCCGTGAAAGAGTCACATATTGAAGTGCACCAACTGTTTGACGATATTTAACCGGGTCTTCAAATGGTGGACTGTCGCCAAGGGCAAGATTGGCGGTGGTAGTAATCGGAGATGGCACAGATTTGGCATTAGACAAATTCGCACGTTCAAGTAGCTCGAGTATGTATTTTCTTTGAGACAAAACAATGTCGGACCCCTGCTTAATAATTTCAACCCCCAAAAAGTAAGATAACGACCCCAAATCTTGTAGAGCAAAAATGCGACTAAGATGCTGAACAACCCGGTCGATATCAGCGGTACTATTTCCTGTGAGAATAATGTCATCAACATAAACAAGCATATACAAGAGAACACCGTTAGAGGAGTATATAAACAGCGAAGGATCCGTTTTAGATCCACGAAAACCAAGAGCATGAAGTGCAGTTGACAACCGATGAAACCATGCTCGGGGAGCTTGCTTAAGTCCATAGAGAGACTTGTGGAGAAGACAAACATGATCAGGTTTGTCCGGATCAACAAAACCCGATGGTTGTTGCAAGTAGACTGTCTCTGTGAGATCGCCATGTAAGAAGGCATTTTGAACATCAAGTTGTCGTAAGGGCCAACTGTGTGAGACTGCCAAGGATAGAACCACCCGAATTGTAGTCGCTTTGACAACGGGACTAAAAGTCTCATGATAATCAAGACCATGTTGCTGACGATAACCTTTTGCAACAAGACGCGCTTTGTAACGTGTAATTGCCCCAGTTGGATCACGTTTGAGCTTATAGACCCATTTACAACCAACAACATTAGCATTCGATGGAGGAGGAACTAAGGACCAGGTGTTGTTGCGCTGAAGAGCAGAATACTCGTCGGCCATGGCCTGACGCCATTGAGGCGATTTGTTAGCAACGTTAAAGGTGGCTGGTTCGGTAGGAACAGTAGTAGTATGATAGGAGGCCGAACTATATGGTTGAGAGAGTTTAGGATTAGGACGCAAATTAGAGGGACGAGGACGAGGTAGAGAGGAGGAACTGTCGGGTTGGGAGGTAGAATGTGCTAGTTGAGATGTGGTGTTTTCTGGTTGAGAGGTGGTGGTAGTTTTAGGGCGTCGAGCAAAGGTATAAAGGAGAGGCGGAAGAGGAGGTTCATGTGGAGATATAGGGGAAGAAGATGATGCGGGAGATGGTGTAGGTGATGTAGGAGGTGTAGGGGATGTATTGAAAGGAGATGGTGTAGGTGATATAGGAGGTGGAGGGGATGTATTGGAAGGAGATGGTGTAGGTGACGTAGGAGGTGTAGGGGATGGATTGGAAGGAGTTGATATGTCAGGTACAGGAGTAGGATAAGAGGATGTATAAGGATCAAAGGAAGATGTGGGTGGAGATGATGGGCTGATTTGGTAAGGGAATAATTGTTCATGAAAACGAACATGACGAGCGATATAAAGGCGTTCGGAAAGAGGGTCAAAGCACCGATAACCATGGTGGGAGGTGCTATATCCAAGAAAAATGCACGGAAGAGATCTGAAATCCATTTTATGCTTGTTATACGGACGGAGATGTGGATAACATCAACAACCAAACACACGAAGAAAGGAAAAATCAGGTTTGTGTTTGAAAACATGTTCGAAAGGTGAGATATTGGAGTTGGTTCTAGAAGGCATACGATTTATGAGATAGACGGCTGTGTCAAAAGCATAATGCCAAAACCGTTGTGGAACACCGGATTGAGCAAGAAGAGTGAGGCCGGTTTCGACCACATGACGGTGACGACGCTCAACAACGCCATTCTGTTCACTCGTGTGAGGACAAGACAAGCGATGAGTAATGCCGAGAGATGAGAAAAACTTAGAGAGGTTTCGAAATTCACCTCCCCAATCAGTTTGAAGAGATTTTAGTTTGGTTTGAAATTGTCGTTCTACTGTAAGAAGAAACTGTTGGAAAGTACTAAAGACATCAGATTTGGATTTTAAGGGAAAAATCCACATAAAACTAGAAAAATGATCAACACATAGTAAGAAATATCGATGGTCTTCAAAAGAAGTAACAGGGGCTGGTCCCCAAACATCACAAAAGAGTAAATCTAAAATATGAGAACTTTTATAATTAGAAGATGATAGATGAAGTTTTGAAGATTTTCCAATAGAACAAGAATCACAAGGTGAATTGACAAAATTGTTTGATAAAGGTAAACTATATCTAGAAATCATTGACTTCAACAGCTGCGGATGGGGATGTCCAAGTCGTTGATGCCAAGTGACGGAAGAAGCACGAGTAGCGGAGAAAGCAACTTTAGACGAGGTAGACTGCAACTGCGGAAGGTGGAAGAAGTAAAGGCCGCCACTACTTGGACCCATGAGGAGGGTAGTGTGAGTATTCTCGTCCTTCACAGCAAAAAAGGAAGTGTGAAATTCAAAATAAACATTATTATCATCGCAGAATTTTTGAACAGAAAGAAGGTTTTGTTTGATTTCTGGAACATGAAGAATTTGTGAGAGATGAAAAGTTTTATTAGGAGAATAGAGTTTAGAGGAGCCAATATGGAGAATGGGTAAACCTTTACCGTTGCCAACATGTAAGTTGTCATGGCCATGGTATGCCTCGGAGTGATCAAAGCTCGAGAGATCGGATGCAACATGATGACTAGACCCAGTATCAGTGACCCAGGTAGAGGAGGCCCGGGATCGATAATCTGCAAAATTAGCGGATGGTTGTTGTTGTCTCACACGTATGGTGGAGGGATCTCGATTAGGGCATTGAGACGGAACATGCCCAATACCGCACCTGTTACATGTACCATACACAGTATTTTGATTAGATGCCCAACTAAATTGGTTTCTATTACCTCCTCCTTGTGGACGATTGTTGTAGCTGCCACGCCCACGGTTGTTTGTTGATCGGCTGTTGCGATTGTTTCCTGATCGATTTGTGTAAAAAGCTTGGGCTGATGTTGAATTAGTTGGCTGGAGCTGTAACCCCAGCTGTTGTGCAAGCTTTTGAACAGCTTGGATTGCTTCATCTTGTGATAGAGACGAACCAGCAGCCATGGAACCGGGCTGTCTAGTGGTGG
Organism: Lactuca virosa; assembly: GCF_052849685.1. Classification (NCBI taxonomy): domain Eukaryota; kingdom Viridiplantae; phylum Streptophyta; class Magnoliopsida; order Asterales; family Asteraceae; genus Lactuca; species Lactuca virosa. The sequence continues at coordinate 42,459,651 of NC_136432.1, read as the reverse complement.
TTGTGAACGCTTGGGCTGGTGGCATCACTGTGGAGGTCTTTGTAATCATGTAGTCATGGTCGGACAGTAGACCATGAAGTTCAGCAAAGGCTGTTGGAGACTGTCTTGCTAAAAGGGTAGATTTCAAGCCATTGTATTCTTCTCTTAAGCCAGAGATAACCAGCATGACAAGGTCCTTTTCTTTAACTGGTTCGCCAATATTAGCAAGAGCATTAGAATACTCTTGTGCACGGGTTAAGTAAGCAGATGAGGACTCATCTTCTTTCATTGTGATTTTCAGAAGTTGGGTTTTAAGAGTATATTCACGAGAAGAAGTATGAGGAGCATAAGCACTTTCTAAAGACAGCCAAAGATCACGTGATGTATTACCTTGAACATGCTGAAAAGACGTCTCAGAGATGGTGGACAGAATAAGCATTCGAACATGCGCATCATTAGAGACCCATGTATTGTAACAAGGGTTAGTAGTAGATGTGGATGTGGTCATGGTGTCGCCTTCTTTTCCTGTAGGGGTGGTGGACACGATGGTGGCTGGTGGGCACTGTATGGTGCCATCAACATACCCGAACAGGTTGTTTGTAACCAGAAAGGGCTGTAACATAGTTTTCCAGTAGCCATAGTTGTTTGGGGACAAAGTAAAGGCAAATTTATGAGAGTTGTGGGCTGTTTTCTCTGCAGTAGTGAATGCTGTGAGAGGCGCCATTGTATTGGCTAATGTCAATGTGTACTGATCGACAAGAGAAAAGAGGAAGAAAGAGTAGAAACAGGTGCAGGTTGATGTGGATGATTGTAGCTGTCTAGTGCGGTTGATGATCTTGAGGGCTGCTGTGGCGCCAATTTTAGGGTTAGGGAATAGCGGCTCTGATACCAAGTTAAATTGGTAAAACGTGAATTGTATATCTTCTCAGAATGTCACGATTACATAAGTATTAATAATAGATATATTTACACTATGATCCCTCTAGAATATAAACATGTAATTAATGCCTAATATATATATAACATTTGTCTAATAGGTATTCCAATTCATGCGGATTAATAATCACTAACAGAAGTAGCTAGATTTAGCTGGACATCCTAACACATAAACACAAATAACTCATATTCAAAAACATAATTAAAGTACCAAACTAAATTGAATTATGAACTCTTCTTCTCCCTTGGTGTTTAAAGAAAATTTCAGGCCTTCTCCTCTTCAGATTTCGACTTGTGGAACTCTCAAGGCCAGCCAAAAACTTCCTAAGTCGTAAGGATCAAGTTATTATATAGTTTTCTGAATTATCCACGCTCATGTCGTGAGCAAGCATGCCTCACGTCGTGAGAGCGTAATTATCCGTGTTTGACAAGGATTCTTTTTCGCGATGCTTATCTTCTGGAATATTCCAACTCACGTCGTGAACCTCTAATACTCACGTCCTGAGAGCGTGTTTTTGCTGGATTTTTATTCTTTCAAATCTCCATCTTCCAAAGTTCCTTTCTTTGACGCTTTTGGTCCCTTTTCTTCAAAATGTCTTCTATTTGGCTGCAAAATACAATTTAACCTTATAAGTATCATTATTCAATGCAAATAACCAAAATATTAATAAAAATGTATTTAAATATTGCCTAAAAATATGTTTAAATATGGCAATATCATTAATCCAAGTCTCAATCAAAGGAAAAGAAAAAGATCAAAACACATAAACAATATAGAAACAGAATTTGGGGAAAAGAGGAGAAGATACCTCTAGGGGAAGACGGAGTAGGAGGTAAAGTGGAAGAGGGTGGTAGGTCAATCATGTCTAATAACTGCGGCAACTGTGATGATCCATCTCCATCTCCATCTCCATCTTCATCTTCTTCTTCAATTTCCTCATATTCATCTTCGGAATGATCTTCAGCCTTCTATAATTTTTTTGGTTCTTCCGACTCCAGCTTAACCTTTTTTGGTGTTGGTGGTGACAACCGCCCTAATGGAGTTCAGTCGTCTTCCTCCATTATAGTTCAATATCTGAATCGTCTGACCAAAAAGACACCTCCTCTACCTAGAGAGTGGAGTGTGTGCCGATGAGACTTGAGAAAACTTGCAAAAAAGGGAAGTCGAATTATAGAATTTTGCTATGAAATCAAATCTCTAAACAATATTATAACATAAAATAAAAAAACTAATTTTATATCCATTTTTATTTTTTGTAATGTATTTTATTTTATATTATATGGATCTAAAATAGTTTAGTAAAATGGCACTTATTGGTGTACCAGTGGCCAGTGGATCGAGTTCAACCTAGATATGACAATGAGATACGTATCGATATGTGGTTATGTTGGTCCTTTAACCGATTATAAATAGTTAGTCATGACAATTGCTTCTTGGTTCTTTTCTTGAATGTTAGCGTCAAGAACTTTGTTATTTTAATTTTGAATTATAAAAAATTTTGGTTAATATTATAGATTAGATTATAAGTAGTAATTACATAAAAAAACTTCTCATTTGTATATCATATATAATACTAAAATATAACTAGCAAGTCAATATATAACTATTAGAAAAATATAAATTGTCCGGGATCAGGTATTAGTATGGGTATAACTGGAATACAATAAGCATCTCAAACTCATCAATTATTTTAAGAAACAATATTATAACTGTTATCCAAGTTTCAGGGTTATCTTTTCCTATGTCATCATTTAATTGGATAGGATGATTTGTAGGAATAAATGTAGGAGGATATTTAATTTATCTTTTGTTATCCCTAGTCATATTCTCTCCGGCACTACATCATGCCCTGTATTTAGATCATTAATTCATTAACATTATTCATGAATATATTTTTCTAATTATGTGTAATATAGATAAATGTTGTAAAGAAAACATTTGAAAAAATCATAACAACCTTAAGAAAATAAAAGAATAAAAAACAAGGATACCATTGTAAATAGTTAGGATTTAATAAAAAAAAATTGTGACTTTTTATACAAACTAGCGTAGTATTATCGCATGTCGGTTGCCGAAAATACACATGTATACAATGACAATACATAATTTATGTAAATATTTGGTTCAATTATACGTAATAATTTACATAAACTGATCACCCAGTACCATAATGATGCACAAGGTAAAAAATGAAATAAGAAGAAAAAAAATCGGGAAGATCTTCCTGGAAATTGTTGATTCCCTAGACCTTGTTCGAGTCCAACTTAAGGAGATAAAAGAAAAAGAAGTGAAGAAAACTATAGAGAAAAAATAAAACTATCTTGTTTTGAAAATTATTTTTTGGAAGGAATAAGAGAAAAGAAAAGTGATCTCTCTTCTAATCTTCCTCCCAAATTGGAGAGATTTTGAGGGAAGTAGGCTTAAAGAAATGTTTTTTTTTTCTTTCTAACTCAAGAACACCAACATTCAACTTCTTTTCTTTTCCTCTATATTTTCCTTCTTCTTTTCTTTTCTTTGCTAAAACTCGAGAATTAGGTATAGGATAATGGCACATGTGGGGCGGTGTTCCCTTAGGTCCTTAATGTCCCGACTGGCTTTTCTTTGAAGTCTTCATTATCACTTTATCTTGGATACAGAAGCAATCAAGCATGTCAAAACTATTGAGTGGACTTGTTGCAATTTGAACAAAAATCAAAACATGTTACTACTTTACATAGAAAAGGTAACATCTAGAATCAAAAAGACAAAATAATAATGGAAATCAAATTACTCAAAAACTTGGAAAATACTAAAAATATATATCGGCTAAAATAACAACTTATTTCAAAGATTAGCATTATCACCCTTAAAACTTTGATACGGAAATCAACTCAAACTACAAAGTGGACTTGTTATGGCGACAAGAATCAAAATATAGTGTTATTTTGCGTAAAATAACACCAAAATTCTAATCCATTTAAGTTCTCCAAACCTTTTTATAACAAACAAGAAACGATTGAATTTTAAAATTCTCAGCATATACTAGTATAGTTGCTGGTTTGGTTAAATGCTATGTATGAATGAGAATAGTAATTCACTATTCTCATCTATAGGTATCTCCATGGGCATTATATGCTATTGCTGTAGGTTTACGGTTTACATCAACTACTAAATTCATATACATTCAAGTTCCAAAAATTCAGTCAACTTGTCCCAATCATCTCAACCCTCTTTCTTCTTGATATCTTTCACATCTTTGGTATGCATCCTAGGCGCAATCCCCATAGCCATCAGCTCTTGAAACAGCAACTTACACGCATACGGGATATGCACCTACATGCATATCATAAAATATTGACAAAATTACAAAAATGGTCCCTATGGTTTGCCAAAAGTCACGAAGTCAGTCCGTATTAATTTTTTTTGATGCAAATGATCCTTATGGTTTGCAAAACTTGCACTGATGGCCCTTTTTACTAACACCGTTAGTATTTAGCTGTTAGGGACTGAATCTGCAAAAGTATTTTCGTCTTTTCAAGTATAAAGGGACTGAATTCATGATATTTGCTAAACCACAGGGACCATTTTCGAAATTTCTTTGAAAAAAACAATTAAATTGCTAGGAGGAGACTGGAACTCATGACGTCCACGAGTCTAACATTGTGTAGCGCCTTAACCACTTGAGCTAAAGGGTCAGTTGGTTTTTACCTTCCAAAACTTATATATAATAATAATATCGATAAAAAATAAAAATAAAAAAATTAATTAAAAAAACATTTTTTTACATTGTTTTTTTTTAATAAAACAAAATGTATTTTAGCATATTATTAAAAAATAATAATAATAAATAAATTTACAAACAATTTATATATATTTTTTATGTATTTATTTTACATAAATTGTTTTTTTTTTGTCTTTAAAAAATATGTTTTCGTATAATATGTTATTACGTTGTAATGAAAGGCAAAATTATTTTATGTAAAATAAATACATAAAAATACATATAAAACAACATATTTTAAAAAAAGTATTTTTTAAATACATATAACCAAAAAACGATTTTTAGAAAAAGTATTTTTTAAAGACATAAAACAACATATTTTACGTAAAATAAATACATATAAAATTTTTATAAAAACTTTTTTTTTTTATATAATACGGAAAATATGTTTTTTTATTTAAAAAAAATTATGTAAAAAATGTTTTTTGTAATTTATTTATTGTTTATGTTTTATCGATTTTATTATTATATATGAGTTTTAGAAGGTAAAACCATGTGTCCCTTTGGCTCAAGTGGTTAAGTCGTTGAGCAATATGGAAGAAGGGTGGAGGTCGCGAGTTCGGGCCTCCCCCTAGCAATTTAATTATCTTTTTCAAAGAAATTTCAAAAATGGTTCCTAAATAATAAATACTAAAAATTAACGGGATGGGATTGGGATTGATAGTTACGTACCTGAACAATATTAGTTCTATTCTTGCAGCTTCTGCACTCAAACGAATTCTTTTTAAGATTAGCAATTGCAATCAATCCACAGAGCTCACAGACATGAACCCGATATGCATCACTCTGATCAAACAGCCGTTCTTTAAGGAAATGGGCCGCACCATGAGCAATCATGCAGTCGCGCTCCATTTCACCGAACCGAAGCCCACCGTCACGTGAACGACCCTCCGCGGGCTGGCGGGTCAGGATCTGGACGGGACCGCGTCCACGTGAATGGATCTTGTCGTCAACCATATGTTTAAGTCGTTGATAGTAAGTGGGCCCTAGGAATATCATCGCGTTCAGCCGTCGGCCCGTGTGACCGTTGTACATGGTCTCGTACCCACGCATTTGGTAACCGCACCTGTGAAGAGCCCTGCTGATGTTATCCACCTGTCACATCAAACGAACCAAACAAATACGACTTAAGTTTACAATTTTTGCAAGAAATAGCAACATACTATCATTGCTTTTCTTTGTGTACTATAACATCCTACTTACTTGCATTTCTTTCTACTACATAATCATAGTTTCAATTTCCTCTTATTAAAGCATTCTACTTAGGACCCAATTGTACCTCCTTTCACTTTCATATTTTTCTTATCACGACACTGTACTTTGAAAATTTTGGCCATTTATAGCAGTGAAAATTGTTTGTGAAAAAAAAATTCAGGATACAGTCTTGTTGCTATAATACACAAATGAATGAAACTGTGTTGCTATTTTTTGCATTTAACACGACCCACAAAGCAAAAATGTCAAATTAACTAAACAAATGGAACTAAAGTTGAGAAATTTAACTAGATGGAACGAATAATGCGAGAAATAGCAATCTACTTTCACTTGTGTGTATTATAACATCCTACTTCCATTTCTTTATATCACAAGATTGTACTTTCAGTTTCATCCTCATTAAGGCATTGTACTTTGTCAATATACCCAAGTATAGCATTGCAAATTTCAGCTTCTTTCTTATTATGATACCCAAGTATACTTTGAAAAATCTATGCAATCATTGCCATAATTGAGTAAAATTTTCAAAATACAAGAAAAATGAATGAAAGTAGGTTGCTATTTACTGAAAGTTGAAAGTACTTACGGTGACATCGGTGAAGGGAATGGCATCTCCTTCTTTCCCCATAAGTGCAGCAACTTTGCCCATAATACACTCCATGAGTTGACCAATTGTCATTCGTGAAGGAATAGCATGAGGATTCACAATGATATCAGGAGTGATTCCCTCCAGAGTCCATGGCATATCTTCTTGCCTGTAAGTCATCCCAACCGTTCCCTTTTGACCATGTCTGCTGCTAAACTTATCTCCAATTTGTGGGATCCTCACAGATCTCACCCTCACTTTCACAAACCTCAACCCATCAGCATTTGTTGTCAGTAGCACCTGCAGCATTCCACTTTTCCATATTTAGCAACTAAACCAACAACTCAAAAACACGGGCAGCTGGGCAGGGAGATCGGGCAGTACCTGGTCAAACATTCCGGTTTCATTATGACGTAAGCTTGTACTGTGATCACGGTGAGTGTATCTGGAGGCTTGCCCTTGAGCAATCGGTGTTGTCTTCCCAATAATCACGTCCTCACCACCAACTCGTGTCCCCTACATTTCAACAATCGGGTGGTTTTATTTAGTACAGATTTAAAAAAAAAAAAAAAAAAAAAAAAAAAAAAAAAAAAAAAAAAAACAGGCAGTAGTACTAACCGGGGGAGCTAGACCATCATCGTCTAATTTATCGTAAGAACCATGTCGCATACCCTGTATTTTTTATTTTATTTTTTATAAAAAAAGGTTAAAATAATGGTTTTGGAAGAGAAACCAAAAACACAAATGTTTGGTGTATTTTACCATGGTTTTAGCTCTATTGGGACGACCGAAATCTTCCTTCACAAGTGTCCCCATCTTCTTCTCTTCGTCCCTGTAAAAAACATGTCCCTTAAGTTTTGTAGTCTATAGATTGGAGGGAGGGTATTTATGTCTTTTGAGCAAGTAAAGAACCTGTAAGAACGGAAGAAGAGTGATCTGAAGAAGCCACAGTCTATTGAGGACTGGTTCATGATAACAGAATCTTCTTGGTTGTATCCAGAATAACAGGCAATTGCCACAATTGCATTCTAACACAAGAGATAATAGAAACTCAGGGATGGTATTCAGATATGAAAATAAAAAATAAAATATATATGTAAGAATTAGAAAATACGCACCATGCCAGCTGGAAGCTCTCGGGAGTGCAAGTGCTCCATTGCTCGAGTAGTTACAAGTGGTTTTTGAGGATAGTAAAGAACGTATGCTGATGTATCCTAAACAGGATCAATGAAAATATGATAAAATAAAACAATGAAAGTACATTGCTATTTCTTGCATTTAAGAAGAAACTCATTGCATACCATGCGGATCTGGAAGTTAGTGAGATAAATCCCCATTGCTTGCTTACTCATGGCTGCTTGATACGTATTACGTGGAGACTGTTTGTTGACACATAAAACAAATATATATATATATATATATATATATATATATATATATATATTATATTGATCCCACAAGATAAATATAATAATCATTCATTATGTAACAATAATAATTTAGAATAGAAACTTACCTGATTGTGGTCAGGAAATGGTATCATTGAGGCACAAACACCCAAGATTAAAGACGGATGGATTTCACAATGTGTGTAAGTGTCTGAAGAAGACACACCAGGATTTTCCCTCGCACTTACAAGATCCTACATCACATCCATTTCCCAAGTTATTTTCTTAAATACTTTTTTAACATAAAAAGAGAACAAACTTGATATCATGTATTGTTTTGTTGCTTACATTAATGGTCATGGAAATCATAGTGGTCTCTTCCTCTTCCGTATCAATATACTCTATGAATCCATTTGATACAAGATCATGCCACCCACCATCTTCTGGGGTTTCCTGTGAATCCATAATTACAAACAAGATGTTATTAAGAAAATAAACCATAATTTTTTAAAAATTACAATAGTTTACAGACATACCCTTTGTTGCAGATTTTGGATGTCTTTCTTTTTTATTAAAAGTCTTTGCTTTTCAACAATGAAAAGCGGGCGACTGCAACGACCATAATCAGTATATATCCGAACTTCTTTTAAACGAGTATCCAGGACAATTCCAATTTCCATGTTCATATCATCCTGGACATTTAAAACAATTCATATAAACAATAATTTACCAAAATTTTAGTAATTTTAATCTAATAAAATTTTACTCACTCGTCTTCGCAATCCCCTCAATGTTTTCACCAACATGTCAGGATTGCGATGGATTCCCACCCACACACCATTAACAAAGATTTTTGTAGCTTGTGGGATAACAGCAGGGGAAATTTCCTAATATAGAAATAAAAGATTAGCCAATTAAAAAGTAAAAAAGATTATAGTAACTAGTAAGATATATATATAATATTTCAAAAACTTGGTGATGTTTACCTCAAGATTTTCTGTACCCCATTCTTCCAAAAACTCTAGAATCGGGGATGCAGCTGATCCGACAGTTATGTAAACCATCAATGCAAGATTCTTCACCAGTCCACATGCCTAGTATAAATATAATAAGCCACAACCACAACATAGGATCACCATTGGCACAAAAATCCTTTGCTTAATTATAAAATAGCAATGTACTTTCGTTCATTTCTTATTACTGCATCCCATTCCTACCTTTATTTCTTTCTATTACAAAGAATACTGTACCTTCAATATTTTTCTTATTAAGATGTACTACACAATTATAAAGATTGGATTTTTTTTAACTTGTTTTTTCTTATCAGGATATTGTAATTAAAGCATCTATCCTATTAGAGCAATGAATATTGCTTTGTATCTGGATGACAAAGCTAGAACTGAGTAGAATTTTCAAAGTACAATGCTGTAATAAGATAATAAGAGGAAATGAAAGCAGAATGCTCAATGCTATAATAAATAATTAGTTAAAATAAATACAAGTACATTGCTATTTATTGGGAGTGAAAATTAGCACTTGGGAATACAAATCATAATAAAAGCAAATTGGCACACTAACCTGCCCTTCGGGAGTTTCTGCAGGACACATCATTCCCCATTGTGAGTTATGCAGCTGCCTTGGTTTCGCCAATTTTCCTATTTATATATTAAAACAACTAGATTTAAGACAAGCTAAAACAAAAAGCAACATGCACCATGGAACTAAATCTAAAGCAAAAAACAGTAATTTCATCAGACATTTTGAGAAAAATTATAACACAAGTTACCTTCACGACCTATAGGTGAAATTACTCTTCGTAAATGTGACAATGTGGATGCATATGTCAGGCGATTCAACTTCTGTGAAACACCAGCCCTAGTTCCAGCTGCATTTGCATTCCCCCAATTCCCAGTAGCAATGGAATATGTAAGCCCACTGGTTATCGTTTCTGTTTTAATTGCAACTTGCAGATTAACATCCGCCCCTTTGTCTACACGCTGCAGAGTATCAAATATAGCGGATTCAATGACCAGATAAAAAACAAGAAACAATGAAACTTGAAGAATTTGAGATTACCTTCTGAACATATGCTCTTACATCTCTTGTTAACTGCCGAAAGAGCTGCATTAACACAAGAGGTAACAAGTTGTTACATGCATATACATATGTAACATATCAATAAAATAATCCAAGAAAAGAAAATAAAAAATTAAAACCTCACCTTTCTAAATAGGCTCCCCAACAATGGACCAGCAAGATCCAACCTTTTGTTGCCATAATGATCCCTATCATCCCCAACCCTCCGACCAAGAGCACATAACAAAAGACGGTGGATGATATAACTGATAAAAGCAGCCAGGCATTACTTCTAAATACAAACTACAACACAAGAAGGGCATTCATGTCTTTTGTGCATAACAAAAAAAATAATAATAATAATAATAATAATAAGGCTTACCCAAAGTAGTAAAAACAAGTTACTTCTACATAGAAACTACAACACAAGAAGGGCATTCACTTCTTCTGCACATAACAAAAAAATAAGGTTTTTACCCAAAGTAGTATGCTTTCTTTGTTTCACAATACTCTCCAACACCCACATGAGGAAGCATTTCTTTTTGTAGAATATCACCGGCAAACCTGTGAAACAACAAATCTTGTAAACACAGATAATATTGAAACAAAAGGACAATAAAAATTTGAAATCATACTTTATTCTCTTCTCTCTCGTGACACCAGCACGGACACCTCTTTTCCCAATGTACTCTAGTGCCACCTGCCATAGAACAAAGAAAAAGAGCCATGGTCGTGATTAATTATGAAGTTTACATTTCATTTTATCAATCATAAACAATGATTGGGAAACTGTAAAGAAAATGAGAAAAAGGGAAGAAGCATACCTCTTGATTTTGTATAACAAATGCTTCTTCTAGTGATGGTCTTAACAACTCCATCATTTGAGTGTCAGCAAAATCATAACAAATGTATTCTAATATATCTTTATCAGCAACAAATCCCAGTGCTCGAAACACGATAATGATAGGAATATCAACTCGGGTATATGGAAGGGTAGCACAAATATATTGACCCGAGGAGCCCTGCCAGTAATCATGAGAAAGAACAACCTACTTCCATTTATTTGTGTATCATAGCATCTTACTTTCTGTTACAGCACTATACTTTCAATTTTTTTTCTTATTAAGACATTTTACTTTGAAAAAAACTATGTGGTTATAGGCTTATAGCAGTGAAATTTTCTTTGTATTTGAATGACACTGCTATAACCAGGTTTGATTTTTCAAAGTGCAATGATGTAATAGGAAAAGATGAAAGCAGAATGCTATGATAAACAAACAAATGGAAGTACATTGTTATTTCCTTTGTCAACATATCATACCCCTCTGGCACTAGTCTGAGAAAGCATCCTGACAAGCATTGTACTTGGTGCTCTACTCTGAGATTCTGTCATTGAACGAACTTCTGCCACATAAGCATATGTATTCGGTTGCCTCTTTTTGAACACATACACATGATTGGTGCTCATCTTCTCTTGAGCAATTAGAACCTTTTCACTGCCATTGATGATGAAATATCCACCTTGATCATAAGGGCACTCACCAAGCTCAATCAAGTCCTGTTCTGAATTCTTATATAATGTACAGTAACTTGAACGTAGCATTATAGGAACCTGAAATGTGTCATACAAATTGATTACACAACTCAACACTTGCACTTTATTGTACAAAAATTTCATTCGGCATACCTTTCCAATGAAGAGCTTATCAAAATTTTCAGTTTCTGTCACTTCTTCACCATCATGCCCTTTCATTATAGCCTTCTTTGATACATCAACAAACAAAGGTGCAGAATATGTCAGATTCCTCAGTCTTGCTGCCTTTGGAAACAATGGAACGATTTCACCATCTGACTCTGTCATCAATGGCTGACTCAGATAAATCTCACTAAAGTTGATCTTATAGATCGTCTGCAAGTTCATAAAGAAGGATATATCAAACATTCAAATTCATTACAGGAGTCAAAGTGCAATTTCCTTGAAAATGCACAATGTTTTGATACTTCAGTTGTTGGATTTTGTTTAATGTTTAGTATAGAATCTGAATCCAACTCACTTACAAGTACTTTAGTTTCACAGTAGTTCAATTGAATTCAAATCGAATTTAGTAATTCAACTATGAGTACTATTAGGCTGGTGGGTGTGGGCAACATGTTAAGACATGTTATCATACCCAAAATTTGCCAACTCATATGCCATGTCATCTTTAACACCATTTGATTTATATAGGAAATGGTGTGCAAATGTTATATTGTTGAAGGTCATCACTAGCCCAATAGAATCATGTTATTGTCTAGAAGAAGTTAGCATGTTCTAGAATGATCTGGAAGATTCTAGAACATTATGGAATACTATGGAGGAGTCTAGAAGATGTCGGAAGATTCTAGAAAACTCTAGAACGAGATGGAAGACCTTGGAAGGCTATGGAACATTCTAGAACACTATGGAAGGCACAAGAATGTCTATACTTATCTAGGGCATTATAGAACATTCTAGAAACATATAAAAGCTTGTAATAGATATAGAATATGGTAGATAGTTCTAGAATAGTCATGAATGTATGTAGATCTAGAAACTTCCTATAAGGAGGTGGAAACACCTATAAATAGGTGTGGAGCTCATTTGCTCCAAACAATCCCAACATCCAAATATCCAAGAAAGCCTCAAAGAAAGCAAAGTGTGTAGTAGTCTCACAAAGTGTAAGTTCTTCTTAAGTGTCTTAATAAAAGTATTGTTGTTTCCCATATAAAGAGTCGTGTTCAACAGTTATAACATGTTAAGAGATACAAAGAGAGTGAGAGAGAGAGTGAGATAATGGCTTTTGATTGGTTGATTCTCACGTTACTTCCCGTGGTCATGGTAACATTTCTTAACATAACACCAAATAACATGAGAGGGGGGCGGTGTTCCGGTGTTATGACGCCGTTATGGGAGCTGTCAAATCAGCATAACGCCATAAGGCGTTGCCCGAGTAGACTTATAATATTATTATTTTGATTCTATAAATCCATCCTGATTGTTTCGTGAATCAATCAATTTCAAAAGGTCTACGCTGATTTTGCCTTCAAAACCAAAACTAGAGTTAAAACCCTAGAATTGAGAATGTGAAACTTATGTTTCAACTTTCAATTCCAATCAACAATTTGAACAAGATCTGCTCCGAAACTGATATCATAATCCTTCTGTGGAACTTCAACAATATACAGAAACAGGATCCAAAACGAACCTCCGCACAATTAGGCTGGTGCCCCGGATTGTGTTGGGATTCAGGTCGGATCTCGATATCTGCATATCCGTCCACAATTTCTTGCATAGTATTCTGAATAAACTCATCAAATGAGTCAAGTTGTTGGCGAACAAGTCCTTTTTCTTCGAAATAAGAACTGTCCAAGAATCCTCTTGGGTTATATCTTCTTCCTCGTCATCGTTGTATGCTTGATCATGCTCTTCCTCCGAATCCATATCAAGTCAAAATCGAGAGGTTGAGGTTCGATCACAGATTTCGAGAGGTTCGATCACAGATTTGGGGAAGCGGGAAGGGTTTAGGCAGGAAGGTTTTAGGGTCTCTCTGTCACAGCGTTCAAGTTGGAGTTGAATGGCGGTGTATTCAAGGCTGACATTGCGCCACATAGGCGATGAGGTGGCTTTTCTTCAAAAAAGAGCAAGCTTAATAAGAAAAGTCGGAGGCGGGAATCGAACAAAATCGAACAAAAGTCAGAGGCGGGAATCAAACACACGACATTCCACAAACAATGCAACAACTTTACCACTAAGCCAATACAACTTCGATGTACTCATTCCTAAGTTTTGTGAATATAACCAAGTTCCGGAATACATAATAAAAATAAAAATTATTATTATTATTATTATTATTATTATTATTATTATATACATACGTATATTTTTAATGTATAAAAATATTTGTATGTTTCATAAATGTTTATGTACCTTTATAAATATATAACATGTATAAATTAATTTTTTTTATAAATACGTTTTTTATATGTATAAATGTTTTTTATACCTTTATAATACATAATATGTATAAATATGTTTTTTTATATGAATACAAATTTCTATAAATAAGTATTTAAATATATAAATATCTTTTTTATATGTATAAATGTATAAAAATGTCTTTATAAATATTTATTTAAAAACGTCTTTATAAATAAATTACATAATAAAATGTTTATATATATATATATATATATATATATATATATATATATATATATATATATATATATATATATATATATATATATATAGAGAGAGAGAGAGAGAGAGAGTCAAGATCAAATAAGAATGAAATTTTTGGTAGGAAGGTAAGAAGTTTTTTTTTCTACATATTTTTTCGCGAACAAACAAAATGAATCATTAGATGATTCATTTGTAAGATGATTCACAAGAAAAAATTCTCAAAAAAACATCTCGATGATTCATTTATACAATGATTTTGTTGTTATTCACTAAAATTGTCATAAAAGTGAATTTTTTCTTAATTACTTAAAAATGAATCATAAAGATGTTTTTTGGGAATTTTTTCTCGTGAATCATCTTATAAATGAATCATCTTACAAATGAATCATCTAGTGATTCATTCATTTTGTTCGTCAAAAAATTATGTAGAAAAAAAACTTCTTACCTTCCTACCAAAAAAATTTTCTTACCGGGTATATATATATATATATATATATATATATATATATATATATATATATATTTGAAAACATATGTATACATCTGATAACGAATTTTATACATTAAAAAACGAACAAAAGTAATCAAACACCAAAAAAAAAAATTATGAGTTTTGGCAAATGAATAAATCAAGAATATAAAAAATTGCGTCTTATATTTTTTTGGTTATGCCTCTAGACGATAGCAACAATAAAAAGAACAAAAAAGGTTTCTTTTTTGTTACAAACTAGTAGCATACATCATTTGATTTTTGTTTATAATAATAGTAAGAATAATTAAAAAAAAGTTTACAGCATTTCATCACAATATATATAAATGTCCCGCATATATCACACAAAATTAAGTTGGTTGTGATGGTAAGCCTTTGGTGTTAAGTACTCATAGATCGTAGTTTCGAATACCCCACCCTTCTTTTCCCAAAAATTCTTCATTTTTCAGTAAGACGAAACAATACGCTGACATGACAGCATGTCAGCCTAATTTTCCTAGTCATCGACACTTTGTAGCGCCATGTGTGTGCAACCGGTTAACCCTCTAAAAAGCCTAAAATGCAAATATATATATATATATATATATATATATATATATATATATATATATATATATATAAATTTTCGGTTAATGAACTAAAAATATTTAAAAAGGTAAAACCAAATATTGCTTGAAAACTTCAAGACTTTTATAACATTAATCCTTAATTGTTTTGTTTTATTGGTATTTAATATAATATAGTCTATAATTAAAAAAAATACATTAAAATAAGTAAAGTCTTTTGTTGAGAGTTTTTTATTAATTCGTTAGTATTAGTATACTAGATGTGAGACATGTATGCTATACGGGTTTATTAAAAATAAAAATTCAATATCAATATATAAACATTAAACATTTTTATGAAGTAATTGAAAAAAGAAAGGAAATCAATAACATTTATGTAAATTTATTCTCAAATTAATATAATGATTACTTTACATGAATAGAATAAGAATATTCCATATATAACTGAGAATTTAATGTAAGAAAATCAAAAACCCCAAAAAATGACAAATGGAAAATAAAGAAAAACATAAAAAGTCATGTGGCAAAATAAATGAGTAGAAGACATGTGGCAAAAAAAATATTCATTTATTAGGGATGATATCAAGTAAAAAAGAGAAATTTATTAATTTGTCAAATTTGCTAAAAAAACATTTTTTACAAAATAGTCACTAAAATTCCAGATGGCTATATCTCATCTATTATTTGACAAATGTTATAAAAAGACGAATTTTTTGCAATCCATACACTAAATCGCAGATGGTTTTTGTTCTATCTGCGATTTCCTCTCTTCCCTATTCGTGATTTTACCTTCTTTTTTTAAGTTAGGTTTGACTACGAATTTGGTTAGGTTGATTATGAATTCGTACATTGTTGACTATGAATTCGTACAAATGGGTATATTTTACATAAATTGAAGCAAAAAAAAGTTTAGCTTATTAGTTATTTCTGTAAAAATATTGTTTTGGTTCTCTATACTAAAATGAGTGAATATTTTGTTTGCATTGTAAACGGGCGGGAGGTGGGAGTTCATAGAGAGAAATCTGGAATATGTTTGTCCTCGAGGAGAATTTTTGAATTTGTTTTGATATTTGAGTAATATATTAGTTATAGGGATTTTATATCTTTGGTGAAAATGAAAACTGGTTTTTTAAATAGATACAAAATCATTCTTCGCTTCCATCATCCTAAAGTACATCATTATATAGTCATAGTTGAAGACATTAATGTTAAAATGTTGATCAATGTATCATTGCATTTTAGTTTTTTAATTCTTACATTTAGTTAACAATTGGGGTTCTAGCATGTTTTATTCAGAATGTCTGATACTTCACCATTTTTTATTTATCTTTTAGGCATTGCGGGTATTTTGAGAATGGAGCAATGGAGCTTGGATGATGGAGCATAGAGAGAAGATGGATTGGACGTGTTGCTTGATAAAACTTGATGATATAACCAAGTCGTTGCATTTCATCATAGCAAAGAACTACGTTTAAAACGCGATCCATGTTACACCGACACGAATTGTGTTTGTCTTTTTCGTCGTTTATTTGAGCGACATGACTTGGGTTGAAGATAAAATGAAGGCAGAGTGAAGATCAAAGGCCAAGTGCAGTTTCAGGAAAAAGCGCAGTCTGGTGCAAAAACACATGGTCATGAGTTCTGAAACTCATGGGCATGAGTTCAAAAGGCACGATCGACATCTAGACCGTGTGTTTCACCCTATAACGGTTATTATTTGTGCTAAAATAGAGGAATTTGGCTCATTGATTCATAGAGCCGATTTTTTGAGAACTTAGGGGGGGATTTTGGGAGATTTTTGAAGACTTCTAATCATTGAAAACACTACTAATTTTAATTTCTAAACATCGAACACTTTCACTTTCATATCTTCGTTTGATTTGTTTTTAGCCATGTATGGCTAAAAAACATAGTTCTAGTTCTTGTTCAAAACATGTTGATTGTTTAACGTGAAGCATATGGATTGATGTTTTGTTTATGATTTTATTCTAGTGAATGTATTCTTGTTTTAACTAGAATCCTTGAATTTGATTTATGTTTAATTGACCACTTATATGAATTGAGCTTTTGTGTGCTTAATGAACTTTTAGGTCACCTAATCGTTCTATAAAGTTAATGTGAGGTAACAAGCAATAAGATTTCTTATTGTAGAACATATATCACATGTTTTCACACTTTCAAGCTTATGATAAGAAATGAACATTGTTAAGAAGCTTGTATAAAACTTAATGTAGTTTCTTAATACAATCCAAGACCATGTTTAGGGTTGAATTAGTGAATTTAGGTTTAATCAAAGAGCGTGTTTTGATTATATAATTTAGCAAGCGATATGTATTAGGCGTGTTAGTATCTTTTAGTACCACCATAGAATAGTAATCATGAATTGCATCAAAGCATAATCATGTTAAGTGACAACATTAAGAACTATAACTGGAACCGTTTAATTCATTGCTTACAAATCTATTTTATTTTTTGCATGTTTTCAAAGTAGATTGTTATTTACATTACTTGAAATTTTGCATACACCCCCCCCCCCCTTTGTGACCAAACTACCTTACAAAAAGAGGTATAGACTATTGTCTCATGTCTCTATGGTTTGACCTTGCTTGCCTTGTACTACTTTTTAGTATATCATAGCAGTGTATTTGGAGTATATTGTACCCTTATTATTGTTGGATTAAATGTTTAAGCCCATAACTATTTTTTGGAATGTACTTGATTTGATTATGAGCATGGTCCTTTTGGGTTGCCTTCACTCATGCAACTTGATAGGATGACAAGTGGATAGAGAGTATAATTTACTATATGAATAATAAATTGGTACTCAGAATGATTTTATTAACATATTACAAGATTAATATATTATGTGGAAATCATATTATTAATTAGTAATCAATCAGAAATTAATCTAGTATTAATTTTGGGATTAAAGGAACTGATTAATAATTGAGGGACTGTTTTGCAAATCATTGATAGTTGCAAAATTGGGTTGATGGACTCCATAGAGTGGAGTGGACGAAATCCTATTAGGAAGCCCAATAGATTTCGTCCAAGGGCTCTAAAGAGGGAGTCCATGGGCTACTTGTTGCCTAAGCAAGGTATTAGGGTTTCCACCTGAAAACCCTAACAGCCACAGCTATATATAGAACCCTCTACATAGGAATTCCGGCCCTATGTTTATTGAGAATACCCTGGCCGAAATTTCCTTGCCTCTCTAAGTTATCATTTGTATTGAGTGTTTGTGACTCCATTAGAGGTACAACACTCGGGGCACTAAGCTTTCAAGAGTCAAGGATTATTCTTGTATTACAATATAACAAGTGAGGTAATGTTCTAAACCTAGTTTATGTATGATTTTCAAAATTGTATGCTAGTCCTTTGGGTTATTTCTTTGGAGTTTGTATTTGCATGTCCAATAGAAAAAACTTAGATCCAAAGCATTAGGGTTGCATGTACACTATAGGAATGTTGTAGTGCTCAAAAGCCGTCAATTATTTGTTGGATTTGACACTGTGACATCCCCAATTTCACGGCCATAAAAGATCGATTTGTTTATGCTTATTTTAAAAAGGAGAGTATCCTTTTTTAGGAATAACATTGCGGAATTTGTTCCCAGAAAACATGATAATGATATTATCAAAGCATTTCCGAATAAATGTATTTTATTTATATTAAAACGTTGGGATGTCATCGTCAATACAGAAACATAAGCATAACGAAATATTACAAGCCTTATAGTAATTAAACTAGTGGCCTAATACTTCTTGAATCTCTCAGCAGAATGTATATTTCATATCGCTACCTGTGATACAATAAACTGGGTGGGTCAGGTTGGGAAACCTGGTGAGTACATAAGGTTTTCAACCCACAACAATATAATTATTATGTTTAATCATCAAACAATTAACCCAAATTCTCATCCTCATTATCTTCTTTATTCTTAAGGATCTACCCTAAGGATCATTTATGCTGACAGTACTAGTTCAAGGATTCCTCCATGATACATGTCAATAGGTATCCTTCAATATTTATTCCTAAGGAATAGGCATGAAGTTCATCGTTGCCAGGATTTATCTAATACGCACTAAGTCCATAACTGCCAATGTTATCCATTAGACACTAAGTCCATAATTTTCAGTAATAATCTATAAGGCACTAAGTGCATAGTTTTCAACGTTCATCTATAGGGCACTAAGTCCATAACTTCGAAGGGTTATCTCCTTTATTGACAATACTATTTTTGGGAGTCCACCCACAATACATGTCAGTGGGTTTTTGGAGTACATATGGTGAACACTTAGTTCAAAAACACCTACATGTTGTGAGTCTGCTAGCGTTCCACTGGATTGTTGTCACACCCCCGGCCGAGGCGGCGAAACACGTCAGGTTGTGTGACTAAGTTCGTTAAAAATTCATAACTTTGTCATCCGACATCCGTTTCGACTGTCTTTATATCGTTACTATTAACGAGATCTTCATTTATCATTTAGATTGTGTCTGCTAAATACGATCGATCTAAAATTCGATTTCTGAGTTGTACATTGTTATGCTGAATCTTCGAAAAATCATAACTTCCTCAAATTAAATCAGATTTGGACGTTATCTTTATGCACGCTCTCGGCTTAACGTCTACTACAAATTTTGTTTAGATCACTAAGGCTAAAAAGTATTTTGTCAAAAATTTACTTTTTACGATACGCAGAGTCGTGTCGGTTTAATCGTGAAACTTCGACGGGTCATAACTTCTTCGTTATAAGTCGGATTTCAACGTTCTTTATATGTACGGAATCCTTGTGACATATACTATAATTTTGGTTAATATTATTTATCCTAAATAATCTTCTATCAAAAAGTCTTTTTTGATGTTTATTATCTCTAAATTGACTAGCCCGAATCTGCGGGCGTTACAGACACCCTAACAAAACTCTTTTGAAAACCACCACAGGGAGAAGAAGAATAGTTGAATATGCATAAAATAAATACCACTAGCAACAAATACCGATTTTAAAAACATAGGATGCCCACCGATAGATAAAGTCGAAACTTTCCACTTAGACATCTTTTTTGGAACTTGATTTTCACAGGATTCCAACTAACAACTGTAACATCCCAAAATTCAAGGCCAAAAATTTCATTTTTAAATAAGTTATTACATATAACCATCAGTATAAAAACATTCATAATAACATTTCGTGTCAAACCAAAATGTCAGTAATCAAGACATATTATCATAAAATCATATCAGAGTGTAATCCCAAAGATCTCATGTGCGGAAAACATAGTGTGATGCGCTGCGATCAAGCCGGCTCCTTTCCTTTGAAAACGAGTACCTAAAACCAAAACTGTAAACCGTAAGCACAAAGCTTAGTGAGTTCCCCCATCATACCACATACCATACAATCATATAACATACATATACTGCCAGACATATATGGGTGCCCGACCTACCCCTTCGGTCCTCTCGACCGGATACTGCCTAGCATATCTGGGTGCTGGCCTCCCCTTCGGTCCTCTCGACCGGATACTGCCTAACATATCTGAGTGCTGGCATCCCCTTCGGTCCTCTCGACCGGATACTGCCTAGCATATCTGGGTGCTGGCCTCCCCGTCGGTCCTCTCGACCGGATACTGGGGACTATTTCACCCCTCTACTACTACCACATAACATATAACACATAATCATATTCTATCTAGCATGGCTGGGTATGACTACCCCCTTCGGCCCTATCGACCGGAAATCTTGGGGACTATCTCCCCTACTGCTACTAGCATATAACATCATATCATACTAGCACATAACACATCAGGTAGTAGCAAACCTAGATGAATATCACAAAGACAGTCATCTAACATACAACTCCTACTGGTGGGCCGACATTGTGGCCGTAGACCTACCGCTATTGGAAGGTAACTCACCTCACACTGCTGAAGTCCCGTAGACACAATCCCATACTGCTGAAGTCCCGTAGACTCAACCCCAGCTGCTGGATGACAGATTCCCGAACTTTCAACACCAAAATAACACCCAATTAATAATTGGGTTCCACTACATAACCATGAGTACATACTTTGGATAATTACTACATTACCCCAAGCTTGGCTTTATGCAAGCCTAATGCCCAATCCATAGGCCCAAAGTCAATTAGAAATCAAAGCCCAACATATGGCCCAATTTTCCAAATTGAGCCCAAGTCTATACATGGTCTTATTCTAAGGCCCAACATCATGTAATCATTAAGGCCCAACTATGGCCCATCATTGGCCAATTTTCCAAATTGGGCCCAAACCCCTTACATGGGCCTTACCCTAGGCCCATTAAATTATTCTAGTCCAATTGCTTGACGTTAGATGGCTCATTGATAACCCAAGTGAAATTAGGGTTTCACATAAAATGACGATTAGGGTTAAGTGTTTCTCATTTAACCCATTAAAGACTTAATCCATTAAAGACTTAATCCATTAAGTCCATCATTCTTCTAAATAAGTCATATGGTGTGATTGGGCTTAATCACACAATTTCATTCCAATGGCCCAAAAGTGGGTCCTAATAAGTCCAAGCCCATAAATCCAATATTAGGGTTTTCTAAACCCTAATTAGGGTTTCCAATCCATCTTAGCCCAATAGGCCCAATTGATATGTCTTTAAGCCCATTAGGGTTTCCTTAGATCAATTAGGGTTTTGCTAGGCCCATTAGGGTTTCACTAATCGGGCACCACCCACTACCACCTCGGGTAGTGGTGGTCAACGGTGGCTCACGGCGGCGGCCACCACCTCACGGTGGTGGTTAGGGTTTCTAGTCCAATCGAGTCCAAGCATCCCAAACGACATCCAAACACAAATAAGCACACCGCCACCCAACGCGGCGGCTGGTGGCGGCAGGAGGCGGCAGCCACCACCTCACGGTGGTGGTTAGAGATTCATTTCATTATTCCGATTTCCAGTTACATTTTACAATGCTAATCTCAACTAAACACACACAACCACTAAGACACACACACGGTGGTTCATGGCGGCAGCCACCACCTTATGGTGGTGGCAGTGGCAATTCTTGATTTCCAGCTAGACCCACACACATCTCATGCAGCTATACCCACTAACACATCATAACACGCACACAACCACCCTTGTGGTGGCTGGTGGCGGCAGAAAAGGTATGAACGGCGAAAACCACCATGGTTGGCTGCCATGGTGGTGCCCTTGCTTTCCGACGACACAAACACTCCATATACACACAATAAACATAAACGGATAGGAATTCTGCCGAGTACATACATGTGTGAAACCCACATCCAAACTAAGGCTTCCACACGTAACCGGAGCCCTAACGGTGGCTGAAAGATGGTCGGAACGACAGACTAATCGGAGTCCAGAGAAACAACGTCGTTCACGACCGTATGGACCTTGGCGAACATCGGCTAGACTGAAACGGCACAGAAAAGGAGGAGGAGGAGTGGTCGCATCGATACGAGGTTGGCATCTTCTCCAGTGGACGACAGCAACATCCCTGACTCTCGGATCTGGCCACTGTGTTGGCGTCAACAGCAATGCTCTCGCTGATGTTGGCAGTCGCTCCAGAGGTTGGCTTCGGTGGCTTTCCGGCTTCACAGGTGAGGATGCGGCGGCATAGGCGAAGGGAGACATAAGGAGGGTGGTGGCTGCTTCAACGATTAGGGTTAGGGTTATGGTGAAGGTGACGGGCTTAATACCCGCTCATATGCACACCTTTGCTCATATTACACTTCCAACCCCTCAAAGACAATTCTTTTCAAATTTAATCCATAATTTACCCTTTAGCCCTTGATCCCATAATTTCCTTTCATAATAAGTCCCGAAATTACCAACCAGCCCCCTAAGCCCTCAAATCTTTTCAATTTAAGTCCATAAATTACCAAACGCACCCTGACTTTTGAAATCCTTTTCAAATTAAATCCAGAACTTACACTTTTAACCCCCAACTTCTAAAATTATGACAATTAGCCCTTCGAGACCATCCTTTGATATATAATTACTTATTTTAGGGCTACTATTCATTCATTAATTTATTTATTTATTTATTAAATAAACAGGGTGTTACAACAACTCTGGACATATTTTGACCAACCGGTAACCCAATATATGTAAAAGGAAGTTTAGCAGGTTTACACCCTACCACCTTTTCAAAACTAATAACCTCATCCCATGTCACACCAATACCAAATAAATTTGTTTTTTACAAAATAATCAAACCCGACACTAAATAAAACAATTTAGAATAGTTACCATATTCACCAAATTATGTCTATCGGAATCGCCAAGAATAATCATATATCATTTGCATAGAAACATATAAGAAAGCATATACCCATCTATACTAATACGTAGTCCAAATAAATACTCGCATATAACACATCTTCAATGGTTATATGCAATCCTTCCATAACAAGATAAAATAAGAAAATAAGATAAATGATCTCCCTGTCTTAGACCCCTCTATAACTGAAATGCACTTGTAGGACTCCCATTGATTAACACAGAAGCTCGAGCTGATTGGAGACAACCATGTATCCAAGGTCTCCATTTTGTACCAAAGTTCAAAATTTACATGACATGATCCAAGTACTCCAAACGCATTGAATCATAAGCATTGGTAAAATCAATTTCAAGAATCGTCATCTTTTTCTTCTTCTTTTTATACCTCTCAACCACTTCATTAACTATTAACGGGCTATCAAGGATTGTATGTCACTGATAAATGCAGGTTGCTCACTACTGACAACACAATCAATCACTTTGGTCATACGAAGAGCTAAGACTTTAGCCAGAATCTTATATTGTACTCCAATAAGACTGATAAATCTGAAATCATTAACCACAACCAAACTGTTGACCTTCATAATCAATGTAATAAAAGCAGAGTTACATTTAGATATGTTTGTGTATATGTATTGTTGGTGTTGGTTTATTTGGTCTTTTACTCTCTCTCTCTCTCTCTCTCTCTCTCTCTCTCTATATATATATATATATATATATATATATATATATATATATATATAGAAAGAGATAGGTTCATATGTTTTTTACAACTATTGTGTGCTTGTAGGAACCAATGAGAAGTCAAAAAATAATTAAATCATTAATAAATAATAGAAGGGTATAAGAGTAATCTACATTATAATTAATTTTGGTAAAAGAAAACAAAATCAATTGATATCCCATTAATTTAGGTTATCAGTTTCACAAACCTATAACACCACCACCGATCCCCCTCTTTCTCTCTAAAAATCATCGTCTAGAACCACCATCATCTTGGTATCTCTTTACATGCCCGAAAACCCCTCTCATATCTTTATTCTCCAGAGCAATAGCACTATCCCACACCACCGTCGAACCATCAACTTTGAGAATCGGAGAACAACAGTGTTTGGTGACAAAACAATTTCCCCTAGGTGCAAAATTTCTAGGGTTTGAAAAATCCTCTAATGGAAGGAGGTTTTAGAATCGTTTTCCCTTGATTCAGATGGCATCAATATTGTTATTGTTTGTCGTATTCTTGTTCAGTGTCGTTGCTTTTCCACTTGTTTCCGAGAAAATGAGAACTTTTGTGAGTTTTTTCATTGTTTAAAATTTCGCCAACTTCATATGTATCTATGTGCAAGTTCCAAATATATTTACAATTTGTTGGATGAAATTGGATTAAATAGATTGTCTAATAATCTGTGAGTTAAATTTGGATTAATTGGTGTTTTTGTTCATTTTTTTTCTATTAATCGTTGATAAACTTATAAATAAGTTATTTTTGTAGGTTAGATTTGCTTTGTATTTTTCTTACTGTAAGATGATATTTATATTCAAGAATAGTAAAATCTTAATTTTATCTAAGAAAAATAAATTAAGGTGTGTGATAAAATTCTACTGGAACATGAATGTATGTGTAAGGATCGATTAAACATTCTCAAAGAATTTTTCTGTTAGAATTTAATTTTATAAGTTTGAATGCATACATATTCTAAAAGAACTGTTCTTTAGCATATGTTGTATGAGTATATTCTATAAGAATGTAACACCGTAAATTTTCAAACAAAGTTTTCATTTTTAAAACACAATTATCCCATTATCACAATCACAAAATCTCATAGAATATCAAGTTATCAAATCTTATGTTCCAAAACACAATCCAGGGTCCTATAAAAACATATCTCCAACTCGGGTGTGTGTATAATCACGTCGGTGCCTTCCCGTGATCCTGAGAGGTACCTGAAACACATAACACATAACACGGTAAGCACGAAGCTTAGTGAGTTCCCCATAATACCACACATAATTCATTAGCCTCTCATGGCTATGCTCGGATAAGACCCTCCGGTCAATGTGTCTCAGTGGGACCCTCCGATCCCTCAACTCGGTAAGCTCATTATAATACACAACATATATCACAAAGACATAAATCAGGATATCTCAATACACAGTATAAGCACATAAGAACCTCCGGTCACACATAGATTACCACTCAAGGTAAGTATAGTGAGGAGACTCACCTCGTAAACAAGCAAGTAATAACCTCGTACACAAATCTCAAACTAGCCTCCGCCTAACACATAGGATAATTATCTCTAATTAATACTCTATTCACAACTCTAAAAAAATCAAGGCTATTCTCTCTCTCTCTCTCTCTCTCTAACTCTTGGAATGGGTAAAAGACCATCTTACCCCTACATGGCTCTCATAACCCTGTCTTGACCCAAAACCCTAAAGTCAACAGAAGTCAACGTCCGAGTCAACAGTCCATGTTTGACCTGACTCGCTGAGTAAATCCATGTGACTCGTCGAGTCCACTCGTTTCTCGTGAAGGTCCAGCTCAGCTCGTCGAGTTGACCCCCAACCCGCCGAGTTATCGCATGATCAAGTTCATCGAGACAAACCCTAACCCACTCGTCGAGCCAGCTCATGGACTCAGCGAGTCCCTTCAATCTGATTTCTCATTCAGACGTTTTAAAGCAGATCCACCACTCCAAACACTAGATCTAGCATCCTAAGACTCGATTGTCATGTAAAGCTTCGATCTTTACGTTCATGCAAGATATTTTTGCTCCAACATACCAATATATGCTCTCACAAGGTGTTAAGCACAATAATAGCTCATATGAATGAATAAAGTTGGGACCTTTAGACTTTAGGGACCTCACAAGGTCCAGATCTGAGGTCTAAACCTCATGATAACTCAATATGCTCGAAGTCCCAATAAAAGGTGGTAAAAAGCCCTAAAACTCCATACACATGAGATCTAACCAATATAATGAAAAAGGTGCAGACTTTTTACCTCCCTCAGAAGCTCTGGACGAAGTATCACTAGATCCAACAACCCCCTCCTTGTTCCTTGCTTGATGTCCCTCTCTTCTCCCTAATTGATGCACTAAAAATCTCAAGATTAACTTCTCTTTCACTCTCTAGCTCAAGTGGGCGATTAGGGTTTCTCTCAAGGGTGTAAGGTAGTTGGTGTGGCAGAAATTAGGGCTTAAGGCCCCTTAAATAGGTCACAAACCCGGGGATTTAGGGTTTCATCCCACAACGCCAACTCGGCGAGTCGGCTCTCTGACTCGTCGAGTTGGTCACTAAACCCATGTGGCCAATCTCGACACTACTTAACGAGTTGGTCTCACAACTCGTCGAGTCACTCAATAAATCCCAAAATATAAATACATAAATAATATACCTGGAACCCTTGTGACATATGCTACAACTTAGTTAAGATTATTTATTCTAAATAATATTCTATCAAAAAGTCGTTTTCGACACTTATTGTCTCTAAATTAACTAGCACGGATTTGCGGGCGTTACAATTATCTCCCCCTTAGGATGATTACGTCCCGAAATCATCAACGACAAAAGGGCTTGTATAATGATCCTATATGTTATCTCTTCATACTAGGTAATAACCGTAACTTCTATGTTTCTTTGAACGAGTATCTAACTCCTGGACTTCTTGACTGCAGGCGGTGCTCGATCTTGCACCCGCTCTCTAACTCATGTTAGACTCCAAACTATGACCTTCAAGTCACAATCTCGATCCTTACTGGAGACTCCTTCTTCTTCTTAACAAACTTAAGATAAGTTCTTTGATTTCTACAATAGACCGATGGGTCACATTCTAATGACCTTTCATCGTATGATGCAATGCTTAGACTCAGGTCTTTTAGAGTCAAAGTCCAGAACAGACTATACCTTCCTTCATGTTCTAATGTGATATGATCACATTCTAGTATGTAGCACTTCTAGCTACCAGCTTCTTACTTTAACGGTTCTATTGATTGCTTCGATTTCACTTAGATCTCTTGGCTTAAGTCGGATGCTACATCGATCTTGGTTATTTGAACCTCGTAACATACTCTTCTTAGTCGGACTCGATCTGGTATGACCACTAGGGTCAAAATAAAAATCATCTTCTTAGTCATTACCGAAACAATGGTAATGACATACTTGAACAAAATAGAATCAATTACCAGTTTCTTGGTAACATTGTGACCTTCCCTGATCCAAGTGTGGGTCTTGTGCTTCCGGTAGTATAGGCCTCTACTACCATTCACACCTACTCATACTCGTCCCAAGTATTGTCTCACAGTTTTCCAAGTCACCATACAAGAAAATCACATAAGAACTTAACACACCAGATAACAAAATGAAGGTTTTATATTATTCCTTGAAATGATTACGAAGATGTTAAATTTCACCCTAAACTATGCCTCTAATAGGCTACACCATACACTACTATCCACATGGCTACTACATAACTCGACCTTCGGATATAAAGTCCTCATCCTCGATTCCTCGCGTTGTTTTCTGCTTCGTCGAGGATCATGTGGAATGCCCTTGGCCTTGGTGGTGTGTCTGGCCTTGCTGCCTCGTTTTTCTTTGGGCACACTCTAGAAATATGCCCTTCTTTGTTACATCCGTATCACACCTTCTAGTTGGATGCGCACTTGCTAGCGTAAAGCCTTGTCTTTCCACATTTGTAGCAAGTCACCTCCTCGCCACATTTCCCGAAGTGTTTCTTTTTACACTTCTCGCACCACTTAGCTTCACCACCTCCTCCTCCTCCAGCCTTTGGGAATTTGCTCTCCTTCTTTGAAGATCCTTCATACTTCCTCTTATCGCCAACTTCAGCTTTTTCCATACCCTTTTCCCTTATTTGGGTCTCAACATTCTTGGCTGCCCAGACGGCGGCTTTTTAAGTGGTTGCTTATTTAACCATTTGACCAAAGTCTGCTGGTAATCCATTGGCAAACTTGTTGACCTTGGAGAGTTCAGTTGGAACTAGGTAAGGAACAAGCTTCATCTTCTCCGTAAACTTGTAGCATACTCGGTGACACTCATCATTCCCTTCTTCAGATTCTGGAACTCATTGTCGATCTCCAGAAGATCCTGCTCAGAGCAGCACTGCATCTTCAGTTGCACAGGAAATATTCCCAAGACATCTTGCTTGCTTCTCCCTTGGGCATTGTATTAGCTAGTAGCTTCCACCAGCTTAGTACTCCAGACTTTAATAGAGGAACCGCGAAAGCGGTCTTCTGTCTGCTGCTACATTCGCAACTCTCAAACATTGTCTCCATTTCGGAGATCCAGTACATAACTTCCACTGGTTTTGGGCTCCCAGAAAGGCACGGTGGTTTGGATGCCATGAAATCCTTGTATTTGCATCCCCGTCAGTCGTTTCCTCTGTCTTGGATATTCCTTCTAGCCATTGGATGTTCAGCTTGACCAACGGTCCTACTGTAGTTTCCTTCCTCCGACTATCCATCATTCAGCTCGGGCTGTTCAATAGGTATTGTAGGTTCGTCCCTATTTTCTTGCAACATTTGCCTCATCTCTTCTCTTTGTTTAGCCAGCATAGCCCGAATCATGACTTGTACTCCAGCCATTGTGATTGGCTCAGGTCTAGCTGCTTCTACTGGTACTTGCTCAATCACTTGGGGTTGAGGCTGCTGATTCCTATTTCCGTTTGCATTTCCAACTCCGCTTCGGGTTCTTGCCATTTTGATATATACACCAAATCAAACGTTCGGTGTGTAATGACGAGAATTAAGATAGGAAAGATTTTATTTACGATCGACGTGTGAATCTCCCTATCACTCCGAAAAGTTACATGCCGGTTCAAATACCGTAATCAAACGTTTAGAAATCTGAACACATATAATTTCCAGATCCGGTCGGCAACAGACCATAAATCCGATCAGACGATAGCATCATAAAACATCACAAATCATTTAGCACATAAAAGCATGTTAGGCATTTTCCCTAAATAAGCTAGTGCTTGTGTCTATTCATGTGTACCTAAAATATAATAGACACACTTCTCACGATCATCGCTTAGCATTCTAAGTTTAAGTCTAGAAATAAATCATTATTCCTAGTTCACTTAAACTAATGCTCTGATACCAACTGTGACATCCCCATTTTCACGGCCAGAAAAGACCGATTTGTTTATGCTTTATTTTGAACATCAGAGTATCATTTTAAAGGAAAATGTTGTGGAATTTGTTCACAGAAAAACATGATAAATACGTTATCAAAGCATTTCTGAAGAAATGTATTTTACTTATTTTAAAACATTGGATGTCATTGTCAATACAGAAACATAATCATAAACAGACCTTACGTTCATTTACACTAGTGATTCGCATCTTCTTTAATCTCTCAGTGTAATATAGCCTCGTATCGAAACCTGTGAAAATAATCTGAGTGGGTCAGGTTGGGAAACCTGGCGAGCACATAGGGTTTTCAACCCACAATAATATATTTATTATGTTTAAACATCAAACAATTAACTCAATTACCTATCCCCATTATCTTCTTTACTCTTAAGGTTCTACCCTGAGAATCAGTTATTCTTCGTTCATTCATTCCTAAGGGTTATCCTAAGGAATAGGCACGAAGTCCATCGTCGCCAAGGTTTATACAACAGGCACTAAGTCCATAGTCTCCAGGGTTCATACAATAGGCACTAAGTCCATAGTCGACATGGTTTATACAATAGGCAATAAGTCCATAGTCGCAAGGGTTTATACAATAAGCACTAAGTCCATAGTCTCCAGGGTTTATACAGTAGGCACTAAGTCCATAGTCGCCAGGGTTTATACAATAGGCACTAAGTCCATAGTCGTCAATGTTTACTTATATCCTCTTTAATCCCTCCTTATTCATCTACCCATGTTTTACCCAACATATTCGTAGATATAAAATACATATATAGTTTAAATCATTGAAAACATGTATAAAATCGTTCATCCAACATAGACAGCAAGTATTCAAATAATATGCACGCATAGCACGTAATTTATATAAAATACTTCATATCTATGTGTAAGATGAAAGTAACTATTCACTGACCTGATAAGGTGGTGATTCCGAACTCAGACAGCGCTTCGCTTCTTAAAAACAACTTCCTTTGACGAAACCTAGTATTATTACCACTAAAGTTTAGTCTAATACCCACCGAGACTAATTAATAGTCTTAGTATTATTATTATTATATAAGCGTTAAACAATATCTTTCAACTACTATGTACAGACAGAGGCCAGACATGAAACACCGGAGGGTAGGATCATTTTGGCATATAACACTTCTGAAATCCAACAACCCAAGTGGTCCTTCAAACATGATTCCCCGTACCACGAGTAGTTAAAAAGATATTATAACGACACTTATATAACTCATAATAATAGCCCAAATATTTATTATAAGGTCCTAATAACATTACTTTAATTAAATATAAGCTATATTTAAAATAGCGTATGCATATCTTACTTACAACGGGTTTTTTCTTAAAAACCGGGCTTCGCTGAAGCAGAGTTTCCAAGCCGAAAAGCTCTTTTTCTCGGAGCCTTCGGGAGCTCCGGAGCTTCATTCTAGTGCTAAGGAACTTCCCTAGACTCTGGGGGGATTGGGGATGGCTAGAGAGAGAGTAGTGAGAGAAAGAAGAAGTGAATTTGTTAAGAAAGAAGGTTGGCCTCGTATGCCTTTTATAGGCCGACAGGCCTCGCATACGTGGGGCGTACTGCTGATCTACGCGACGTGTAAGGACAAGTGTCCGAACTTCGGTGGTGGTACGTGGCATCTTCTGGACCGCATGTGAAAGAGTCCACTGGGCGTACTTCGGTCTACGCGGGGCATCCGAAGAGAGACGTGTCAGCACCGAGTGCGAGACCGTGGGGAGCAAGGGAGGGTTGAGATCATGCCACATCATCACTTATCGCAACTGCCCACCTCCAACTTCTAAGTTCTGTAACTTTGCCTACGAGCTCCGTTTTTGACGTTCTTTATATCCATTCGTAGGCGGGACCGTTCTCTACAACTTTCGTTTAGACTCCGTCGGCGACTTTATTTTTAAAGTTATATTTTTAACAGGTCGGGACAGGAAAAGTCTGTTAAAAATTCATAATATCTTCATCTGACGTCCGTTTTCGTCTGTCTTTTTACCGTTGACTTACTATTAACGAGACCTTCGATTCTTGTTTAGGTTGTGTGGGCCAAAAATGGGCCGATCTAACATTCGAACTCCGGGCTGTGTATTGTTGATCCGAAACTTAGAAAAATCATAACTTCCTCATACGAAGTCAGATTTGGGCGTTCTTTTTATGCACGCTCCCGGTTTAACGAACACTACGACTTCTGTTTAGATCGTTAAGGCTAAAAATCACTCTATCGTAAATTCACTATTTATGTCACACAGTGTCGTGTCGGTTTCGTCGCGAAACTTCGACAGGCCATAACTTCTTCGTTATAACTCGGATTTCGGCGTTCTTTATATGTCCGGAACCCTTGTGACATATGCTACAACTTAGTTAAGATTATTTATTCTAAATAATCTTCTATCAAAAAGTCGTTTTCGACACTTATTGTCTCTAAATTGACTAGCCCGGATCTGCGGGCGTTACACATATGGTTGGATTGCCGCCAGCAGGCCCCAACACTCAGCTCCAGGATTTGTTACCACTGCGACCAGGTTGCCCATGTGAAGGCCAACTATCCCTCACTTGCTGGTAGGCCAGAGCATGCCCCATCGCCAGCTACTTTGAGGATCACGGATGGGATTCAGGGTAAGGTGGAGCCACCGATAGATCGAGGTCGCAATTTTCAGCTCTCTGCAGAGCAGGCCAGAGCAACTCCAAATGTTGTGACTGGTATGTTTCTACTCATCATTCTACTGATTATGTTTTATGTTGTGCTTATATGTATGTATGTATGTATGTATATATATATATATATATATATATATATATATATATATATATATATATATATATATATATATATATATATATATGCCCTGATAAGTACGTTCCTAGTGAACTCTTTGCCTGCTCTTGTGTTGTTTGACTTGGTCGCGAGTCTGTCTTTTGTATCTCGATCATTTAGTAGGGAGTTTGGTATGCTTATTGGGGAGTTGGAGTGTCCGTTGTGGGTTTCTATCGCCAACGAGCATGAGGTTTTTGCATCGGAAGTATATACGGGTTGTGTATTGTATTGAATTAGGTGTATAAGCCCATAATTATAATTGGTATGTACTTGATTTGATGGTAGCATCGTCCTTTTGGGTTGCCTTCACTCTAGCAACATGACAGAATGACTTTTGGAGAGAGAGGTTAATGAATGATTTATTAATATATCATATGAATAATGTATTAATTAGAAATCATGTTATTTAATCAGAAATTAATGTGGAATTAATTTTGAGATTAAAGGAACTGATTAAAGGAACATGGACTGTTTGCAAATCATTGATAGTTACAAAACTGGGCTGATGGACTCCTTAATTAGGAGTGGATGAAATCCTATAGGGAGGCCCTATAGATTTCATCCAAGGCCTACTGGTAAGAGTTCCATGGGCTGCTTAAGCCTTAAGCAGGAAATTAGGGTTTCCTCCAGAAACCCTAGCAGCCCTCAACTATATAAGGAACCTTAGGCTTAGGATTTGGGGCTCTATACTTACTAAAAGTAACCCTAGCCGAATTGCAGGTGTCTTCTCTCCTCTCTAATCTCATCCTTTTCTAATGGTGTTTGTGACTCCATTAGAGGTGCAACATTTGAGGCACTAGGCTTTCAGAAGTCAAGGATCTATAAGGAACACTTGTTATTACTAGATAGCAAGCAAGGTAACATCTAAACCCTAATTTCATATGGATTTCGAAAATTGTATGCTAGATCTAGGGTTTATTGCTTTGGTATTCATTCTCATGTTCAACTAGTGAAAAACTTAGATCCAAAGCAATTAGGGTTGCATGATCACATATAAATGTAGATATGCTCAAAGCCCATCAATAGTATCAGAGCCTAGGATGTTTTTCAGTTGTATTTGATGCAATAGTGAACTGTCAAAAGCAGAAGCAAAACAGATTCACAATCTATATGCAGAACTCAACGAGTCCAATGAGGAACTCGACGAGTTGGGCTAACTCGACGAGTTCATAGCCTGACTCGATGAATTGACTCGTCAGATGCCTGATTTTTCGATTTTCATATCTTGTTTGGATTAGGATAATTACCATAAAAGTTTAATTTTGAAATATTAAATTCTAAACCCTAGTATTTTAAAAGTTTAAAATACACCCTTATACTATTATATAATTAAAATTATAATTTATATACATATATATATATATATATATATATATATATATATATATATATATATGTATGTATATATATAAGAAAAGGTCAGTCTTACCGTTAGTAGGCCTCATTCACGAAGCCGATCTATAAGGGGGTATAAGGAAACTGCCTATAAAATCGATTAATGGGGGTCCACTCTCACCCACCGCTTCCTTGATTGGTGGAGGGTCGTTAGCCGAATGGGTAGGATAGGACATTAAACTCTCATTAATAAGTATAATGATCTATATAAAGTAATTAAATGATTTTATAAATTCTCAATCTTAGTTACTTTAGGAAAAAGTGAATTTGATACTAATCCATGAAATTGCACATTGCACTTTGTCAAGTCGTTAGTGGAGCGTGTGTGGTTAACCGACACACTAACTTGGACTAACAAAGGGTGGCGATGGGTAGCTCGTAAATTAACATTGATTAATGGCGTGTGTGGTTAACTTGCACATTGATTAGGTGATAAATGACATCGAGAGGACCACGCTAATATGCATGGTTATTTACACCTTATTTGTGATCCTCGGTATCCGAGTCACAAATTTGAAGGGCATAATCGAGATTAAACATGTCATTGAATAGTTCAATGAATCTCAAAAGATCTAGGAATTTCATTTAATAAAACCTAATTTAAAATTTCGTTTTTCGTGGTGAAATTGGTAAATCGTCATTTACCTACCTTCAAATAATTTACAATTATATTACGGCATCCCTTTTCTGAATTGTGAATTATTGTGTTGGGTCCTAGCCTTAATATTTCATTTTGGGTGTAATATTAACGATTTCCTGTCTAATCAAAACTTGTTATTCTTCCTTTTCAGATAGTCACATCACTCATAACAACCAAGATGAAGGATGGAGAGTCCATCACGACCCACCTGCAAAGGATGCAAAGATATGTGGATCGGTTGCTCAAGCTTAATGTGAACTTTGATGAAGAGCTGGCTATTAACATAGTCTTACACTCTTTGCCTCCTTGCTATGATCAGTTCAAGATGACTTATCATCTGAGCAAAGAGGAAGTCACCTTGAGCAAACTTCAAGGTTCGTTAAGAACTGCAGAAAGTGGATTGAAAGGAAAAGGTGTTGAATCCACTCCTATTGCTGCCCCAGTCTTGGCTATTGGAAAAGGAAAGGGGAAAAAGAGTTAAGTTCCCTCAAAGAACTGGAAGGGAAAGTCTCATGATGGATCTTCTTCAAGTGGATCCAAAGGAAAATCCAGTTCTGCCCCTCCTTCCTCAGATCCAAAAGAAGCAACGTGCTTCTACTGCCATGAAAAGGGGCATTGGAAACGAAGCTGTCCCAAGTACATGCAGTACATAAAGGATGGCAAGATCAAGCCTACCTTGGCAGGTATTTATACAATTTTGTCTAAAAATTCATCGCATTCTCATTCTTGGATCTTTGATACAGGATGTGGTTTTCACATTTGCTCTGACTTGTAGGGACTAAAAGAAAGTAGGAATGTGGAGCTTGGGAAGATGAACTTGATAATGGGCAATAGGAGATCTTCACATGTTACCAAGATCGGCGTTTATTCTTTAGAGCTTTGTAGTGGATTATGTTTAGATTTGAATAATTGTTGCTACTCGTCAGAAATGACGAGGAATATTATTTCTTTTCATGGTTTGTACAGATAAGGGTTTAGATATTCATTTAATAATGAAAGTGATTCTATAAATGCTTATTATAATGGTATTTTTTTATTTTGAAGCATTGCCTTGTAATGGTGTATATGAAACCGTGATGGTTGTAGACAACTTAGGAAATAATGTGTTTCATATTGATTCGTCTAATGGTTTAGACAATGCATGCTTGTGGCATTGTCGTCTTGGACATGTCAACAAGAAGTGCATTGCCCAACTCCAAAAGGATGGAATGTTGGAGTCATTTGACCTAAGGTCAGATGACATGTGTGAGTCTTGTTTGCTTAGGAAGATGACTAAATCACCTTTCACTGGTACTTGTGAAGGAGGTGAAGGATTGTTGGATCTCATACACACAGATGTGTGTGGGCCCTTCAGATCCACCACAAGGGATGCAAATCTGTTCTATGTGACTTTTACTGATGATTATAGCAGATATGGCTATATCTACTTAATCAAGCATAAGTCAGAAACCTTTGAAAAGTTCAAAGAGTTTAAGCAAGAAGTAATCAATTGGGCAGGAAGATAAAGATGCTCAGATCTGATAGAGGTGGTGAGTATCTTAGTATCGAGTTTCACGACTATCTTAAGGAATATGGAATTGTTTCACAATTGACACCTCCTAGGACACCACAACTTAATGGTGTGGCTGAGAGGCGCAATCTAACCGTGTTGGTCATGGCTCATTCCATGATGAGTCAAGCTTCGCTACCAATCTCTTTCTGGGGGTATGCATTAGAGATTGTCGCCCATATCCTTAATCTAGTCCCTACAAAGAAGGTTGACAAAACACCTCACGAGATGTGGACAGGGAAGGTTCCCTCGTTGGCACATATCAAGGTTTGGAGTTGTGAAGCTTTTGTTAGACGAGAGACTCACGACAAGATTGAACCTCGAAGTGGGCAGTGTATTTTCATCGGCTACCCACAGAAGTCCTTTGGATACTTGTTCTACAGACCTAGTGAGAACGTGGTCTTTATAGCACGAAGGGGAGTCTTTCGCGAGAGAGAACTCATATGCCAAGATGACAGTGCGAGGACAATTGATCTTGAAGAGATTCAAGAATCAAGTGATGAAGGAACCTCTAACACTAGCGCTCAACATGAGGAAGAGATTCCTGTTGAACCCATTAATGAGTCGTTACCTCTTAGGCGTTCTACTCGAGTTAGAATGGCACCTGAGTTTTATGGTTCCCATATTACTTCGGATGGTGATACGTTTATCAGTGATAGTACACTGGTAAATTTGGATGAGCCTTCTAACTATAAGGATGTAACAACCCAAAAAATTTTGTTTTAATATTACTAAAATCACATCATCGAATGTCATACATACTAAGAACCATAAAATGAGTAACTCAAAAGTCATGTAACTGTGTCAAAACAAATATTGTATCAATCATATCAAAATGTCTGAATAAAACTCCCAGGATAAAACTAAAACTGTGGTGTGTGCCATGTCATCATCCCGAGATCTTCCCTTTACTTGCGGAAGTACCTGAAACCAAAAACTGAAACTGTAAGCACAAAGCTTAGTGAGTTTCCCCCAATCTACCACATACCACATAATAACATATAAAGCAACTACTGGGCCGTGCCCACTGTATCGGACCGAAGTCCGGAAACTGCATCGGACCGAGGTCCGGAACTAACCAGGGCCTTGCCCTCTGCATCGGACCGAAGGCCGGAACTAACCATGGCCTTGCCCTCTGCATCGGTCCGAAGTCCGGAAACTGCATCGGACCGAAGTCCGGAACTAACCAGGGCCTTGCCCTCTGCATCGGACCGAAGTCCGGAAACTGCATCGGACCGAAGTCCGGAACTAACCAGGGCCTTGCCCTCTGCATCGGACCAAAGTCCGGAACTAACTGAACATAGCATAGCATAATCATAACTACTAGCATCAACACATATACTGCATACTGCATCAGACCGAAATCCGGAACACATAACACAAAATCATACTTGAATCACAATGACATCAAGCACACTGAACTATTGCATCAGACCGAAGTCTGGAACTACTGCTAACTAAACGGGCCGACATTGTGGCCGTAGACCCGTTCCTACTGGAAGGAAACTCACCTCGTAAGCTGGATGCTGAAAAAGCTACTCGGGAACTGTCTTCTGCTGCTCCGGTATTTCCCCGGCTATAATTCCCATAAATATACTCAATCAAATACTGATAACTAAACTGAGGGTGAAATGACTATTTTACCCCCTGTCAAAGTCAACTTCCTGGTCAAAGTCAACTTCCAGTTGACCGGACTCGCCGAGTTGGGCCGTCAACTCGTCGAGTCCCTTTCATTCGTTCTAGTCCTCTACTCGCTTCTACTCGTCGAGTTTGGCGAAGACTCGACAAGTTCTTCTTCGATACATAAATCGAGTCTAACTTCATCCGACTCGCCGAGTTGTATGAACAACTCGTCGAGTTCTCCTTCATCATATGAACACGTCCAGTCTGCGACTCGCCGAGTCGTAAGAACAACTCGTCGAGCCTGAAGAACAACTCGCCAAGTCCCAAGCATGCTATTACTATACAGTCGATTCTAATCGATTTCAGTGCTTCCAAATCATAGATCTAGGCTCTTAGGGTTGGTTTTACACGTAAAGTTTCCAACTTTACGTGCATACATGAAGAAATGAGGCTAGAACATCAAAATAAGCTAAGAATGGGGTCTTAAGGTTTGGAACTCGACCTTGGGTGCATAAAGGCAGCTACTTTGAGCTCCTACAACTCAAATATACTCAGGTCTATGATCCATTTCCTTATAGGAGTCCCAATCTCGAGTTTGGATCTAAAAAGTCCCAAAAAGAAGCACATCTAAGCATACAAGACTATCAAATGGAAATAACAAGCAAGGTACAAGCTTTACTACCAGAATGTGAGGCTGATGATCAAGAGACTCTGGATCTTCTTCTTCTCCTTTGGATCCTTCCTTCTTTCTTTCTCTTCCAAAACCTCCAAACTAGCACAAACACACTCAAGCTCAACAATGGGGGCTAGGGTTTACAGGGGAAATGCTCTAAAGGTGCTGGAGGCTGGGGTGGGAGGCTATAATGACGTTTATATAGGGTACAAACCCTTGAAATTAGGGCTTCATCCAGACAGGCAGACTCGCCGAGTCCCTTCATATGGACTCGCCGAGTAGCCAACTTAAAATGCGTGAACATCCCGTCTCTACTCGAGGAGTTGGGCTACAGACTCGTCGAGTACCCCTTAAGAAATGAAACTTACTTTATTTAGATTACATACCAGAAATGGGGCGTTACAAAGGAAGCTATGGCGGGCCCTGAGTATGTCAAGTGGAAAGATGCAATGGACAGCGAGATCCAGTCCATGTATGACAATCAAGTTTGGAACTTGGTTGACAATGTGCCAGGTCGTAAGACAGTTGGGTGCAAATGGATCTTCAAGAAGAAGACCGACATGGATGGAAAGGTGCATACGTTCAAGGAACGACTGGTTGCGAAGGGCTTTACTCAAACCCCAGGGTTTGACTATGATGAGACCTTCTCACCAGTGGCCAAGATCAAATCTATTAGGGTTATGTTAGCCATAATTGCGTTTCATGATTATGAAATTTGGCAGATGTACGTCAAAATCGCTTTCCTTAATGGGAAGCTGGCTGAAGATGTTTACATGTGTCAGCCAGAGGGTTTTGTGGATGCTAAATACCTTAATAGAGTGTGTAAGCTTGAGAAATCCATCTATGGATTGAAGCAAGCATCTCGCAGATGGAATCTTTGCTTCGATGAGAAAGTCAAAGAGTTTGGTTTCTCTAGGAGAGAGGATGAGTCATGTGTATATGTCAAATCTAGTGGGAGTATAGTTAGCTTTCAAGTGTTGTATGTCGATGAAATACTACTCATAGGAAACGACGTTCCAACATTGCAGGAAGTTAAGTCCTGACTTGGAAAGTGCTTCGTTATGAAGGATCTAGGAGAGGCTGCTTATATTCTGGGAATAAGTATTATAAGAAATAGGAGTAGAAGACTAATTGGACTTAGTCAAAGTACTTACTTGGATAAGGTGCTAAAGTGTTTTAACATGGAGAATTCCAAAAAATGGGAGTTACCTATCCAGAGTAGTACCAAACTGAGTAAGACTCAGAGTCCGAGTACTGATGTAGAGATCGTGAAAATGAGTCGAGTTCCATATGCTTCCGCCATTGGCCCGATCATGTATTCTATGACATGTACTCGCCTTGATGTGGCTTTTGCTTTGAGCATAGTCAGTCAATATCAAGGGAACCCGAGTAATCAATATCAAGGGAACCCGGGTAAGGCTCATTGGATAGTGGTTAAAAATATTCTTAAGTATCTGCGAAGGACAAGGGATTGGGTCCTTGTACTTGGTGGCAGTAATGACTTAAGAGTCACAGGGTATAGCGATGCCAACTTTCAGACCGACAGAGACAACTTCTGCTCTCAGTCAGGCTGGGTATTTACCCTTAATGGAGGAGATGTGACTTGGAAATTTTCCAAGCAGGAGACCGTGGTTGATTCAACGTGCGAATCGGGGCATATAGTTGCGAGCGAAGCGTTACAGGAGGTTGTATGGTTGAAGAACTTCATTGGAGACCTTGGAGTTGTACCATACATAAAGGAGCCCATGGAGATTTTCTGCGATACTGAAGGAGCGGTTGCCTTGACCAAGGAACCAAGAGATCATGGTAGATCAAGACATATCGACATAAAATATCATTTCATCAGACATCGGGTAGAAGAATGACTCCTCATCGTCAAGAGGGTATCATCAGAAGAGAATCCTGCAGATCCCCTTACAAAGGGTCTGAGTAGGATTAAGAAAGTTCAACATGCGAGGAGCATTGACCTGAAGGATGATATTAGTTTTAGCGATTAGATAGATATTTATAAACTTGTAACGATATAAATGTAAATGATATTTGATGATTAAGTAATGGAGATTTATTTATAAGTATTGTTTACTGTCTGTTGTCAATTGTTTATCATTGTGTTTCACTTTTGCATGTTTTACTTCCTGAATAATTGGATTGTTTAAATTATCCACAGTCGATCGTACTTTGGAAGTAAGTAGTATTGGCTTGTAGATTGTCTAAGTTTTTAGACATATCAATTGTTTTCTACAACATTCATGAGTACTCCTCGAATGGGATTCGAGTATTGGATTAAACCCACGCTCATTGGATTACTTCATGGAATTTATCACGAGTAATTATGAGACGGTAATATCGTAACTGATATATATGAGTTGTTGTTTACGAGTTGGTTATGCATTGATAATGCGTAAACGCATCAGTAACTTGATGTTATAAAACACATTGTTATGTATGATTTGATGAGTAAATAGTACAAGCATATAAGTCAAAGTTTATATGTTCCTTTTATCCCAAGGGATAAAAGCGATATCTTGGGCCCCTCGATGATTTTGTGTTGACTTATGTGCTAGGCCCGATTAGGACTGAATTGATGTGTTCAATTAAGTTCGTTGTCAAACAAATTAGAAATCAGGAAACAATCTGTTGGACAATGAGAATGATTATGTTCCATGTCTTTGTCCACATGATATGTTGTAGAACGGAGGATTATATGTTCCCTTATCAAAAGGACGTCATTGACTAGGTCAAAGTCCGACAACGGCTTTTTAAAGCTACGATTGCTAGTCAAATTTTGAAGTCCTACTTGCAATTATAGCTATTAGACTTATCCAAGTGGGAGATTGTTGGAATAAGTGTCTAAGCCCATAACTATAATTGTTATGTATTTGATTTGATGGTAGCATGGTCCTTTTGGGTTGCCTTCACTCTAGCAACTTGACATGATGACTTTTGGAGAGAGAGGTTAATGAATGATTTATTAATGTAATATGTAAATAATGTATTAATTAGAAATCATGTTATTTAATCAAAAATTAATGTGGAATTAATTTTGAGATTAAAGGAACTGATTAAAGGAACAAAGACTGTTTGCAAATCATTGATAGTTACAAAACTGGGCTGATGGACTCCTTAATTAGGAGTGGATGAAATCCTATAGGGAGGCCCTATAGATTTCGTCCAAGGCCTACTGGTAAGAGTTCCATGGGCTGCTTAAGCCTTAAGAAGGAAATTAGGGTTTCCTCCAGAAACCCTAGCAGCCCTCAGCTATATAAGGAATCCTAGGCTTAGGATTTTGGGTTTTATGCTTACTAAAAGTAACCCTAGCCGAATTTCAGGTGTCTTCTCTCCTCTCTCATCTCATCCTTTGCTAGTGGTGTTTGTGACTCTATTAGAGGTGCAACATTTGAGGCACTAGGCTTTCAGAAGTCAAGGATCTACAAGGAACACTTGTTATTATTAGATAACAAGCAAAGTAACAACTAAACCCTAATTTCATATGGATTTCGAAAATTATATGCTAGACCTAGGGTTTATTGCTTTGGTATTCATTTGCATGTTCAACTAGTGAAAAACTTAGATCCAAAGCAATTAGGGTTGCATGATCACATAGGAATGTAGATATGCTCAAAACCCATCCTATTGGAGATCCTTGGGGTGCCTTATCCGATTGATCTGATCCCTATCCCATGGGGGATGTATGCGTGATAACAAGTATGGACTGGATGAGTAAGTTTGGTTACATGATTGATTGTGAGGGCCAAAGAGTGGTAGTTCAAACCCCAAGTGGGGAGAACTAGTTATCTATGGGGAGGGCATTAGGGTAGGTTCAGGTTTGTGTTCGACAGCCAGGGCTCGACAGTATATTCAGCACGGGTGCGCCAATTATCAGGCTTATGTGGTTGATACCCGGGTTGGGAAGCAGATTTCAGTTTCAGAGGTTCCAATTGCCAGGGAGTTTGCTGATGTATTTCCGGATGTGCTACCCGGCATGCCTCCTGAGAGGCAGGTCGAGTTCAGGATTGACCTTGTGTCAGGTGCGACCCCGATCGCCAAGGTGTTATACCGCTTGGCACCGACTGAGATGCGGGAGTTGTCATCTCAGTTACAGGAGCTGCTAGGCAAGCAGTTCATCAGACCGAGCAGTTATCCATGAGTAGCGCCGATACTGTTCGTCAAGAAGAAGGATGGTTCACACCAGATGTGCATTGATTACCGGGAGTTAAACAAGTTAACGGTGAAGAACCGTTATAATCTTCCACAAATTGATGACCTCTTTGATCAGTTGCAGGTGCGTCTTGGTTCTCCAAGATAGATATGAGGTCTGGGTATCATCAAGTGAGAGTGAGAGAGGAGGACGTGGAGAAGATCGCTTCGTTATTGTGTTTATTGATGATATCTTGGTGTATTCCAAGACCAGAGAGCAACATGCGGAGCACCTTCGAGAGCTTTTGGGGGTTCTGAGGCAAGAACGAATTTATGTCAAGTTCTCGAAGTGTGATTTTTTGTTACAGGAGGTCCAGTTCCTGGGGCATCTCGTTAACCAAAATGGGATATTGGTCGACCCGGCCAAGATTGAGGTCGTGATGCAGTGGGAGGTTCCGAAATCTCCCTCAGAGATCTTCTTGGGCTTGACAGAGTACTATCGGAGATTCATTCAGGATTTTTGTAAGATTGCGGTACCTCTCACTCGTATGATGAGGAAAGGGTGGATTTCTGGTGGGGCCCCGAGCAGCAGTCGACATTCGCGACTCTTCGACAGAGGTTATGCGAGGCCCCGATATTGACCCTCCCGGAGGGATTTGAGGATTTCGTTGTCTACTGTGATGCATCCATCACAAGATTGGGCGCAATGCTCGTGCAACATGGGAGAGTTATTGCTTGTGCTTCACGACAGCTGAAATTGCATGAGGCTCGATACCCTACACATGATTTGGAGCTGGGGGCGGTTGTATTTGCCCTCAAGATTTGGCGGCATTATCTATATGGGGTTCGGTGTACCATCTACACGAACCACAAGAGTTTGAGGTATATTATGGACCAGCTGAACCTGAACATGAGGCAGCGCAAGTGGCTGGACGTGGTCAGGGATTATGATTGCGAGAACCTTTACCATTCGGGTTCGGTTGGGGAGACGTGTATGAGGATATCAGTTGATTCTCTGCTTTTGAGTTTGATCAGGGAGGCTCGGGTTAAGGGAGTTTAGAAAGTGAATTAGAAACAATAGAGGATCAGAGGCGAGATTGATAGATTTGTCACGGACAGTCGAGGGTTATTGACCCGGTGTGGTCGGGTCTGGGTTCCAGTTTTTGGTGGTCGTATATGAAGAGGGAGATAGTTTGGTATATCGAGAGATGCTTGACCTGCAGGATAGTCAAGGCTGAGCACCAGAGGCTGCATGGCAAGCTGCAGTCTCAGGAGGTTCCCATGTGGAAATGGGAGTAGATCATGATGGATTTTATTACCAAGTTGCCGAAGACGACAAAGGGTTTTGATGCTATATGGGTCATCGTGGATCGATTGACTAAGAGTGCTCACTTATTGGCTATCCGGGAGAGTTCTTTGGCCGAAAAGTTTCTGTCTCTAATGTTTCTGACCGAGATGTTTATGTCCGGGAGATTGTTGCTCACCATGGGGTTCCGGTCTCTAATGTTTCTGACCGAGATGTTCGGTTCACTTCCCGTTTATGGCAGAAGTTCCTCGAGGAACTGGGCACGAGATTGCATTTCAACACTGCTTATCATCCGCAAACCGACGACAGAAGTGAGCAGATGATACATACCCTTAAGGATATGTTGCGAGCCTGTGTTATCAATTTTGGTGGGAGTTGGGATTCCTACTTACCCCTTACAGAGTTCTCTTACAACAATAGTTATCACTCTAACATTGGTGCTCCGCCTTTTAAGCTCTTGTATGGTCGGAGATGCCGTACCCCGGTTTGTTGGGGGGAGGAGGTTGGTCACAGGGTTATGGTAAGGACCGAAGTAGTCCTTAAGACCACATAACTTATTCAACAGATTAGGCAGAGACTGCAGACCGCTTAGAGTCGGCAGAAGAGCTATGC
Source organism: Lactuca virosa (assembly GCF_052849685.1). Lineage (NCBI taxonomy): Eukaryota > Viridiplantae > Streptophyta > Magnoliopsida > Asterales > Asteraceae > Lactuca > Lactuca virosa. The sequence continues at coordinate 42,415,248 of NC_136432.1, read as the reverse complement.
CGATAGGCACCGATCCGAGATGGAATTTCAGGTCGATGATATGGTATTACTGAAGGTCCCACATTGGAAAGGTGTGATACGCTTCGGGAAGAGGGGGAAGTTGATTCCCTGATATATTGGACCTTTCCGAGTGATTACTAGGGTTGGCAAGGTTGCTTACAGGTTGGATCTACATGAGGAGCTCAGTCAGACTCACATCACTTTCCATATTTCGTAGCTCTGAAAGTGCGTATTGGATGTGGATGCAATGGTTTCCTTGGATGATATTCAGGTCGATGAGCACCTGAACTATGTTGAGAGGCCGATAACTATTTTAGAAAGAAAAATAAATGTCTAGCGCAATAAGGAGATACCTTTCGTAAAGGTACGATGGCAGCATCGGAGAGGCTCCGAGTGGACCTGGGCGCTGGAGGCTAAGATGCGGGAGTATTATCCTGATTTATTCGGCAGACTACGAGGACGAATTCTAGATCAAGTGGGGGAGAATTGTAACATACCGATGATAAGGTACTTCAAATTTCAACCCTTTAATTCATTATATTCCATTTGGTCCCAAAGTTCAAGAATTGTATGCAAAAATGGCCTTAATGGCATTTTAGTAATTTAAGGCTTTAGAGTACGCCATGCGTACATGGTGTACGATGAGCGTACTAGGGCGCACCCTAGTACACTGGGAGTACATCATTGTACGCTGGGAACACTTCCTAAATGGGGAAACCCTAATTTTTAGGGTTTGGCTAGTAATTAAGCATACTTATGGCCTCATTTCACTTCACCTAAACAACCTCCACCCTTTCATTCGTGTTTGAAGCCCTAGTTTTCCTTGGGAAGCCATTTCTAGCCTAAAAGTGGGTGTTTATGTGCTTAGAAGGAGAAGGAAGAAGCGCAGATCATCTTTGGAGAGTGAAGCACTTCGGATCTAGGATTTACTCTTCATTTGCTACCATTCTAAGGTAAAAAGCTTGCAACTTTACCTTTGAATCATATAGATCTAGATATCGGTGTTTTAGTGAAGTTTTTTGGTCCCAAATGTCTTATATTGAGCATGTCATGTTCTTGATGAGTTGAGTTGTCCTTTCAGGCCCTAGGAGGGGTCCTAAGCCATAAAAATGAAGTCCCAATGGTTAGTTTTACTCCATGCATCTTGTAGAAGGTATTAATGGATTAAGACCTTTAGTTAAGCACTTGTTGGGCATGTAAAGTCATATAGTTGGAAACTTTATGACTCTAAAGGGTATTTGAGCCTTGGATCTGAAATATAGACATAAGTGTTTAAGCCATTAACCACTTATTGAGTTTTGAAGCATTCGAGAGTACGCCCAGCAAACTCGTTTTACTCCCCGCGTATGAGGTCAACCACCCCGATGGTGGTCAGCTGCGAGGGTTTGGAGTACGCTCAACGTACCTCATGAGTACGCCCCACGTACGCACCCTGAGTTGGCTCGGTTGAGTTAACTGAGTTGGGTTACCTCGGCTGGGTTGACTCGGTTGACCTTATGGTTTTGACCAGGTTTGACCTAGAGGGTATTTTGGGTATTTTGAGATGTTGATGGAAATTGGTCATTGGTGGGAATAGGTACCAGTTAGAGAGTTGAGATTCGGAGTCGGGTACCTCATTAGTTTTTTTTTTTTTTTCAGTTTGTGAGGTGAGTTTTCATCACTATACTTATGGGTCTAAGGCACCAAGGCCGACCCATTGGTTTGATATCCTGAGATTCACTAATATGTTGAGTATGTAATAGATATGAATGTTTGTGCTAGTTATTGATATGCTAGTCTGGTAGATCTGTATGACTACCTGTGATTCCGTTGCATGATTATCTTTATATGCTTATTATCTGTTATATGTTGACATATTATGGTGGGTTGAGGTTGTATTGCTCTGTGCGGTAGCCAAGAAACCCCGCAACATTCCAGATATGAGTTGAGGGATGAGTAGGGCATGCCAAACCTATATTGAGGGCTCATAATCATTCCAGATACGAGCTGAGGACCGAGCGGTATGCCAGACTCGTACTGAGGGCTTGACAATATTTCAGTCTGATGACTGATCTAGTCTAGGAGCAATCCAGATATAAGCTGTGGGCCTGAGGGCAAGCCAGACTTATGTTGTGGGCTCATGGGTAATCCAGTCTTTTAGCTGTGGACCCATTACATGCTGTTATTGTATATATGTTATGTGGTTATGTGTTGGTACTTTGGGGGAACTCACTAAGCTTTGGATTACAATTTAGTTTATTGTATCAGGTACTTCGGATGATCGTGGGGAGGCGAAGGCGTGACCGTGCACATCCTCTTGTTTATGGTTTTATGATTATGGGATACTCTGATTGTTTTTGGAAAAATGTTTTGAAAACTATGATTTGTAAACAATTTGTGAAATTGGGTTGATTTTAAAAGTTTAAATTATCTTGATTTTTATGAGTGTTACATAGTTGTAGGGGGTGAAATAGACCTATACTGGTTAAAAGATATCAAAGGACACGGAAGGGACTCAGGGATTCGGAAGGGACTCATGGAGTCGGAAGGGACTTAGGGGTGAAATAGACCCATTACACGCTTTAGTATGATTATGTATGGTATGCGGTATTTTGGGGAAACTCACTAAGATTTGTGCTTACGGTTTATGTTTAAATGTTTTTTCAGGTACTTCCGGTTCAAAAGGGAAGGGCCCGACATGATCGCATCGCATCCACCTGTGTTTGACATTTTATGATTTCGGGATTGTACTCTGATAAGTGTTTTTATACTATGACATACTTGATGGTTTGGTTGATTTTAAACAAAATTTTTACTTAGTATTTTTGGGATGTTACAGCGTGCATGGGGCGATGTTACTGGATAGCCACATAAGCTATCTCATGACGCATTGCACCCACAACGTCTTCTCTAATTGATTTGTTTCATAATCAATCAAATTTTGGTATAGTTATGTCTATAACGAGTCCCAACCTAAAAAACATGACAATTGATAGCATGTGTCCGCGTCAGTAGATTAATATTAAACTGGTGTTATCGATTTCATGTCCATTCGATCAAAAGCAACTGCCAACCCCGTTCCTAATGTTTGCCTGCGCTTATAATTACCATATATATATATATATATATATATATATATATATATATATATATACACACACACACACACACACAAGAAAATAATTATAACTATGAGTTTGTAAACCACATTTTGCACACAAGTAAAAATGAATTCAAAGCAATCAAAAAAAGCCTACTAAGTGGACTCGATGTGTATATTCCTTAAGTTACACGGTGTGGATTCGACAACATGATCGGTGAGCTTGGCGCACACCGGGCCGAGTACTCGGCAGCCGAGTTTGGGAAATTAATTCTGACCAATGGGTGGTTGGAACGACTACTTTTTCATTTAATATTTAAAAAAAATCCTATAAATACTATCACCTTACCCATTTATCTCATCAAAAACATTCTACAACTCAAATATTTTCTCTCAAAATGTCTTCTTCATCATCTTCATCGGGCATGTTTGATGCCTTGTTTGAAACGACCACATAGGTCATTCAGGAGGTGGAACAAAAGATCGAAGAACTACGACAACAAAATGCGGAGAATGCACGCCGGAGGAAGAGAAGATACATACAAAGATGTCGTGAGGTGGCTAATGAACGACTCATACATGATTACTTTGTCGAGGACGCCACGTTTCAAGGATATTTTTTTCGTCGCCGGTTCCATATGTATAAAGCTCTGTTTTTGCGTATCGTCAATGACACGATAACGTGTCTATTTTTTCAGCAAAAACGGGATGCTAGAGGTACAGTTGGTTTTACTCCTATACAAAAATTCGCCACTGCACTTCGTCAGTTAGCGTATGCCACTTTCTCCGATGCACTATATGAGAATCTTAGGATGTCCGGACGTACTGCACGAATTAGCCTTCACACATTTTGCATGTATGTCATGAGATTATATGGTCCACGATATATGTGCAAACTTATTTGTAGTGACATCTAACAGTTGTATGCTCATCATTCAAGTGTACACGAATTTCCTGGAATGTTGGGAAGCCTAGATTGCCTCCAGTGGGCATGGGGTTGTTGTCCGAATGCCCATAAAGGGCAATACACTCGAGGCGATCATGGTTATCCAGCCGTTATACTTGAAGCGGTGGCCTCACATGATTTGTGGACACATTATTTAGCTCTGTTGGCTCCCTCAATGACATTAATGTTCTTAACATGTCTCAGTTATTTGACGACATGTATAACGGGACTCCACCATACTTCCTTTCAAGTAGCTGGAACATCGTACATGAACGGGTATGATCTTGTCGACATGATCTATCCGAAGCATGCTTGTTTTGTGAAGTTATTGTCTTGTCCAAATGATCGTAAGTTTAAGAAAGCTCAAGAGAAGGCAAGAAAGGATGTTGAATGAGCATTTTGGGCTTTGAAAAAACGTTGGCATATTCTTAAATATTCCGTGCCTTATTTGGAGGAGAAGAAAATGCGTGAGGTGATGTATATTTATATCATATTGCATAATATGATTCTTGAAGACGAAGGAAATGCAATATGCGAGTATAACGAAAACGAGATTGTTCCACCGACACAAGCTTTTGAAGTTGGAAACGCGGAGTACCTAGCGAGGAGGACAATAATTAATGATGTTGAGACGCATCATGTTCTTCGTAGGGACTTGACGAAACATATTTGAAACATTGACCACATCGATCTTAATGCGGAACCGATCGACGATTTGGAATGTCAATTTTCCGATGGAGATATCCTTTAGGTCTATCTAGGTTTGCTAATTTTAGTTTCTATGTTTTTTTTTATTTTATTTTAAATCCTAAGTTTATTTATTTATTTATTTATTTTTGTGTGTGTGTTTTTGTTGTATTTTTCTTTGAATTTTATTGAAATTGTAGTCTTAAATTAAGTTAGTTAAATTGATTATTTTTAATATAAATTAATTTAAAAAAAAGATGGCAAATGTAACAACAACCAGGGGCGAAGCCAAATTTTTTTTTTAGGGTGTTCCTCATAAATTATCAAACATCCTAACATATATAAATTACAACATCCACAAAAACATATATCTTGATTAGCAACATCTACAAACATATATAAATTACAAATTTACTAAGGTCGTCGACGAGTTTTCATTTTATCAAACATATTGTTGATATCTTGATTAGCAACATCCGCAAAAACCTCTTTTTCAATATAAGTAACCAAGTTATCATTCATCCATTGATCTCCATTTTATTGCGTATCCTATTCTTCACAATCCTCATAGCGGAAAACGATCTCTCAACTGTTGCTGATGAATCCGTAAGTTTTCTCTTTGTTAAATATTTTTCCATGCCTGTTAAATGATAAGTAATCAATAAATAATTAGCATTGATTCTTATAATATACACAATAATAAATAATAAACACTGCTCTTTAAAGTAAACAGAAAACAAAAAGAGAAGATGGGGTTGGATAGAAAAGAAAGATATTAGAGTAAATAATAAACATTGCTTTTTGATGTTTCTGTTAGTTCTGTATGCTTGCAGAATGAAAAGAAAGATATAAATAATATGTATATTGAATAGAAAATAAGGCTCTCATTTTCTCCTTTTATTACTATTTAACTAATATACACATGTGTTATGACCGACATATCAATTATGGAGTTTCACACATGGCTTATATAAAACAAAATATAATAATAATCGGTAAACATATACCCTGCTACCTACGTCCCTAATTTTTATTAATAATACAAATTATTAAGATCAATAACCTGATTGCTTGCTGCCTTGCTCCGATCTCCAACTCTTGCTGCCGGTGCAAACTTCAATTAAGCGATTAGAACGAGGACGATGCCAGAACTCTTCCACGCTCCACCCTTCTGATTTGGCGCTGATTTGAAAAAAGGGGATTATGGGTTTCCGATTAATTAATTTGGTATCAAAAGGTGGCCTGGGCTAGTAACAAAAAAAAATCATAATTTCAGGGTGGACTTGAGCTCACTCTGGTTCTAACGTTGACAACAACACAATGAAAATGAGAAGTGTGACAAATATGATATGATGTGACGCTGATGTCGACCGTAGCAATATGAACCGTGGTAAGTATGACATAATACCACCAAACTTATATAGACGTGAAGGTGCAGACGAATAAAACATATCAAAAGAGGTAAAATGATCAATTTTTTTTAATAGATTGAAAATAAAATACTATTTGATTAAAAATTTGAGCGAAATAGAGCTTTTTCTTGATGGGCCTTGTAGCCCAAACCTCTGCAATTGTGAAGAACAGGAAAAAACTAAAAAGAGGGAAAAACACATCGACGAACCCGATGAATTGCCTAAAAAGATTCCGAAGCAATCTAACAAAAGATTTACATAAGTCGTACCCAAAACCCAGGAACCAGTAAAAGAAACTATAAATTGATTTTGATTTTACCAAAACCTAAATATAGGAATGTTTCCATAAAAAAGAAGAGTGTGAATTAAAAACAAAAAAAAGTCAAAATTCCCAAAATTCAACTGCTTTTTTCGTCTCTCAGATCAAAAACAAGTGAAATAGCTTGATAATATCATCATCATCGAATCCAAGAACGTGTTTGAGTTTAAATAGAATTCAATTTCCAAAATTTTGTACAAATAAAGAAAAAGAAACCCCAAAAATTAAATCTTTAATAAGCAAAAACAAACAATATGAAAAGATTAATCAGATCAGAAAACAAACCAAGAGGGACGACTCCAACTATTCTTGTTGTTCTTTCCTTGTTCCTTTGGAATTGTAATAATATCATTATCACATCCTCTTTTCTTGATTTTATTTTCGACTCTCTCTCAACAATTCCTTCTTTCTCTTTCTCTCTCTCTACGTATTTGCCTTTAATATTATTAGCTTCATATTTTGTGATTTCCCGAACGAAATTCCCTTTTGGGTTTCTTTGTTTTGACGATAGGTATTTGAAAGTTGAAATCTTTATGTCGGTTTTCGTCTGGGAACCCTAGTTTTTTTTTGTGCGTGTAAAAATCTAGGGTTTCGTTCATACTTCCAATTTTCGACCTCTTCAATGGAGACTGGTTCGGAAGGAGAAAGCAATCGCAACATCAATGGTCAATCTGATGGATCCAAGAAACCTAAACGCCAGATGAAGACGCCTTTCCAACTCGGAATGCTCGAAAAAACCTATGCGTGTATGTACTCATCTTTTTCTTCATGTTTCAATTGCTTTATTCGTTTTCCGATTCAAATTCTTATAATTTCTGTGCTTATTTCGTTCTAGATTCGATAAATATCATGTTAGTTTCTCCATGGCTATTCACCACACTTCATTGAGATGCATTTTCATGTTGTTATAACTTCAAACTCCAATTATCATTTGTTTTTTTCTGCAAATTATGTTACTAGAGCTTATTTCATATCATGGTTATTGACTTCAATCTTTTGCAGTGGAGATGTATCCATCAGAGGCCACAAGGGCAAAACTGTCCGAAACTTTAGGGCTAACCGACCGCCAGTTGCAAATGTGGTTCTGCCACCGCCGGTTGAAAGACAAGAAAGAAGGGACTGTAAAACGGGCGGGAGGTGATGGTGGTGAGTCTTTGAAACCTTCCAAACAAGAATTGGTGGTGGTTAGTGGTGGTGGTGGTGGTGGAGGTGGTGGTGGGAGTGACCATGGTTCACGGTCTCGGTCACACCGTGAGTCATGGTCGCGGTCTCGGTCGGCATCAGGGTCGGAATCGGAATCGGAATCGGATTCCAATCGGTTTAAGGAACCATTGGTTCATAGCAGGGCGTATGAGGTGACACAAAAGAAGATGATGTTGAGAAGAGTAATTGAATGTGTTGAGGTTCAATTAGGTGAGCCATTGAGGGAAGATGGACCAATTCTTGGAATGGAGTTTGAAGAGCTTCCACCTGGAGCATTTGGGACACCCATAGGTATTTTATAATTTATGTTTATAAAAAGAAATAATGTCTATAAAAAAATGCCTTTTTGTACTTGAAGATATGATGTATTATGCTATTGTGAATGGTGGTGTATGCGAGTTTTCATCGTGTTCTCAAACTTCTCATGTTGTTTTTTGCTAATTTTATGGAGTGAATGTAGTTTTTCTTTGTATTGTAGTGTATTCCATGAATCTTTTTAGTGTTTTGTAGTGTAAGCATATAAAAAGTTGATAGAATGAATGCATATTTTCGTATTATAGTGCATATCATGAATCTATGTAGTGTTTTGTAGGGTGAAAATAATGAAAAATCGATAAAGTGAATGCAAAGCTTTGTATTATGATTAGAACATGAGTATGGCAATTTACAATGTAGGGGTAAAACCGTAAAATCCTTTAGTTCTAAAGTGTAAAAAGTTACCCCGATAACACCTCATTCTTGTATTTTTCTAATGTATTGTAGTTTGTATGCTTTTGTTGGATGACATATTCTTATTATGTTACTATGCTCTCATGACCTATGGTTTATTTACTCTTTAGTTTAGATTTATTGCTTGTTAATTATCGATAATTCTACTAATTTATATATAATTTTTTTTTTTCGTTTTTGACAGTTGCAAAAAAACATCATGGACAAACAAACAGACATTCATATGATGGAAATTTATTTGACCAATCCGATCCTCGGTCAATCAAAGTAAGTCCTCTACTTTTACTACAGACATTTTTTCTTCTTTATTATCAAAAATATTGGAAAATTTAAAATTCTTGTGATAAAAAATGGTAATTTTTTGTAGACTGAGGTGGGTGGTGTTCGTGAGCCTGTGGGCCCTAATATTAAACATGAACCATATGGAGGTGTTTCTAGGTTATATGATTCACCAATTGGTTACTCAAGTGACCAAAGATTAGTTGTTCAAAATGGACAAATGCCACATACTTCTTATGTTTCTCAAGGACAATTGAAGGGTGTTAGTTTGATGACACAAAAAGGGGAAATGACACATTTATCCTCACCTACAAAAGATAATGATTTCATTCAACCAAATGAAGAAGTTATGCAAATGTGGAGGAAACGCAAGGTATGTGTATGTGTCAATGTAGTTTTTGGGATCTTTTCATAAATTAAAAGTGGAGAGAATGGATAGATTTGGAAAGAAAAGGAGAAAACATAAAAGTTTTTGTGTTCTTTAGTTGATGAGAGAAAAGAGAGGAACCTAAGGGAAAGTTTTGGCTATCTTTCTCTTCAACTTTTTTAAGACAAAACTACCCTCGACTCAAGAACATGAAATATACATAATACTTGTCATGTTCTTTTTCTTTCTTTCAAAGTACATTGTCTTAATAAGAAAAAAGATTCAAAGTACGTTGCTATTTCTTGTTGTATATTGATCTATGTTTGCTCTTGTAGAGTGATGATGCTGTTGGTGGAAGGGAAGGTCAACAATCTAATGAAAAGAGGATGCGAAAAGAGCTTGAGAAGCAAGATTTGATGAGGCGAAAGGTACAAGTATCTTTGGGGGTGTTTGGATGTGAGTTTTGAAAGTGATTATGTGATACTAAATAAGTAGAATCAAATAATCAACAGTAATAAAACTAAAACATTTGCAAAAGATAGTGTTTGGTTGTGTTTTTGGCTTTTTGCTGCTTGAAGTTAATCGAGTTTTTACCAAATATTGAAGGAAAAAAAAACTAGATAAAAGGGATAAATGTTAGAAATAGCAATAATCCACTTCCATATATTTGTATACTATAGCATCTACTTTCATTTCTTTCAAAGTTCTTTTTATCATAGTTGTGAAAATTTCTATGAACCCTAAATAATCAAACACTAAATCTTGATTATTACATCCAAACACCCTGTTAGAATTATTAATATTGTTTTAGGGACTTGTAAATTGTAATAGAGTCTTATATTTTTACAATTTCTTGTATTAGAGAGAAGAGCAAATGAAGAAAGAAATGGAGAAACAAGATCGTGAGAGGCGAAAGGAAGAAGAGAGAATGATGCGTGAAAAACAAAGACAAGAGGAAAGATTTCAACGTGAAGAAAAGCGTGAAATGGAAAGGAGAGAGAAGTTTTTACAAAAGGAATCTTTGAAAGCAGAAAGAAGAAGACAAAAAGAAGAGCTTCGAAAAGAAAGAGAAGCAATAAAACTCAAAGCTGCCATTGAAAAGGCAGCAGCAAGAAAAATTGCTAAAGAATCAATGGAGTTAATTGAAGATGAGAGGTTGGAATTGTTGGAATTGGCTGCTTCTAGCAAAGGGTTGACTTCAATAGTTTCACTTGATTATGAAACTTCACAAAATCTTGATTCTTTTCGAGGTATATATTTTCTTACAACTTTGCTTAATGCTTATTATATAAAATATAAACACCATTGTCTTATTGATGACATTAGTTTTGGTGTACATGGTTGTGTCTATAGTGTAAAAAAGTAAAACATAAAAAGTTGTTATACACACATACCCCACAAGTTTTTCCTTGAAGAAATAATTTTTTCTTTTCTCCTACTTAATTAAGTTTCATCCTTTTCAGATCTCTTATGTGTATTCCCACCAAAGTCTGTGCAAGTGAGATTAAAAAGGCCATTTTCAATTCATCCATGGATTGATTCAGAAGAAAATGTTGGAAATCTTCTTATGGTAGGTCCATAATTTGCATTTCTTTTGTTACTTTAAAATTTGATTTCATTATAGTTGTTGATAATAGCAACATTACCTTATTTTTATAACCAAAAATTTACTTACATTATCTACCAATATGGATAATGCATTTTATTTGTTACATATTGTTCTCATCACTAAAAAAAATGTAGGTACATTACTATTTTGAGTAAGGAATTGTAGTTATGTTGGTTTGTATGTTTAAAGAAATGTCAACATGTTGTTATTATCAATATACATACATTGCTAATATGCTATTATGGGTAAAGAAATGCATGTTGATTGTATTTCCTGCAATCTACCCTTTAAAAAGAGAAATATACCCCTAAATGTTAGCTTTTTATTCCAGGTTTGGAGATTTTGTATGACATTTACCGATGTTCTTGGTCTTTGGCCTTTTACCCTTGATGAGTTTGTTCAAGCTCTTCATGATTACGTGAGTTTCACAAGAATAATCTTTAATTTTCTTCCTTTTCTATTTGTGAGACCCTTTAAATAACTTTTTTTTTTTTTGAGTTATCAGGATTCAAGATTATTAGGAGAGGTTCACATTGCTCTGTTGAAGCTGATCATAAGAGATATTGAAGATGTTGCAAGGACACCCTCTGGTGGGCCCGGAACAAATCAATACACGGTTGCCAATCCTGAAGGTGGTCATCCTCAAATTGTTGAAGGGGTAATTTTCTATAAAATCCATTTATATTTATTCATTTTCTTACCTATGTGTATAAGAAGAGATTTGGAAGAAAAATGCTATATAATTGGGTAGAATTTAAAAAAAAGTTGGAAGTACTATGTTACTTATAATATAAAAAAATGAAAGTAAGATGCTATAATGAACATATAAATGAAAGTTATATTGATATTTCTTGTATTTAACATTTTTTTTTTGTAATATGGTTGTTGACAAATGGTGTGTTTTACTAGGCATATATGTGGGGCTTTGACATACGCAACTGGCTTAAACATTTAAACCCGCTGACGTGGCCTGAAGTACTTAGACAATTTGCTTTATCAGCAGGCTTTGGGCCCCACTTGAAAAAAGATAAAGGAAAACGTTCAGGCTTGACTGAAAATGATGAGGTGCATACATGTTCTTTAATTTGATCTTTTTGTTTGTGGTGTAAATTTGTGGATTGTGTATGAAAAAACTAAGACTATTAAGTAGTATTTGGTACGATGGAATCCGCAAAGGAATGGAATGGTTGATTCCATTGGTATGAAAAAAAAGGACCATTCTTGAAGTAATGTGATTCCTTCCCTTTTCTTATTATGAAATGGAATGAAAAAATTCAATATAAACCATTTTTTGTTTATGTAACTATTTGATGATAAATCGTCTTCAAAATTTTTACACGTAAGTCGATTATGAAAACTATTCTATTTACTTGCTTATTCCATTTCCATTACCCTGTCCATTCCATTCCATTCTTTCATCATTCCATTCCCTTCCATGATTCCATCCAACCAAACAGTCCCTAACTAGTATTTGATTTTGTTGTGCAGAGTAAAGGCAATGAGGATGTAATTACAATGCTAAGAAACGGTTCAGCTGCTGAAAATGCATTTACATTAATGCAAGAAAAAGGTGTTTCTCTTCAAAGAAAGTCAAGGCATCGTTTGACTCCTGGAACAGTCAAATTCGCCGCCTATCATGTTCTTTGTCTTGAGGGACCCACAGGCCTAAACGTATTAGAACTCGCTGAAAAAATTCAGGTTTTTTTTTTTTTTTTTTTTTTTAATAAACTTTAGATTTTACCAACTCCCCTTTTTGTTTCCTTATTCTTATGCTTTCTTTCTTTTTGAAGAAAACTGGACTTCGTGATCTTACAACAAGCAAGACACCCGATGCTTCAATCTCTGTTGCATTATCGCGGGACCCGATTTTGTTTGAAAGAATCGCGCCTTCAACATATTGTGTAAGGCCTGCATTTAGGAAGGATCCTGCAGATGCTGAGGAAGTGATTTCATCTGCTAAAGAGAAGATACAAAGTTATGCAAATGGAATTTTGGCTGGAGTTAATGCTGAAGATGTTGAGAAAGATGAAGATTATGAATGTGATGTTGCTGAGGGGACTGAAATCGATGATTTTGGTGCTTCATCTACTATTGAAGAAGTTAAGACAGAAGAGGTTGATGTAGATATAAAGCAAGAATATGAAAATACCGGTGAGTTTTGATCCTTCAAGGCTGCGTTTTAAGCTTTTTCTAGGGATGTTTTCGATGATTAGGACGAGAAGGGTATTTTCGTCTTTTGCACATACGAGAGATCGAGAGCAAGTCCATGTCTTGCCATGTTCCACCTTTCTGGATGGGATAAAAATTGTAATTTTTGTCTCATTGATATCAGTCTGAGTCCCAGTCCAATGCAAGCCAAACACATGTTTTATTCTGTCCTGTGTTGTGTTACAAATGGGCCCGTAGGGCCCATTTGTTATACAGGACAAAACACGCCCCTGTATGTGTTTGACATGTATTGGACTGGGACTGAGACTGATGTCAATGAGACAAAAATTACAATTTTTGTCCCCATCCAAAAAAGGTGGAACAAGGCGGGACATGGACTTGCTCTCGATCTCTCGTGTGTGTAAAAGACGTAAATGCCCTTCTCATCCTGATCATCGAAAATAGCCCTAGAAAGCTTCTACATATAGTTGTATAGGGAGTTACTCCAATTTTATGGTTTGTTGAATTAGAAATGATTTTATAACTGTTTACTTTTAAAGGTATTGGTGCGAGTAGTATCAATCAAGGAAGTAGTGAAGTTGATGAAAGAATATCAGGAGAAGCATGGGTTCAAGGGCTTACTGAAGGAGAATATTCGGATCTTTGTGTGGAGGATCGACTCAGTGCTCTTGTTGCTTTAATTGGTATCGCAAATGAAGGAAACATTATCCGCGTAGTTCTTGAGGTATTTATAAAAAAAAAATCAAAATTTAAAAAGTTTTTGTTTATATTTTGTCATCTTATATACGACCCTTGTACAGGATCGCTTAGATGCTGCAACTGCTGTGAGAAAGCAAATGTGGACAGAAGCACAACTCGATAAAAAACGCATGAAAGAAGAATTCATATCCAAATTTCAAGATTCTTCCTTAATGGAAGGTGGTCAAAGCCCGTTGATGCCCACCATTGACAATAAAGTCAATGAAGGGATACTACAAACGGGTCAAGATAGTTCCGTGGGTCAACCCACGGGTCAAAATCAAATTCATAATAACGGATATAACACAGCTGAAAGATCAAGGTTGCAATTGAAGGCTTTTATAGGTCATAAAGCAGAAGAAATGTATATGTATAGATCTTTACCCTTGGGTCAAGATAGAAGGCGAAACCGTTATTGGCAATTTGTTGCATCTACTTCTAGTAATGATCCAGGATCCGGAAGGATATTTGTGGAATTACAAAATGGTTGTTGGAGACTAATCGATTCAGAAGAGGTAATAAACTTTATAAATTATTTAATTGTTTTGAAGAAAATGTTAAGAGTTATTTTAGGGTGTTTATTCAATCTTTCTTCTTGATGCAGGCGTTTGATGCTCTTTTGACATCATTGGACACACGTGGGACCCGTGAATCCCATTTACATGTAATGCTACAAAAAATCGAAACATCATTCAAAGAAAACATCAAAAGAAACATCAATTTCCCCAAAAACACAAACCGAAATGTCTCGATTTCTGATTCAACCGAACAATCACCTTCTTTCCACATTGAGCTTGGAAGGAATGAATTTGAGAAAAAGAATGCAATGAAAAGGTATCAAGATCTTGAGACATGGATGTGGAAAGAATGTTTGTATTCATCAAATTTATCTTCAATGACACATGGGAAACAAAGATGCGTTCCTTTACATGGAGTTTGTGATTTTTGCCATGCGTGTTATTGCTTCGAGAATGTGAATTGTCCTATTTGCCCCCGGTGTTGTAGGCCGTTTAGTACGTTTGGGGGTAAATTGAGTTACCCTGAAGAAATTCGGGAAAATGTTGGTGATTTTAACGATTTGTGTGATTGGGATGTTAATGATCCGTTGAGGATCCGATTGATTAAGTCTTTATTAACTTTCTTGGAGGTATGAATATAATATGATTACATACAGAGATTATTATTTTATATTTTGTATTGTATTATCATCAAGTCTTGTTTGACCTTTTTTTTTTTAATTTATAATTGCAGGCTTCGGTTCCTTTTGAGGCATTGCAATCTTCTTGGATGGATAATAATAGGAATGCATGGGGTTCAAAGTTGCATTGTTCTTTGTCACCTTCAGATCTTCTTCAGGTAATTTTGTTTTTTCTTGTTAAGTGTTGTCTGGATAAGGGCAAATTTGTAAAATATCAGGACTTACTTAATAGTTAATAACATGAATTAAATTTGGTTGCAGATTGTTACATGGTTTGAAAGTGTGATAAAGCGGGACCACCTGTCATTAAACTTTGAGACAACAGAGGAGATTCTTGGAACCTCCGGTGTACCGGAAAAGGCTGTTTCCGGCACCGGTTCAGTCCCGGTCCTTCCGTGGGTCCCACAAACAACAGCTGCTGTGACTTTAAGGCTTTTAGAGCTTGATGCCTCAATTTCCTACACCCCTGAACAAAAAGCTGAACTCCATTTGGTAGATGAATCAAACGATGTCTTAATGGAGGTATGTATCACTTTCTATTAAGTTTTTCTTGTAATTTACCCAAAAGAAACAATATTATTGTATGAAATTCCGGATTTAACCTTGTTTCTCTAACAGAAAGCACCATTGAAGTTCACGTTCTTGAAGAACATCGGGAAAACGGTATCAGAAACGGAGCACGGAAAACCGATAAAACCGCCTCGTGGCGGCGTTGGTGGACGGAACCGTGGCGGCAAGTGGCGGCAACGGGCGGCAGGTGGAGGTTCAATAGCAGCCTCCGGCAGCCGGCAAAACTTCAGAGACAGTGCCACAATGAGTCAAGTCATGAAGCAACAAGCACATGGAAGAGGCCGGAGAACAATCCGGCGAAAAAGAATAGAAAAAACCATTGAAGAAGAAGAAGAAGAAGAACCAATGAGAAATTTTGAAAATGAAGAGTGGGTTAATGAACCTGTTGATAAAATGGAAACGGATGATGCTGTGAATTTTCATATCAGTGAAGATGAAGAAGATGAAGATGAAAGTGAAGATGAAGGAGATGATGGTGATGAACATCGGGTGGAGTTTGAAATGATGGGGAATGAGGAAAGTTTAGGGTATGGAGTTGCAAATAATGAAAGTAGATGGGCAGAAGTGGAAATGAGCGAAGATGAAGGGTTTAAAGGTGTTGAAGAAGAAGAAGAAGATGATGAGATTATGAATGATGATTACGTAGATGGGGATGATGGAAGGAATTTTAAGGTTGAGGATTCGGATTCTTTTGGTTCGGGGGATTTTAGTGATTGAAGCCCATAAAATATATATCATTTTTGAAGGTAGCATATGATTTTAAATTCGTTCTTCTTTTTTTGTGGTTTTTTTAGTTGTTATACAGCAGCATATATATAACTAGTCCATGTTTTCTTTTGCAAAATCAATCACGTAGGAAGCAAAATAAAAGCGATTTGTAATTGTGGTTTTCTTGTTGTACTTTTTGTTCTTGTGTATGATGGTGTCTTGTATTAGCCTATACAAGTCAAAACCCTCAAGTCCATCAGCTTTCATCCTCCACGTGTAGCACCTAAATTTTGTGGGTAAACTAAAAATTAAAATAAATACAAGTAATTAAAAATATTTACTTGAAAGGTTAATGTTGGAGTTGATGTATGTATCTTTGATTTAACATTTCTAACTAGTGTGGACATTGTTTGTAAGAATGATTAATGTATGGGGACAAATTAAAAAGCCAAGGGATTTAGTTTGTTAGTTAAAAAGTCTTGTTTATGGTTTATTTTGCTAAAATAAGGAAGGGAGGAACCACTCTTGCCAAAACGCCAAATCGATTTCTAGCATCAACACCAAGTGTTAACGTCTATGTGGCAACTTTGTTCTCCATTTTAACAATGATGAATTAATTATTTGATCCACTAAAGGCATTGGTTTAATAGGTTTAGTGGTGGTTTCTAGTGTTATATTACTAATATATTGAAGTTAATCCATCATTTTGGTCAAATAATGATAGATAGAACTTTGGTGAATATGTTGAGCACTAGCCATTATGGATCACTCTTTGATCCATCTAAATTCGAATTTGACCATGGATTTAGTGTTGTTATGCAATACGCCCCCACCCCTACCACTGACGACACAGATCATTGGCGTCTTCCTCGACTATTTCTATAGTCCGCTTCTTTCTTACGGGTGTATCTCTACTCTCCCCAATTGCAAACCCAATTAAAGTAGGTGCTATATTATTCAAAAAAGCGATTAATATTTTGATGCTGCTATTCTCAAGATACTATGTCGATTATATGCTCTATTCTTAGACTACCCCTATTGGGGGATTTTTGGTGAGCTGCTCACGGAAAATTTATTAAAAAAAAAAAGAAAAATGAATTAATTTTGATGAACTATGCCAGTAAAGCAACTCAGCTTACAAAAGATCACAACCATTTCACTTTAACACGTGTTGAACAAAGAAAGTGTTCCACTATATTTTTTTAGATAAGATTATATATTTTAGGATAAAAATCATTATCTACTAAAAATCTAATATTATCTCAATAAAAAAAAACTAAATTTTTTATTTTTTTTCTCTATAAATAGAGTATAATATTGATATACTTCATATCTCATTTCAACTTTTCATTTCTAAACCCTTTTGATTTCTTTAATAAGATGGATCCAAATTTCGTTTTAAATCTTGATGATTCTCAAGATTCTCAAAACTTTCAAAGTTATGAAACCTCACAGTTTTTCGCAAATCCCAATCAATTTCCCATCACTGAAAATGTTCAAACCTCACAAAATACCGAAAAAAATCCAAGAGGTGATAAATTGGATGCTGATGAAGATATCGCTTTAATGTCAACATATTGTATCGTTAGTGAAGATGAGGGACGTGGAAAAAACCAAAAGAAAACATCAATATGGGCACGAGTGAAGGAGCTATATGATGCAAATCAGGCGGAAAACCCAAAAGCTTGGTAACAGGAACATAGCTCAAATGAAAGGTCGTTATAAACAACTTAATGAAAGTGCTGACAAATGGGTTGGTGTTTACCGAGAAGCATATAGAAAAATAAGAAGTGGAATGAGTATGAAAAATGTTGAGAATGAAGCTCATAAATTGTATGAGACAAATGGAAGCAAGTTCAATGACACAATTGTTTTTAATGAGGTTATGTGTAAACATCGAAAATGAGATTTATAGCTAGATCATGATGCAACAAGATCACGTCCTGAATATGAAGTGGGTGATGAAGAAAGTGGTGGTAGCACAAAAAGATCAAGGTCTACTGAAGAAGGGGAGTATTGTGTCCAATCCAACACAGAAGGGGCAAATATTACTGGTTCAACAATTAAACGTCCAACGGGTAGAGATGCGGCTAAAAGAAAAGAAAAAGGCAAGGCCCTGTTTGATAGACATTTTTGGCTGACTCGGTCAGCTGAAGTTGTTTGATAAACGAAATTTTGGTAGCCGACTCGGTCAGTAAGATCTGAGTGAGAAAGAGGTCGTGAGTTAGCTGACTGAGAAATGAAGAAAAGCTTTCCAAACTTACCCATGGGCTTTAAAAATACTAGAGTGGAAAAGAGGGTGAAGGGAATCGAACCCCTCAACTCACATTCACAAACCAACATATTTACCACCAAACTAGAAACTTTCTTTTGCTATAGTTGCTCAAACATTTTATATATTGTATAACATTGATTTATTATTATTATTATTATTATTATTATTATTATTATTATTATTATTATTATTATTATTATTATTATTATTTTTATCATTATTTATATTATTATAATTATTATTATTATTATTACTATTATTATTATTATTATTATTATTATAATAATTATTATGATTATTATTATTATTATTATTATTATTAGTATCATTATTTATATTATTATAATAATTATTATGATTATTATTATTATTATTATTATTATTATTATTATTGCATAGAAACGTATAGAGCATCAGGGTAAAATGGTCATTTTGCATCAGTCAGCACATTCAGTCAGATGTACAATCAAACAGTATGATTTCTTACTTAGTCAGAATTTCTTACTGAGACAACGTTTCTCAGTCAACACTTTCTCAGTCAGCAACTATCAAACCGGGCCTAAGTCTCTTAATGAAGTTGTTGCAGAACTTCGTGCAATGAGGCTTAGTAGAGATAGTGAAGTAGAAGTCATGAAAAAAAGAATCGACTTGGATCAACAAAGGGAGCAAAAAACAGATGAAAGGGAGCTAGTGAAGATGCAGAGTTTGCATTTGAACACACTCCTACAAAAGGAGCACTTGTCATCTGAAGAAGAGAACATGAAACGTTTTCTAATGTCTAAGTTTTATGGAAACTAATTGCAATTTAGTGTATGTTTTATTTTTAGTATGCTTTTAGTGTATCTGTAAGATATTTTATTTTGTATTTGTATCTCATGCTTTTAATGTATTTGTAAGATATTTTATTATGTATTTGTATCTCATTCTTTTAATGTATCTGTAATATATTTTGTTGAATGTAGAGTTGTCATTATCATCTTTACTGAATGCATAGTTGTCATTATCATCTTTCAGAGACACCACTCATTTCCAATGTGCTTTTAATGAATACAAAGTTGTCATTATCATCTTTATTGAATGCATAGTTGTTAGTATAATCTTATCATCTAGAAAATCCGCCATTATCTTATGTGTATAAGATTCTGTGATGTGTCGTCTTTTTATTGGATCCTTGGATTTTATCTAAATAAACTAATTTTAACATTATCTTTATTTAAAATTTGAAAAAAAAACAAAAATCAATATTCTTCCTATATTAATAGAGTATAACACTTACATATTTTCATATCCACCTCTAGTTCTTCATTTCACTCTTCATTTCTAATCTCTTTGAAAAATGTTTCATAATGCAAACTCATCAGATGGTTCCAGTTCATTGAATATGAATGAATATGATGAATGGGAAACACAAGTTGTTCAACAGAATCGACAACTTGATGTTATCATGAGTGAGTTACTCATAGGCATGCCAAACATGAATGTAAGAGATCATCCTAGAGCAAGAAGGAGGTATTGTGATCGGGAACGTGAGCAGGGTGAGACACGTTTGATGAAAGACTACTTTGTTGGCAATCCAACGTATGGTGAAGAAAAATTCCGTGGTAGATTTCGAATGCGAAAACCACTATTTCTCCGCATAGTGGAAGCTGTTACAACATATTTTCAGCAAAGACGTGATGCCACAGGCAGACAAGGTTTTTCACCAATACAAAAATGTACTGCAGCTATGAGGGTGTTGGCATATGGGACATCAACAAATGAACTTGATGAATATTTAAGAATGAGTGAGACTGTGACAATGGATGCTCTTGTAAAGTTTGTGGAAGGTGTCATTTCATGCTTTCGTGAAGAGTACCTTAGAAGTCTCAATCAAGATGATTTGGCACGACTGCTTCATGTTGGAGAAGAACGTGGATTTCCAGATATGGTAGACAGTATTGATTGCATGCACTGGGAATGGAAAAACTGCCCCACCGCTTGGGTTGGACAATATGCAGGTAGAAGCGGTAAGACAACAATAATTTTGGAAGCTGTTGCATCGTATGACTTATGGATATGGCATGCATTCTTCGGAACACCAGGTTCGTGCAATGACATTAACGTCCTCCAAAGGTCTCCTCTTTTTGATGATGTCTTGGCAGGTCGAGCATCAAAGGTGAGTTACACTGTGAATGATCTAGAAAATAATATGGCTTATTATCTCACTGATGGCATATATCCTTCATGGGCTGCCTTTGTAAAGTCAATAAGTTCTCCACAACTTCGAAAACACAAGTTGTTCGCTGAACATCAAGAGGTTGCTAGAAAAGATGTTGAATGAGCATTTGGAGTTTTACAAGCTCGTTTTGCATTTCTTCATCGCCCTTGTCTTGTGTGGGACAAAGATATGATGGGGAAAATTATGATTGCATGTATCATTATTCATAATATGATAGTTGAGGATGAACGACACACATACCTTCATTATTATGATCCATCAGAATTTATAACTACAGAAGACGAATAATCTTTTGAATACTCTACTCAACGAATTGGAGATCTATCCAGTGACCAACAGGGCACAAGTTCGCAATAGAGAAACTCATAACACTCAAAAAAACAATTTGATTGAGCATATATGGAAAAATTCAGAACTGAAGAATAATTTAGTAGTTTGCATCTTCTGTATTTGTAACTTATTTTATCTATTTTATTAGAGTAAATTACACGAATGGTCCCTATGGTTTGGGGTAATTTGCGCATTTGGTCCCTAACTTATTTTTTAACTCGGAAGGTCCCTAATGTTTGTTTTTGTTACGCGCTTGGTCTCTACTTTTTGTTTTTGTTTCGCGCTTGGTCCCTGTCTTACCTAAAAAGACTATTATTTAAATAGGGAAAAATGGTGTGGTAGGTAGGGTAATGTGAGGGGTTGGGGTTGGGGGTGTGTTTATTTAAATAAGTTAAAAAATCAAGGGCAAAATAGTTTTTTTAGATGAGACAGAGACCAAGCGCGTAACAAAAACAAACAGTAGGGACCTTCCGAGTTAAAAAAATAAGTTAGGGACCAAACACGCAAATTACCCTAAACCATAGGGACCATTCATGTAATTTACTCATTTTATTAAGTATGTTTCATGAATGTAAAATATTTTCTTTATCTATTTTTATTTAGTTTATGTTTAAAATAAATAATTTATTTGTTTCAAAATAAAATATTTATTTTTAATATTTCTAGTAGTTTTTAGTAAAAGAAAAATAAAAATAAGTTATATTTTTTTAAATAAAAATGGGTTTGGATTGGGTTGCTAATGAATGTAAAAAATTAGATTGGATTGGGTTGTATAAGTTGAAGAGAGAGAAATTAGTTTTAATTAGAAAAGTTGGATTGAGTTGGGTTGCTGATGAGGGTAGTCTTAATGATGTTCGAGTTAAATACAATAATTTTGAATACAAGTCTCATTTTTAAGTTTAGGACTCTTTCATCAAATATGTACCCAGGTGTTTGATGAAAAGCCTAAATGAAAAATGACTTGTCTTTTATTTAGGGATGAGCAAAAGAACCGACCCGGCTGGAACTGGACCCGACCCGGGAACCGAAGTCGGCCGAAATTAAGAACCGAACTGGACCGCCGGTTCTACCGGTTCGAGCTCCTGCCGGTTCTTGCCGTGTCTTCAATGTTGGAACTGGTCCTCGAGAAATAGCAACATACGGTTCCGGTTTTCGCCGGTTCTACCGGTTCTCGGTTCCAAAAATCCACAAGAATATCGTCCCGAACCCGGCCCGATCGGTTCTATCCGGTTCCGGTTCCGCCCCGGTCCGAATGCTCATCCATTCTTTTATTATATGAATTTTAGATCTAAAAGAGTAACCGGAGATTGGACATTGGACATGGAGGTGTGTTGTTTTCCGGCCACGGGTCCTCTCCGGTTCCCATTCGATCAAAAATGGTCAATCGGTAGACCTTCAAATTTACGACTTGGTTCTTCAGCATCTGCTGAAGTGCGTCACTTTGGTATTGGAAATAATCATAATCGGATGCTTATACTCGGTCTGGGTTTCGTTGGGGAGTTTGTTGCTCAAGACCTCGTGAATCAAGGATGGTAAATTCCAGAGTTATTCCATTAATTTTTATTTAGTGGAAATGTTGATGATTTGTACATTATACCGAGCAGGGTTTTATCTGGAACTTGTACAAACGTTTGGAAAAAGGCAAGACTGGATAAATTGGGATTCAACGTCCATCTTTTTGATGCTACTGAGCCTACGTTAGTTTTCTTCTTCTTCTTCTTCTTCCTATATATATTCTCTTGCTTTTCAATTGAATAAACAAACTTTGAAATAGAGTGTTCAGGCTTGAAGTCATAAACATCTTGAGTCAACATACTCACCTCCTTATTTCCATACCTCCTTTCAAAGATATTGGTGACCCGGTAAGTTTGATTTGTGTTTTTGCCACATGATTTGATTGATGATGTTCTCAAATCTCATGCTCATGCAGATGCTTCAACATGCTCAACTTTTGAGAAACAAGCTAAACAACCAACACCTTCAATGGCTGTGTTATCTTTCCACAACAAGTTTGTCTTTTTTTGAACCTTTCTTTCATAAAACTAAACAACAATATGAATATGTTATGTTCTTTTAGAAGAATTTACAACATTGTGGATGACGATCCTGCCCCTCGAACACAAGTGTTTTCATTTGCTCATAAACTGATGAATGATAAATGGGGTTCTGAAATCAAGAAAACGGATAAAAATGAATCATTTAGTAGGGAAGAAAGTTTAAAGTTAAAGGGTGAGAAATGGGTAGTGAATGCGCGTATGAAGAATGAACTTGGAGTGTGGTTGATTCATCCCAGTTATAAGTCTGGATTGCAGACCATTTGTGACCAGATGCATGCATGATTTGTAACTATCTACTTATTTTGTTAATATTTTTGTATTTATACTATTGAGTTTCTTGTCTTTCTTTTTAATATTGAGCTCTTAACGGATAAAAAGTTATGACTGTTTGATGTTTAAAGTTGGATCTTTTTCCCTCCGTTTTCCAATGTGGCCATGAAGGACCGTGTTAAGTACCAACGAATCTGTCTTAGTGGTAAGGAATGCCCTCTCAATTGAAAGGTCATATACTTTTCAATTTGTAATTTTTTTCTTTTATTATATTTTCTACTAAGTGTTGTTTGAGTATATGATAGAGATAATGACTTAAAAAGCATAATATACTTTTCGATTTGTATACATTTGGCCACTAAGTTTTTTTCCATCCATATTTACTCCTTCAATTTGTTTAAACTGTACATATTCACTCCTTATAACCGGCTCTTCCAGGTGAGCAGAGAAAAATGTCTTAATAGACTAATATATTTTTCACTTTGTACACATTTAGTCCTTAATATTTTTTTGGTGCAAAATAAGTCCTTTTTGTTTTTATACACATTCAATACTTATGACCGGTTTCTTTAGGTTTTACTCACAACATCCTCGTGGGACAATCATTAATGAGGTGCTCGAGGATGTTGATACTTATGGCCACTTGGTTGTTTAGCTCTTGTGTTCTGACCATTATAACTTCTTCATATGATCTTAGATTTTAATAATCTTTATATGCACATGTTTGTATTTGAATCTATTACAACGCTCGTTTAGATTATCTCCGTTAAAAAGTAATATATATTTTTACTTACGAACTTTATATCCACACATTTTTTGAATGTATGTATGAACGTTTTAGAATTAAAAAGTAATATATTTTTACTTACGATTTTATAAAAAAATGTTCATATATACATTCATAAAGAACGTGTGGATATACAGATCGTAAGTAAAAATATATTACTTTTTAACGGGACTAATCTAAACGAAGGTTGTAGTAGACTAAAATACGAATGTGTGGATATAAAAATCATAAAATTTGAGATAGTATGGAGAAATTACGACGTTCAGAACACAAGACCTAAACGCAACTACAAGATCTAAGCAACCGAGACCGCAGTGGCCATAAACGTCAACAACCTGAAAAGCCATGCAAAGCTTTTTTTTTTTTTTTTTTTTTTTGCAAAAATAGTCCATATCTAAGATTTTGTATATTGACCGGTTTGAGCCGTATAGAAAATAAATTTCAAAAATTGACTCGTAATTTATAGAAAATATCATTTTTGTATTTTGTTTATAGAAACGGTCCACATGTTTAAAAAAATTACAAAAATTATCCACATAATTTCCAGAAAATGTCATTATGTATTTTTTGTACAATGCCTTTTGAACATCGTATGTTACGTTTTTAATATCGTATGTTATTTTTTTTTTTTCTAAAATACAATACGGATGAACCCGTTTGCATCCCACTACATGGGACTAATAAGTTCTAGTTTAAAATACTTAAAAAATTACTGTCACATTTGACAAATAAAAGTAAAATAAATAGAAACAAAGTTGTAAAAAGCCTATAGCCTTTTTTTCTTAAATTTTTTTGTTAAACAGTTTTTTATAATATGTATAAATAACATTTTAGATAGTTTATAAGATTAAATGTTATATTCATTAAATCAAGAACATCACTTTAATCTCTAAAAGAACATTTATGAGCTTGAATAACTCAATAAACCCATTAAAATTGTGCTCAAAGAACTCGAAAATATGTCGCAATCAGAAATGTAATAAACAAAGCAAACCACGACTCAGATTTTAGTTTTACGAATACATTTTATTTTGTTAATTCTTATTTTAAATTGTAATAAACGTGAATTAATTTTTGATTCTAATTTCTATGCATTGAATTGTGGCTCAAATGTATAAAAAATTCTATGTTGCTTCAAATCGACTTCTTTCTTGGATCCTTAAACCCACACACAGAATCCCCGTGATCACACACCTGTGACCTGTTCATGAATTCATCCCTATTTTCACACAAACGTCTGCAAATTCTTGGAAAATTTGAGCAATGTCTGCAGTCCTTCCATTTTCTCTCGCTACAGTAAAATGTAATCAACCAAGAAACGAAACATGTTCGTCTTTAGCGTCACTCAAACCATTTTCACTTCGAAAAAATGCACTCAAGAAAGCCTTTACACATGTCTGCAAATTGACAATTCGAGCTTCGAGTACTTCTATTTCATCTGTAACAGTCGAAAAAGATGCAACATACGGTACCGTTTTCGTAATTCGAGCTCAAGACAAAATGGGTCTGCTTCCGGCAATCACTAGGGTTTTAAAAGGGCATAGAATTGAGAAAGCTACAATGGAATTTGATGAAAAAGAAGATTACTTTGTGGTAAAGTTTCAGGTCACTGATTCGAATGGGAATAAGATTGAAGATAACGAGAGTTTGATCAGAATCGAGAATGCATTGATGGACGCCATTAATGGCGGTGAAGGTGTTGTGGTGAGGAAAGCAGGGTTCTCGGGGGCTAAAACAGAAAGGATGTTTGAATTGATGGATGGGTTCTTGAAAAACGATCCAGTAAGTCTTCAAAAGGATATTCTTCATCATGTTGAGTACACAGTAGCAAGATCAAGATTCAGTTTTGATGATTTTGAAGCTTATCAGGTAAAGATTTCAACAGTTTTTGTGTATGTTTAGTTTTTACTTCTAATAATAACGAAACTTCAGAAACTTTTTTTGTAAAGTTAAGCCTTTTCTTGATACTTTTCAAAAACAAATCAGATTTTTGCATCAAAAAGTGCATATAATACACAAATAAATATAAACAATAGTAAAGTACATTGCTATTTCTTGCTATTACAGGCATTGTCACATAGTGTGAGAGACCGATTAATTGAACGATGGCATGACACACAACAACATTTCAAAAAGAAGGATCCTAAACGTTTATACTTCCTCTCACTCGAGTTCCTAATGGGCAAGTTTTTTTTTTTTTTTTTTGTACAACATTTATTTAATAACAAGTCTTTTATCATCAATCTTGAACTATTTAGGTGAATTAAATTCAACATTTTTGCATTACAATAACAAATTTCAAATTTCAAATTTCAAATTTCAGGTCGTTCGTTATCAAATAGTGTTATTAACCTTGGCATAAAGGATCAATGTGCAGAAGCCTTAAGCCAACTTGGGTTTGAGTATGAAGTTCTTGCAGAGCAGGTAAAGTCACCTGTCACTGTCACTGTCACTGTCACTGTCACTGTCACTGTCACTGTCACTGTCACTGTCACTGTCACTGTAACTGGTAACTGGTAACTGGTAACTGGTAACTGGTAACTGGTAACTTGTATGAGTAATTTTATTTTGTTTTATTATTATTATTATTGTAAAGGAAGGAGATGCAGCCCTTGGCAATGGTGGTTTAGCTCGGCTTTCTGCATGCCAAATGGATTCTTTAGCAACATTGGATTTTCCTGCATGGGGGTAATATTATTTTATTCTTCATTGGTTCCTAAGTGTGAAATTACCTAACTATCCCTCACATTAACCACCAAATTATCTCTTTACAATTCTTCAAGCCACAATAATCTCTTTGAAACACGCATCCAAACAATCTTGAGTCTAAGAGTCCCATCATGTTACTAAAACTTTTTTTTATCTTCAAAGTCTTTACTTTTATTTACATTTTTTGGTTATAAAAATAAAAATAAAAATTTATATTTTAATTTTCAGATACGGATTGCGTTACCAATATGGGCTTTTTAGGCAAATAATAATAGATGGCTTCCAACATGAACAACCTGATTATTGGCTCAACTTTGGAAATCCATGGGAAATAGAACGTGTCCATGTATCATATCCTGTAAAGGTTATAACATATTCTTATTTATTATTTTTTTTTATATATCTCTTTTCAAATATACTTATACTTGTTTAATAGTTTATATATTGTGATAAGTCTAAACTACTTTTAATGATCACGAAGATAGTTTTATGGGAGTGTTAAAGAGGAAGTTGTGAATGGAAAGAAATGTAAAGTTTGGATTCCGGGAGAAACAGTGAGTTATTTCTTTTGTAATAAAGAAGTTTAATATGTTAAGTATATTTGCTATATGACCATTTTGCCCTTGGGTGTAGGTTGAAGCTGTTGCTTATGATAATCCTATACCTGGTTATGGAACAAGAAACACAATTAATCTCAGATTATGGGCTGCTAAACCGAGTGAAGGACTTGATATAGTGAGTATGATTATTTTGCTATTTGTTTTTAGAATATTTGTATTAATATAAATATAAAATGTTGGTTTTATAATTTTATTGCAGGAGTCTTATAATACTGGAGATTATATCAATGCTATTGTGAATAGACAAAAGGCAGAAATAATAAGCAATGTTTTATATCCTGATGATCGTTCTTATCAGGTTTGAATTTAATCATAGCAACCTACTTTTGTGTACATTTTTCATTTTTTTTTTTGCTTTGGTAATTCATATTTCTTTTTTCTTTTTTCCTCTAAAGGCTATTTGGATAAATGATGTTCAATAAATATTCGAATGTCCTTTTTCTTCCAAACTCATTTCATGTTCTTCTTTCATGATTTTTAGAATGCTGACTTGATTTGCATGCGAAATTTAGAACATTTTCTATTATTGTAAATATTAAATTCAATCTTATCAGATCTTTAGCATCTATTGACTAAGAATATAAACTTGTGTTTAACAAAGAGAGTGCAAATATATTGAAAAAAGTTCTTTCATATTTTTTGTTCTTTTTACGTATTTCATCTTTCTTACAAACAACCTTTCTTTTTTGAAAAACAAGTTTTTGATATTACACCAAACAAAAATACTTTTATCTTTTTATGATAAAGAAAACCATATAATTATACTTATAATATTCAATATCTGTGTTTCGTTTAAGTTTCTGATCATATTGTGATTTAATATAATTCTGTTTGTATTAATATTAGAAGAAAAATAACCTGTGATTTATAACACTTCTTACATTAACTGCATTTTGTTATTTACCATCATTTCTATACACAAGGGTAAAATTGTCATTTACTCATATTCATTATTTCAGGGGAAGGAATTAAGGCTAAAGCAACAATATTTCTTTGTGTCAGCATCTTTGCAAGACATTATTCGGAGGTTCAAAGACATGCATAACAACTTTGATGAATTCCCAGATAAGGTTATATTATATATAAAGCTTCAACAGCTTCTATCTTTGTTATATTATTTTGTAAAATTACCAATCTACCCCTCATTTATCTTTCATCATATGCAGGTTGCTTTGCAGCTGAATGATACACATCCATCTATTTCAGTAGTTGAGCTGATGAGAGTGCTTCTTGATGAAGAAGATTTGAGTTGGAAAAGGGCATGGAATATTGTATGCAAAGTTTTTACTTTTACTACTCACACAGTATTACCTGAAGCATTGGAAAAAGTCCCCATGGATTTATTTGAAACTGTTTTACCTCGCCATTTACAAGTGAGTCAACTCATTTAAACTCGTTCATAGTACAACATAGTCTAGAATGTTTTTCTTTTTCTTTGAACTTTATTATAATTCCTGATATGAAACTCTTTTTTGACAGATTATATATGATATAAACTTTGCATTCATGGAGGAGTTAAAAAATAAGATTGGAAAAGATTATGTTCGTTTGTCACGAATGTCAATCATTGAGGAAGGTGCTGTTAAGGTATTATTCATAAAATCTAAACTTTTACATATCTTGAAAAAAAAAATTTACTAAAAAAAAAGGTTTTATAATTTATATTGATACCTTTCTTATTGAGTTGACAGAATATTCGAATGGCAAACCTGTCCATTGTTTGTTCTCACACTGTTAATGGTGTCTCCAAAGCTCATTCTGAATTGCTAAAAACACGTGTATTCATGGTAATTAATATTAATATTTTTATGTATATTTCATTTTAGATATTAATTTTTTGAACTTAAACTATTTGCAGGACTTTTATGAGCTATGGCCTGAGAAATTTCAGTACAAAACAAATGGAGTAACTCAGGTAAAAATTCTTTTAGACAAAATACTTACACCATGTTTCTTTTTTTATTTCCTCATTAAGTGTCATCTTAGTTTAAAAAAATCCAAAAATGGAAATTTTATAGAAAGTCAGGACTTAATGAGGAAAGTGGAAAGCCTACTTTTTCTTTATGTATTAAGTCAGAAAGAAACAGCATAAGATAACATGGCTACTTTTTTTATTTTTAATTTTTAATTTTTATTTTTATAATTTCAGCGTCGATGGATTGTAGTAAGCAATCCTTCACTGTGTTCTCTAATCTCAAAGTGGTTAGGAACAGAATCTTGGATCCATGATGTTGACCTTTTGACTCATCTCAAAAATCATGCATCTATTCCTGAATTACAACATGAATGGAAAATGGTAGGTTTTTAATTCAGTTTCCTTTACAATTGTTGTTTTGCTAAAAAAACTTTTCATGTTTTAGGTAAAGAAGATAAACAAAATGAGGCTTGCTGAATACATTGAAACAATGAGTGGAGTCAAGGTTTCTGATAACTTATTTCCTTTTTTTTTTTTTTTTTTTGTTTTCTTTTACTTATTATCTTTACCTTGCAATTGTAGGTTAGTTTGGATGCAATGTTTGATGTGCAAATAAAGAGGATACATGAATACAAAAGACAGTTTTTGAATATATTAGGTGTTATTCATCGATATGACTGCATAAAGGTATCATCTTTTTGAAAAGGGAAAATGTTTCTTGATTTGTAACTTTTTGTAATAACAAGTATTATTTTTATTTTTATAAGAATATGGAGGAAAGTGATAGAAGGAAAGTGGTGCCACGTGTCTGCATAATTGGTGGGAAAGCTCCACCAGGTTATGAAATTGCAAAGAAAATCATCAAGCTTTGTCATGCTGTTGCAGAAACAATTAATAATGACACTGATATTGGTGACCTTCTTAAACTGGTAAATTTGACATAATTTTTGGTATTCTTTTTTTAAATTCTCAAAAGTTAATATTTATGATGTGATTTTGCCTCAAAATTAGTAACCCATTTTAGTAAGATAGTGTTAGATTGTCAATTATGGTGATTTAGATTGAGTTACACATTTGGTCCTTATGATTTAGATTGAGTTCAAAAAAGAATCTTTCTGCAATTATAGTTAATAAAATGACTATTTACCCTTTATCTAATTTTACAAGTGAATATTACAACTTGTGAAAATAATCAGACAAAGAACCAAAAAGTAGAAAAAGATTCCTTTTTGGATCTAAACCGAAAAAGTGGTAAACAAATTATATATTGGAAAGATTGTCTTATACAAACAAGATTCCCAAATACTAGTTGTTACATATTACATTTAGGGTCATTTTGTGATGAAAAAAAAAATGTGTGGAAGAGGTATTAATTATTTGGGATAAATTCAAATTCTTGAGTTTAATTTTTTTTTTCTTGCAGGTTTTTATTCCTGATTACAATGTTTCGGTTGCTGAATTAGTTATTCCTGGAAGTGACCTTTCACAACATATTAGGTATGTATTGATATGTGAAAAGTGATTATTTATTGAGATAAAAGTAAAATTACCAACATACCCCTAGGTTTAATGGAGATTGTGCTTGTTTTATTTTTCAGCACTGCAGGACATGAGGCATCTGGTACTGGAAGCATGAAATTTCTTATGAATGGATGTTTGTTGCTTGCAACAGCTGATGGATCAACAAATGAAATTATTGAAGAAATAGGTGCAGAAAACATGGTATAAGTATAACTTCAAATATCTTCCAAATTCCATGATGAATTTGCATTTCTTTTTATCGATAATTTCTAATTCCCATGTCAAATTTGGTTTTCCACATGCCTATTTGACAACTTTCTTGTTTTCCCATATATTTTTAGTTTATATTTGGTGCAAAGATCAATGAAGTCCCGAAATTGCGTGAGAAAGAATCCACCATTAAAGCACCCCTTCAATTTAGACGAGTAGTAAGGTATGAGTATTAGCCAAATGTCTAAAATAGCCCAAAACTTTTAACATGAATGTTATAGTCAAATTAGATGTCATAATGTCTGATAAATCAAAATTTCATCTACTTTTCTAGGATGGTGAGGGATGGGTACTTTGGATTCAAAGATTACTTCAAATCCTTATGTGATACAGTAGAGAATGGCAAAGATTTCTATCTTTTAGGGTCAGATTTCACTAGCTATCTAGAAGCTCAGGTAAGTGATTCTTGATTTTTTGCCTAAATTTCAAGAAACTCTCCAAACTCCATGATTGGAGGGAGGAAAAAAGACAAATGAGGGCAAATATGTAAACATTTGGGGCAAAATGGGAAGACCCATTTTCTTGAATTTCTTTATAAAGTTATTCTTTTTGCACGACAAAAAAAAAAAAAGAAACACCCATATATAGCTTACCAGATAGATAAAGTTATGTCCCCATTAAGTAAAAAAGAAAGAGTAGATATGAAATTGAGTAAAATTGTGTGAAGTGTAGGCTGCAGCAGATAGAGCATATGTGGATAAGGAGAAATGGTGCAAAATGAGCATACTTTCTACTGCTGGTTCTGGAAGATTTAGCAGTGATCGTACAATTGAAGATTATGCAGAAAAAACATGGGGAATCAAGCCATGTAAATTGCCCTTATAACACTTTCTTCATATGTTGTTCAATAAACTAGTTTTGATCTTTGTAGAATTTTGGAAGTTAATGTACTTATTGGACCTTTATTAAGAGTTTAAGACCCCGTAAATGACACATCATTCAGACTGTCTATGTCTCTGTCCCTGTCTCTGCATGTTTGTCTTAGCAGTAAAGAGAATCTAGGTCTTGATTCAAACTTGGGTATCCGTGCTCTTTGTTTTGGGGACATTGTGATTTATTTTCTCATGCTAGGTAGCTATAGGCTTGCTCTTGAAAAGATAGATGTTTTTTTTAGTTAAACAAACATCGATCATGGTTGGTCAGCAAGTTATGTCTAATGTTATGTGCATGTATTATTTTCGTATGCTTACTTACCTTATGTGTGGAAAATAATTTTTTGCGATTGTTTTATGTAAGTTTTGTGGAAACTCATTTGCTAGAGCTCTTTTAGTCAATTTCAAACCTTTAATTTATAGAGAATGTTTTTTTTTTTTTTTTTTTTTTTGTTATCAAGTTTTATAAATTGTGAAACATCAAAATCAACTAGATAATTTATAGGGTTAATCATAAAAAAAGATCAAATTGAAAGGTTTGATGTCATACCATCTTTTCAACATTTACGATGAAAATGACCATGTATTTTTATCATAATATTAATAATTCAAGAAAATTTATCGTTTTTTTGTTTTTGACACCTTTTTATGAATCACAAACTCTTCGAGAAATCTTTTTTTTTTTTTTTTGTCTTGAAAACTTCTTTTTTCTCAAAAAACATTTTGTGAAAAAAACGTTTCATGAAGTCAAATTTTATAAAAGAAGTGAATTCCAACATTTATCATGAAATGACCATGAATTTCGATCATGATATTCATAATTCAAGAAAATCTAACGTTTTTGTTGTTTCCCCTCATTTTTATGAATCACAAACTCTTCAAGAAATCGTTATTTTGTTGAAAAACTTGTATTTTTTTTTCTCAAAAAGGTTATTTTCAGAGAAAAATGTTTCACGAAGGTCAGATTCATAACATAAAGTGAATATTTTGTGATAGAAAATATACTAATCTTGGTCCTTTATTGATTATCACTAATTTATAACTATCATGCATATTATTTTTTTTAAAGCTTGTAAATATTTTTCTAACATCAGATTTTTAGAAACATAGAGAGTTCATCCATATTAAACAAAAATATTAAACTTTAGTTTATGATTTCAATTAAATTTTAATGCAAACGATAGCAAATTATTTAACTCAAATTAAAATAATAATCTAATTTAATTTGTATATACTTTAAAGGACAAAGTACAAAAAAACACAAACATTTATTTATTAGTATTCAGAAAAACACTTATATTTTCTAGATGCAAAAAACCATTACATTTTCAGTTATTTTTTAGATTTACCCAATTTTTTTTTTCTAAAAGTTAACAGTTGTTTTGTGATATGATATTTATCTTATTTTCTCTTGAGTAAATGGTCGTTGAGTAAATGATTTATTTCTTATGTTTCACCTTAGACAATGGGCAACGTTATTTATTTTTGTTTCCATGTTAACTTAAAAACGAAAAAAATAAATGTGATGCCACAAAACAACCGGTAATTTCTTTAAAAAATCGGATATTTAGGTTAATGTGAAAGGTAACTAAAAATGTAAAAGTTTTTCCGCATATAAACAAAATATAAAGATTTTTCTGAATGCTAGTAAATAAATGGTTTTTCTCTATTTTGGTATATTTTAAACAATATATTTTGATATTTTTAAATAAATAATAAAAAACATTCAATTATAACTGGTCACAACCATTTTTAATCATTTGCAAGATAAGTTGGGTTTAAAGGCATCTTCTTAGGGACCCATTTGAAATGATGAAAAATAATTGGAAAATTTCTTTTATTCTTCTTATTACCTTTTATCCCTTTTTTATAAATCCGTTTCCCCCAAAAAAAAATATGCTATCAATTCAATTGTAACATCATGAGATTCAATAATAAATAACATTTGAGTCATAGTATAATTTTATAATAGAAATAATATAATTTTTGATGTACAAATATATTAAAGTTGCATAACTTTTAACAAATTGAGTGACCATCAAGTTCATTGACTGGTTATATAGCATAAAATGATAGCCGTTTTATCCTTTTTTTTTCTCTCTAAAACAGTGACACTTGCATATGCATATAAGTAAATCGTTTGTTTGTATTTTTTTTTAATTACTGAATTATATAAAAGAAACTAGAAAGAAATCAATAATTACAAAGGGATAATTAATATTGAGTTTTGTAAGCATGAACTCCAATTGATCTCTAGTTTGTTACTTCTATGAACAAACCAATTAAACGAGTAAAAAACAATGTTATAAAAATAGAATCTCTATGATAACTTTTGGATCCGAACACCTTTGCATTACGATAACTCCAAACATCCAAATGTAATCAACACAATCATATCCAACGTCAGTAGAGACATTCGATAAATCAACCTACACGTATAAATCTCTAACAGAAAGACAACAAGAAATAACAATATCCCACCAACAACCAATACGAGTTCATGATTTTTCACCACCTCAAAACTAAGGAATAAATGTTGAACATCTTAGGTAGCCTTCGAACAACAAGGATACAAAATAGAATCTAGATCAATACCCCTTGTACTCACATTGGTTATCCTCTACTCAAAAGCACCCTCCAAATCAAAATATTAATCTTTTAGGAATAAATCTATTCCATCTAGTACTAGTAGCCTCATTTACAACAATTAGATAAATGTCATCGATAAAAACTAGTAGTGTGAAATTTTCTAAGTGATCAAGATCCCAAACTCATCTAATCCAAAGCTACAAAAGGACCAACAAACTAGTGCATACCCGGGAATTAAACACTTTTTAACACCTCCCCCCCCCCTACCAACCTTCGTCAGTTCAATGTTTATCCTTGGGTTGACCGCGATCAATAAGTAAACAATTTTTTCTCTTTAAAAAAAAAAGTCTTAGAAATCTAATAGAAATGAGAACTTCTCATATCCAAACATCTTTCAAAACCACGTCATAGAGACAACACCAACCTTTTTTTATCATATGAGAATGGATAATACATTTTCATGATGTTGATTAATTAATCTAACTACTTTTTACCACGTACCATTCATAGCCTCTTTGTCACCAACAATGTTGAACCCTTCCCTATTTCCATGACCACTTATATTTTTTCAACAAAACTTGATTAAACACATACAAGTCGCCAACACCAAGACCATCTTTTTCTATATAAGCCAATGTAAGATAATATATTGTTTTATTGATAAATAATGAGGTTAAACCTCATATAAATAGGGTTACATAAGAGACCTAATCTAAACCCTAAAGGGCTTGGGCCTAAACCTAAAAGGCTTGGGCCTAAACCCTAATCACTAACATCCCCCCGCAGTTTGATCGGGAGGGGAAAATTAAACTGGAAAAACAAAAACATAAAACATAACATAAATGAAGACAACGACAACGACGGTGGTAGAGCTCTAACGATGACGACTAACAATTGCTTGTCGGAGAAGGAGAGAGAAGAAGCGACGGTTAACAGCGGTTTCTTTGTATAAGAAGAGAGGGCCGACGGCGACGTAACGATCATGCAACCGGTGGCAGAGGGGTCTGGAGAAAGGCAGCGAGAAAGAAAGAGGGTTCGAGCTGCGGCAGACGGAGCCAATTCCGACGAGATCGGCGACTGCAATGTTGATAGAGAAAGAAAAGAGTACTGATCAGAGGCTGCCTGGCAGAGAAGGTGCCATCGGAGAGAGGCATCCGCAACATCCGAAGGGGCTGAATCGGAAAAGAGATCTGAAGAAGTGGTCAACCGAGGAGGAGGCGGAAGGTGAGGAGGCAGAAGTAGACGAGACAGTAGAAGAAGCCGATGAAAGGGCTCTGGTTTGGTGCCATCCGTTTTATTATTTAGGCGGAGAAGAGAAGAAACGGAAAAATAAGGAACATAATGACGGCACCTCCGATGATTATTAGAGAAGGTCGTCGGAGGTGGAGGGCGGCGGCTACAGGTTGTGGTCAGAAGTAAGGTTTTAACCTAGAGCTCTGATACCATGTAAGATAATAGATTGTTTTTTTGATAAATAATGAGGTTAAACCTCATATAAATATGGTTACATAAGAGACCTAATCTAAACCCTAAAGGGTTTGGGCCTAAACCCTAATCACTAACCGCCAAAATAGTGTCCCATTTAACCCATTTTATTTTTTATTTACAACTTTCTCCTCCCCAAAAGAATTGAGATTAGGAATTTCCAAAAAGTTGGTAACTATATGGAGAAGGGCCACTATCTAAGGCTGGTCCTTGTCAATTAATGATATATAGACTTATATACAGTCTTACACGATTCACTTGTAGTAAGTAGCAGACAACTCATGTGACTCTTAATGATCATTCCAATGGGCTCTTTGGGAAATTTAAGAGCGATAATATTTTCAGCTCGATCTACATGTAAAAGATAAACAAAATTGACGTAAAAGTATTTGCATCACTAAAAACATATAATTTCTCCTTTGATCATACCAATTTATTGTTTACAAATAGTAAAAGACCCTAAATGCATCTTGAGTCGTACTTCTATTACGAATAAATTGACATGATTTGTAGTATAAAACGAGGTTTTGTATGTAAGTTTAAAAATAACAAGTTTTTCTTCCATGTCAATTTCATTTAGGAACCCACAATTGCAACTTCTTCATCGTACGTAGGAATCACCAACAAAGCTTCTTCATTACGATTCATTTTTCATTAACTAATGCTATGACCATACACTGATACACATTTACTATTTTCAATGTTTCATAAACCATCTACCCATAGCATGGGAAAATGACTTATATGGGCAACTATGTTTCAAAATCGTTCAAAAAATACTATTCAAGTTTAGTGTGCACAAAAAACACCATCCAAGTAAAGCATTTGTACAAAAAACACAAACAAAGTACATTCTTTGTTCAAATTTGACCTTGTGGTAACCGGCAATTACAAGTAAAAAATAAGTAAAGGAAAAAAAACAAGAGAAAATAACTCAAAGGGGTAACTATGTTTCAAAATCGTTCAAAAAACATCATCCAAGTTTGGTATGTTCAAAAAACACCATCTAAATAAACTTTTTGTACAAAAAACACCAACAAACTATATGTTTTGTTCAAATGTTACCCACCGGTAACTGGCTTTTACAGGTTAAATGATGACTTGGCTTAACTATTATGACATGACATAATAATTATTGACAAAACAATAAATGATATATTCCTCCTTTAAAAATCGATTTAGGGTTTCTTCATGAACGAATGACTTCTTCTCCTATGATTGCTCTTCTTCTTCGATCTCGAACTCAAGTCCAAAACCCTAATTCTTGACTTAAGGCAAAAAGGGCTCATTTACCCCTGCCTCAATGGGCCCAAAAGGCATCCAAGCCCAACTACAAGGCCTTTAAGGCCCAATATGGCCCAAGAACCCCCAACATGGCCTTAAGCCCAAAATATGACATGCTACAATCAGGTGGGCCCAAGACCTAACTTAAAAAAGTCCATGCATACGCCCAACATATGCTGAAGCCTCTGCGATCCGGATTTCAAGTCAATACGCCCAACGTACTCCTAACGTACACCCAACGTACTCGGCTAAGGTCAAGAACCGTCAATCTTCCGAAGGCCATAACTTCTTCACAGTAGCCGAGTACGCTGGGCGTACGCCATAACTTCTTCCGAAAGCCATAACGAAATCGGACTTAGAATGAAGAAGTTATGGCCTTCGGAAGATTGACGGTTCATAGTTCGTATGACATTGGTCATATATTAGTTTCTTGCTCTGAAATGACAGAAGGCAAGGATCATCTTGAAAGTAATTTTTTATAATCTGTAGTGGTATGTTTAGTTGTTTATAGGAATTCCTTGTTGTTTGGTAACAACCATTGAAAAAAGCAACCTTATTTGATAGGAATTCCTATGTTAACAATAGGAATGAAAGGGAGAACATTAATTGGATAGGTTGGTTTTGAGACCCTAAACTTACTATTTCTTTAATGTAATTTGTTTATTTTGTTTTTAGGTTCTTGTTAGTTTAATAACATCGAATGAATGTCTTGCTTTTCGACTTCATTTGATCGTCATGCTCATGTTGCTCGGGTTTTTCCTGTATTTATAAAAGGGATTTTCTAATATGTGCCATAAGGGCACATATAAGAATTATTAATTAATCATAATTATTACCATAATTAAATGTTAAATACATTAATTATAAGAAATATTACCATAATTAAATATAAAATTCATTAATAATCTCCATAATTAACGAATTTCACATTTAATTATGATAATATTTTTCATAATTAATACTTCTTATATGTGCCCTTAGGGCACATATTAGAAAATCCCTTTATAAAATCATGGTCAACTTCTTGTAAACCCATTTAATAAAGTAATATTTTTTCATATATAAAACAGTTATTAAATTAAGATTTTAACGTCTTGTTTTTCAATGAAAGTTGATTGATTTTGATACATTTAATAAAATAGTATTTGCAAAGCCAAAATTGTAAAAGAAATGGGTAAAACTCGTTTCCGCAAATCACGCAATAAATTACATCGCGAATAAAATATAAAAATACTTATGTAAAAAAGGTGGCGCCTTGGTCAAACACAAAAAAGCACATCACGATTCACAACCATATTTATTATGAGTGGTCCGCATCTATAAAACCGAAAAAACCGGATTGACCAAAAACCGGTTGTATCCAGTTTGGTTCTTCTTCGTAGAGTTTTGTGAATAATTACTTCTTGTATGCACTTTGTACTTTTAGCCTATAGTTTCTTGCTATTTGGCCTTTTTTTCTAAAACAAAAAAAAAATTTGTTTTGATTGTTATGGTTCGAAACAAATATTTTATATGATATATTATTTTTATTTCGGTTTTTGATTCGTCTATTTAAAATTAAGATGATTTAATTTTTATAACATCGAAGAAAAGAAATCATAATAAATAATACAGATATGAAAGCATATTGTTTTTAAATAGGTAAATCAAAAATTTAAGTTGAAATATCACCTCCCAATCCCATATTATATTATATATATCAATGAAATCATTTTCATACACGTTTAAGGTCATATTAATTGTTATTTTGAGACAAAAGAATAATAGGATAACAATGTCACTGACAAAAGGTTCTTTGGCCTAACAGTATTATCGGAAGTTGATGGATAAGTATCCATCAACCAAAGGTTGGGTTAAGTCCTATTTGGAAAAAAAAGATATAGATTTATGGGTAACATAGTGGATGCGTATATAAGTCGTTTTAAGTTTAACAATGTCATTGTATAGAAATCGACAAGATACTTGTGTCGTTATCCCACGACTTTGTGTAACGTATCATATATCATATACGTGGCGTTTTTGAAAATAACATACTTTTCAAACACTATAAATACAAATCATTTGATGAGATTTGGTATATTCGAATAAAATATAGGACACTTTTGCTCTTATTTGATCTCGGCATATGTTACTTGATCATTACTTTTATTTATATCTGCATCTAAATGTATGGTCTAACTTGTCTAATAATACATAACATGACAATATTTTATAATTTCCTAGTGATATATATAAATAACTAATAACATTGTTACATACGATTGAATAATTGCAAACATTTAAAAATAACGGGTGCATACAAAAATTAATAAGCTTTTTAAGTGTAATTTGTGTCCCGGATTCCAAAATCCATGTTGCATATTTAAGTATCTTTTTATTGGTTACTCAATATTATATAATTCCCCAGAATGTCTAAAGCTACCTACAAACTTTCGAACTTTTGTATGTGTTTTTACCTAAGCCTAAAGCTTATGATAAACGCATTGGAACTAGGGATGTAAACGAACCGAACGAACACGAACGGGGGCTTGTTCATGTTTGTTCATTTAAGTTAGCCGAACAAATGAACGAACACGAACGAGTTTTCTTATTCATGTTCGTTCGTTTAACAAATTACATTGTTCATGTTCGTTCGTTTATGTTCGTGAACAAGTTAAACGAATATAAACAAACGAACGTAAACGAACAAAGATAAAAAAACATAATTGAACATATATGAACATAAATGAACATATAATATAGTAATGTAATCAAACACGATTAAGCATATATGAATATAAAATGAACTTATATGAACAAACATAAACGAACTTAAATGAACAACATAAACGAACGTTTACGAACATAATTGAACGAACGAGATCATTGTTCATGTTCGTTCGTTTAACTAAACGAACGATAATTTATGTTCGTGTTCGTTCATTTATTAAATAAACAAACATAAACGAACTTCCCGCCGAACGGTTCATGAACTGTTCGATGAACGTTCAGTTCGTTTACAGCCCTAATTGGAACTCCTAATTATGAAATTGTCTCATTTACAGGAAATGATACATATTCATTTAATTGTATTTTTTTAATGAAAATAAAGTGTATTTATTATATAAAAGCTTATATCTACCATTGTCACTGTTTTTCCTTTTTGGGTATTAACAAGCACATGGGGTTGATTTTAAGTAACATTACCAAACCATTTAGTGGCATTAAAAGGGTTGTTGAAGTGGTTGAGTTTGTATGCTCTAGGCTTCTAGCCTTAGAAATAATACAAAATTCTAGACTCTAGAGTAATGTTAAATCTGTTCAACTTGTATTTTCGGTTTAGGTTTTGATAACAAAATGATTAAATCAGATAAAGTCTTAAGTATTTCTTTTGTATTCAGTTTTTTTCTTATCTGAACTTTGACATACATAATGATCTTGTTTTATGAGAATTAAGAGAGGTGGGTGTGGGCGGTGTTCATTGGCGTTAATACTAGGAGAAAAAACAAGAAAACGTCGTTACCACATGTTATGGTGGTAACGGGAAGTAACGGGAATGCCTTTAACACGCAATAACGGGAGGGAGGGGCGGTGTTCATTGGCGTTATCACATGTTATTAGGCACAATAACGGGAGTGGGCGTTGCCCACTCCGAGTAGTCTAAAAGAACTATAAGGTCGAGGGATGTGGGCTATCATCTCACCTTATTTTTTTTCCTGCCAACTCATGACAATATCATTTTCCTTTTACTCTCCCCTCACACCCTTCATTCCCTGCTAGAAAATAGTCACATATCACTTCCCTCAAAATATGCAGCATTAGGAGTGTTCACGGGGTGGTTTGGCTCGGATACTAATAAATTTGTGAACCATACGGCGCGGATACCTTGCATACGCTAACCGAAACCGAACTGTATTGGTAAAAAACCCGAACCGAACAGAACTGTATAAAGGCGGGTAACCACGGTTCGGTTCATGGGTACCCGCTAACTGTAAAAAAAAATAAGAATTAGTCAAAAATACAAAATCATTTTCAACCATTTTATTCCTAAAATCAAAAACTCACATTAATTAAGAAAAAAAAATCAATTATTGCTATTAAAACATACATTTTATGAATAAGATACGTAAATGAATATGATAAAGTTGATAAAAAAAACTATACATAGACACTTTATGGTTTATGAATCTAATAATTTAATGATCGCGTCTAAGGTGCTCTTTGTATTTTCGAAGCAAAAATGCATAAAGTCTACGGACCACCTCTGCAACCCTCTGAAGTAGAAAAGATGGACCAAACGGCTGCAGACTGCAATAAGAAGTCTGTTTGTTTTTTTAACATCTGCATGCTGCTGCAGATATTAAAAAATTAAAATAAATTGATTTTATAATCCGAAAATAGTTTTTTAATACCGAAAATTTAATAATGTATGATATTTCGGCAAGAATTTATAACATTGCAGCAAAAAATAATAATATTTTAATAAAAAAATAAAGATATTTTAGCATAAAATAATGATATTTCATCAACAAATTATTATTATTCAATATAAAAAAAATTCAACAAGAATAAACAAAAAAAACGAAAAAAAATGGGAAATAAGATTTCAGTAATATATAATCAATATTTTAGCAAGAAAAAAAGAAGAAGAGGTTGGAAGAGGTAAAACAAGTCTTGCGCCAAGAAGAACAAGCGCATAGGTTTTTTAATCCGAAGACTTCTGAAAAACAAACAACTGCAAGATGAAAAGTGTTGCGCCGCGCAGCAATAAGAGATCTGAAGAGGTTTTTTCAAAAAAACAAACAACACCTAAGTGTGAGTTGCGATCCCAATTTTCGTGAGTATTGTGTTCTGTGAGTACTGTGTGGGCAATTTGTTTGCATTTTCAATTTGCAATTGTTTAGTTGTTTGTGTAATGCATTAATTTGCAACTCGACAATGGACATTAGACAAAATTCACTTTATATATATATATATATATATATATATATATATATATATATATATATATATATATATATATATATATATATAATGGTTCGGTTCGGATATCCACGGATATCTAAATATGCAAACCGAAACCGACCAGTAAATACACGATTTTTTTAATTTCGGTGTATTTCAGTTTCGGTTTCAGATTGACCGGATTGGCTCGGTTTTGCGGTTTTTCCGCGCACCCTTATGCAGAAATGAGTGTTGTAATGTACAATAATGTGAAGCATGGAAAAAGAGAAAAGAAGAGAGATGGAGGCGTGGCAAAATCTTCTTCCGTGCGCGCGCACCGCAGCGGGGAGGGGAGCTGCATCGTCTTCCTGCATACCAAACGTTGTGGTGCTCACCGCGACACCACGATGCTAGCTCATCTCACAGCTATGTGCAATGCTGGCAACATTGTTACATAAATTATGATGGTTGTGTGCGGTGCTGACAACAATATTTTATATATAACTAAAAGATGTAATAATTTAACCATTATCAAGTCAAATATTATTACATAAATTATGATGGTTGGATATATGGATAAATCTAAAATATAGTCACATAAGTTGTTTAAAATGTGAAACGTTCGTTGTATAAATTGATAAAAAAAAAACATTATCACATACATAAGAGCATCTCCGGTGTGGATATTTTTATGACTTATTACTATTTATTTTTTTAAATAAGCACTCATCCCCATTTGACTACATAACTTATTTGGTTTTTTTAATTGACCACTTCATATATATTGAGTGGTCAATATACTATGTTGATTTGAACAACTAACCTCTTTATCTCTAATAACATGTCTTACTACCCCTTTAATTATATTAATGTTTTGAATATTTGTCTCGTCACTAAAATGGTATTTTGATCGATTTCGATAAGATTGAGGTGGCGATGATTGGGGAAGTTTCTGGGGTCTCCATCTGAGATTTAGAGTTTCCTTAGGATTGATTAATTATTATTCGAAGGATCGTCTTGTGTTGTGTTATGCATTCAGAGAGTCAAGGTTGGTATGTATCTGGTTGAGCCGGTCTGAGGCTTTGATGTTAAAGACGTCAGACGACGATGGTTCGAACCCTAAGTTGGGGAGAACTGGGTATTCTGCTTGGAGGATCATCGGTGAGTGAGATTTTATGGTCTCACCGCAATGGATCATGGGAATCTACGATTCAAGTGGGCGAGGTTTTGGTTCAGGGTTATTGTTGCAGACAATAAGGAATGTAGGCTACCATTGAAGAGCTAATGGTTAGGAAGTCTTCTCATTGCGTTCTTGAGGTCCGTTGGAATCCTTCCTCGTCATGAAGAATTCGAAGATTGGTCAGATCGAGTGTAGAGCAATTTTCTGTCAGGTTGTGTCTTCCAGGACACATGTGTTGTCCTTGCAACAGAAAGTTGTTAGGTAAGGAACTCTTTGTGGTCAATAGTTTCTTCTGGAAACGCCAAGGATTTTGAGAAATGAGCGTTTAAGTCACTTAGGTTGGGCATCAGATGTAAAAGACATGGTTAACTCGTAGTATGGGGTTGCTAATTATGGTCATGGATGGGCAGTTGCTAATCTGTCGACTGACTTCAGAGTTTGGTATGTGTATTTTCTCCTGGGATCTATTCAACAGTGTAGGGGATCATTGGTTCTAGTTGTCGATCTGTCTTCGATTGATTGGTCATTTTATTCCTTATCAGCATCTGGGAGTCGTTCGAGGGTCTCCAAGCAGTAATAGTCGAAGGTGTAGTTGGTGCGTCGACCCTTATTCATAGTCTTGTCAATGGTATAACTAGGGTTCGGGATGTGTGTACCCTTGGTGGTTGGTTGAGGGACTGCGAGTTCTAGGAGACTCGAGTTTGGCGATTGTCCTGGTAGTGGAAGTTTAAAT
The DNA here is from genome assembly GCF_052849685.1 of Lactuca virosa. Taxonomy (NCBI): domain Eukaryota; kingdom Viridiplantae; phylum Streptophyta; class Magnoliopsida; order Asterales; family Asteraceae; genus Lactuca; species Lactuca virosa. The sequence continues at coordinate 42,371,197 of NC_136432.1, read as the reverse complement.
GTTACAAGTGTTGGATTAAGGTGTCTAAGATCATAACTAAGTTGATATATACTTGAATTGAAAACAAAGTCCTTTTTAGGTTGCCCTCATAAGTAGTAATTGAGTAGAATGACTTTTGGAGAGAGAGAGAGAGAGGTTAATTTGTTGATTTATTATGGGATTAATAAAGTGTAATAAATGATTTGTTAATATATTATGAGATTAATATATGAATTAGAAATTGTATTATTTAATTAATAATTAATCAAAAATTAATTGGAATTAATTTGGTGATTAATTAGTTTAATTAAGAGTATAAGGGCCAAGCTACAATTGTTCAATAGTTGAACAAGAAGAGATTCCAGAACCTTCCAAAAGAGGTGCATGGTTTTGGTAGATGCCAAAGGCATCTAGAATATTCTTTCTGAAGATAAGGAAATTGGATAATAGTTTGAATTTGAAATATTATTATTTTAATTCAAATAAGGGTTTCCAGGGTTTTCCTATCAACTATAAATAGGACCACTTGGGTAGCCTATTTTCGTCCTTTGCATCCTCAAGAAGTGAAATCCGATTTTTAGCTTCCCTCTCCTCTCTCCTCAAGTCTTTTAATTGCTAGGGTTTGGGTACAAACCATTAGAGACACTAAGCTTTTGGTACGTGCTTTCCAAGGCTTTCAAGAAGGAATTTTGTTTGGTTAATTGCTATAATAATTAAAAGGTATGCAAACCCTAATCCTATGTATATTTCGATTATTATAGGGTTCCTTTATGTAACACCTGTTCCAGTTATTGATTAATTTATATAAATTTTAGGGTTTTGTGCATGGACTCGGCGAGTTGGGGTGCTCCAACTCGTCGAGTAGAGGCTATTATGAGGACGCGGGGTTTGGGTTCTACTCGACGAGTCGGAAGGCAAGGAGCTGTAAAGAGAAACCCTAATTTTTAGGGTTTGCACCCTATTTAAAGAACATAATCCGCCTCTTGTGGCCTCCCTTATCACCCTAATAGCCAAAGAAAACCCTAATTCGACCTTGTACCTTCTTGAGTGAGAGTAAGAGCTTTTGTGGGCAATTTTGGGGTATTTGTGAAGGATTCTAGAGCTTGAAGAGGAAGGAGAAAGGAGAGAAGTAGTAGATCCGACATCTACTCTGTATTGGCTATCATCTTGAGGTATAAAGTCGTCACCTTGATCTCTAGTTGATTAGATCCCTTTTCTTGAAAGTAAATGACCATTTTTGGTGCAAAATGGAGTCATACTCGGATATGGACTTATCACAATGATATGGTTCCAGATCTGGACCTCTCTAGGTCCCCAATGACATAAGTTTGCTCACTTTATGTAGCTTATCCCATTTCCATGCACAAAAACCTTGTAAGGAGCCTAGTTTCGATGTTATGGCCTTGAAGGGACTTGCATGCACGAAAATTTGCAACTTTACGTGGTATCTGCACTAAGGGAGTTTGGATATGGAGTTTGGGACCTTAGATCCCACTGAAAAGGGATGAACTTGAAAGGGACTGAAGGAACTCGTCAAGTCCCTTAGCTAACTCGACGAGTCGGGGTAGGGTTGCCCGTTTCTGAGTTTCTGGATGAGAGCAGTGAAGGATTAGGGTTTTGGTCTGAACGGACATTAGTTTTCTGGACAATTGTTGAACTCGACGAGCCACTAGGGTGACTCGGCGAGTTGGTGCGGGATTCAGAGGAATAGACTCGAGATGAACTCGACGAGTTGCTGGATGCACTCGACGAGTTAAGGTCAACATGGACTATTGACCTTGATTGTTGACTTTGACTATGATCAGGGTTGACTTTGAGGGTGTTTATGGTATTCTGGGATTATGACAAGTTAATCACATGTTGGTCATAGGTAGTTGAGGAGGAGCAGTGCGTGGAATACGTCTGATCTTAGCTTTTCAGTTCAGCATTCGAAAGGTGAGTCTTCTCACCATACCAATGGGTCTAAGGCACCAAGGCTGACCCATTTAATGATATGTGGATTGTCGATTGATTATGCGTATGTTAGTATGGAATTTGTATGGAAGACCCCGGGGGGTTCCCGTGGCAGTAGTCTGAGACCACGTGGGGGTTCCCGTCGCATTTGGTATAAGACCTTGGATGGTTTCCATGACATCCTAGTATATTTGCATGTTTAGTTTGTATGATGTTTACTTGGTAGAGAAGACCATGTGGGGGTTCCCATAGCAGGAAGACCATGTGGGGGTTCCCATGGCAAGTAGTTAAGACCACGTGGGGGTTCCAGTGGCACTAGGTGTAAGACCCTGGAGGGTTTCCATGGCTTCCTTATATGTTGTATGCATGGCTTATGTGATATATGTAGCTTTATAGCTAATTTGATATGTGTTATGTGGATTGTGTGCGGGGTATGCTCTGGGGGGACTCACTAAGCATTAGCTTACAGTTTGTAGATTTGTTTCAAGTACATCTGAGCCCAAGGGCAAGGGCAAGGATTGATGGCTCGACGTGCACTCTCTCTCAGTCGTTATCATGGGACACTCTGATGTTTTAAAATAAAAATTGTTGTTGTTATGAAATTGAAAACAAATGTATTTGTGATTACATAATTGGAGGAACGTGTTTTGGTTAATTAAAAATGAAAAAAAAATCTTTTGAAATTTAGGTCGTTATACTTTAGGTTTCTTGACGTCTAATAGTTTATTACTATCAATTAGAGAAAACATATGTCATTTATAGGTTGCATGTGAGCTTAATGGTTAAGATTTTTGTTTCATATGTAGTTATATAACCTATAAAACCCATCAACAACGTCGTTGGTTATCTTCTAGGTGTAACCTCAGGTCCACACATGGTCTAATTTTGGCATGTCATATCGACAAGGTTGGTATTTGGATTGATTCGATCAGGGTTTGGCAACATTCCAGATAATTTTAGAATTCCTCTCCGAATTTGGAAGTTCTATTGGTTTATTGGCACATTGGTGTCTATAGCTTCATTTGAGGTGTGTGATATTGTATTGGTTATTAGGAGAATGTTTATGTTGGCGGTTGGGGTTCATCGTTTCGCTCGATCCTTTGGTACTTCACTCTTTGGTAAGGTTATGTTAAAAAGGAACATAGCCGACTTGAGGAGCATTGTGTTTTCCCTTGGGAAGTGTGAATTGTTGGCAGTCCAACAAATAATGTTGTGTGGAGTGTAAGGGGATTGTGTATGATAGCCTGAGCACACTCGGTCTGGCCTTATGGAATGGTTCTTATTGATTTATTGTGTTCGAGTTGGGGCAAGAGTTTAACAGTTTATCTTATTTCCTAGTTTCATGCGAGCATGTTTTGTCCAATGATGCGTCAGTAGCAGTTTAGACTATGGAAGGGTGTGTGTTATAAAATGGTATGGGTCTTGGGGTTGTTGGTAAGTGTTAAGTGGGATACTGAATGGATTCTTGCAGGTCGATGGGATGATGTATGTGTGCCTGTAGGCCCACCGGGTGTGGGGGAAATCGAGTCTTATGTTGTGGGCTCGAGGGCAATCCAGTCTTATGATGTGGGCCCGATATGCATGCATTGTGTATGTATCGTTGTATGGGTATTTAGGGGAACTCACTAAGCTTTGGTTTGCAGTTGCGAATTCAAATGTTTTTCGGGTACTTATCGGATTGCGAAGGAGGGAATGTACACACGCACATCAACGATTTTATGATTTGAGATTCCGAATTGATTTCCTTATAACTCTGATTTTGAAATATGGTTTATGAACAAATGGCTTGATTTTAATGTAACTTTATAAAAGTTGGTGTTTATTCTATTTTAAAAATAAAAATTTTATCCTAGAATTGGGGACATTACAATTTTAAGATAACAACATCACGTAGCACGATATATATATATATATATATATATATATATATATATATATATATATATATATATATATATACATTTTAGACATTTCTTGAAATTTAAGAGGTACCACACCAACTACATCATATACAATCAACTTATGTTTACCATTCAATACAGACATTACATTTCCGTTTTAGAAATTAAATCACATTAAACATTAAACATTAATGTTTCAGAAATACAATAAAAAAATTAAACAATATTTTTTATTTTTCTCCTCTGTACCTTTAAACTAACATTTTTTCTCAAACAACAAAACCGTACTTTGAAGATCCGACATCGCACCTCATTCGCCCGAGTCATCTTCCTCACCACCATCGACAGTGAACCGCCCTCCACTCTCCAACCTTGCACCACCTGTCATAGCTAATTGTTGTCTCCATGCTCTCACAACACTTTTCTGGCAATAAGAACTCACCACCACCCGTCTTTCTCTCTCTCTCTCTCTCTCTCTCTCTCATTCCTAAATCGATCTCCTACCCTACCACCACTCATCAACAATGACCGCACCTTCGCCACCAACTGGTTTCAATGTGCCAACACCTCTCACAGTGCTTTCCCATTTTTCTTATGATGTCGGTTTCATGTAAGATAAGATTTTATTTTTAGTTTCATTTCTCGCTCACTTTATTTCATCTATTCCTTTCATTTACAGTGGTAGGACGATCTAGAGCTGATGAAAGTATTTGGGTGAATCAAAAACAAATTACACAAATCGGAAACAAATTCTCTCACTCTCCTTCTTTCTTTCTTTCACTGATAGAAGAAAGACACAACCATGGTAGTATATGTCTCTCTTATCTAGAAAACCCTAGATGCCTATCCAAGCGGATGTTTTCTTCTCTGTTTCAAGGTTGGTGTGTTCTTCTTCATTTATTTTGATTATTTGTTGATGTTGTGAAGGTCAATGTATAACTTTCCTTGATTCTTTGTTCAACTCTAAAGGCGGATGGGTTGTTCTTTCTTATCAGTTGATTATTATCACACAGGTTTCACAGAGGTATGTCTTTTTTGGTTCATAATTTTATGAGTTTGAAATTTAGATGTGATGAATGATCGTTTTAATTTAGTGGTATCTTTTTCTCATCTCCCTCCCTCCCCCCCTCTCTCTCTCTCTCTCTCTCTCTGAATCAACTTTGTCTTTCTTTCTCCCTAACCTTTGTATCTTCCCTATGCTATGAAGTGGTTCTAATTTGTTCTTATTTTTGTATGGAACTCGATTTCCAATTCATAATACATAAATCTAGACTATTGTGGGTTAGTGTATGGAGTTATTTGTTGATAAAGAGTTATGGTTTGGGGATGGTGTGGGGTTTAATTGTGAGTCAACACTGATTTACATATTCTTTAACCATACTTTTGTGTTAATTATGCATGTTCTATCAGATATTATTTAAAAAGCAACAACCTTTATTTTCTTTAAGTATCTGGTCCGGAAACAACATTTTGAATGTATTAGGTCTAGAAAAAAGCATCCAACTTTCATTTTCATGAAGGCTTTTTATGGAGGATTGTTCCTTACTTTTTTCAAAATCGAGAATTGGCTTTGGTTGAAGCTCTACGGAAAATCAGTAAAAGGGTCTTACCTTCAAAGTAATGTTCAAATTAATTATCTCCTATGACATTCAATCAATCACCCAATAATAACTTGTGCAATAAACTTTTCTTTATATATGAGGTATCATTTTATAATCGGAGAATTCTCATAGACTCTACATTTATAGTTATTATCATTAATCCCTAGAAAACACTTGAATCTTCTACCTATATGTTTCAATTTTCTCTTTGCTTCTTTTAGCAAAATATTTTGTTCTCATTTTTATTTGATTTTTCTTATTCTGATCTAGATCATTCATATAGCATATCGTCAAGAAATACATCTCTTCTTCTCTTTTTTCTCTAAATCACATCCAATCTATTTTCACTTTTCTAGATTTCGTATATGACAAACACATGTTTAATGTGTTGGAGGTAAAGGAAACTAGCTACAAAAGTTGCACTAGTCAAACATTCATATTTAACATCACGAGAGGTGTTGGACGTGATGTGTTTCAACTCACTCATTTGCTTGTAGGTAATCAAATCATTTTCTTTCTATTCATTTGTATGTTTTCTGGTTTTTGATATAAAGGACCAATGATGGTTGAGTACAAGGGTGAAATATTTTTTTAGAATGCTAAATGGCCACAAAAGAAAATATTGATCTACTTAAATATTTGATCACCACATGCTTTTACAGGTATCTAAAAGTGAAATATGATGAAAACTAATATCGGTAAACTGTGCGTAGTGATAAGTAGTTCTAATTAGAAATAAATTTTGAAAAATCCATAGAAATCCAAATGAATAGCTAGAGTTTTATGACTATAAACTCTTTAAACTTGATTTTGGACCTTAAAATAACACTATTGATACCTAATTAAAATCTAAATGTTTGACTCTCTTTTGTAAAGAACATACTACTTCAAAAGCATTCTTTCTTATTGGAAGCGAAAGAACAAAACTCCTGAATCAAATGTAACTTTTTGTAGGTTTTTATTGCTTACCTGGGAACTCTCCCAGAAGGTGAGTATTCGACAGAATTTATATCGCTATGAGATCTTGAAAAAAAATTCCAACCCCAGGTATATCTTTGAATTACATATTTCTATTTTTGACCATATTTTTTAATCTTTAAACATTAGTTACGAAAGAAAATCACTAATAAGGAGTTACCAAAGAAGTTTTAACGGATTTATTGCCCTTTTTGACAGTTTTGCCCTTGCTTCATTTTGATCAGGTGTGGTTTGGTGTTTCTCTCGGTTGCTTTGCTCCTGTGTTGGTTGTGCTTATATGGCTACAACTCTTCATTTGGGTCGATCTGTTGCCTGGTTGTCATGTAGGGATGAACGATGGTCCGACCTCGGCCATGGACCCGGATTCAGAAATCGGAATTGAAGGATTTTGAGACCCTGAAACCGAACCAATATAGAGAGTCGGTTCGGTTCGATTCCGAGTATTAGACCTGGTAAAGTGGGTATCGAACCAGTTGGAAACGAAAATAGACAACTGGATCTGGGTACGACTTTTAGACCCGCGTGGACCCTGAAACCGTAAAAATGACATAAGGAATCCTTATCTTTTGTATTTTAAATAATCATTATATATTTTGATAAGATATCATACGAATGTACATTGCATTGTAGCTTCTATTCTACTACTTGCAACACATTTTACTAACTTTGCATCTTTTGTAACTGTATGTATACATATAGAGGGAAATAGTCACGAACATATGCATGAGGATAAAACTGATTGACACTTGAAGCTGAAGAGAAGATTTAGGACTTGATCAATTTCTTTGCATGTTTTACAATTTTAATCATGTATTCATTACTATTCCACTGCAATATATTTGTGTCAACAAGTATGTTAAATAGCTATAGTTTGCTCCTGTGTTACAAAATTAAAATTCCTATAAAAACGTGCAAGGAAAAATAAATAAAAATCCCTAAGGTTTAGTTATTCTTTTTACTTCATAATAAATAAAATAAAAATACTATTAGTCAAATAGCCATTAAAAACCTTATGTAATTAACTAATTAAATGAAAAAAGTATAGTTGAAAAAAAATAAATTAAAGAAGGAAACAAGAGAAAGTATAACTAGCACAATGGTTTTTTTTTTTTTTTTTTTTTTTTTTTTTTTTTTTTTTTTTTTTTGTGTTTTGTGTGTGTGTATCCGATGGCTACTATGTCAACTCGACCATAAAAACAAACTCTACAAAACTAACATTTTCAAGTTTTCTAAAAAACTAACCAATCATAGAATTAACATCCAATACTTTTGAAACCTAACTAATTATAAGATTGCACTTTCATTTTTTTTTTTAAAAACTAACCGGTGTTAGCATTGCAGTTTGCACTCTCATATTTTTTGAAAAACCAACCAATATTAGCATTGCACTTTCATTTTTTTCTTCAAAAAACTAATCGTTTTCAATATTTTATTAAAAACTAACCATTGACGTTCAATATTTTTTAAAAACTAACTAGTTATAGCATTGTATTTTCCGTACTCTAAAGAACCAAGACTAACCGACAAACCTAAGCGGCGACGAATATGACATGTTTCTAAAACAAAATTATTTGTCGGTTTTTTTAATGAAAAGAAACCATTCTCGCCGCCGCTTTGCTCGGGTACACCACTAGTATATATATATATATATATATATATATATATATATATATATATACACACACACACACACACACACACACACACAGAGAGAGAGAGAGAGAGAGAGAGAGAGAGAGAGAGAGAGAGAGAGAGAGAGAGAGAGAGAGAGAGAGAGAGAGAGAGAGAGAGAGAGAGAGAGAGAGAGAGAGAGAGAGAGAGAGCTAGGTTCAAGTATTCTAAGTAATTATTGTGCGGATATCGTATGCTATGAGAATGATAAATAAAATATGTTGTTTGATAATATAAATACGTTCAATCTTACATAACTATTGTCATTAACACACATTCTCACTAATTAAATTGTCTATAAGGTTATTATACACTTATTATTATTATTCTCATTTTTGTCAGGATGTTGTCAGAATGTTTATTGGGTCGTAATTCTGTCAGAATGAAAATGAGTGAAAAACGATGTGTGAGAACAAAAATAAATAATAATTAGCGAGAATGCATAAAAATGACGATATTTTTGTAAGATTGAACGTATTCGCATTGTTAAACAACTTATTCTCTTAGTAATTCTCATAGCATACGATATCCGAACAATAATTAGTTAGAATAGAATAACTAAGCCATATATATATATATATATATATATATATATATATATATATATATATATATATATATATATATATATATATAGGGAAGGGTTATTTGGAAAACAAAAAACCATAAAAATACATAAAAAAATACTTAGAGATCACAAAACTTTTTTTTTAATTTTTTTTTGAAAAAAGCGCAGCTTTCTATACAAATTCGCTGAATTTTTTTTTTCATAAAAAAAATATTTTTTATTTTTTTCAAAGAATTTTAAGAAAAAACTGCGATTTTTTATAAAAAAATTCAAAAAAAAGTTTTGTGATCTCTAAGTATTTTTTTTATGCATTTTTAGGGTTTTTTGTTTTCCATAGAACCTAACCCTATATATATATATATATATATATATATATATATATATATATATATATATATATATATATATATATATATATATATATATGGGTAGCGGTTCCGAAAAAATAAGAATCAGAACCCGAACCGCTTAAGGCGGTTCCAGTTTCAGAAACGGCATTTTCGAGGCGGTTCTAGTTCCGAAACAGATACTCACTTTCGATGTTCCTTAAAAACCAATATAGTTTGTCTTTTTTAACCATATGACAAAAAAGTAGATTAACGTGTAAGATTTTGCTTTTCTTTTTTCATAAAAAACCACTTAACTATTTACAATTAATGTGATGCAAAAGAAAAAAAAATATTTTTTGGTTAAAGATGGTTTTTTTTTAATAATTTTTTAATGGTTGAGTCGAAAAAACAATTCCTCGAGTGGTTAAGCCGGACAATTTTCAAAATATGATGGTTCTATAGAATTCAAAGTTCTATGTAGTGATTTAAAAAAAAATCTCATTTGTTAACACAAAAAAAATGTTGCTTAAACGGAAAAAAAAACCTCAAACTATATTGGTTTTCTTGGTATTTGCCTTTAAATTGGTAATCATAACAGTAGTTATTGTTAATAAGATATATTTACTAAAAGTTTAGCTCATGGGCGGTTTGATTATGGTGCCCGGAGTGGCACCGTCAACGTCTGGTTTTCCAGACGCAGTGCAAAAAAATTTGATTTTTTTTTGTTTACTATCATGACGCATCTACATGCTTCGACCATCTTTCTAAGAAAGTTCTAATAAATGTGCTTAAAGAGAGAAGTATAGACGAGCGGCAGGTGCCCACTCTAATGCCAGCCCGACACACATGGATGACACCGATAGTCGAATATTTGCAACATGGCATTTTTCCAGATAACCATGAAGAAGCTAGAAGGGTATGGATCAAAGCACCGTTGTACGCAATCATAGAAGGAATACTCTATCGGAAGGGATTCATGACGTCGTGGCTAAAGTGCATAGATGAAGCCAAGTGCAAGGAGGCACTCCGAGAAGCACATGCCGGCTTAGCAGGTGCGCATGAAGGGGAAAGGGCCCTTACAGGAAAGATACTTCAGATGGGCATCTACTGGCCGACCATACACCAAAATACGTTGGAGGTAACGCGAAAATGCATAGAGTTCCAGGCTTACTCCCCAGTCCAAGGGGTTCCCCATCGCCCCTGACAAGTATCTCTAGTCTGTTGCCTTTCTACCGGTGAGGAATAGATATTGTCAGACCATTCCCAGACGTCTCGGGCAAGGTGAAATACCTGGTAGTTGCGGTAGACTACTTCACCAAGTGGATAGAGGCTGAACCGTTAGCATGCATATCCGGAAGGCAGATGATCTAGTTTCTATGGAAGAACATAATGACAAGGTTCGAAATACCGAAGGTACTCATCAGTGACAATGGTTTGCAGTTCGTTGAAAACCCGTTCTGCAGTTGGTGCACTGAGAAGGGAATTGAGCAACGATTCACATCAGTAGCACACCCCCATGCTAATGGTCAGACCGAAGTATCCAACAGGACGTTGGTAAGCGGAATTAAGAAACGCCTGGGAAAAGCTAAAGACAATTGGGTTGAGGAACTACCGGGAGTGCTCTGGTCGTACAGAACAACGCCAAGAACGAGCACAAAGGAACCCCCCTTTAGCCTAACTTATGGCACAGAAGAAATGTTGCCGGTGGAACTAACGGTTGGATCACTCCGAACGACCCATTTCGAAGAAGCAAGCAATGATAACGATTTAAGAGCAAACTTGGACCTCATCGAAGAGAACTACTATAACCAGAGAGTCAAACATCCGCCAGGCAGCCTATGAAAACGCTGTAGAGAGGTACTATAACCAGAGAGTCAAAGAGAAAGCTTTCAAAGTAGGAGATTACGTCCTAAGGCGAAATGAGGCAAGCCACGCCCAGCCGCAAGGAAAGCTAGGCCCCACATGTGAAGGACCATACATGGTCATTGAGTCTCGCCGCAATGGCACATACACGCTCGAAACGATGGAAGAAAGGAAAATCCCAAGGACATGGAATGCCAGAAATCTAAGGAAGTTTCATTTCTAGAAAAGAAAATCTGTCGCCCAGACTGATCACCCGGGGGACGTTCGGTACCCAAGGCTCAGTGCACCTGTACCCACCATTTCGTTTTCCTTTTACAAAAACAAAATACTTAGTGTATTTATAAGGCAGAACAACCATTTAATCTAAATACTTAGTGTATTTACGAGGCTCACAATAACCTTCTCATTAGAAATACTCAGTGTATTTGTAAGGCTAAGAATAGCCGTTTTATTGAAATACTTAGTGTATTTGCAAGGCTAAGAATAGTCGTTTTATTGAAATACTTAGGGTATTTGCACGGCTAGGAACAACCGTTTTATTGGAATACTTAGTGTATTTACGAGGCTCAGAATAGTCGTTTTATTAAAATACTTAGTGTATTCGTAAGGCTAAGAACAAGCCACCTTATATTGGAACAGTCTACCCGGCGTACCTCCTAGACCTAGCAACTGAAAGCAACTGCCCAACGCTACGTTGCAATCTTACGCTCAAATAATGAAAAGAAATGATAACAGAGGTTTAGAACTAAACCATGCACACAAAATGCAACAGATCGCAAAAAAAAGCAACAACAACGAGCATAAGCAAACACCATTCACATTACCAAAAGTTGCAAAGTTATTACAAACAAGGCCAAGAGGGCCGCTATTGTTCAACATTACTACAAGCCACACAAAGAACAAGTAAAACAAGCTTCATTCATTTCTTCACACCCCGAAGGGTAGCACACGGTACGAAGGTACCTTAAGAATCAACTGGATTATCACCATCACCACCATCATTGTCGCCACCATCACCAACACCATCACCTCCCACTACCGCACCACCGCTACCGCCGCCATTGTCACCAACGCCTCCACCAGCCCCTTCAATTAACATGTCGTCAGAAATCTCACCGACATCTTCCAGAGCGCAAAACTGCCGCATCCCCACCATATCCAAATGCCCCACGCCCAAGAGAGACACATGATCCATAGTAGCAAAAGCGAGCAGGGCATTATTGAGACTAGTAGTGTGACTGGATCGGGAATCACTGTCATTGGGATCATAAGCACCAGAATCCACCTCCGCCTTTAACCCACTACGGCCAGACTCCTTACCAGCAACGAATACAGCATGCCAGATCCGACTAATCCGCTGGTGAACTCCGGATGCTCGATTAGCTTATCCATGATACGCACAAATCCCACCTGTAAGAGACAGTCCCGATCACGGCGTATAGCCTCTATCTTAGGTCGATCCTCCTCGAGAAGCTTCACACACATCCAGTTACAAGCTCTCATTTTGAATCATCAGCCCCTCATTCGCCTGGGTCAATGAGTCCATTTTCGCTTCCAGGACAGATCGAATTTCCTCAACAACAGTTTTCTCTGAAGCAAGTAGGACACACCTCTGGTCGGAGTCATGAACATCCTTCTCAAGCTCAACGATTTGGTGTTTCAGTTCGATCTCTCGAGTACCACAAGCTGTATGGGCAATCTCCATCTCGTTCAGCTGTTGGATGCGACGGGAACTAGCGACCAGGTAAAACATTTCTTGGGCAGCGGCATATGACATGTTATGAGCCAATGTGGGACTGCCCATGGCCTCCATATCAGTAACGACAACAGGTGGAAATGCGTGGCGAACAAACTCTACAGCATTGGTGCGGACAGATAGGCGAGAATCATTCTGCAAGCTCAAAGAGGGAACAAACACATTAGATCCAAAATCATCCCCAACAGGGGCCTCTCCACTGGGTGAGGTTTGATGCATCATGACCCCCTTGAGACCCCTGGGGGGGAGGGGGAAGATCAGAAGAAGACTGTGGAATAGGCTGGACAGAAACAATGGGCTGCTTAATCGCCCCTTGACCCCCCCCATACTGTTGCGTGTCGTTATCAGGGATCACAACAATCGCCTCTAGCGTGGAGGAGATTGAGTTCAACAAACGAGTAAAATTGTGCCTCGATTGAACTCGCCTCCCGATGTTAAAGACATCAGCAGAGGTCTCCCCCATGGCCAGGACAGCCTTCCTCTTAGCCATGGCTCGTCGGACGTCAGAAATAATGCCATCCTTGCTATCGGCCAGAACCAACAACAGAAGGAGGAGAAATCTCGTGATGGGTCGTGCAGTTAGGGGCCATTCTCCGACAGTCACTGACGACCCCTCCACGGCCAGTGTCACTGAAGGAGCAGTCGCGGCGAGCCGATCATCCCGTCTGGGTGGAGGAAGAGTTTCAATGAGATCAACCTCCCGATGCTCCAGCTTCCCCCGATACCGCTTTCACATGACTTCATCCATAGAAAGAGGGGACTTAACACTTGTAAAAACAAAAGCAAGTCGAGAATACATGAGAAAAATAGTTACCATTCTCAACCACGAACCCCCTTTTCTCCTTTTTAAAAGAAAAAAAAACGGGGGGGGGGGGGGGAAGAATACCAGGAAGGAAAGCAAAACTACCCACCATCAGTAACAGTGTAAAAGATGGGCATCTTCCCCCGACGTCTCCAAGAGGGGCTCATCCCAATCCCGGAAAGCAAATCCTCTGAGTACTCCTCATGTACGACCTGAACGGTCTTCAGAAGATCAGCGGTAGCCTGGTTATGAGGATACAACTTAGGAGTGACGTCAGAGAAATTGTCCGCCCGGTATCGCCCATTACCGACCCGATCCTGGTTGACCCACAACCACTTGTCCTGCCAGTTTTTCAGAGTTTTGCATCATGAACTAAGACATGCCCCCCACGTCGAGCAGAGAACATGTATTTTTCACATGTAGCACTGAATCTAAAGAAGAACTTGAAGACAAAGTAGTCAGGGAGCACTCCGTTTGCCCGACAGATCATCTCAAATGCCACCGCCTTGTTGATGCTGTTTGGAGTGAACAGTTGGATGCTGCAACCGTTCTTCTGCAAAAGCTCTTCCTGAAAATCAGTAAGGTAAAGGCGCAAACCAGCATTGATGGTTTTCAGATAAATGCCCACTTTTCCTGAGGGAGGAGATAGGATCATTGAATTGGCCGACATGAACTCTACACCGTCAGCCGGAGAAAGACCATAGGCGTCGCTGAGAAGCTTGAATTCAGCCTCAGATTTAACGGTGCCAGGTTGATCAGCCATGGAACCAAAAAGAAAGCCCTAACTGAAGAAGAAGAAGAAGAAGAAGAAGAAGAAGAAGAAGAAGAAGAAGAAGAAGAAGAAGAAGAAGAAGAAGAAATATGAGGAAAAAGTGGCGTGGATAAAGAACGCCCTTAGCCTTATAAAGAATAAGTATTCAAAATCTCTAACTTAATGATGTAACCAACTGTCATGATAGGCAGTCACATCGCCGTAAAAATCGAAGCGGCTATTAAATCAGAGCTTGACGTGTGTACCAAGCAGTTAAGTCCAGAACATCATAGCTAGTCTAGCAACGCTATGACTACTGGATTAGGGGACTTGATGACGTGCCCTTGGCACGGACGAAGAGTCTCGCTTACACACGCCAGAGAATGCCCCAAGGCACGTCGCGCCTAGCGGATCGAGCCCGACGAAACTTAGCGCCCGCCAGCGCCCCTAAGAGCAGGGCGCCCGCAGAGAAGGCCTAGCCCCGCCAGGGCGCCTTCCGCTTTACGACAAAAGTATACGGCTCCAAGCAACAAGGCCGATGCTCAAAGCATTACCACCTGAACCAATTGTTGGCTCTAACAGACTAAAGAACACGATTATCCAATCAACGTCCCCGATCCTTTCGGGACTGACGCCCTTGTCCCGTACGGACTAGCAGGAGGGTTCAATATAAAAGGCCACCCCCGGTGCCTTGGAAAGTAAGTCACTCGCTCCCATTTTACCCCATATTCTCCCAAGTCTATCCACTGCCTTGACCGTCAGAGCGTTTTCCCGGGAGCCGCCTCCCGGAGAACGGCTGACGGTTATTTTTCCTTGTGACCTCGCAGGATCATCGGAATCATCAGAGACATACGGCGTTACCGTCCAATGACTAGGTCTCATCATATACCTTCAAAATTAATGTTAGGACTCTATTGTATGTGTTCATAATTAAAAAATGACCTAACTTTTTCAATAAATTGATTTCTATTTTAGATAGCAATACCATTTATTTGACTATATAAATGTTGATTTTTTAAAATGCATTATCATAATAAAAATTGATTAAAATTAAATATGTATAGTTATTTTGTAAGAAGTTTTACCTAACTGTAAAGTAAAAGATTGTCGATACTGACCATGCCTTTGTACAACTCAAATGGACCATTCTACACAAAAGTGGTATATTTCCATTCTTTCTGACAACAACAGGATAAAAGATTGAAATAAATGCTTAAACAATATTGTATATTTGGTAGGTTTTACATCAATGTGTGTTTGCAACCAGGAGTTCCACTTCATCCTTTCTGCTTCAAAAGAAATCTTGAAATTACTTTTATGGATACGAGGAAGCAACAAAGCCCTTTCTATGATGATAGAGTTGTAAGGGTAAAAATGGAAGTTACTTCCATATCGGTTTCAATTTTACAGGTATCTTTGTGCCAACCCTTTTAATGGTTGATGAAAACTGAGAGGACATATGGTTGGATTTGACAAATTATATGATTAATACGAATAAGCGAGTAAGTGTATTATAAGGAGAAAGACAAAAATAATAGAAAAGTAGATCTTATTACAGTAAGAATTATTTTTTATTGGTGTGTTTGGTATGTAGTTTTTGCCTTTTGGATCTTCTAGTTTTTATAAAAAAAAGCACTAAAAGTCTCTAACTTTTAGCTAAAATAGAAAAAATTCAAATCCAATAACAAAAAAAAAAAAAACAAAAAAAAAAAAAAAAAAAATATATATATATATATATATATATATATATATATATATATATATATATATATATATATATATATATATAATTTTACGAATTGATTTAATTTTTTTATAATTAATGCCATGTTTTAGATAAGTTTTTTTTAATGTTATATTACATTTTTTTTTAAAAAAACTTTCAGCTACTTTGACATGTTTATGATATTCTGTAGTTTCAATTCCCGCATGTTTTGATTATATGTAAACAAAAATTTCTTTTAACAAAAATGTCACATATAACTTATATAACTTGAAGATCAGAATAATCAAAGCCAAAACATGGAACGAAGATATAACAATAATGACACTACTAATTACAAACATATATGATGCATGTGTTCTTGCAAAAGAATATCCATATCATTTATGTTGATCAATCCAATCCAGTTGATGCATATCGTCGCTGCTTTCCACACCACATATCTATCTCATAGAGATTCATACATACATATAATATGAAGCACACAACAAAAAATCCAAGAAGCATTTAATATTAAATTTTAGGACAAGTAAAAACAAAGGATGGATGGTTGTAGTATTTATTAGTTTGTTTCTGGTGGCGGGGGGTGGGGTAGGGGTGTAGGGTCTTGAGGTAGTCTCAAACTGCTGTTTGTAGGGGTGGGTATTAAGCATAAATGAGACCATATTTATGTCCTTCATTTCTTGTACGTAAATCACTCTAATTTTTCCACCAAATAATTTACATCATAATTCATAAATTATTGCTATACAACATAATTTATGGTTGTACTTCTACATTAAAAAATTATTATGTTTGTTGCATATAAGTTCATTCAATAAAAAAGAGTTATTTGCAGTTTTGCTCCCTGTAGTCTACACTCATCTATAATTTTATTCGACATATTCAATTTTTGACATAATTCATCTTTATGGTTTCAAAAGTTACACTTGTGGTTCCTGATCTTGTTATTGTCAACTTCCATCAGTTAAGTACTCGTAAAATAACCTTTATATCTATATCTTTGTGTTTTATGATATTTTGAGATTTTCACTATCTCAAGGGACTATTTCAGTAAAAATTAGGAAATATCTTGTTATTATCAACTTCCATCCGTTAAGCTAGGATTTTTTTTTTTAATATTTTAGTTTTAGGTTAGGAACTCAGTTTGTTTGTGGTGATGGTATTTGTTAGAAGAATTAGGGTTTGTAGTGGAGATCTGGATACTAACTTGGATCGTGAGAAAACTTTCTGAACTGATATTTTTACCCTATGTCTGGGTTGTAAGAAATTCAGCCTAGGATAATCCAAGTGGACACTTACGATTCTAGGCACAGAAATCGTAAGCCAAATTGCTAGAAAGATTTTGTGAGTGTTTGAAGAAAAACGAAAACTAGTTTTCGTGTGTCTCTTCTAAAAGGAAGAGTCGTTTATATATAATAAACGAGATTAGGGTTGAGCCGTCATCAGTTCCTTTGGAAACAAGTCAGGGTAATCCGGATTTTAATAAGGATTTAGGGTTTCCAAAACTAACGAGTTTCTTTGTTTTACCATAATCACCCTTAAGAATCTGAATTTCTCACTATGTTTCCATATGTAAAATGCGGAGAGGTTTTGGGGCTCTGCCCCTTGGACCCCGCTAGGGGCGCTGCTCCTAGACCCCGCCAAAGGGACGCCGCCCCTTCAGAAACCTCGGACCCAGGGGCGCCACCCCCGGACCCCCGACTTGTCGTCGAACTGGATTCTAATTCGATCTTATACATGCGTGCACTCCGCACAAACTCATACATATATTAGAGTACAAATTATGAAACCCCTTAGCTCACATGTTAGTTCCAGTTATATAAAATGACATGGTGACACTAAAATCACTAACAATATTGAGGTGGTGATGATCGATGGTGGTAATGGTAATGGTGATTGGTGGTGGGTAGGGTTTGTGTCAAAGCATAATAAAAATGAGGGTAATATTACTAATATGGTCATTTTAGAAGCATTTAAAAGATGAGGTTTTAGAGTAACAATCGTAGAGACCATGTGTGCAAGTTTTGGTAAATATATGGATGAGCCATGTCAAATTTTAAAAAAGTCGACTAAAAGTACAGATGAGGTAAACCACAGGGACCAAAACTGTAGTTTACTCATAAAAACAGTATGCAAATTACAATTTTCCTTACATACAACCTTCTTTTGTACAAATACATGTACTCATGACGGAGATAATTGACAGCACAATGTGTAACATCGACATTTTGGTTGTTAAAATGACGACAAAATGACGACAAAATAATATCCTTTTGTTGTGTGGCATAGCCATCTCTCTTTTATCTATCTTGTTATTATTTTTGCAATCGTGATATTTTTAGCGACTAAGTTTACATGATTTGAATTTAGAGTAAAATACAGAAAATCATCACTTATTATGTACATGTATTAGAAAAATCAGTATGTTCTTTTCATTTCCGGAAGAAAACATTTTTTTGCATTCCAAATTTGTCCAAATTGCTGGTTATTAAACAAAACTGGTTTATTACTTTCGCACTTGCGACAGAAAGACACAACTATTATTCATATATATATATATATATATATATATATATATATATATATATATATATATATATATTAAAAAAACCTATATTATTTAATGTTCCGAAAAAGACACGCATTTAATTTTTCCTAACAATCTTATCCAAATTTCATTACTTTACGAACAAAATTATAAGGAATTCCAAGAAAATTTTAACTAACTTTTAAACATTGGGCAAGAAATAGCAATGTATTTCTAAACATTAAGCAAGAAAAACCAGCTACTTGGATGTTTAAAGGTACATTGCTATTTCTTGCTTAATGTTTAAAAGTTGGATCAAAATTTCTTGCTATTCCAGAAATTTATGTTCAAAAAGTACATGTTGGTCCAAAATATATATGTTGGGCCTTTTAATAGTATGTTCCTATTTTTCCTATTGAAATTACATAAAATTTCTAGACTAATGTTTAAAAATATGTTGCTATTTCTTCCTTGTTGGGTATGGAGCCGAATGATATGAATGGGTATGAACAAGAATCCCATGTAATTTTTGTTGGACAGTTAAATGTTCTGGCTGCATAAATTAATCCATTTATGTTGATGGTATGGAGTTGAAGGATATGAAAAGGTCCCAAGAAATAGCAATAACCACTGTACATTTTATGAGCATATGGACATATTTTAAACTTTTTTTATGAGCACCCGACACCATTTGAAAGAAATAGCAACATATTTACCAATAAATGGCAACCTAGTTTTAAACAAACTTTGGTTTATAACCAAAAACAGCCGGTCATGGGGTGTGTAGATGGTGCGGTTTCACGAGGCCTCCAATCGTAAGAGGCTTTCGATCGAAAGTTTCCTTTAGTATTATATTACTTAAAAAATTAAAAGACAAAAATAATAATTCATTAATTAAAGTATCATTGCATGCTACTAATGTCATTCATGTTTACTAACAATAAAGTTAGATTTATTAAATATATTACTAACATCAATTAAAAGGTAGATGTCGATATAAATATATTTATATGTTCACGTCAAGGGCGGAGCTTTATAGGGGCAAGGGGGGGCTGTGACCCCCCCCCCCCCTCTGATTTTTTTGTTAGAAATAACCCCTCTAACGTTTTCAATGTTTCAGGGTCACGTTTTCAATTTTACGACAATGATAAGAGTCAATAGAGAATCACAATTTCACATGCTATCATTCTTGCATTTCACTTCAAGGTCGACTGTAATCAAAGTGATTTTACCATCTAACGTGAGCAATTGAACAATTAATACAAAGAAGTAAGTATAAAATTTAAATTTGATTGATATAATATGCATGTCTTAAATTTATCACTAATATATATATATATATATATATATATATATATATATATATATATATATCATTAACATTGATATTTCTACAAAGATGATGCCTACAACTAGAAAGAATAGTGTTTTCCTAAACATAAAATAACACAAAGAGAAAAAACAACGTAGACAAAACTACAAAAACGGTCATTGTGGTATGTATTTTTTTAGGGGAAAGATACAAACCTTGAAAAAAATGGATAAATGGTCATTTTCAGCTAGTTTCTTTATGAAATTGCTCCCCGTTAAACTTGAAAAGACTAATGTGCCCTTTTAATTTGTTTTTTTTTTCATTTTTTTAAACATTATTTTTCTTTTATTTAAATATTAGTGTGATAAAAAATAAAGAGAGGGGCACCTACCCTCTCTCTCTCTCTCTCTCTCTCTCTCTCTCTCTCTCTCTCTCTCTCTCTCTCTCTCTCTCTCTCTCTCTCCACCCGTTACCCCTATTTATCAGTTTCCATCTCATCTTCTCAAAGATCAAAAATCAAATTAGAGCTTTGTGTTTCAAATCTAAAGTCAATTTTCATCTTCATCTTTCTTCATCAAATTTACAATGATATTAGATTTAACGTTTAACTATTGGTGGGTTGTTTTGAGGTTTTTGTAGGTTTTTAAGAGGGTGTATAATGCTATTATTCTTGAACGATAATCCAAATGGTAGTGAGAAGATCTAGCTTAGCTCATAAGTAACGAAGATGAGAAGGTTTCCGATGATGTTTTATCCGTAACAGTTTCCTCTGAGTATGTACCCAGATTTGGAAGGTTTGTTGCCTCCGACAATGAATAATGAGAAAGTGCGTTCTCCGACCACTCATGTGATGGGTTTTGAGCATTCTAACACTTCCTAAGTGTACATGCAACCCTAATAACCTTGAATCTATGTTTTCTCTATATACATGCAAATTTCTTTTTCAAGGTTATTTCCTAACTAGCATGGCATGGGGATTACATAAAACATAAAACTAGTAGAAATACATACCTTGTTGTTGCTTGGATTCCTTCAAGACTTTGTGAGCCTAGCACCCCAAATGTTGTGCCTCAAATGCTTCACACAACACCACAAGACTTGGAATAACTTGAGAGAATACTTCTAGCACTCAAAATCGGTTATGCCCTCTCTAGTAACACTAGGTCACGATTTTGCTAGCCATAGGGTTCCTTTTATAGTGTTGTCACAATTAGGGTTTACACATGAATGCCCTTAATTGTCATGACTTTTGATTTCCCATGACCCATGGATTTGTAACTCCCATGGACTATCCATGGAGCTCCATATGGTTACATCCATAACCCATAAACCATGGATCATCAATCCACCATAAAAGAATTGATGATTGTCATAATCAACCCTATATATTTAATTAGTCTCACTTTGATCACCAAATTAATCCCAGATTAATACTTGATCAATACTAATTAAATAATACTATTATTAATATATTAGAACTTATAATATATTAATAACCATAAGTGCCTTATTCTCTCATTTAGTCTATCCAAGTATTGCAATGCCATGCAACCCAAATGGACCATGCCGGGTCGGGTCAAGTACATACCAAATAAAGTTATGGACTTAGACACTATATCCAGCAGTCTCCCACTTGGATAAGTCTAATAACTATATTTGCAAATATGACTTCAAAATCCGACTAGCAATCGTAGCTCTTTCAAAGTCTCTCGGAACTGAGATGATGATGATACGCCATTTCAGATAAGTGATCATATAATCCTCTGTTCTCATGATATCAGCCGGACAAACACATGGAACATGGTCTTACTTATTGTCCAGCATTTGTTTCTCGATCTCTGATTTGTTTCGACATAGAACTAAATTGAACACATCAATTAGGTTCTGACCGGGCCCGGTACATAGGTCAAACCAAATCATCGAGGGGCCCAGATATCGCTTCTATTTCTAGAAGGAACAGATAAACTTCGACTGATATGCTTGTACTAACTACTTGTTGAATTATTCACAAAGGCACGTTTTATGACATCGAGTTACCAATGCGTTTTCGTGCAATCAATGAATAACCAACTCATAGTCAACAACTCATATCTCTAGGTTTGAAGATTTATATGATATTACCGTCTCACGATCACTCGAGATAAATTCCATGAAGTGATGCAAGTGAGCGTGGGTTGGATCCAATACTCAGCCCTTATGAGTACTCATGAATGTTGTAGCAACCATTGCATTGTCCAAAGCACTTTTAGACAAATCATACAAGCCAAATTCATGACAGTCTTAAATCAATACTTACTTCCAAAGTTTGACTGACTGTGGATGGTTTGAATAATAACATAATTATTCTGGAAGTAAAAACATGCAAAATTGAAACATAGTAAACAATCAATACAAGATAGTAACACCTTACTCATAAATAAATAACAACTTTTATTTATCATCAAATGTCAATTACATTTTACAAGTTTCAGGAATCTAATTATTGAAACTAATATCATCCTTCAGCCCAATGCGCCTCGCATGCTGTAAATGCTTAACCCTGCTCAGTCCCTTCGTGAGGGGATCTGCCGGGTTCTCATTTGATGATACCCTCTTAGCCACGAGGAGTCCTTCTTCTATTCGATGTCTGATGAAATGGTATTTTCTGTCAATGTGCCTAGATCTCCCGTGATCTCTTGGTTCCTTAGCCAAAGCAACCGCACTTTCGCTGTCACAGAAAATTCCATTGGCTCTTTTATAGCTGGTACAACTCCAAGGTCTCCGATGAAGTTCTTTAGCCATATCGCCTCCTTAGCTGCTTCACTTGCTGCTATGTACTCTGATTCACAAGTAGAATCAGCTACTGTCTCCTGCTTGGAACTTTTCCAAGTAATTGCCCCTCAATTTAGGATAAAGACCCAGCCTGACTGAGAGCGGAAATTATCCCTATCAGTCTGGAAGCTAGCATCGCTATATCCTTCCACTCTCAAGTCATCACTGCCTCCGAGGGTAAGGACCCAATCCTTAGTCCTCCGCAGATACTTGAGAATGTTCTTTACCGCTGTCCAGTGTGCCTTGCCAGGGTTCCCTTGATATCTATTGACCATGCTCAAAGCAAAGGCCACATCAGGGCGAGTACAAGTCATAACATACATGATTGAGCCCACAGCGGAAGCATATGGTATATGACTCATCTCAGCTATCTCAGCCTCTGTACTCGGACTCTGAGTCTTACTTAGCTTGGCATTACTCTGGATTGGTAATTCTCCTTTCTTGGAATCTTGCATACTGAACCTCTTCAGTACCTTATCCACATAAGTACTTTGACTAAGTCCAATTAGTCTCTTACTCCTATCTCTCAATATCCTTATCCCTAAGATATAGGCAGCTTCCCCAAGGTCCTTCATAGCGAAACACTTCCCAAGCCAGGACTTAACCTCCTGCAAGGTTGGGACGTCGTTTCCTATGAGAAGTATGTCATCCACATACAACACCAAGAAGCTAACTATGCTCCCACTAGCCCTGACATACACACAAGACTCATCCTCACTCCTAGAAAAGCCAAACTCTTTGACTTTCTCATCAAAGCAAAGATTCCATCTGCGAGATGCTTGTTTCAATCCATAAATGGATTTATCAAGCTTACACACTCTATTAGGGTATCTTGTATCAACAAAACCCTCTGGTTGAGCCATGTAAACATCCTCAACCAACTTTCCATTAAGGAAAGCGGTTTTGACATCCATTTGCCATATTTCATAATCATGAAATGCAGCTATGGCTAACAATACTCTAATAGACTTAATCTTAGCTACTGGTGAGAAGGTCTCATCATAGTCAACTCCCGGAGTTTGAGTAAAGCCCTTCGCAACCAGTCGCGCTTTATAAGTGTGTACCTTCCCATCCATGTCGGTCTTCTTCTTAAAGATCCATTTGCACCCAACTGTCTTACGACCTGGTACATTGTCAACCAAGTTCCAAACTTGATTGTCATACATGGACTGAATCTCGCTGTCCATAGCCTCCTTCCATTTAGCAGACTCAGGGCCTGCCATGGCTTCCCTGTAATTATTAGGTTCATCCAAATCTATTAGTGTACTATCACTAATAAATGTATCACCTTCAGTGGTGATGTGATAACCATAATAAAAATCAGGTGTGTTCCTCACCCTAGTGGAACGTCTTGGAGGTACAGACTCATCTATCGGATCAACAGGAGTTTCCTCCTCAAGTTGGTCGATAGCATTTGAGGTTCCTTCACCACTTGACTCTTGAAGCTCTTCAAGGTCAATTTGCCTCCCACTGTCCCCTTGGCTTATGAATTCTCTCTCACGAAAGACTCCTCTTCTTGCTACAAAGACCACATTATCACTGGGTCTGTAGAAGAGGTAACCAAAGGATCTCTGTGGGTAGCCGATGAAAATACACCTCTCACTTCGAGGTTCAAGCTTATCATGAGTCTCACGCCTCACGAAAGCTTCACAACCCCAAATCTTTATGTGGTCCAAATTGGGAACTTTCCCAGTCCACATCTCGTGAGGTGTTTTGGCAACCTTTTTAGTAGGGACTAGATTAAGGATATGGGCGGCAGTCTCTAAGGCATACCCCCAGAAAGATATTGGTAACGAAGCTCGACTCATCATGGAACGAACCATATCCAACAAGGTTCGATTGCGCCTCTCAGCTACACCATTCAACTGTGGTGTTCTGGGAGGTGTCAATTGTGAGACAATCCCACATTCCTTAAGATAGTCAAGGAACTCAATGCTAAGATACTCTCCTCCCCGATCGGATCGGAGCATCTTGATGTTCCTGCCCAATTGATTCTCCACTTCCTGCTTAAACTCTTTGAACTTTTCAAAGGTTTCTGACTTATGCTTGATTAAGTAAATATATCCATAGCTACTGTAATCATCAGTAAAAGTCACATAATAGCGATTAGCATCCCTTGTAGCAACTCTGAAGGGCCCACACACATCCGTGTGTACAAGGTCCAACAAACCTTCACCCCTATCACAAGTACCTGTGAAGGGTGACTTTGTCATTTTTCCAAGTAAACAAGACTCGCAACTATCATCTGACTTGAGGTCAAATGATTCCAAGACTCCAGCCTTTTGGAGTTGGCCTATGCGCTTCTTGTTAACATGTCCAAGACGACAATGCCACAAGGATGCTTTATCCAAGCTATCTGAAGAATCAATATACAACACATTATTTCCTAGATTGTCTTCAACATTCACGACTTCATATACACCATCACAAGGTAATGCTTTAAAGTAAAATACATCATTGTAATAAACATTAATAGCACCATTTTTATTATCAAATGAAAATGTAAAACCTTGTTTGTACAAGCCATGAAAGGAAATAATATTTCTCGCCATTTCGGGCGAGTAACAACACTTATTCAAATCTAACATTAACCCATTATTAAGCAATAAAGAATAAACTCCTATCTTGGTAACAGGTGATGCTTTCCTGTTGCCCATGATTAAGTTTATCTTCCCGTGCTCCACTTGCTCACTTCTTCTTAGTGCCTGCAGATCAGTACAAATGTGAATACCACACCCTGTATCAAGCACCCAAGAATTAGCATTAGATGAGTTGTTAGACAATATTGTGTAAATACCTGCATGGGTGGGTTTAACCTTCCCATCCTTTAGATCTTGCAGATATTTGGGGCAGCTTCGCTTGAAGTGTCCCTTATCCTGGCAATAGAAGCACTGTGCTTCCTTTGGGTTTGAAGAAGGAGTAATGGGACCTTTCTTTGTCCCACTTGAAGAGGAACCATCAAGAGTCTTACCCTTGGTACCCTTCGAAGGGCTTTTCCTCTTCTTACCCTTTCCCTGCCCAATAGCCAGAACAGGGGCTGTTGAAGGAGTTGAAGTAGCAACCGCTTTACCCTTAAGGCCATTTTCAGCTGTCCTTAAGAGTCCTTGAAGTTTGCTAAGTGTGACTTCCTCCTTGTTCATATGATAAGTCATACGAAACTGATCATAACTTGGAGGTAAGGAATGGAGAATGATGTCAATCGCCATTTCCTCAGGAAAGTCAACATTTAGCTTCAGCAACCGGTCAACGAACCTTTGCATCTTCTGCAAGTGACCGGTGATGGGTTCACCATCCTTCATCCTTGCGGTTATCATGGAGGAGATGATTTCATACCTCTCCTGACGCGCGCTCTGATGGTACCTTTCCATCAGATCCAGGTGCATCTCATAGGGGTAGAAATCTTCATAGGATTTTTGAAGTTCAGGAGTCATGGTGGCCATCATGATGCATGCTACTTTAGTAGCATCCTTTTCATGTGCAACAAACTCCGCAAACTCTTCAGGAGTAGCAGTGGCTTCACTCACAACCTTAAGCTCCCTATCGAGGACATATTCTTTGTCCTCATAGCGGGTAATCATTCTGATGTTTCTGATCCACTCATTAAAATTGGATCCATCAAAGATGACCTTACCACACAAGTTCATAAGGGAAAATGAGCCTGTTGTGTTTGAGCCAGAAGCATTGTTGGAAGACATCTGAAAGGAAAGAAAGACAAGTTTCATTAGATTAGGAATCCTTAATAATTCACCCAAATGAAATATTAAGGCTAGGATCCAACAAACTATTTATAGTTGGAAGAGGGATGCCGTAATCCATACTATAAAATATTTGAAGGTAGGTAAATGACGATTTACCAATTTCCACCATAAGAACGAAATATTTTATTATTAAGTTTTATTGGTTTTGAAACTCCTAGATCTTTTGAGATACATTGAACTTTTCAATGGCATGTTTGAATCTCGATTGTGCCCTCTCAAGTTTGTGACTGGGATGCCGAGGATCACAAACAAGGTGTGAATAACCATACAAATTGACTTGGTACCCTCAACAATATTACCTAATCGATGTGCCGGTTAACCACACACGCTCCACCGATCTATAATAAGGTCAAGTTACCCTTTTCCACTCTTACTAGTCCATGTTAGTGTGCCGGTTAACCACACACGCTCCACTAACGACTTGGTAAGGTACAAAGTGTAATTTTATGGGCTAGCACCAATTTCACATTTTCCTAAAGTAACTAAGATTGGGAATTTATAATGTATAGTTACTTTATAATTCATTATACTTTTAACAAGTATTTAAAGTCGTATCCTACCCGTTCGGCTAACGACCCTCCACCGATCAAGGAAGCGGTGGGTGAGAGTGGACACCCATTAAGTCACCATTTTATAGGCAACAACCTTATACCCCCCTTATAGACCGGCTTCGTGAATGAGGCCTACTAACGGTAAGAATGACATATTCTTATACATATCTATATAATAAAATTATAATAATAGTATAAGTGTTGATTTTTAAACTTTTTAAAAATCTAAGGTTTAATTTGGAATTAAAGTATTAAAGTGTAAGACTTTTCAAATTCCAAAACTTGAGGGCAAGATTCGAAACTATTCCAAGTCTCTTCAATTTGTAACTTATGAGTTTTAATGGTTCATAAAAATGAAGACTCTTCATTTTATGAAACCTCTTTAGTTCTTTAATCACAATTAAAAGAAGTGACTTTTGGTTATCCATAACTTGAGGACAAGTTATGGACACCATCATAGCCATTAAGATCATGAATTAAACACACATGGTGGTTACACATAATTCCTATAATCTTCTAAAAACTCATAAGAACACAAATTCATGTCAAGCAATTTCAAGAAATCATATAACTATATACAATACTTGAAAATTGATAAAAGTCATGTAAAATGGGTTAACATAATCATTATCATTTTGAAAAACAGATTTTACAAGTCCAAAACAGATTGGGATAATGATCTTAATCCATTTCCAGCAACAAAACTCGAAAAAACTGCTCAGCACGCTCCTACTCGCCGAGTGCATTATTCTACTCGGCGAGTAGAATGAATTTGTTCATGGACTCGGCGAGTCCTCCCCATGGACTCGGCGAGTCCAGTCGTCAGAATGCAAAATTTTCGATTTTTAAGCAGTTTTGCATCAAGTATACAGAAAACAAACCAGGTCTCTGATACCACTGATGGGTTTTGAGCATTCTAACACTTTCTAAGTGTACATGCAACCCTAATAACCTTGAATCTATGTTTTCTCTATATACATGCAAATTTCTTTTTCAAGGTTATTTCCTAACTAGCATGGCATGGGGATTACATAAAACATAAAACTAGTAGAAATACATACCTTGTTGTTGCTTGGATTCCTTCAAGACTTTGTGAGCCTAGCACCCCAAATGTTGTGCCTCAAATGCTTCACACAATACCACAAGACTTGGAATAACTTGAGAGAATACTTCTAGCACTCAAAATCGGTTATGCCCTCTCTAGTAACACTAGGTCACGATTTTGCTAGCCATAGGGTTCCTTTTATAGTGTTGTCACAATTAGGGTTTACAAATGAATGCCCTTAATTGTCATGACTCTTGATTTCCCATGACCCATGGATTTGTAACTCCCATGGACTATCCATGGAGCTCCATATGGTTACATCCATAACCCATAAACCATGGATCATCAATCCACCATAAAAGAATTGATGATTGTCATAATCAACCCTATATATTTAATTAGCCTCACTTTGATCACCAAATTAATCCCAGATTAATACTTGATCAATACTAATTAAATAATACTATTATTAATATATTAGAACTTATAATATATTAATAACCATAAGTGCCTTATTCTCTCATTTAGTCTATCCAAGTATTGCAATGCCATGCAACCCAAATGGACCATGCCGGGTCGGGTCAAGTACATACCAAATAAAGTTATGGACTTAGACACTATATCCAACATCATGTTGTAACGTCCCTAAAATTACTAAGTAAAAATTTCATTTTAGAAGCCAATAGCAACATCATTCATTCATTTCATAACCCATCAAAACGTGATAATGTATAAAATAGTTATCAGAGTAAAAATAATGTCATAAAATGCGGAATGTTGGTGGATGCGGTGCAAACATGTCAAGCCCTTCCCTTTCGAACTGGAAGTACCTGAAACCATAAACATAAAACTAGAAGCACAAAGCTTAGTGAGTTTCCCCAAAATACCCCATATCATACATACATACATAACAGTCAAAACACAACTAGGTCTATTTCACCCCCTTCTGCCTCTTTCAACCGTATCGGGTCTATTTCACTCCGTTTGGTCTCATTCAACCGGTAACGGGTCTATTTCACCCCCCTTCGGTTTCTTTCAACAGGTATCGGGTCTATTTCACCCCGTACAACTAAGCATATAATCACAGCAACAAGAGTCACAAAGACAACAAGCATATACATGCATAACAGTAAGTGTCACAAAGACAACTATCATCCTACAAACATAATCCAGTGGGTCGACATTGGTGCCTTCGACCCACGAGTACAGTGAATGAATTCACCTCAATCAATAATAGACGATAGCTAACTACCACTGCTCTCACTGCTGAATCATGGTGCTAAACCCCACCTAGATAGTCATACAAGGTAAACCCTTAACATACTTTTCAAAACTATGAGTTTGACCTAAAGTCAAAGCAAGTCAAAAAGTCAAAGTCAACGGTCAAAGTTGACACTCCACGTCGTGGCCATCCTTGCCACGTCATGGTCTTCAAACGACAACACAATCATGATATCCCCCCCAGTTGCCACGTCGTGGCGACCTATGCCATGTCGTGTGCACTGGGTTCAAAATGACTTAATAGATTAAGTCGAATCCTCCAATACCAAAGGTTCTAAAGTCCAGATCAGATCATCTCTAATGTCTAAATGGATAAAGTTTCCACCTTTATCCCTTGAGACCCACCAAAAGGTCTAGATCTCAAGTCTTAGATCCAAAAGGCTAAAAATGGAAAGGAATCAACCATTAAGCACTTAATCCCAAAAGTCCTTAGCTCAAACTTTCTAGAATGTTTCTAGGACTCCTAATGATCCATAAAAATCCAAACTTTATGGACATGCATGACCTATGCATGTCCTTCTTCAAACTAGGTAAAAAGGGAACAAAATGACCCAAAATCCATGTATGGTTCCCATCTTACTACAAAAGTCCAAATCCATGAGATTTGATATTCAAAGGACATAGAGAAACCATAAAGTTGCAAACTTTATCTCTTAATATCACCCAAACCACTTCAAAAAGGACAATTATGCTCCAACACCTAGATCTATGAAGAATAACACAAAAGGTTGAAGCTTGAGGACTTACAAAGAGTCCAGAAGATGCACACCAAAGGAGGAAAGGATCACTTGAAGAACCAAGAACTAGTTTTTCTTCTTCTTCCTTCAAAACCACCACAAATTCACTAAAATGAGCACAAGAGCACCAAGGAGGATTAGGGTTAGGGTATCTGGGTTTGAGAGTGATGGAGGCTGAAGATGGGCAACCCTAGCCTCCCCACTTTCCTTTAAATACCCGAAAATTAGGGTTATCGCGACACAGCTCGTCACGTCGTGGTGACCATTAAATGATCCACGAATCTTCCAGCATTGCCACGTCGTGGGATGCCTTCACCACGACGTGGTCACTTCCAAAATATAAATTAAAATTAAAAAATAAATACCTCTAGGAATCCGGATGTTACACTTGTCATAAGTTCTCTGACAAAACTTCTGGTGGATATGAGAGAGAGAGGGGTGTGAGAGATATAGAGGGAAGAGTGGTCCAGTGGTCGACGACGGTTCAGTTGCATCTTTTACCGACGATTCAAGGGTCACCATCCATGATAGTTTTCAGCTTGAAGTTTACCCTCAACGCTTTCTTCTACTTATGTGTGCTCTTACCCCCACCCCCTCAATTTTTTGGTGTGTATCAGAAAAAACAAATGAAGAGTTGTGGCTACCTTTTGAACTTGACTTTATGTAGCTTTAATGGGGTGGAGAAGACGATATGTAGGGTTTAGATAATTAGAGATGAAGGTGTGGTGAGGAGGCTCGATAGCGGGTGGGAGATCGAAAATGGGGCTGATGGAAGAGTTGTGATGGTGTAAGGTGTTAATTTATGGTGGTGGATTTCTCCAATTAAGGCTTCCAATGGGAAGTTCTTTAGTTAAGGAGAGAGAGAGAGAGAGAGAGAGAAAGAGAGAGAGAGAGAGAGAGAGAGAGAGTGTGTGTGTGTGTGTGTGTGTGTGTATGTGTATGTGTGTGTGTGGGGGAGAGAAAGAGAGAGAGAGAGATAGAAAGAAGGTGTGACCCCATACTTATCATTAATAAAACTTTGAATTAAATAAAAAAACATAGAAAATATATCAAAAGGACAATTTAGTTTTTTCATTTTTTCGAGGGACCAAAAATGCATACAAACATGCTCAAAAAGACCATCGGTCCAAAAGTTTAGTGTTTTGAACCTTTTTTTTCCTGAAAATTTGCATACTACATGGACCATTTTTGCAAATTTTCAACAACTTATTCATTTAAAAAAGAACAAGTTTCTTAAAAATATTGAATATTGAAATATAATAGATAAATTTGTTTCTTAAAATACTACAAGATTAATGTTTAATTATAATAATATATCGACTTTCTTTTATCTTTTTTGGAAAGTTGTTTTATCAGCTTAAGTTAATTATTAATGTGTAAATACTCTTGATTTTAACAATATAAATGATAATTTCTAATTTAACTAAAACTTGTTAATAGTTAATTCATGCTTCTGTTCTTATATCCAACTTTATGTTTTGAATTTAACGATAGAAAATTTATTTAATAACATTTTACTAAAAGATTATAGGGTTTTAAATTATATTTAGTATAAGGCCAATGAAATTTGAGGGTCACGCCAAATTACTCTAATAAATGAAGGTTTTTTTTGTCACATGTCATACTCTTATTTAATTTGTCAAATGTAATTTTGTGGTTATTCTGAGTTAATTTTTTTCCACATGTCATTTTATTAGTTTTTTATTTTATTAAATTCCACATAATATTTTAATGCAATATTTACAATAAATGTAGTAATAAATGGATAACAATTTCATTAATGAACTTACATTTTAATTTCAAAATTTCGAAATTAAAGCTCATCAGTTTATTTATTTAAATTATTTGTTTAAATTTAAAAGATAAAAAACATTTCAATAATAATAATTCATTATTTTTCTTATTTTCTTATAAATTCAAAGTTCTCAAATATTTTGACCTTTATATTTAACTTTTTTTTTAATTAACTCATGTAATACGTGAGTTTCACAACTAGTATAAAATATAGATAAAACTGATAATAAAATATAAATTGGTCTTTTCTAGTAACAAAAGAATAAAAAAATAATGTAAAAAATAAAAAATGATGTAAGGTTTTTTTTCAAACACAAATATATAATAACAGGTGCTTTTCGATATTAAATCGAAGATCAAATTAGTTGATTGTTTAATAACACGTAATTTGGACATGTTTGGTGGTGTGTTTCTTCTTTTGCCCTTCAATAGTTGAATTTATTCCTTTAAACTTTTAAGGGTGATCTTGGGATTGCTTCTCAAACTCTTTATTGACTTTCTGGAAAAGCCAAAAATTCTGTTTTTTTGAAAAAAAATCATTTTTTTCATTAAAAAGTTAGTGTTTAACAAACATTTTTTTAACTTACTATTGTTTTGAAAAGGCCAATAAATTAATAAGTCAATTTAAAAAAGCATATTCAAACACCCCTAAAATGATAGTCTTTTTTTGTGAGAGATATTGACAAGTTGTATAAATGAAATTTATACCATTAGACAACATTATACTTAACATTTATTGTTTAAGATAATAAATAATACGACGATTATTGTTTGATTTGGTAGGAATTTTTGGGTACGGAAAATTCCAATGTGTCCTTATATTTGGTTTGTGTGAGTCATACATTGTATCCAACGTAAGCAACATGGAATAATCCTTAGTGGGGATGAGTACCGGAACTGGGTACCCGCTTTCGAAATCAGAATCGTCTCGGAACTGTCGGTTCTAGTACTGGAATCGCCTTAAGCGGTTCTAGTTCCGGTTCACATTTTTTCGGAACCGCTGTCCGTTGCGTACCCGCCGGAACCGGTTTATATATATATATATATATATATATATATATATATATATATATATATATATATATATATATATATATATATATATATTAGTATTTAGTATGAATATGTCTATGCTATTTAAACTAGTTTAGAATATATTGCTCCAATTTTGTCCGTCTTTGATCCAAATTGATTAGATTTGGACCGAACTAAATTGCGGTTTTATTGACAAAAGTTAGTATAATTGATGTAACCAGGTTACCCGCTCCTAGAACCGGAACCGTTGGTTCCGAAACTGGTTCAATAATTTAAGAACTGCCTAGACCGGTTCCGGTTCTAACTTTCTAGGACCCGTCAGTTTCGGTTTTGGTTCTCACCAAATGAGACGGGTACACGCCTATGCTCATCCCTAATCCTTAGTCCTTACGATATGAAAACCTTCATTTTCCTCTTTCTTTTTTTTGTCTATAATGGATAAAGTCTTGTTAAATAAAAAAAACATACATACAAAGACAATATGGGTTTATGGGGTAAACTTTTGACATTATTATCTTTTACATTGCTTTGAAAAGTTATCAAAGCTTAATACACTTTGTGCAAACCAAATAATTAAATCTTTATTAAAATGTCATCTTTTAGGATATTTGTATTAAATTTAAAGCTTCTACTCAAGACTTAATGCATTTTGTCTATTTTCATGACACCATCATCTAAAACTACAAAGTGAATATATATTGTCTATTCAATGGGTTTTATTATTGTCTGACTGGTGCGGTGGAAATACAAGAATTTCTTGTATGACATCTCATCTCAAGAGGTTATACCTTCCTACTGATAAATGCAAAAGTGTATTGTGGGAGATTTCTACGGACCAACGATTGTTTATAGCAGTGGAAACATTGAATGTGTTTGATCAACAGATGCTTGGAATGTAATCAAAGTATATAAGTATATATATGTGGCTAGTCATGCTTGTCATCGCATAGATGGTCTTGTATGTTTAATAGATGGGATAGTAACATAGGTGGACATATTGTTGGCATTTTAAAGCTGTCTACTAAAGAGTTTGAGACCAATGTAAATAAGGAGTTGGTATTGAATGTTGACCTTCTAGATATTTTCTTCAAAGCACCAAACACTATTGTGAAAAGTATCTTGCAAAATTTTTCTTGCTTTCTCTTAGGTGTTGAAAATAGTTTTTTTGTAGGCTGGTTTTCCCATAGACTTGTGAAACGCATCAAGTCGTGATGGATTGAAATACTAAACGCGTTATAAGAACTTGACCCTAAATCTTACCAATTTAATTTATGTTTCGTGTTGTGTCAACCAATTTTACTTAAACATGTTGAAATCTCTTACCTAAACCTATTTATTTTATGTCGGGTTCATGTCAAGTTACCATGTTGAGTTAGTTTTTTCCAGATCTAGTTTCCCAGTCAGGATCCATTGAAGTGTGGGTTATGTTGTTAATTTTTTACTCGTTGCACTTTGTATGTGTTTAGACCTTAGAGAAATCTAACGCCCGCGTTTCTAGGTTAAACATTATTATAAAGATGTAATAGTTAGGGTCAACAATTGTAACCTTGTAGCATCCATAAAAATCAAGCCAAATTTAAACTTTTTAAAACATTTTAAACCAACAGTTATTAAAAATTTGTTTTCAAAATAATTTCATATAAGAGTATCCCATAAACATAGTCATAAAAGGTGAGGAGCTGTACGATCACGCCTTTGCCTTCCCGCGATCATCTAAGGTACCTGAAACCAAAACTGAAACTGTAAGCCCGAAGCTTAGTGAGTTCCCCCAATATACCGATACATAGCAAACAATGCACAAAATAACAGCATGTAACGGGTCCACAACTCTACAGACTGGATTACCCCATGAGCCCACAATGTGAGTCTGGCTTGCCTTCCGACCCACAGCTCACATCTGGCTTGCCTCCGAGCCCACAGCATAAGTTTGGTTTGCTTTCGAGCCCACAACTTATGACTGGCTTGCCCCCTGCAGTCCTACAACTGAAACATATATGACTTGCCCTCAGTACGAGTCTGGCATACCACTTGGTCCGCAACTCGTATCTGGTATGCTAATGAGTCCTCAGTATGAGTCTGGTATGCCTTCCCGACCCTCAGCTCATATCTAGCATACTCTAGGGTTTGTTGGTCACTGCACGAGACAGTGCAACCTCAACCCTAACCACACAACATGTCCACATATACAGCTAGTAACACATACTGATAATCGAACAGTAAAACAGGTAGTCCTACAGATCTACCTAACTGGCATAGCAAACTAGCATGCATAATCATCTCATATTCAACACGTAATCAACTACTAGGATATCGAATCCAATGGGCCGGCCTTGGTGCCTTAGACCCCTTAGTATAGTGAGGATAACTCACCTCACAAATGTCGCACTAAAGTTATAAACTCAAACTCTCGAATCACCGACACGAACTCCACCACCTATAGTTACCATAAAACCATTTCCATAAATTTCTAATTTACTAAAATACCCCCATAGGTCAAACCGGTCAAACCTTGGTCAAAGTCAAAGTCAACAGTCAAGGTCAACAGTCCATGTTGACCCGACTCGTCGAGTGCAGCTCACCGACTCGTCGAGTCCTTCGTGAACTCGAGAAGTCATCAAATCCCTGGTTGACCCGTCAAGTTTCCATGATACTCGTCGAGTTCATGTGTGTCCAAATGTCGGGAAAACTCTAGCTGACTCGCCGAGTCACCCTACTGACTCACTGAGTCCATGCGGAAGTCCTTGCACGACAATCTTCATCTGACTCGTCGAGTTGACCATGCAACTCGTCGAGTCCCTTCAGTCTTTTCTCTATTCAGATGCTTTTTAAACCATTCCAAAGCTCCGTAACACAGATCTAAGCTCCTAAGGCATGCTTCTTACGTAAAGTTGCACACTTTACGTACATGCAAGGTGCTAATGACTTAAATCAAGCTAAAGAAGAGATTCTAGGCAAGAGAATTACACTAGCATGCTAAAGGCTGAGACTTTATGATTGTAAGGGCCAAGATGAGCCTAGATCTGAAGTTGCAACTTCAGATCTTTGTTCATCACTCGAAATGTAGCACCAAATGCCCAAAATGGCCCCAAAACCTAAATATAGAAGGATCTGGCTAGAAGAAGATCAAGGTAATGACTTGATACCTTCAAATGATGCTAAAATGAGGTAGGCTTCATATCTACACACGTTCCTTGCCTCTCACTTCTTGTTCTTCAAGCTCCTAGCAACAAAATATTCCTTCCAAACTTGAAAAATCTAACTAAATGGCACACACACACGAATTAGGGTTTTAGAGATCAAGGGGGACGGTGAGGGGAGGCCAAAGGAGGCTAATGATCCTTTAAATAGGGTGTGAAACCCCAGAAATTAGGGTTTCATTCTCCAGCTCCTACTCGCCGAGTCCGTCTTTCGACTCGTCGAGTCGGTCACTTAAGACCCGCGACCAAAACCGTGCCTACTCGACGAGTCAGGGCATCCAACTTGTCGAGTCGACCTTAAAAGTTGGAAATATAAGACTGAAAGTTTATACCTGAGAGTCGGGGCGTTACAATTCTTCCCCACTTGAACTAGACTTCGTCCTCGAAGTCTGCTGCGGTGAACAACTCTGGATAATGCTCCCGCATCTCAGCCTCCGGCTCCCAAGTCCACTCGGATCCCTTCCGGTGCTCCCATTGTACCTTTACCAAAGGTACTTCCTTGTTCCGTAGAACCTTCACTTTCCTTTCCAGGACTGCTACCGGCCTCTCGACATAATTCAGGCGCTTATCGACCTGAATATCGCCTAATGACACCACCGCCTCCTCATCCAGAACACATTTCCGTAGCTGGGGAACGTGGAAAGTACTATGGATCTGACTAAGATCCTCTGGTAACTCGAGTCTACAAGCCACCTTGCCAACCCTGGCAATGATCCTGAATGGCCCAATGTATCAAGGACCCAGTTTCCCCCTCTTCCTGAAGCGGATCACACCCTTCCAGGGCGAGACCTTCAGGAGTACCATATCGCCAACCTGAAATTCCAGCTCAGATCGACGCCTGTCAGCAGCCGCTGCCTAATCTGTTGAATCATATCGGTAGTTTGCAGGACTACCTCGGTCTGACCCATCACCCTGTGACCCACCTCAACCCAACAGACTGGGGTATGACACCTCTGCCCATACAACATCTCATACGGTGGAGCACCAATACTGGAGTGAAAGTTGTTGTTGTATGAGAACTCTGGAAGTGGTAGGTAGGAGTCCCAGCTCCCACCGAAGTCAATAACACAGGCTCTCAACATATCCTCAAGAGTCTGTATAGTCCGCTCACTCTGGTCGTCCGTCTGCGGATGATAGGTTGTACTGAAATGCAGTCGTGTGCCCAGTTCCTCGTGGAACTTCTACCAAAAGCGGGAGGTAAACCGAACATCACGGTATGAGATGATAGAGACCGACCCCATGGTGAGCGACAATCTCGCGTATATACACATCGGCTAGCTTCTTGGCCGATGAGCTTTCCCGTATGGGCAGAAAATGAGCACTCTTGGTCAATCGATCCACGATGACCCAGATAGCGTCGAACCCCTTCGTCGTCCTCGGCAGCTTGGTGATGAAATCCATCGTGATATGCTCCCATTTCCACACGAGAATCTCCTGAGGCCGTAGCTTGCCATGCGGCCTCTGGTGCTCGGCCTTGACCATCCTGCAGGTCAAGCACCTCTCAACATACCAAGCGATTTCTCGCTTCATGCACGACCACCTGTAACTCAATCACAAGTCTCGGTACATCTTGGTGGCCCCCTGGTGAATAGAGAAGCGAGACTTATGAGCCTCCTCCAATATAGTCTGTCTGACCCCACCAGACATCGGAAGCCAGACCCGACCGCAACTGGACCTCTCTTGGTTAACGAGGTGTCCTACGAACTGGACCTCTCGTAACCAAAACTCACACTTCGAGAACTTGGCATAAAGCCATTCCCGAAGCTCTCGGGTCTTGGAATACACCAAGATATCGTCGATGAATACTATGACCGAGCGATCGAGCATCCGCTACCTGATCGACAAACTGGGGCGGGCTGGCGACAATCCTTCGCATAATGCCCCTCCTTGCCACACTTGTGGCACCCGCTACCTGATCGACAAACTCCAGAATGACCCTTTCCGCACTTTCCACAAGTGCGGCCACGCTGACCTCCGGTCATAGTATCGTTGGTCTTAGACTGCTTCGGCGTAGGCTGTGACTGCGCCGGGGCCCACCTCTACTCTCATAACTGTAACTCAATCTCCAGCTCACGCCGCCGGGCGGCCTCCTGTAAATCCAACAAAGTGTCACATCGCTGGGTAGCAACAAACTGTCGGATATCAGTCTTGAGCATGCTCAGATAATGTGTCATCTGAGCCTGCTCAGAAGCAAACTCCGGGCAAAACACCTAAATCCAATATTTTTCACTTCCATAATTCCTAATTAGGTTAATAATGAACATTTACATAGCTGAGAATTTTATGACACTAGGGGTATTTTTATTATTTTCGGTAATTTATTCTAGAGTAAATTACACGAATGGTCCCTATGGTTTGGGGTAATTTACGCGTTTTGTCCCTAACTTATTTTTTTAACTCGGAAGGTCCCTACTATTTGTTTTTGTTATGTGCTTGATCCCCACTATTTGTTTTTGTTACGCGTTTGGTCCCTGTCTTATCAAAAAAGATTATTATTTAAATATGGAAAATGGTGGGGGTAGATAAGGTAAGTTGAGGGGGGTGGGGTTGTGGGTGTGTTTATTTAAATAATTTAAAAAAAATCAAGGGAAAAATAGTCTTTTTAGGTAAGACAGGGACCAAGCGCGTAACAAGAACAAACAATAGGGACCTTCCGAGTTAAAAAAATTAGTTAGGGACCAAACACGCAAATTACCCTAAACCATAGGGACCATTCATGTAATTTACTCTTTATTCTATGTCTTACATGAAGTGATTAAAGTAAATTCATTAGGAGCACACTAAGGAAATACATGTTTTTTTTACTGGAAGTTGAGGCGAGTTACCGGGAGCACACATCTCTAATTATTAATTTTATGTTTTGAAACTATCTATCACAAAAACTTTATTTCTTGTTGCCTTATATATATATATATATATATATATATATATATATATATATATATATATATATATATATATATATATATAGAGAGAGAGAGAGAGAGAGAGAGAGAAAGTTAGGTTCAAATGTTTCTACTATCTATTGTGTGTATGTATGATTGATTCTGGACCAATCATTTTTGTTATTTTAAGAAAGTAATTAATGCAAATTAAATACTAAAGATTTAATTAATATTCATTATATCTTCAACATGTAATATGCATTAAATTACTTTCTTAAAATAACTAAAATGATTGGTCCAGAATCAATCCTACATGCACATAAAATATAGTTAGAACACAATAACCTAACCATATATATATATATATATATATATATATATATATATATATATATATATATATATATATATATATATAGACACACACACACATACACACTTGCCGCATTCATGTAAACAAGTTTTGGAAAGTGATTTGATAGCAAACGATAATACTTATTTTGAAAGTGATTTTGGCATTCTACTTGTTGTATTACATACTAGGATGGGTGACTTGAGTGGAAGTCATTGAGATCATTTTATATTGAGTTGTTGTGAGTAAATTTCTGGATAATCCTCACCTATACAAGTATAGGTTAGTTATACATTGTGTGTGCTAGGTGTGGTGGCTCCATATCCCTAGGAATGGACTACCGTCAGAGTGTTCTATTGAGCCATCAGGGTGATTGACTATTGAGATTGACATATGTTTGGTCGAGTTGCCCGCATGGCCTCTTATTATGTGTTATAGTCTTGGTTTACCATTTTTATGAAGTTTTTGAGACTATACGTCTCTTAGAAGAAATATCACTTGCAGTTAATCTTTTGGGCATATAATACCCTTGATTTGATTTGGGTTATTAAACCTATGTGTTCTACTTGTTTAATTGTTTTGTGATGTTTTGGAGGTTTGATTCAAGTAAGATGGATTATCAACATTTACTCTAAATGAATTATCATTGGGTACCTCAATCATTTGCCTAACTTATTTATGATGTATGATTAGATTGAAGTACTTGTGGGACTTAGAGGTGCATGACATTTAGAAGACCCCGTTGTATGGGAAACTTAATCCTTGGTATGATACATAACGACACATCACATTTTGAATCAACTAATTTTGAATATTTTTTGGAACCATTTATATCCGCAAAACTTATTAAACCATGAGACTGTGGGTTTTGAAGATTAAAACTTGTTTTTAATATTATTTTAAAATCATTTGAACAAGGGGTGTGTAATGTTTTAAAAACTGGTTTGAACCGACCGGTCGAACCGGTTGGACCGGGAACCGGGAGAGTGAGCGGTTCAACTATCACCGGTTTTATATTGATTTCTGAACTGGATTGAACCGGCCGGTTTTTAGAAAAAACCGGTTGAACCGGTCAAAATAAACCGATTGAACCGGTTAAACCGAATAAAAACACATGAAAAAGAACCATTTACATAATAAACTTTGGTGATTTTTTTCAAATCTATTTAGTTTTCTCTAAATAAAAACATATGGTAAATGTTATAAATTCATTTGATGTGTTTGTATTCATCAAAAACTATATTTCGTTTCGGTATTATACTTTATTTTTTTTTGACGTATATGGATTGATGTAAAACACTAAAACTTATGGTTATGTGTTATTTTAATGTATTTGGATTCATCTACAACTTATTTTTATGTGTATTTTTAATGTTTAAACTTGTAAACATCAAATTCATAATTTCTATATGTATGTATGTGTAGGAAAATAGAAAAAAAAAACATGAAAAATATAGAAACCGGTTCACCCGGCGGTCGAACCGGTTAAACCGGTTGAACCGGGAACCGAATGAACGAGGGGTGTTTCATTTCCAGATGGATTCATAGTTTAAAAGGTGGAATAAATTTATAAATCAAAATCCTAACTTTACAAAGCAATGATTTAAGTTAGCGTTTTGAGTTTGTGTGCATTCTTGGTGTACGAGTGTTGGTTCTGGTTTTCTTTTTTGTTTTACTTATTTTGGCTTTTAACTTTTGATGAATTTTTCTTTTGTTGAATTTAATTTTGCAATTAGGTTTAGTTTCAAAGTTCTTGAAGAAAGATGAGAGCATAATTATCATTTTCATTGACCTAACAATTGGATAATTACAAATTTACATAACACAGTCTAGTAATTGAAAAAAAATAACCAAATTCATTTTTAGGGATGAAAAGAAGATACATGAACCATATTAGTTATAATTCAGAGATGATTTCATGTTATAACTCCTAGAAAATTTTACAATTTATTATATAGTTTTGTTTGCTAAGAAATCGATTGTTAATGATGTAAGGAGCTATCAATATATGAAGAATAGAGTAGATGAGGGCATGCTCTAAACATGACTTGTTGCCATGCTTCTTTGTAGCATTTAATGATGCTTTTACATTCATGTCCCCCTCCCCCTTCTCTCCTCCCACAATCCACGCATAATTCCACGCCCCACTCCCATTAGTCCATATCTTCTCTATGCATCCTCTAAGTTCAAAATACCCTAAATGCCCTTGACATATATCCAATTACAAAATTATAATTCATTTTCGTTTGCATAATATACTTGTCTTAAGATATACATATATATATTTTTATGGTAAGGTAGTTGGCAAATCAAACTACATCATCGAGATTATCCATAAAATGCTCTCAACTACAAAGTTATCAAAGTAGACTATCAATCTATAAAATCGTGTTTATTTCAAATCAAATTAACCTAAACAATTTTAAAATTTATCATTAATCTATTGTTAATATCTAAAACAATAATTGCGACCAACTATTTTTAGTCCCTCTAGTGTGGAAGGCATCAACATTCTTTTGACTAGCTCCTCCTAATACTCGTGCATGAAGGTTTCCCACTTATATTTTTGATATTTTTCGTAATTAGAAAATATTTTAGATCAACTCGGTCATGCTACACAACATCACCTAAAAATTGTTAAACATTTCACATAAAAATTTACATTTACATGGAAATAAAACACCCAACTTGATTTTAAGCATAAATTGTTAAACATTTCACATAAAAATCAATGTTTAGATAACAAAAATATACATATAAATATAAAAAATCTCATCGAGAAGATTAAGACGAGTTCAATTCAAATATGGTTTTTCTATTCATCACTTTTATTTAGTAAATCAATTATAATCAATTTGTTTTTAATGCCACAACAATAAAAACATATTTCGATATCGTTTTTAAAAAATTGTATCTGTTTGTTTTTGTATAGCTATTTTCCCTCTAACATAATATGAAAACATGGCCCACAAGAAAAGGGTTGTTTTGTCAAAGTGCTGCTATTATGCATTAGGGACCGCAATCATCACCCTTTTCCCCTCCAATTTGCACCTAACTTGTAGAAATTCATTAATTTTCAAACACCGGGAGAGATTGAGAGAGAGATTTTAGAGAGATTCAACTTTTGCTATATAAATCCATACCCATTGAAACATAAACACAAGAGCCAAAACTTCAATCTATCCTTTCCTCCAATGGCTTCCATCACCTCCTTCTTCTTCTTCTTCTTTCTCCTTCTCCTCACTCTCTCCTCCACCATCCATGCAAGAGAAAGCCAATTCTTCGCCAAAATCTCCAACAACATCCCAAAAGAAGTACAACCCTTAAACACCAATCAACAAGATCCCAATTTCATCCCACAAACCCAACCAGACGGCGGCGCTTACGGCCTCTACGGCCATGAATCAGGCCAACTGCCACCTTCTGCCACCGCCAACAACTTCCCCCTCCCCGCCAACCTCCCGGAAAACTACAACCCGGTGGCTTACACCACCCCTATTCACAGCAGCACCCAAGACTTCCCTGACGAATTCAACGACCAGTTCACCGGTGAAACCGGAATGTACAACTCTGAGAAGCAAGAAATGGGTGCAAAGTTTGCAAGTGGTGGCGATATGTACAACTCCGGGAATCAAGAAATGGGTACAAATGGTGGCAATATGTACAACTCTGGGAATCAAGAAATGGGTACAAATGCTGGCAATATGTACAACTCTGGGAAGCAAGAGATGGGTTCAAAGTTTGCCAATGGTGGCGATATGTACAACTATGGGAAGCAAGAGATGGGTACACATGGTGGCAATATGTACAACTATCAGAAGCAGGGGATGAGTGACACTAAGTTTATGGAGAATGGAAAGTACTACTATGCCCCCGGCGGCGATGGGTACAAGTCAGTGAAGCCTCAGTTTGATGATACTAGGTTTGTGGAGACTGAAGACGGCGGTAATATGTACAACTCCCAGGAGCAGGGGAGTGAGGATATGTACAACTCGGAGAAGCAGGGGTTGGGTGAGACAAAGTATAGTGGAAGTACAACTAACAATGCTAATACGTACAACATGGAGAAGCAGGGGATGAGTGATACAAGGTTCTTGGAGAATGGAAAGTACTATTATGACCTCAATCTTGAGAAGAACTCAAGAGCATTTGACTCAAGAAATGGGTACAAC
Source organism: Lactuca virosa (assembly GCF_052849685.1). Taxonomy (NCBI): domain Eukaryota; kingdom Viridiplantae; phylum Streptophyta; class Magnoliopsida; order Asterales; family Asteraceae; genus Lactuca; species Lactuca virosa. The sequence continues at coordinate 42,327,862 of NC_136432.1, read as the reverse complement.
ACAAATGGGTATAATGGGAACAACTATAATTCGTATGATAGGTACAAGTTCAATTCCAATTCCAATTCCAATGGTGGATATCAAAACCAAGAGGAGTTCCAATACAACCAAGACAATCAATTCAATCCCTGAGGGATATTTTTGTCTTTTTCACTCTAGATTTTAAAGGACAATTATGTGCATGAAGATATGGTGTTTTAAGATGATATTTATGGTTTTTTTTTTTAATTTGGTGTTATAAGTCCTAATCTTGTCATGTTTTATTAGGAAAAACCAAAATATAAAGTCAAATCAATGTGTGTTGTTTTATCTTTGTGTAATCATGCGTGGTCAACTCAACTCATGCTTTGAAAGATAGTACTTTGATCTTTAATTTTTGTACATTTAAGTTTAATCCCTAATATTTTTTATATAATTAACAAGACCACACATGACAAAATCAAATAAGAAGTCAAGGAAAGTGAAAGCAAAATACTTAGAAGAATATTTATTAATTTGTAATTTGTATTAAAGTTTTTAAACACCTTAAATGGTGGGGAAAAGCTTTGGGTGTTATATAATATAAGTCTATGAATGTGCATACTTACTACTTGATTGAAGAAGTTTTCATGGTTAGACTTTGCTTAAAAAAGAAGGCTATACCTTTAAGACACATTTATTATCAAAAGCAAATGAAAACAATTAACATAATTATTATGTTCCACCAATAATGAATTCTGATAAATATTTATGAACCACATGTAGACAATTGATTAAACAAAAGAACGTTTTTTAATGAATACCTAGATGCATAAGATTTAATATATTGAATATAACAAATACTTATAATATATACATTCTAAAATAGTATTTGAACAATTGTTGATGTGTGTTAATATAATAAAAATATGTATGATTGAGTGGAAATTAAGTTATAAATTATGTTTTTATCCTTGTAATTTTGAGAAAATTTTGAAATTTCACCTAACCTAAAGGTGAAGTAGATAAAATTTAATAGAAGAAAAGGAGTGTTCTTTCGGTGATGCATTTAAGGGCATTTTATGGAAGGTGGATGTCCTTAGTGGTTGGACCCTTGATAGGGGGATTAGGGACCTCCCACTATATTTTGTACTGATCCATTGGCCAATGGAGCCAAATTACAAAAAAGCCCCTCTAAAAATTTGTCACACACAATTAGTCCTTCAAATCTTGGTTTTATTTGTTAATAAATATTTGTTTTTTTGATGAAAATAACAACAAATATGTTTTATGTGAATATAGATTTGAATAAACATAAAACAAAAACATATACACCTAATTTTGTAAGTCAATAATTTTAATAGGTTGGAAGTTAAAAATAATAAAAATACATCAATCTCCAATTAAATTCATCAGATACTGTAAGTTCATAACGTATTTGTATCTTTATGTGTAGATTAATGTCGACTAAAAACCCTTATTAATATGCATGGTTTAAATTAAATGATACAAGAAATAAATACAAAAAGAAAAGGAAAATCTGCTTTTCATTCTTTTACTTTTCCTCTTTCTTCTTTTGCTTTTAATCTCGCCTTCCAAATTCAAATAAAATAAAAATAAAGATTTAAAGAACTTTTGCAAATTTTGTTAATTTGAAAATATTTAAGTGTGAAGTTAGCATGCACATTTCAAGATATCAGGTATGAGTTCGTTACCAAAAGGTTTTATGCGTTCGTTACAGAAAATAATGCATAAAAATAGCATAAATTTAGTTAATATTTATCTTAGTAAGTCTATTTGAAAAATTAGTAGTCAATGATCTCTATTATTAACTCATAGTTAAATAATGGAGTGATTATACATAGATTTGATTTATTGATAACTAATTTCTCAATTATTAACTGAGCTTTTTATATAATTTATAAAATTATATTATAAACTGTTAAACAAAATGCTAAATGATTAAGAATGTTTCAAAATGTCTTGGCTTTGGATTCTTGACCAAAAGTGGTCTCAAAATTAGAATATTTCCTTTATTTTTGAAAGATTTTTCCTTTTTCCTTTTGTGTTTTTGTCTTTGTTTCCTCCATAATGTATGTATTATGTAGTGTAATTGGGAAAAAATGTATTACACGATTAAATTTTATATCCAAGTTTTAATTATTACTATGCCCTAAAGTCGAATTACCCAACATTTTCAAAGTCCGATGACATAAAATATTTCTATACAACTTACATAAAGTCTCATAATTTTTTGATATAGCTAGTACCTTAAAAAAATAATACCATCAATATATTAATGGGCCTATAGTTGGAATTACTATATAGTTAATTTAAAAATATCATTTTACTAAATAAATATAATTTAAAGGAGTTGGTTGCTCTATGTTGACGAAGCAAAGAAAATCTGGAGTGGTGTGTTATTTTGTCAAACAAGTGGAGTGGAAACTGAACCACGATATGGGAGTTGTGGAGAATGTCCACTTCCAGTCACCAAATTTCCACTCAATTATTATATAAAAAGTGAATTACATAAATGGTCATTGTGGTTTATCTTAGTGTTTATGTATAGTCCATGTTCTAAAAAAATGATATCAAGCATCCCTTATAGTTTCCAAATCATTCACTTTTGGTCCTTGAAACCTTTCGGTGTCCAATTGGCTCCGTTAAATACCTCTAAAAGACGAAAAATGCTCATGTTTTGTTCTTTATGATACTTTGACATTTCTATATATTTTGAGGAACCAATTTTATAAAAATTGAAATCTAGCCCTAAAACCCATACAAAAGACTTGATTGGCAAACGGAAGTCTTGATTTTCGAAATTAACATAAACTAATTTATACACACCAATGATCATCTTGCAAATTATAGAAATATTTAAACACTAACCAAAGAAATGATGGAGAAATAACGACCTTTAAAGTTCTTCAGGTCCTTTTGGGAGGCTTGAAAGTTGATGGAGAATAATAAACTTTAGAGACACCAACAATGACCATGACATCCCAAAAATCAAAGAAATTTTAAAATTTTAAAATCAACCATTTAACATCATTGTTTACAAAAGAGTCATTGTGTCCAAAAATATTAATTTAAAATCAGAGTTTTCCCAAGACTTGAAGACATAAAAAACAGGAAGCTGTGTATGATCACGTTTTTGCCTTCCCACGATCCTCGAAAGTACCTGAAATCATAAACTAAAACTGTAAGCCAAAGCTTAGTGAGTTCCCCCAAAGTACCAGCACACCACAACAAACAAGTATACAAGAAGAACAACCAGCCCGACTGGACCGCCTCGTAGGGCCTACAACCTATCTGGACTGCTCTACGAGCCTTCAGCATGACTGGACAGTCTCGCAGGGACTACAGCCTATCCAGACCGCTCCACGGGCCACCGACCTGACTTGACCGTGTCGTAGGCCCTATCCGGTCGTCCCCGGGTGTCTTGGCCTACAATACAAAAGCAGGACCGCCTCAACCCAATACAACATGTCGACATATGCAACAAATAAACATAAACGTAGAGCCATCAAATACAAATAATCATACGGATCCATCGAACAGCTACAACTATCATATCACTATCCTGACCAGGATAAATAATCTAGTTGGCCCGCATTGATGTCTTCGACCCACGGGTACAATGAGGAAAACTCACCTCACAGTCTGACGAATAACTGAACAATACCCTGCTCCGAATACCGGCTTTACAAGCCACCTATTCAACATATAGAGACCAAGGCTTAACTATAGCTCAAAATACCTAAAATACCCTTAAGTCAAATTTGGTCAACCTTGGTCAAAGTCAAAGTCAACGGTCAATGTCCAAAAGTCAATATTTCTTCCCACCGGAGTACGCCCTGCGTACCAAGAGAGTACGCCCAACGTACTCTGATGTTAACCAAAAGCGGGGCGCTGACCGCGTACGCGCAACGTATGCAGCCCTGTCCCAAAACTCCATTAAGAGCTTATTCCATTAAGCCCTTACGTCCAAAACTCAGATCCAAGCCCAAAATGATGTCCTAAGTCATAAAGTTTCCAACTTCATGACTTTGCATGGCTATAAAGTGTTTAATGTCCAAAACCCTAAGTTCTTAACCCAATAAGACATAACAACTCTTGTATGGAACGGATAGAAGGGCCAAGATCACATTTTTATGGTTGATAATAGCTCCATAATGGATTAAGTTTCCAACTTTATCCATTAGAATGGTCCCAACAAACAAGATCTAGTCTTTAAGTCTCCAAGGGACCCAAAAGGGCATCTCTTTCAACTTAATCCATTAAGTCCAAGTCTCCAACCTTTAGATCTGAATCAAAATGATGTTTAGATGGATAAAGTTTCCTACTTTATCCATAACAAGATCAATTTCATCATCAAGATTCAAAATTTATACCTCTAGAAGAAAGATCAAGGTGAACAAAGTCTGGATCTACAAGCTCCAATGCAACCAACACTTCTTCAATGAGTTCCTTCTTCTCCAAGGTGCACCAATAACACTCCAAAGCACTTAAAAGCACCTTCTTTTTGCTCACAAGGCTTAATCTAGGTTTAGGGTTTCAAGAGAGGGTGTTGGAGAGGTGGAGGTTGAGAATGGAATGGGTTTGGGGAAGTTAAGGAGCTTAACTAGGGATCAAACCACGAAAATAAGGTTTGGGCACTAATTGCGTACACCCTGCATACTTCTGGTACGCCCATCGTACTAGGGATGCCCTAGTACGCCTTATGTAATCCACGTACACCCTGCGTACGCGGCTAACCCAAAAATCGTCTTAACTTCAAACGGTCGTAACTTCTTCGTTCCAACTCTGTTTTTGACGTTTCTTTACATCCACGGAAAGGTGTTGATAAGCTCTACAATATTATCTAAATATCTTGGACTAAAAACTTCTCGAACAAAAATCCATATTTCATTCAAGGACCCGACCTATGACTTTTCCCTTTCTACCCTTCGGCCCATAACACAATTCAAGGGTAAAATCTCTTAACTATCCTTAACTCCTTCCATAAGGACTAAACTTTGCCCCCTTAAGGACCAAAGCCTTACACAATTGACTTCCGGTCCATGGCTCAGAAATGGTAGGAAACAGGATGTTACAATTCTCCCCCATTTAAATTAGATTTCGTCCTCGAAATTAACTCTCGCTTCCGCTTCACGATGGAACCCCTAGCTGAAAGCCCGTAGATTTGATTGGCTCTAAACCTTCTTGACCAATCGTCGTCATGCTAATCCCGCACATAAGTGCATAATCGCGACGAGAACCAACTGGAAAATAGAACCCCTGACTATTTACTGCTGTTGAAACCTCCATTCAAAAACAAGGTGACTCCCAACACGAGTCTCATCTATATAACCGCTGCAGAGAAACACGTACAACGCCAGCATATTCCACAACTTCCTAGCTATAATATCGAACTTCTAGTGAGAACCACAGAGCCGGTGACTCTCAAAACTAGAATCACCGAATCAACTCTATCAATATGCTTCCCGAGATCGGGAACCCATCATATCTAAATTTCAGAACCCATATTCCAAGACTGATATTCATCCATTCGTTGAACCCACCCATTGTCTTTGACTAAGAACACCAGCAAACATGCGGAATGAAGTACTCAAAACACATCGATCACAAATTTCAACCAATTCCAAATCCATAAGATGTACCAAAAACCTTAAATAAACCCTTGACTCCCTGACATGTTATTACCAACCACTGCTCCTATGAGCAAAGATGATCAATCCAAGAATTTTCATATTGCATCTAACCCTTATCAGCTCAGGTGTACTCCCACCTGGAAAATCACTCTAGACATTCACAATGAACTTCATGACTCGAGACTCCATAACTGATACCCAACCTTGGTAACTAAGCCCCTAATAACAACTCGTGAACAAACGAGATTTATAATGCAAACACTCCGTAGAGACTTTCTGATGCACAACTGATACTCCCAACAACCCTTAACTGCTCACTTTATCCAAACCAGCTGGTTCGTCAGTCTCCCGACTTCCAACAATGCACCAACATCTGAAGTACCACATGCAGAAGAAATAAACAATAATGATCATTGGGCCCACAGCCTATGTCTAGAATGCTCCCGGTATTACACCGATCTTTTCAACATTCCATCATTCGCCTGGAAACTCATGACCAGCACCACGGGGGCCTAAAGATACTCAACCATATTCCACCGCCTTATAGGAACCCAATCAACGTCCCTCTCAACGCTAACTGATCGTAACAATGCCATACTCTTTTACCACGCGCAATTCCTTTCACAGTACAAGCTGTTACCAACATAAAATCCGATGAAAAAGAGGTCGCAAACGACCCAAGAATGGGATAAACGGTCGTACTCTTGTTCCAATTGAAAGGTTATAACCCAAATAAGAACCATACATATAATTTGAACAAAGTGCTCCATTTCTATCTTGTCCAGCCCACATACACCCCTCACGACAATATCTAATGAACTTACCACAATACACACCCTTAGAGAACCCATAACCTTACCCAAAAGGAGCGAAGTACCAGAGTTCTAACAAAATGATGAACCTTAATCATTAACAAAAGGCATCCTCATGAACGATCAAAACAAGATCACATACCTTGATTGAGACTAAACAGACCCCGTCAATATGTAACTATCTTGATAAAACTTTGAAGGTTATCCTAAATGTTGCTAAGTCTCTAATTGGATCCATCCAAAAACCAACCCTGCCAGCACGACATGTCAAAAATTAGATTCCACGCAGATCTAATATCCAGTCTGGAAAACTAAGCAACACTGTCCCAAATTCTAAACTCCCAATAACCAACGACATCTACCAAACTCGAGCCGAACTTGACGATGGGTCGATGAATCTGTTGAACTTCAACTGATACAACCCAAAACTTCCAAAGAATCTCCGCTTTGATGATGTATGGAATGACCAATGATCGATAACACATTGACACCTAATCTAGTGAACCAAAACCCACGCGGAGCTGAACATACCCATCTCTGAAACTGATTTACCGATCGACAACTGCCCAATCTAGACTGTAAATAGCAATCCATACAATGAGCTGACAAGTCCCTCAACAACCGATACTCAACCTGAGTGATCCTAGCGCCTCCTCATCTATTCATTGGCATCCCAAAAAGGAACCAATGGCTACAACGAGTTCCTTGACCAACTACTTCCTGATACGAGACAACTCGTGTATTTCCTGGACACATACATCCAATAGCCACTTACTCTACACCCCTGACTTGACCAAATCTTAAACTGAAATCTCGTATACCCGCACCGTAGACCCCTATGAACCATACTTCCGACACCATAAACTCGAACAGATCGATGATTCTCCAAGCAGAATACCTAGTTCTTCCCTACTTAGGGTTCGAACTACCACCCACTGGGTTGTAACCAAACCATATCTCAAACCGGCTCAACCAGGTACCAACCGTCCCTGACTCTTGGAATGTATAACACACGCAGGATGATCTTCCAGATACGGGCCAAGCAAACCCTAAGAGATTCCGAATCTTAGAAATTTCCAATCATAACCACCTTTAACATTGAGGCTTTCATGCAAATGCATAAGCAAAACACCAACTTACTATCCCAAAATATACACTCCTCGCCTGTAGTCCCAACCGTCAATTCATCACACAAAAAAAATTGTTCATAAATACCAAAATGCATCATTCTCATAGTCGGGATACATCAGAGACAACAAAAGTTGTCGCTCCCGATTCGCCTGAAACCATCAGCTAGAACCTGACCTGCTTATATCCCAAGAAGCAGACCCTTGGTATCATGAGGCATCCGTACCACAACAATCCGCCTACGCATTCCCACATTGTCATACATCTGCCAAACACTGTAGCCAACTAGCCCCATGTTGGGTTTACATGAAAGTCACAAGCCTGCCTACTCGTTCTCCGAACTTGAAAAACTAGAAGGACATAACCCTCGCCATAAATAGCGTCATTCCAATCCATCTGCTAATCAATCATCCTCCGACCGAAATTCTCGATCCGCTCCCGACAACCGCTTCCTTCTTGAGTCCTGCAGCCCAACTGGCACTACTTGAGCAAGGCTCCTGAGACCTCAAAATCAACTAACTCACTTAGGTTTGCACCATTCATACCCAAACTCACATGACCACAAAAGCACAACAATCACCAGACTCATCCTTAGCCTGGACAACCATAACCAAAAGATTGACACATACAGAAACACTGCCACAAGTCATGGTTATCCAACCATGCTATCTACCCTCAACCAGCTCCTTAGAATCCTCATTACTTCTGTAGCACCCGAGTCTCCAGGTATGAGTTATTGTTTCATTCTATGTTTACTTCAAATAAAAGGTGTTGGAGGATTGCGAGTACGCTGGGCATACAGTAGGTACGCACGTCGTACTTCTTACATGCGCATCATCGAGGGATCCCCAGCGTATGCTGGGAGTACCCATGCGTACGATGGGCGTAATCGAGCCAGGGGCAAACCCTAATTTTTTAGGGTTTGCACCATATTTAAAGACCTTAAGTCCCTCAAGTTCTCTACCCTCTCAGCCTCTACTGCCATTTTAGTGAAAATCTCTATCCCTAGCCTCCTTTGTTCATTTTGAGCTTACCTTAAGTGTTTGTAGTGTTATTTGGTGGTTTTGAAGGAGAAGGAAGTTTGGGATGAAGCAAAGGAGAAGAAGGAGCTTGTAGATCCATAGGTTGTGCACCATTTCCAATCTAGTGAAGGTATAAAGTTTGAACCTTGATCATTGTAAGATTAGATCTAGGTTTAGGGTAAAATATGACATCTTTTGGTCCTATAGTTTGGTTTCTTGGAGTATGAGCAACTCTAGGCCATTTGAGCTGTCCTTTTGGACTCTTGGGAGTGTTTTGAGTCATAAAAATTAGATCTTGGTGGTTAAGACTCAACCATGCAAGTGTTAGTAACCCTCCAAGTGAGTTAATGGACTTAATTCATGGTTTGAGCCCCATCCATCCATGCAAGAGCATAAAGTTTGCAACTTTATGGCTTAAGACGTTATTTTGAGCTTGGATCTAAGTTTTGGACGTAATCGTTGAAGGTATGAAGACTTGGAAATGAGTATGGGCTGATTGGACAGTACGTAGGGCGTACTCTAGAGTACGCTGTATGTACTGGGTAGATGCATCGATTCCGGTTGGTCATCAGCGTACGCTGGGTGTACGAGCCATGTACGTCGGGCGTGCAGTCTGTGGACATAGACAATTTTGGGCTCAATTTTTGTTGGGTCTTTTGGACTTGTTTAAGTTGGGCCTCGGGCCCACCTGATTGTAGCAGGTCATTTTTGGTCTTAAGGCCATGTTGGGGGTTCTTGGGCCATATTGGGCCTTAGAGGCCTTATAGTTGGGCTTGGATGCCTTTTTGGGCTTTTTATGGATTTGGGCCTTAAGGGGGGTGGGGGGGGGGGAGGGAGGCCAATTGAGGCAAGAATAAATGAGCCCTTTTTTACCTTAAGTCAAGAACTAGGGTTTGGACCTTTGAGTTAGATTGTGGCCTAATTTCTAATTAGGGTTTTATGCTTGTGCGTTAGGAAGAGGTTTTCGCGAGTCATCCGTCGAGTGTGATTTGATATCTTCAGTCTGAGGTGAGTCTTCCTTCGCAGTATCCGTGGGTCGAAGGCACCAAAGTCGCCCACTAGTTTATGATGTAGTGTGATGATTGTCTTTGTGATAATTTTTAGTTACGCATGTATTTGCTTGATGACTCTGTGATTTCTGTTATGATATTATGTGGTAGTAGTATGGGTGAAATAGACTCGGTATCCGGTTAAAATAGATTGAAGGGGATTGCAAGCACCTATATATGCTTGATAGTATCCGGTTGAAATAGACCGAATGGGTAGGCAAGCACCCATATATGCTTGATAGTATCCAGTTAAATTAGACCGAAGGGGTAGGCCAGCACTAAGATATGCTTGGCAGTATGTTTGTTTAGTATGTGGTATTTTGGGGGAACTCACTAAGCTTTGTGCTTACACTTTTCAGTTTATGTTTCAGGTACTTCCAGTTTGAAGGGGAAGGGCCTAACTTGATTGCACCGCATCACCCTATAATTTCCGCATTTAGAGATTTTGGGAATTTGTACTCTGATAACATGTTCCTATGATACTCTTTTGACTATCTTGCTATTAGTGTCATGCTATTTGAATGAAATTAAAAACAAAAATTTTATCTGTATTTTTGGGATGTTACAACTTCCTTGATTCGAGTATGGATCCTGTGCTTCCAATAGTACGGGCCGAATACTACCTTCCACATCTATCCATACTTTCCTCAAGAATCATCCCGGGTCCTCTAAGTTACCTACTCATAATAGTACTTCGAACACCCGCTAAAAAACATAGCAACCACACTAAATCACTTCCTAGGCTCTTCTACAATTCACACCTCACCCTACCATCAACTGACAAACGACCCCCATTGGTGCCAGTTAACTACTGCATGAATACAATCACATGCAACATAACTTAAATATTTTTTTATTAAAGATTGAACCCTACAACGGTCAGACTCAAATAAGAGCTAAGCCATAGGACCAAATCCTTCACTCAAAAATTATTTAACCCATAAAGCATGTGACTTAACATACTCAGTTAATAGCTAGTTCACACCTGAAAGGGTCATACAACAATCAACAAGAAAACTCTATAGGAAATAAGGCATCATGTATCAGGAAATTCTATCATGCATTTCCTGAATATCCCTATCCTACAACTAGCATATTGCTCTAACATACACATAATATCAGATAACGGTGTGGGTAACTTAGGGAATACTTTCTTACACCGGATGATCGTACACATCACATCCTTCCTTGGTTGTTTTTGAAAACAATTTTGAAAATCATTTTAAAAACTTTTGCAATTCCCTATTTTGAGTATGGATTCACATGAATGTTCGTCTAATTCTCTCAAACCAAGGCTCTGATACCAACTTCTAACATCCTAAAAATCAAAGAAATTTCAAAATTTCAAAATCAACCATTTAACATCATTGTTTACAAAAGAGTCATTGTTTCCAAAAACATTAGTTCAAAATTAGAGTTTTCCCAAGACCTGAAGACAAAAACAAAAAGTTGTGTATGATCACGCCTTCGCCTTCCCATAATCTTCGAAAGTACCTAAAACCATAAACTAAAATTGTAAGCCTAAGCTTAGTGAGTTCCCCCAAAGTACCAGCACACCACAACAAACAAGCATACAATATGAATAACCAGCCTGATTGGACCGCCTCGCAGGGCCTACAACTTATCTGGACCGCTCTACGAGCCTTCGACATACCTAGACCGCCTACAGCCTATCCGGAGCGCTTCATGGGCCGTCGATGTGACTGGGCCGCCTCGTAGACCCTACAACCTATCCGGTCGTCGTCGGGTGTCTTGGCCTACAGCACAAAGCATGCCCGCCTCAACCCAACACAACATGTCGACATATGCAACAAATATATATATACACAGAGCCAACAAATACAGATAATCATACAGATCCACCGAATAACTACAACTATCATATCACTATCCTGACCAGGATAAATAGCTAGTGGGCCAGAATTGGTGCCTTCGACCAATGGGTATAGTGAGGAAAACTCACCTCACAGTCTGACGAATAGCTGAACAACACACTGCTCCGAATACCGGCTCTACATGCCACATATTCAACAGATAGAGACCAAGGCTAAACTATAGCTCAAAATACCTAAAATACCCTTAAGTCAAACTTGGTCAACCCTGGTCAAAGTCAAAGTCAACGGTCAATGTCCAAAAGTCAATATTTCTTCCCCGCAGAGTACGCCCTACGTAGCAAGAGAGTACGCCCAATGTACTATGATTTTGACCAAAATCGGGGGCTTATCGCGTACGCGTAACATACCACCAGGTACGCCCAACGTACGCAACCCAATTCTAAAACTCCATTAAGAGCTTATTTCATTAAGCACTTACGTCCAAAACTCAGATCCATGCCCAAAATGATTTCCTAAGTCATAAGGTTTCCAACTTTATGACTTTGCATGGCTATAAAGTGCTTAATGTCCAAAACCCTAAGTTCTTAACCCAATAAGACATCACAACTCTTATATGGAAGGGACAGAAGGGTCAATATCACATTTTTATGGTTTATAATAGCTCCATAATGGATAAAGTTTCCAACTTTATCCATTACAATGGTCCCAACAAACAAGATATAGTCTTTAAGTCTCTATGGGGCCCAAAAGGGCATCTCTTTCAACTTAATCCATTAAGTCCAAGTTTCCAACCTTTAGATCAGAATCAAAATGATGTTTAGATGGATAAAGTTTCCAACTTTATCCGTAACAAGGTCGCAAACTTTCAAGATCTAAACTTTATGCACTTAAAGTGACCAAAAGCTCATAACACCCAAAACTAGCTAGATCTAACAATTTCATCATCAAGATTCAAACTTTATACCTCTAGAAGAAAGATCAAGGTTATCAAAGTCTGGATCTACAAGCTCCAACACAACCAACACTTCTTCAATGAGATCCATCTTCTCCAAGGTGCACCAAGAACACTCCAATGCACCAAGTACACCCCAAAACTAGCTAGATCTAACAATCACCTTATTTTTGCTCACACGGTTCATTGTAGGATTAGCGTTTCAAGAGAGGATGTTGGAGAGGTGGAGGCTGAGAATGGAATGAGTTTGGGGAAGTTAAGTAGCTTAAATAGGGCTCAAACCACAAAACTAGGGTTTTGGCACTGATTGCGTACGCACTGCGTACTCCTAGTATGCATAGCGTACTAGGGATACCCTAATATGCCCTACGTACTCCCCGTACGCCCTGCGTACGCTGCTAACCCAAAAATCATCCTAACTTCAAACAGTCGTAACTTCTTCGTTCCAACTCTGTTTTCAACGTTCTTTACATCCACGGAAAGGTGTTGAAGAGCTTTACAATATTATCTAAATATCTTGGACTAAAAACTTCTCGAACAAAAATCCATATTTCATGCAAGGACCTGGCCTATGACTTTTCCCTTTATACCCTTTGGCCCAGAACACACTTCAAGGGTAAAATCTCTTAACTATCATTACCTCCTTCTACAAGGAATAAACTTTGCCTCCTTAATGCCCAAAACCTTACACAATCGTCCATGGCTCAGAAATGGCAGGAGATAGGATGTTACAATGACTCAACTTTATGTAGAATGCTAGTTCTTTATATATAAACTCTTAAGCTTTAAGCCAAAACCAAAGTTTGACTTATAGAGAGGATGTAAGTAAATTGTAACACTTCTGTACTTTTTAAGAGAGCAAGAGAGTGAGAGATGGAGAGGTTGTGGTTTTAGCATGCAAGAATGAGAGATCCAAATGCAAGCAACTAGCCTTAAGCATAAATCAAGGTCCTTAACCATTAGGTCTTTGCACTTTAAGACAACCTTATCCTTATGTCTTGAGCATGTCTTCCTTAGGGTGCTTACTTTACATTAAACAAATGCAAAAGCCATACTCTTCCAAAGACCAACCTAGTTTTAGACGTGGAGAATAAAAAAGGAATTAAGAGTTTAAATTTTATAAATCCAAGTTTATAAAATATAAACTTTTTCTTTAGGTAAAAGACAAAAGACTCACCTAGTCCAAAATGTTGTACATGACTTCTTAATTCATATCTTATGAAATAATGTGTTTCTTATGTTGTAAAATAATTATTTCCATTAAAAAATATTTTCCCACTTTATTGTAAGAGTTTATGAATATTTATTGCAATTAATTTCTAATAAATAATCAATTGTATCAAGTTGTTGTTAGTGTGACCCATTAGTATCATATGTTAATTAGCAATATCATTTTAATATGATTCTTGAGCATACAATATCATTCAATCTCCCACTTTCGCAAGACTAATATTAGACTGATATAGACAGTGGTGAACGTCTAGCTACATTTCAATGGCCCCATCAACATACGACTTTGTGCCATTTTATTAACGCCCAATTCCCAAAATCTTAAAGCTACAATTGGTGTATAAGGTAAGTTTATCAACTCCCAATTCCCAAAAGCTCAAAGCTACAATTGGTGTATAAGGTAAGTTTATCAGTTATATCAACGCCCAATTCCCAAAAGCTCAAAGCTACAATTAGTGTATAAGGTAAGTTTATCAGTTATCCCTTTGTCACAAACATCATGTTGAACATAAGATAAAGATCACAATCAATCTCATTAGATGTTCAAATTTTGTTAAGGCACCTTAAATTTTTCACTCTCAAAACATAAGAGTAACAAATCTCATCTTGACTACATAAGCCTCTTGCATAGTTTACTCCATACCTTAAAATGGCTTTTATTACTACCCGGTTGAGGACCAACAATTGACCATAGCAAAGAACAGTACTCCCTACACTTATGTAACACCCTGTTTATTTATTAAATAAATAAACAAATTAATGAATGAATAATAGCCCTAAAATAAATAATTATATATGCAGGGTGTTGGGTTAGAGGAGTTAATTGCCACATTTTTAGAAGTTGGGGGTTAAAAGTGTGAGTTCGGGACTCATTTTATAAATATTCATGAAGACAGGGGCTCCGTGGTAATTATTTGGATTTAATTTAAAAAGGAAATGAGGTAGAAGGCCTGATTATGTCATAATTAAGATATTGGGGGCCGTTTGGTAAACTTTGGACCTAATTTGTAAAGGGTTTTAGATGGTGGGGTTCAAATGGTAAATTAGGGCCTAATATTGCAAGGAACTCGGATGGGAGGGACCTATCTTGTCATTATGGCAAACTTATTAGTGGGATCGGGTATAAAGGTTTATGAAACCCTAACCCTAGAGGACAATACAACCGCCACTTCTCTCCATGTTTATGCCCCCTCACCGGCGCCACCACCACCCCCATTTTCCGATCAGCGAATGGCCGTCATTCGAACACCGAGTCTCCACCGCTCTTCTTCTCCTTCTTCTTCTACAGTCGCTGCCACGATACTTTGCATCCACCACCCGCTACCTCGCAATTCGGAGTCGCCCAACCGCCAATGGAAGCCGTAACCACCGCCATGGCGTGCGCTGCTGATGCTGCGTTTCGACGACGACGAGACGGCCCCCTGCTGCCTTGGTAATGAGCGCCTTCGCAGTGTGGTTGTCGGAGGTGTAACCAAATCGTGAAGGTGTCACCGCCACCTCCCTCGTTCCTGTTGCGTCGTCACTGGTCCACTGCCGCCGTTAGCCGCTTCTGTGACGCCTTCGAGCTCCATCCGTTGCTGCCATCGATGATTGTATGTGCTACCGTCGCTGTCGGCCGCCATACGCCACCAAGAGGGTGGTTGGGTTATTTTTGCAACCGGGTATGTGTATGTAGCTGTATTTCCACTGTTGGTGTGTGATGTGTGTGCTTGGGAGGTTTGTTTCGCTGGAAAGCAAGTGCACCACCATGGCAGCCAACCATGGTGGTTGCCGCCGGTTATAGATTTTCTGCCACCACCGGCCACCATAGGGGTGGCTGTGTGTGTGCGTGTGTGTTATTTTTAGTGTGTATGTGTGTGTGTATTATCGAGTTGTACATTGTAATGGTGCCAAAATAATAATAGAAATCTCGAAACCACCACCGTGAGGTGGTGGCTACCGCCTACTGCTGCCACCGGCCGCCGTGTCGGGTGGCGGTGTGCCTCGTTGTATGATGACTCGTTTGTGGTGTTTGGACAAGGGACATAAACCCTAGTGGGCCCAATGAAGCCCTAATTGACATTAAAGCCCAAACATGTGTCTAATGGGCTTAATGGACCCTAATGGATCTAAGGACTTAGCTAATGGGCCTATTGGGCTAAGTTGGGTTGGAAACCCTAATTAGGGTTTGGAAAACCCTAATGCCATGAAACCCTAATTTGGGGTTTATCGGGATCTCATCAGGATTAATTAATGAACTCAGAATATTAATTAATAATCATTGCAATCAACCTAAGTCAACAATGGACTTAATGGATTAAGTCCTTAATGGATTAAGTTCTTAATGGATTAAGTCCTTAGTGGGTTAAGTCCTTAATGGGTTAAGTAGGAAACTTAACCCTAATCATCATTTTATGTGAAACCCTAATTTCACTTGGGTTTATTGTTGGGCCTTCTATTGGGACTTGATAATTGGGTTATTAAATGGGTCGTACAAGATCAAGCAATTAGACTAGAATAATCTAATGGGCCTAAGGTAAGGCCCATGTAAGGGGTTTGGGCCCAATTTGGAAAATTGGGCCATAGTTTGGGCCTTAATGATTATATGATGTTGGGCCTTACAATAAGACCATATATAGGCCTGGGCCCAATTTGGAAAATTGGACCATATGTTGGGCTTTGATTTCTAATTGACTTTAGGCCTATGGCTTGGGGCTTGGGCCTTGGGCTTGCATAAAGCCAAGCTTGGGGTAATGTAGTAATTATCCAAAGTATGTACTCATGGTTATGTAGTGGAACCCAATTATTAATTGGGTGTTATTTTGGTGTTGACAGTTCGGGAATCTGTCAGCCAGCAACTGGGGTTGAGTCTGCGGGACTTCAGTAGTGTGGGATTGTGTCTACGGGACTTCAGCAGTGTGAGGTGAGTTACCTTCCAGTAGCGGTGGGTCTACGACCACAATGTCGGCCCACTAGTAGGAGTTGTATGTTAGATGATTGTCTTTGTGATATTCATCTAGGTTTGCTACTACCTGATATGTTATGTGCTAGTATGATATGATGTTAGCAGTAGGGGAGATAGTCCCCAAGATTTCTGATCGATAGGGCCGAAGGGGGTAGTCATACCCAGCCATGCTAGATAGAATATGATTATGTGTTACATGTTATGTGGTAGTAGTAGTAGTGGGGGGAAATAGTCCCCAGTATCCGGTCGAGAGGACCGAAGGGGAGGCTAACACCCAGATATGCTAGGCAGTATCCGGTCTAGAGGACCGAAGGGGAGGCCAGCACCCAGATATGCTAGGCAGTATCTAGTCGAGAGGACCGAAGGGGAGGCTAGCACCTAGATATGCTAGGCAGTATCCGGTCGAGGGGACCGAAGGGGTAGGTCGGGCACCCAGATATGCCTGACAGTATATGTATGTTATGTGATTGTATGGTATGTGGTACGATGGGGGAACTCATTAAGCTTCGTGCTTACGGTTTACAGTTTTGGTTTCAGGTACTCGTTTTCAAAGGAAAGGAGCCGGCTTGATCGCAGCGCATCACACTATGTTTTCCGCACATGAGATCTTTGGGATTACACTCTGATATGGTTTTATGATAATATGTTTTGATTACTGACAATTTGGTTTGACACGAGATATTATTATGAATGTTTTTATATTGATGGTTTTATGTAATAACTTATTTAAAAATGAAATTTTTGGCTTTGAATTTTGGGATGTTACAAGTTGGTATCAGAGCCTTGGTTTGAGGGATTCGGGCACACTCCCCGGTGTGTCTGGACTCAAACTAAGGACTTGTTATGAAAATTTTCAAAAGTAAAACCATTTTATAAAAAGGAGTTTGAAAAGAATTTGAAAAGAGAAAAGAACTTTGAAAAGAACAAGGTGTGTGATGCGTGCAATCAGCCGAGCTCAAGTAAGTTTTCCCCAAGATACCCATCTATGTTATGTTATGATGTGATTATGAGGACTGCATGCTAGATTAGGGCTAAGGATCTAGGAGGATGCCTTATATGCCTATTGTATGTGCTTGTAGACTTGCATGCTAGTACTGATCAGTCAGTAATAGGATAGCATGTTTAGGTTATGCCTGATTCTATGAGCCTTTGAATTGCATGTACAGATTCCTGATTAGAGGATAGAATGATTTGATTGGAATATGATGTTTAGATTTTCCATTGTCTGAATGTTGTTTGCTTTGTGCTTTGTGGGACTCTTGGTGATGTGAGTTAGCTACCAAGTGAATATGCTAACTCACATGGGACACAGGCCGGATAATCTCAGAGTGATGGACTTGACCCTATTGCACAGCTCTTGTCTGAGTCCAACCGTTCTAGGGATGGGTCTTTTACTCGAAGGACTTGACCCTATTACATTAGTGGGAAGTCTTTCAGCAACTGAGGACTGGGTGAGTACGAGAACCTAGGAAAGCCTAGGATATGTATCAGTGGGTTAGTAGTGAGGCTCAGTGAGACTCTGGTGTACCAGTTGAGGAAGTGACTTGGAGGATCCGGGAGGATTGCTGAGGAAAGTATGGATCGGTATGGAAGGTAGTATTGGGCCCGTACTACTGAAAGCACATGATCCATACTCGAATCGGTGAGAGTCTTGGAGAATCTGAGGAGCTTCAGGGAAGAGTTTGTGACCCAGTTCGGGGACAGAGGATGTTCCAGTGTTGCAGCTTAGCCATTGGCAAGTGAGCCAGTGAGCGTGATAGGGTGTCAGACCCTGAAGGATATGACTTCCAAGAGTTTGAAGATACGAGATCGATTTTGAGCACCTTGGAAAGAGAGGGTTGTGCCAGGTGCGTATAGTAGAGGGTCCCGAGAAGAGGCCCATGACTTCTGATCATTGTGTGAAAGGCCAGCAGGGCCGGAGTCAGTGCAGCACGTACGGGAAAGTGCACGAGGGAGTTTTTCGCTCCAAGGGTTTAGGCTGCTAAAAATGTGGCAGGGTTGATCATGTCAGCTGGAGGTGATTAGGATTCCTCCATATGTTGCGGGTATGCCATCTTCTACTACTATTAGATGGATGTTTGGAATACGTATCGCTTTGGGATTGCGAGTGAGTTTGGATAAGTCAGATCTCGGGTCGGTTTTCTGCTAGTGTTTGGGTTATCAAGGATCATATATGCCATCCTGCATGCCGAAAGGTCCTTGATGAACCCATAGAGGGATGCATCTTGCGGAATGGGTTTCGCGTGTACCGTTATTATTCTGGATCTTTGTCGGGATCTGTGCAGAAGAATTAGTTAGAGGATACTCGGTCAGGAGTAGAGCTATAGTTCTCCAGTGAAGTCAGCGTTCAGGGGTTCTATCATTGTTCAGGTATGGTCGGTAATTGTCTATGGATGAACTTTGGAGTTCAAGGCACTACCGTTGCTAGTACAGAGCTGGTGACATGAAAAGGGTAGAGTCAGTCGCAGGTGTTAGATGCATAATTGGTTGGTCATCGCAGGTTCAAGAGAATTGTATTTTCGCATGGGTTGTGTTCGGTTAGAGTTCAGTGGTGCTGCAAGATTGGAAGTATTAACGAGGATTCGTCAGCCAGAGTAAAGATTAAGGCCATCAGTTGACAGCATGGGAGGTGGATTGAGCTGTCAGACTAGACTAGATTACAAGAGCACTCATCAAGATTTTCGAGGATGGGCGATCTTATGATTTAACCGGTGATTAATTGCTAGCATTGGTATGCACAGGTTGTTATCAGTGGGTTACTAGAAAGCAAGAAGGATTGGGAATCCTTCAATTGTCACATGCCGCGAAGACTTAGTCGAATCTAAGTAGGGGAGAGACTTTTCATAAAGTTCTCCAAGTGTGAGTTCTGGTTGCGCGGGGTGCAATCTCTTGAGCACCTAGTCAACCAGAAGGGGTCCAGATAGAGCCCGTGATGCAGTGGGAGATTCCGAGGTCTCCATCTGAGATTCGGAGTTCCCTGGGTATAGCGGGTTATTACCGGAGATTTATACGAAACTTCTCCGAGATTGTGGTTCCTTTGACCCGACTGACCAAGAAGTCGATGGCCTTTCGCTGGGGGCCTGATCAGCAGGCAGCCTTCGAGACTCTCAGACAGTGGTTGTGCGGGGCACCGATTCTCACCCTGCCAGAGGGTGTAGATGATTTCGTGGGTTACTGTGACGCTTTGATCACGGGCATGGGTACGGTACTGATATAGTGTGGTCACATGATAGGAGGTTTCGGGAACCAGGTTAGAGTTCCGGTTAGGACTCAAGTTCAGTGGTGTGTTAGGTCGAGTGCGTGTTCGACCCGGTTTGGGAAGTGTTGTAAGACTACGGGGGTAGCCGTCGCATTCACTAATAGTCAGATAGTATGGAAAGTATTGTAAGACTGCGGGGGTAGCCGTAACATTCACTAATAGTCAGATAGTATGGGAAGTGTTGTAAGACTACGGGGGTAGCCGTAGCATTCACTAGCGGTCAGCTAGCATGGAAAGTGTTTTAAGACTACGGGGGTAGCCGTAGCATTCACTAGCGGTCAGTTAGCATGGAAAGTGTTGTAAGACTGCGGGGGTAGCCGTAGCATTCACTAGTGATCAGATAGTATGGGAAGTGACGTAAGACTGCGTGTGTAGCCGTGGCATTCACTAGCGATCATATAGTATTGGAAGTGTTGTAAGACTTCACGAGGTTGACAGATAGTGCTTGAGTGTTGTAAGTCTGTGAGTGTAGCCGCAACCTTCACTTGGTTGGCAGATAGCATGAGCGCGTTGTTAGGACGCGGAAAGAACAGTAGTACGCACCAGTTTGGGTGCAACATTGAGGATATGGAAATCCACGGATTGGATTTCGGATTTACCTAAATGGATTAGATCTGGTTAAGCCAGTAATGAGACTGTAGGGACGTCACTATAGTTATGAGATCAGGGAAGCAATGGACTGCTTAAGGTCGTTGTGACATTAGGCTACCATTGGTCGGGTAGCAATCACTTTTAGCATTGGATGTGGTGACGTCAAGATTCGACGCATGGACCCGATCGGTTAGATCAGGAGGTTGTTAGAGCCACAGTGGCATGATAACTAGTCGCAACTAGTTTCAGAGAAGGATCACGTTCAGAAGTCGTGCGAGACGACTAAGTGGGAGTCCTTTAGCTCCGCAGCCGGGCAGAAACCCGATATTTCAGATGACTGATTGATGAATTGAGACCAGGAAGGTCTCGATAGATTTTGGGAAGCAGCTATGTAGCAACTTACTGCTTCAAGCAGTTCAGTGTTCGAGTAGTTTCAGCGTTTGGGCAGTATTAGTATTTGTGTTTTGGGTTGCAAATACGAACGGAATAGCTGGTTGATTGGGAATTGACAAGTCACTCGCAACGGGATTAGCTGAGCCTTGGCCAAGTATAATTGACATGCAGAGATAATTGGGCTTGTGACCCTGAATTATAGTGGAAACCTCAAGTTATTGAAAGTTGAGTAGTCAGTGGAGGGATAAACAGGTTAGATTCAACGATAATGATTCAGTATGAGTGGTCTGTTAGGGATTCAGATCATCTCGAGACAGCAGACTTCAGACAGAGTAGACGAGATCCTGGTTGCGAGGAATTCGGTCACCTGCGGATTTTAGGGCTTTACGAGGATTCGTCATGGCTACCCTGGGAAGGCTAGGGGCCCCGGTATATTGGCCCGTTCAGGGTGACCACGAGGGTGGGAAAGGTAGCATATCGTCTAGAGCTACCCGAGGAGTTGAGCCAGATTCATGATACCTTCCATGTGTCTCAGTTGAGGAAGTGTATAGCCGACGAGTCGGCGGTGGTGCCTCTGGAGGATATTCAACTGAATGCGAACCTGAATTATGCTGAAAGGCCAATCGCGATCCGGGATCGGAAGATCAAGGTTCTGAGGAACAAGGAGGTGCCCCTGGTGCAGGTCCAGTGGCAACATCGGAGAGGGTCCGAGCTGACTTGGGAGCCGGAGTTGGAGATGCGGGAGCAGCATCCAGAGTTGTTTGCTGAGCAAGACTTCGAGGGTGAAGTCTAATTCTAGTGGGGGAGAATTGTAACATCCGGATTCCCAGGTATCTTATTTTAAGTATTTACCTTGAGTTTTAGGGAGGGACTCAGCGAGTAGGCGCTCAGACTCGCCGAGTAGGATCGCGAATTCTTGTCTGGATTAATGAGGGACTCGACAAGTCGATGCGTGGACTCGGCGAGTCTGCGCTGTAAAGTGAAACCCTAAATCTCAGGGCCTGAGCCCTATTTAAAGGCCTTTATGGCCTCCATTTGCGGCCACTTCACCCCTGAGAAACCCTAGAGAGCAGAGAGATCGTTTGTGGTGCAAGAGGAAGGCTAACTCACCATTTCTTGTGTGTTTTAGCAAGAAGGAAGGAGGTAGAACAAGCTAGGCTGATTGTGGAGCTTGGATCTGTGTTGTTCACACTGAGATTCACGTTTTGAGGTACAAGTTCCTTCCCATTTCGTATATTTGATAGATTCCTTGAATCTAGGGTTTCCTTTGCACAATTTTGAGTTAGATTGTGAAGCATATGAGGTCCCTTTGGGTATAGATGATAGATCTGGACCTTGAGAGGTCCAAAAGGTCCCAAGCTTCCAGCTTTCATGTGAGCCTTGAGAGTAAAACCCCATTTAAAAGGTTATTTCTCCATTTTTGGTCTTATAAGCATTGCATGAACGTAAAGTTTGAACCTTTACGTGACTTTAGAGTGTTAGAAGGTTGGATCTACTGGTTGGTGAAGCAGATCTGACCTCAAAAGATCGTTTGGGTGTTTTCATGGGAGGAACTCGCCGAGCCCATAAGGGACTCGACGAGTCGAGTCGGGTTGCCCCGCGATTCGCGATCTATAATAACCCGTTGAGTGTAGGGTTGACTCAGCGAGTCGAGTGAGGACCAGGGACGAAGAGGACATGCATGTACTCGCCGAGTCACACGAGTGCACTCGACGAGTCTAGGTCAAGTTTGACCGTTGACTTTTGTTGACTTTTAGGGTTTGGTCAATGTTAGGGTCTTTGAGACATGAGAGGGGTAAAATGGTCTTTTACCCTTCTGAGAGTACTAAGAGAGGGATTAGTCTAGCCTTGAGGGTTGTATTGATTAGAGTACTTATTCCATGTGATTAGGCGGGGGCTAGACTAGATTTTACCGAGCTCGAGAATTACCGAGTTACCCGAGGTGAGTCTTCTCACTATACTTTACCTAGAGTGGTAATTAGAGTTATGTGACAGAGTATCTTGTATGCTATTTATGTGATTGTGATACACTGCATTATTTCTATGTGATTCATGCCGTGTATGTTCCAGAGTTACAGAGTTAGAACCGGAAGGTTCACAGAGTTAGGACCAGAGGGTCCACAGAGTTAGGACCAGAGGGTCCACAGAGTTAGGACCGGAGGGTCCACAGAGTTACAGCCTCGAGTGGCTAATATGTGTTATATGTGGTATTTTGGGGAACTCACCAAGCATTTATGCTTACAGTGTTGTGTTATATGTTTCAGGTACTAGTGAGGATCGCGGGAAGGCGCCGACATGATCATTACACATATGAGGAGTTTTTATACATTATGATCTTGGGATGTGTTTCTATGGATTGACATGTGATACAATGAGATTTTCATAATATCTATGAATGAAAGTATGCTTTTAAAAATGTGAAAAATTGTTTGAAAAATTACGGTGTTACAAGTTGGTATCAGAGCCTTGGTTTGAGGGATTCGGATGCACCTTCGAGCGCATTTGAACTCAAACTGAGGATTTGAGGAATTTTTCGAAATAAAACAAAATTTTTCTAAAAGAGTAAAAGGATTTTGAAAAGAGCAGAGCAGAGCAGTGTGTACGATCAGCCATCGCCCGAACGGTGATTTTCCAAAATACCCTTACATTAACTGTTATGAGATATTATGTGGTATGTTATGCATGCTAGAGTAGGCTAGGTATTCATGGTTAGGACTAGAGTGGGCCTGATTTGTGATGCCTTAGCCTAGGAGTTATTGCTACTATGAGATACTTTGAGAGTAAGTAGGTAGCAGCGAGGAGCATCTGAGAGTTCGAGAATTACCTTAGCCTAGGAGTTATTTCTGATATTGAGGGATGCTTCTATACGTGTTCTTGTCCGGAGCATCTGAGAGTTCGGTTCGCGCTGAACCAGCTTCGCTTGGGAGCGAAGGACTGGTGAAAGTTTGTGACAGCGCACTACTCTTCTGCAGAGATTGCCGCGGTGACCTGGGAGAGGTTCACCACTATGTTTCGTGATGAGTACGTTCCCCCGGTGGAAAGGGAATGTTTGGCCCAGGAGTTCTTGACCCTCAAGCAGGGTACCGAGTCTGTTACAGTGATCACCAGGATGTTCCATGAGAGGGCGATGTTCTGCCCTGAGCACGTGTCTTCCGAGTAGGCACGCATGAGTCGGTATTTGAGCATTTTGAGGAGAGACATCCGCGAGTTCGTGGCGAACTCGTCGTACCGGACATTTGCCGAGCTTCAGGCAAATGCCCGGAAGAGGGAGATTGAGCTCGAGACTCAAGCCAGGGAGGAGGCGGAGTCTCAAGGGAGGGATCGGAGACCGACACAGTCCCAGCCGGCAGCCAAGCGGGCCAAGCCCGCCGATTCGAGATCAGGGAACCAGAAGAGCCGCACTTGTGGCAAGAGTCATGAGGGATTTGCAGAGCAGGGTCTTGCTACAAGTGTGGCAAGGAGGGGCACATGGCCAAGGATTGCCCCAAGGGGTTTGCAGTCTGTTTTCACTGCAACCAGACAGGACACCGGAAGGCCGAGTGTCCGTAATTGCGGGGGTCAGCCCAGGGAGCATCACATGGATCTGCCCCTGCTACCGTTTGAGCTGCAGAGAGTCGGCCAGCGAAGGCCGAGGCGCCAAAGGCTCGCGGGAGAGCCTTCTAGTTGACAGCGGAGGAGGTCCGCGCAGCGCCAGATGTTGTGGCGGGTATGTGTTCTTTCATCTATTTATTTTGAGGTTATGGTGTTGTGCTTATATTATGATATGCGTAGGTACGTTTCTTGTGAGTTCTGTACCTGATTTGGTGTTATTTGACTCGGGTGCGAGTCGGTCTTTTGTGTCGTTAGCCTTTAGTCAGCACATCAGTATCTGTCGAGAGGCGTTGAGTCGACCTTTGCGAGTTTCCATAGCCGACGAGAGAGCGGTGTATGACACTGATGTGATCCGAGGATGTGTACTCGAGATCTTCGGCGTTGAGTTTCCGATTGATTTGGTCCCGATTGCGATGAGAGATGTCTGTGTCATCATGGGCATGGACTGGTTGAGCAGGTTTGGAGCGGTTATCGACTGCGAGCGACAGTTGGTGACCATACGAGACCCTAGTGGGGGAGTTCTTACGGTTTATGGTGAGGGTACCCATTCTGGGTCAGCATTTTGTTCGGCCGCTAGAGCGAGGCAGAGCCTACAGCAGGGCTGTAGTGGGTTTATGGCTTATGTGGTGGATACGAGAGTAGATGCAGAGAGACCGAGGTCGGTCGATGAGGTCCCGATAGTGCGTAAGTTCCCGGATGTTTTCCCCGAGGAGTTGTCGGGCGTGCCTCCCGAGAGGCAGGTAGAGTTCCGCATCGATTTGGTTCCGGGGGCAGCGCCTATCGCCAAGGCGGCTTATCGCCTTGCGCCGCCAGAGATGCAGGAGTTATCCTCGCAGCTTCAGGAGCTGCTGGGGAAGGGGTTTATTCGACCGAGTAGCTCGCCGTGGGGAGCGCCGATCCTTTTTGTCAAGAAAAAGGATGGTTCACACCGGATGTGCATTGATTACCGGGAGTTGAACAAGTTAACGGTCAAGAACCGTTACCCACTGCCGAGGATTGATGATCTGTTCGATCAGTTGTAGGGAGCATCTTGGTTCTCCAAGATAGACTTGAGGTCCGAATATCACCAGATGAGGGTGCGAGATGAGGATATCCTGAAGACGGCGTTCAAGACTCGTTATAGGCATTACGAGTTCGTGGTGATGCCTTTTGGGCTCACCAACGCACCGGTAGCGTTCATGGATCTCATGAACAGGGTGTGAAGACCGATGTTGGATCGATCGGTGATTGTATTCATCGACGACATACTGGTGTATTCGAGATCCAGAGAGCAGCATGAGGAGCATTTGAGGGAGATCCTCGGAGTTCTAAGATCGGAGAGGCTTTACGCCAAATTCTCCAAGTGCGATTTCTAGTTACGAGAGGTCCAGTTCTTAGGACACCTCGTCAACCAGAATGGGATATTGGTCGATTCGGCCAAGATTGAGGCGGTGATGAGTTGGGAGGTGCCGAGAACCCCCACCGAGATCAGGAGTTTTCTGGGGTTGGCTGGCTACTATCGGAGATTTATCAGGGATTTCTCCAAGATCGCCGTGCCTCTCACCAGGTTGACCCGGAAGGGTGTGGCTTTTTCGTGGGGACCGGAGCAGCAGACCTCGTTTGAGACACTTCGCCAGAGGTTATGCGAAGCCCCGGTGTTAGCCCTCCCGGAAGGGATGGAGGATTTTGTGGTGTATTGTGACGTATCGATATCAGGGTTGGGTGCAGTACTTATGCAGAGGGGGCATGTGATAGCGTATGCATCGAGGCAGCTGAAGTCTCATGAGACGAGGTATCCCACCCACGATCTGGAGTTGGGGGCAGTGGTGTTCTCCCTCAAGATCTGGCGTCACTATTTATATGGGGTTCGAATATGCGCCAGAGAAGATGGTTGGATGTGGTAAAGGATTATGATTGTGAGATCCTGTACCACCCGGGCAAAGCTAATGTTCTAGCTGATGCCTTGAGTCGCAGGGCGGAGAGTGCCCCGATACGAGATGTTTGTTTGAGATTGACAGTGATGACTCCGGTGTTGGACACCATTCGGAAGGCCCAGGCAGAGGCCGTGAGACCGGAGAACCGCAAGAGAGAGTGGGTGATTGGACAGGTACCTGAGTTCGTTACCGATAGCCGTGGGCTTATGACCTTTCAGGGTCGGATTTGGGTGCCGTATGCAGGCGGGACGCGCACCACTTTGATGGAGGAGGCGCACCGATCGAGGTTCTCGATCCATCCCGGGGGCACTAAGATGTATTTAGATCTGAAGAAAGATTACTGGTGGCCCTGTATGAAGAGGGATGTAGCATGGTTTGTTGAGAGGTGCTTGACCTGTCGCAGGGTTAAGGCTGAGCACCAGCGTCCGCACGGCAAGTTGCAGCCACTTGAGGTTCCCCAGTGGAAGTGGGAACAGATTTCCATGGATTTTATCACCAAATTGCCAAGGACCGCGTGGGGTGTCGATGCGATTTGGGTGATTGTCGACCGGCTGACGAAGAGCGCTCACTTCCTTGCTATCAGTGAGAGCTCTTCTGCAGAGAGATTGGCAGAGTTGTATGTGATGGAGGTGGTATCACGACATTGAGTACCGATCTCGATTGTGTCAGACCGAGATGTACGTTTCACTTCCAGGTTCTAGAAGAAGTTCCATGAGGAGTTGGGTACGAGGCCGCATTTCAGTACCGCTTACCACCCACAGACGGACGGGCAGAGTGAGCGGACGATTCAGACGCTCGAGGACATGCTCCAAGCATGTGTGTTGGACTTCGGGGGAAGTTGGGACACGTATCTGCCGTTGGCTGAGTTTTCTTATAACAATAGCCACCATTCGAGTATTGGTATGCCTCCCTTCGAGTTGTTATACGGGAGGATATGTCGGACTCCCATTTGCTGGGGAGAGGTAGGGCAGCGCGTGATGGGCAGCACTGAGATAGTGCTTCAGGCGACCGAGCAGATCCAACAGGTTAGACAGAGGTTGTTGACGGCTCAGAGTCGCCAGAAGAGTTATGCGGATAGGCGACGATCCGAGCTTGAGTTCCAGGTGGGAGACTTCGTACTCCTGAAAGTGTCCCCTTGGAAAGGAGTGATTCGATTCAGTTAGAGGGGCAAGCTGGGGCCCCGGTATATTGGCCCGTTCAGGGTTACCTCGAGGGTGGGAAAGGTAGCATATCGTCTAGAGCTACCCGAGGAGTTGAGCCAGATTCATGATACCTTCCACGTGTCTCAGTTGAGGAAGTGTATAGCCGACGAGTCGGCGGTGGTGCCGCTGGAGGATATTCAAGTGAATGCGAACCTGAATTATGCTGAAAGGCCAATCGCGATCCGGGATCGGAAGATCAAGGTTCTGAGGAACAAGGAGGTGCCCCTGGTGCAGGTCCAGTGGCAACATCGGAGAGGGTCCGAGCTGACTTGGGAGCCGGAGTTGGAGATGCGGGAGCAGCATCCAGAGTTGTTTGCTGAGCAAGACTTCGAGGGCGAAGTCTGATTCTAGTGGGGGAGAATTGTAACATCCGGATTCCCAGGTATCTTATTTTAAGTATTTACCTTGAGTTTTAGGGAGGGACTCGGCGAGTAGGCGCTCAGACTCGCCGAGTAGGATCGCGAATTCTTGTCTGGATTAATGAGGGACTCGACAAGTTGATGCGTGGACTCGGCGAGTCTGCGCTGTAAAGTGAAACCCTAAATCTCAGGGCCTGAGCCTTATTTAAAGGCCTTTATGGCCTCCATTTGCGGCCACTTCACCCTTGAGAAACCCTAGAGAGCAGAGAGATCGTTTGTGGTGCAAGAGGAAGGCTAACTCACCATTTCTTGTGTGTTTTAGCAAGAAGGAAGGAGGTAGAACAAGCTAGGCTGATTGTGGAGCTTGGATCTGTGTTGTTCACACTGAGATTCACGTTTTGAGGTACAAGTTCCTTCCCATTTCGTATATTTGATAGATTCCTTGAATCTAGGGTTTCCTTTGCACAATTTTGAGTTAGATTGTGAAGCATATGAGGTCCCTTTGGGTATAGATGATAGATCTGGACCTTGAGAGGTCCAAAAGGTCCCAAGCTTCCAGCTTTCATGTGAGCCTTGAGAGTAAAACCCCATTTAAAAGGTTATTTCTCCATTTTTGGTCTTATAAGCATTGCATGAACGTAAAGTTTGAACCTTTACGGGACTTTAGAGTGTTAGAAGGTTGGATCTACTGGTTGGTGAAGCAGATCTGACCTCAAAAGATCGTTTGGGTGTTTTCATGGGAGGAACTCGCCGAGCCCATAAGGGACTCGACGAGTCGAGTCGGGTTGCCCCGCGATTCGCGATCTATAATAACCCGTTGAGTGTAGGGTTGACTCAGCGAGTCGAGTGAGGACCAGGGACGAAGAGGACATGCATGTACTCGCCGAGTCACACGAGTGCACTCGACGAGTCTAGGTCAAGTTTGACCGTTGACTTTTGTTGACTTTTAGGGTTTGGTCAATGTTAGGGTCTTTGAGACATGAGAGGGGTAAAATGGTCTTTTACCCTTCTGAGAGTACTAAGAGAGGGATTAGTCTAGCCTTGAGGGTTGTATTGATTAGAGTACTTATTCCATGTGATTAGGCGGGGGCTAGACCAGATTTTACCGAGCTCGAGAATTACCGAGTTACCCGAGGTGAGTCTTCTCACTATACTTTACCTAGAGTGGTAATTAGAGTTATGTGACAGAGTATCTTGTATGCTATTTATGTGATTGTGATACACTGCATTATTTCTATGTGATTCATGCCGTGTATGTTCCAGAGTTACAGAGTTAGAACCGAAAGGTTCACAGAGTTAGGACCAGAGGGTCCACAGAGTTAGGACCAGAGGGTCCACAGAGTTAGGACCGGAGGGTCCACAGAGTTACAGCCTCGAGTGGCTAATATGTGTTATATGTGGTATTTTGGGGAACTCACTAAGCATTTATGCTTACAGTGTTGTGTTATGTGTTTCAGGTACTAGTAAGGATCGCGGGAAGGCGCCGGCATGATCATTACACATATGAGGAGTTTTTATACATTATGATCTTGGGATGTGTTTCTATGGATTGACATGTGATACAATGAGATTTTCATAATATCTATGAATGAAAGTATGCTTTTAAAAATGTGAAAAATTGTTTGAAAAATTACGGTGTTACAAGTTGGTATCAGAGCCTTGGTTTGAGGGATTCGGATGCACCTTCGAGCGCATTTGAACTCAAACTGAGGATTTGAGGAATTTTTCGAAATAAAACAAAATTTTTCTAAAAGAGTAAAAGGATTTTGAAAAGAGCAGAGCAGAGCAGTGTGTACGATCAGCCATCGCCCGAACGGTGATTTCCCAAAATACCCTTACATTATGTGTTATGAGATATTATGTGGTATGTTATGCATGCTAGAGTAGGCTAGGTATTCATGGTTAGGACTAGAGTGGGCCTGATTTGTGATGCCTTAGCCTAGGAGTTATTGCTACTATGAGATACTTTGAGAGTAAGTAGGTAGCAGCGAGGAGCATCTGAGAGTTCGAGAATTACCTTAGCCTAGGAGTTATTTCTGATATTGAGGGATGCTTCTATACGTGTTCTTGTCCGGAGCATCTGAGAGTTCGGTTCGCGCTGAACCAGCTTCGCTTGGGAGCGAAGGACTGGTGAAAGTTTGTGACAGCGCACTACTCTTCTGCAGAGATTGCCGCGGTGACCTGGGAGAGGTTCACCACTATGTTTCGTGATGAGTACGTTCCCCCGGTGGAAAGGGAACGTTTGGCCCAGGAGTTCTTGACCCTCAAGCAGGGTACCGAGTCTGTTACAGTGATCACCAGGATGTTCCATGAGAGGGCGATGTTCTGCCCTGAGCACTTGTCTTCCGAGCAGGCACGCATGAGTCGGTATTTGAGCATTTTGAGGAGAGACATCCGCGAGTTCGTGGCGAACTCGTCGTACCGTACATTTGCCGAGCTGCAGGCAAATGCCCGGAAGAGGGAGATTGAGCTCGAGACTCAGGCCAGGGAGGAGGCGGAGTCTCAAGGGAGGGATCGGAGACCGACACAGTCCCAGCCGGCAGCCAAGCGGGCCAAGCCCGCCGATTCGAGATCAGGGAACCAGAA
This sequence comes from Lactuca virosa, assembly GCF_052849685.1. Lineage (NCBI taxonomy): Eukaryota > Viridiplantae > Streptophyta > Magnoliopsida > Asterales > Asteraceae > Lactuca > Lactuca virosa. The sequence continues at coordinate 42,297,381 of NC_136432.1, read as the reverse complement.
GAGCCGCACTTGTGGCAATAGTCATGAGGGGTTTGCAGAGCAGGGTCTTGCTACAAGTGTGGCAAGGAGGGGCACATGGCCAAGGATTGCCCCAAGGGGTTTGCAGTCTGTTTTCACTGCAACCAGACAGGACACCGGAAGGCCGAGTGTCCGCAATTGCGGGGGTCAGCCCAGGGAGCATCACATGGATCTGCCCCTGCTACCGTTTGAGCTGCAGAGAGTCGGCCAGCGAAGGCGGAGGCGCCAAAGGCTCGCGGGAGAGCCTTCTAGTTGACAGCGGAGGAGGTCCGTGCAGCGCCAGATGTTGTGGCGGGTATGTGTTCTTTCATCTATTTATTTTGAGGTTATGGTGTTGTGCTTATATTATGATATGCGTAGGTACGTTTCTTGTGAGTTTTGTACCTGATTTGGTGTTATTTGACTCGGGTGCGAGTCGGTCTTTTGTGTCGTTAGCCTTTAGTCAGCACATCAGTATCTGTCGAGAGGCGTTGAGTCGACCTTTGCGAGTTTCCATAGCCGACGAGAGAGCGGTGTATGACACTGATGTGATCCGAGGATGTGTACTCGAGATCTTCGGCATTGAGTTTCCGATTGATTTGGTCCCGATTGCGATGGGAGATGTCTGTGTCATCGTGGGCATGGACTGGTTGAGCAGGTTTGGAGCGGTTATCGACTGCGAGCGACAGTTGGTGACCATACGAGACCCTAGTGGGGGAGTTCTTACGGTTTATGGCGAGGGTACCCGTTCTGGGTCAGCATTTTGTTCGGCCGCTAGAGCGAGGCAGAGCCTACAGCAGGGCTGTAGTGGGTTTGTGGCTTATGTGGTGGATACGAGAGTAGATGCAGAGAGGCCGAGGTCGGTCGATGAGGTCCCGATAGTGCGTAAGTTCCCAGATGTTTTCCCCGAGGAGTTGTCGGGCGTGCCTCCCGAGAGGCAGGTAGAGTTCCGCATCGATTTGGTTCCGGGGGCAGCGCCTATCGTCAAGGCGGCTTATCGCCTTGCGCCGCCAGAGATGCAGGAGTTATCCTCGCAGCTTCAGGAGCTGCTGGGGAAGGGGTTTATTCGACCGAGTAGCTCGCCGTGGGGAGCGCCGATCCTTTTTGTCAAGAAAAAGGATGGTTCCCACCGGATGTGCATTGATTACCGGGAGTTGAACAAGTTAACGGTCAAGAACCGTTACCCACTGCCGAGGATTGATGATCTGTTCGATCAGTTGTAGGGAGCATCTTGGTTCTCCAAGATAGACTTGAGGTCCGGATATCACCAGATGAGGGTGCGAGATGAGGATATCCTGAAGACGGCGTTCAAGACTCGTTATGGGAATTACGAGTTCGTGGTGATGCCTTTTGGGCTCACCAACGCACCGGTAGCGTTCATGGATCTCATGAACAGGGTGTGATGACCGATGTTGGATCGATCGGTGATTGTATTCATCGACGACATACTGGTGTATTCGAGATCCAGAGAGCAGCATGAGGAGCATTTGAGGGAGATCCTCGGAGTTCTAAGATCGGAGAGGCTTTACGCCAAATTCTCCAAGTGCGATTTCTGGTTACGAGAGGTCCAGTTCTTAGGACACCTCGTCAACCAGAATGGGATATTGGTCGATTCGGCCAAGATTGAGGCGGTGATGAGTTGGGAGGTGCCGAGAACCCCCACCGAGATCAGGAGTTTTCTGGGGTTGGCTGGCTACTATCGGAGATTTATCAGGGATTTCTCCAAGATTGTCGTGCCTCTCACCAGGTTGACCCGGAAGGGTGTGGCTTTTTCGTGGGGACCGGAGCAGCAGACCTCGTTTGAGACACTTCGCCAGAGGTTATGCGAAGCCCCGGTGTTAGCCCTCCCGGAAGGGATGGAGGATTTTGTGGTGTATTGTGACGCATCGATATCAGGATTGGGTGCAGTACTTATGCAGAGGGGGCATGTGATATCGTATGCATCGAGGCAGCTGAAGCCTCATGAGACGAGGTATCCCACCCACGATCTGGAGTTGGGGGCAGTGGTGTTCTCCCTCAAGATCTGGCGTCACTATTTATATGGGGTTCGGTGTACCATATACACGGACCACAAGAGCTTGAAGTATTTGATGGATCAGCCCAATCTGAATATGCGCCAGAGAAGATGGTTGGATGTGGTAAAGGATTATGATTGTGAGATCCTGTACCACCCGGGCAAAGCTAATGTTCTAGCTGATGCCTTGAGTCGCAGGACGGAGAGTGCCCCGATACGAGATGTTTGTTTAAGATTGACAGTGATGTCTCCGGTGTTGGACACCATTCAGAAGGCCCAGGCAGAGGCCGTGAGACCGGAGAACCGCAAGAGAGAGTGGGTGATTGGACAGGTACCTGAGTTCGTTACCGATAGCCGTGGGCTTATGACCTTTCAGGGTCGGATTTGGGTGCCGTATGCAGGCGGGACGCGCACCACTTTGATGGAGGAGGCGCACCGATTGAGGTTCTCGATCCATCCCGGGGGCACTAAGATGTATTTGGATCTGAAGAAAGATTATTGGTGGCCCTGTATGAAGAGGGATGTAGCATGGTTTGTTGAGAGGTGCTTGACCTGTCGTAGGGTTAAGGCTGAGCACCAGCGTCCGCACGGCAAGTTGCAGCCACTTGAGGTTCCCCAGTGGAAGTGGGAACAGATTTCCATGGATTTTATCACCAAATTGCCAAGGACCGCGAGGGGTGTCGATGCGATTTGGGTGATTGTCGACCGGCTGACGAAGAGCGCTCACTTCCTTGCTATCAGTGAGAGCTCTTCTGCAGAGAGATTGGCAGAGTTGTATGCGAGGGAGGTGGTATCACGACATTGAGTACCGATCTCGATTGTGTCAGACCGAGATGTACGTTTCACTTCCAGGTTCTAGAAGAAGTTCCATGAGGAGTTGGGTACGAGGCTGCATTTCAGTACCGCTTACCACCCACAGACGGACGGGCAGAGTGAGCAGACGATTCAGACGCTCGAGGACATGCTCCAAGCATGTGTGTTGGACTTCGGGGGAAGTTGGGACACGTATCTGCCGTTGGCTGAGTTTTCTTATAACAATAGCCACCATTCGAGTATTGGTATGCCTCCCTTCGAGTTGTTATACGGGAGGAGATGTCGGACTCCCATTTGCTGGGGAGAGGTAGGGCAGCGCGTGATGGGCAGCACTGAGATAGTGCTTCAGGCGACCGAGCAGATACAACAGGTTAGACAGAGGTTGTTGACGGCTCAGAGTCGCCAGAAGAGTTATGCGGATAGGCGACGATCCGAGCTTGAGTTCCAGGTGGGAGACTTCGTACTCCTGAAAGTGTCCCCTTGGAAAGGAGTGATTCGATTCAGGAAGAGGGGCAAGCTGGGGCCCCGGTATATTGGCCCGTTCAGGGTGACCGCGAGGGTGGGAAAGGTGGCATATCGTCTAGAGCTACCCGAGGAGTTGAGCCAGATTCATGATACCTTCCACGTGTCTCAGTTGAGGAAGTGTATAGCCGACGAGTCGGCGGTGGTGCCGCTGGAGGATATTCAAGTGAATGCGAACCTGAATTATGCTGAAAGGCCAATCGCGATCCGGGATCGGAAGATCAAGGTTCTGAGGAACAAGGAGGTGCCCCTGGTGCAGGTCCAGTGGCAACATCGGAGAGGGTCCGAGCTGACTTGGGAGCCGGAGTTGGAGATGCGGGAGCAGCATCCAGAGTTGTTTGCTGAGCAAGACTTCGAGGGCGAAGTCTGATTCTAGTGGGGGAGAATTGTAACATCCGGATTCCCAGGTATCTTATTTTAAGTATTTACCTTGAGTTTTAGGGAGGGACTCGGCGAGTAGGCGCTCAGACTCGCCGAGTAGGATCGCGAATTCTTGTCTGGATTAATGAGGGACTCGACAAGTCGATGCATGGACTCGGCGAGTCTTCGCTGTAAAGTGAAACCCTAAATCTCAGGGCCTGAGCCCTATTTAAAAGCCTTTATGGCCACCATTTGCGGCCACTTCACCCCTGAGAAACCCTAGAGAGCAGAGAGATCGTTTGTGGTGCAAGAGGAAGGCTAACTCACCATTTCTTGTGTGTTTTAGCAAGAAGGAAGGAGGTAGAACAAGCTAGGCTGATTGTGGAGCTTGGATCTATGTTGTTCACACTGAGATTCACGTTTTGAGGTACAAGTTCCTTCCCATTTCGTGTATTTGATAGATTCCTTGAATCTAGGGTTTCCTTTGCACAATTTTGAGTTAGATTGTGAAGCATATGAGGTCCCTTTGGGTATAGATGATAGATCTGGACCTTGAGAGGTCCAAAAGGTCCCAAGCTTCCTGCTTTCATGTGAGCCTTGAGAGTAAAACCCCATTTAAAAGGTTATTTCTCCATTTTTGGTCTTATAATCATTGCATGAACGTAAAGTTTGAACCTTTACGTGACTTTCGAGTGTTAGAACTTTGGATCTACTGGTTGGTGAAGCAGATCTGACCTCAAAAGATCGTTTGGGTGTTTTCATGGGAGGAACTCGCCGAGCCCATAAGGGACTCGACGAGTCGAGTCGGGTTGCCCCGCGATTCGCGATCTATAATAACCCGTTGAGTGTAGGGTTGACTCAGCGAGTCGAGTAAGGACCAGGGATGAAGAGGACATGTATGTACTCACCGAGTCACATGAGTGCACTCGACGAGTCTAGGTCAAGTTTGACCTTTGACTTTTGTTGACTTTTAGGGTTTGGTCAATGTTAGGGTCTTTGAGATATGAGAGGGGTAAAATGGTCTTTTACCCTTCTGAGAGTACTAAGAGAGGGATTAGTCTAGCCTTGAGGGTTGTATTGATTAGAGTACTTATTCCATGTGATTAGGCGGGGGCTAGACCAGATTTTACCGAGCTCGAGAATTACCGAGTTACCCGAGGTGAGTCTTCTCACTATACTTTACCTAGAGTGGTAATTAGAGTTATGTGACAGAGTATCTTGTATGTTATTTATGTGATTGTGATACACTACATTATTTCTATGTGATTCATGCAGTGTATGTTCCAGAGTTACAGAGTTAGAACCGGAAGGTTCACAGAGTTAGGACCAGAGGGTCCACAGAGTTAGGACAGGAGGGTCCACAGAGTTAGGACCGGAGGGTCCACAGAGTTAGGACCGGAGGGTCCACAGAGTTACAGCATCGAGTGGCTAATATGTGTTATATGTGGTATTTTGGGGAACTCACTAAGCATTTATGCTTACAGTGTTGTGTTGTGTGCTTCAGGTACCAGTGAGGATCGCGGGAAGGCGCCGACATGATCTGTACACACATGAGGAGTTTTTATACATTATGATCTTGGGTTGTGTTTCTATGGATTGATATGTGATACAATGAGATTTTCATAATATCTATGAATGAAAGTATGCTTTTAAAAATGTGAAAAATTGTTTGAAAATTACGGTGTTACATTGGACCTAATTTGTAAAGGGTTTTAGATGGTGGGGTTCAAATGGTAAATTATGGCCTAATATTGAAAGGAACTAGGATGGGAGGGACCTATCTTGTCATTATGGCAAACTTATTAGTGGGATCGGGTATAAAGGTTTATGAAACCCTAACCCTAGAGGACCATACAGCCGCCACTTCTCTCCATCCTTATGCCCCCTCACCGGCGCCACCACCACCCCCATTTTCCGATCAGCGAATGGCCGCCATTCGAACACCGAGTCTCCACCGCTCTTCTTCTCCTTCTTCTTCTACCGTCGCTGCCACGAGACGTTGCATCCACCACCCGCTACCTCGCAAGTCGGAGTCGCCCAACCGCCAATGGAAGTCATAACCACCGCCATGGCGTGCGCTACTGATGCTGCGTTTCGACAACGACGAGACCGCCGCCTGCTGCCTTGGCAATGAGCGCCTTCGCAGTGTGGTTGTCGGAGGCGTAACCGAATCGTGAAGGTGTCGCCGCCACCTCCCTCATTCCTGTTGCGTCATCACTGGTCCACTGCCGTCGTTAGCCGCTTCTGTGACGCCTTCGAGCTCCATCCGTTGCTACCATTGATGATCGTATGTGCTACCGTCGCTCCCGGCCGCCATACGCCACCAAGAGGGTGGATGGGTTATTTTTGCAACCGGGTGTGTGTATGTAGCTGTATTTCCACTGTTGGTGTGTGATGTGTGTGCTTGGGAGGTTTGTTTCGCTGGAAAGCAAGTGCACCACCATGGCAGCCAACCATGGTGGTTGCCACCGGTTATAGCTTTTCTGCCACCACCGGCCACCATAGGGGTGGATGTGTGTGTGCGTGTGTGTTATTTTTAGTGTGTATGTGTGTGTGTATTATCGAGTTGTACATTGTAATGGTGCCAAAATAATAATAGAAATCTCGAAACCACCACCGTGAGGTGTTGGCTACCGCCTACTGCTGCCACCGGCCGCCGTGTCGGGTGGCGGTGTGCCTCGTTGTATGATGACTCGTTTGTGGTGTTTAGACAAGAGACATAAACCCTAGTGGGCCCAATGAAGCCCTAATTGACATTAAAGCCCAAACATGTGTCTAATGGGCTTAATGGACCCTAATGGATCTAAGGACTTAGCTAATGGGCCTATTGGGCTATGTTGGGTTGGAAACCCTAATGTCGTGAAACCCTAATTTGGGGTTTATCGGGATCGCATCGGGATTAATCAATGAACTCAGAATATTAATTAATAATCATTGCAATCAACCTACGTCAACATTGGACTTCATGGATTAAGTCCTTAGTGGGTTAAGTCCTTAATGGGTTAAGTATGAAACTTAACCCTAATCATCATTTTATGTGAAACCCTAATTTCACTTGGGTTTATTGTTGGGCCTTCTATTGGGCCTTGATGATTGGGTTATTAAATGGGCCATACAAGATCAAGCAATTAGACTAGAATAATCTAATAGGCCTAGGGTAAGGCCCATGTAAGGGGTTTGGGCCCAATTTAGAAAATTGGGCCATAGTTTGTGCCTTAATGATTATATGATGTTGGGCCTTAGAATAAGACCATGTATAGGCCTGGGCCCAATTTGGAAAATTGGGCCATATGTTGGGCTTTGATTTCTAATTGACTTTGGGCCTATGGCTTGGGCCTTGGGCTTGCATAAAGCCAAGCTTGGGGTAATGTAGTAATTATCCAAAGTATGTACTCATGGTTATGTAGTGGAACCCAATTATTAATTGGGTGTTATTTTGGTGTTGACAGTTCGGGAATCTGTCAGCCAGCAGCTGGGGCTGAGTCTGCGGGACTTCAGCAGTGTGAGATTGTGTCTACGGGACTTCAGCAGTGTGAGGTGAGTTACCTTCCAGTAGTGGTGGGTCTACGGCCACAATGTCGGCCCACTAGTAGGAGTTGTATGTTAGATGATTGTCTTTGTGATATTCATCTAGGTTTGCTACTACCTGATATGTTATGTGCTATTATGATATGATGTTAGCAGTAAGGGAGATAGTCCCCAAGATTTCCGGTCGATAGGGCCGAAGGGGGTAGTCATACCCAGCCATGCTAGATAGAATATGATTATGTGTTACATGTTATGTGGTAGTAGTAGTGGGGTGAAATAGTCCCCAGTATCCGGTCGAGAGGACCGAAGGGGAGGCCAGCACCCAGATATGCTAGGCAGTATCCGGTCGAGAGGACCGAAGGGGAGGCCAGCACCCAGATATGCTAGGCAGTATCTGGTCGAGAGGACCGAAGGGGAGGCTAGCATCCAGATATGCTAGGCAGTATCCGGTCGAGAGGACCGAAGGGGTAGGTCGGGCACCCAGATATGCCTGACAGTATATGTATGTTATGTGATTGTATGGTATGTGGTACGATGGGGGAACTCACTAAGCTTCGTGCTTACGGTTTACAGTTTTGGTTTCAGGTACTCGTTTTCAAAGGAAAGGAGCCGACTTGATCGCAGCGCATCACACTATGTTTTCCGCACATGAGATCTTTGGGATTACACTCTGATATGGTTTTATGATAATATGTTTTGATTACTGACACTTTGGTTTGACACGAGATATTATTATGAATGTTTTTATACTGATGGTTTTATGTAATAACTTATTTAAAAATGAAATTTTTGGCCTTGAATTTTGGGATGTTACAACTTAAGTCCCACTATATATCTCAGGTGTTAAGGATACAAAGATAGTACCTTTTAATCAAGTATCATTCATGATAGCGATCCATGAGATGATCTTGATGCGGGTCAGTTCAATACTAGTTCTCTGACAAGTACCTATGAAACTTGGTTACAACCCATTACCTACATTCATCTGGTGAAAGTCAACCAATCCAATTCATATTAGTCTTACTTCATAATTGTTCCCACGATTATAACCGACTATAAACTTTTAGAATAATAAGATTATCCATGGATTAAACATGTTGATATAGAGCATAACAAGTATTGATGTTATGATCATATCCTAGTATATCAAAACATTATATAATAGTTGTTGTCACAAAGTTCCAATATCTAAATACCAAATCCAAATTAAAATCTCATTTCTAGAATAATAAAGTCTTACATCTGAAGTGTGACCATTCATACTTAGCTTAGAAGAAGGCTTTATTGATGTGTTCGACTAAACTTAATTTGTATGAATTTTGCGAATACTATCATCTCCATATTTAACTTCACTATAGGTATAGTTAAATATCACAGAGAATATGATTGGTGTTCTTTCGTGACACAGAGTCTCTTAGCTTGATTAAGTATGCTCTTGAAGTCACAAAGATTTTTATGTGATTCTTTAATGGCAGAAATCAACATAGTTTTTTCAATGAACTCATTCGTCCAATCATATTTGATTTCAACTTCTAAAGTAGTCTAATCTTATTCTGTAGTAAATTATGTCATAATTTTTTTGCTTGGACCCCATTCCATCTAAACATAGTCTTCATCCCACAATGAAGTCATAATCCAATTATAATTCATAATTATCTATATTTGTTTAGAATTCAGAATCTTATGTAGCTCTTTACATAAATATATTATTCTAAACTAATTATCTCATAAACATTCTCTTAGTTCTTCTAAAGCGCTCTTAGAATGTTTTCATAGTCATCCAGTAACATAACCATGTATTCAATTAGTATCTTATGATATGCTTACACAATGATCATATACTACGTATTATGCATAATATGGCATAAATGATGGATTCATTTGCCAAGCAAAGAGAATATAAATCATTTCAGCTAGTTCAAACCTATGAGCTAGATCCATTTGAGGTTGGCTCAAACTTAGTGTTGTGACAACAAATGAAATACACCCTCAACCGCTGTCAACAGCCACCATCAAAACCCAATAATACAATCTTGTAAACACCAAAAATTTCAACCATCACTAACGTCAAACCATAGGCTCAAAAATAAGTGTGCAAAAAGTCTCGTCACTTTGCGAGCGGTTTAACATATTT